>NC_140587.1:142908054-143511348 GCF_964204655.1 Triturus cristatus | reverse complement strand
GAGAGGTTGAACCTGAAATGATGCCTCTTTGTAAATGGGTTATGTTGTACTATAGTGGAATAATGCCGGGGTATCATGCTGTACAGTCGCTGGAGGTTTGGTTGAACTGTTGTAGTATGGCACAGAATAATGATAGGGTTAATTTGAGCTGGTGCTGTCTCTTCTAACTTCTTTGGTGAGGCCCAGCACAGCGGCATCTTAGATTATAGCTCGTATGGCTGGGTTGGTTTAGCTATTGGCAGGGCCATTGGAATTATGTGATTGTGCGGACGCTGCAATTTTTGCATATTTATTGATTTGCCACATTTGCCGCGTAATCCATCATCTGCCCATAATCTGCAGTTTCAAAAAAATTCTTCTAGCTCAAACCAGTCAAAAGTTAAAGAAAATGCAGGGACACATGTTGCTGGGCAGTGGAAGCCCTTTGCTAAGCTGGACTGTTCATCTTTCTGTTGCTTATTTCTATACCTTGGTTTTAAACTGTTACTAATGGGGTGCAACCATTGCCCATGCAAGTTTTAAACAAGCATTTGCAATGCAATAGGTCTCGCATTATTAAAGTTTGAGCTATTGGCATTGCTAATAATAATGCAACACCAATAGCTCAAACATTCAGTAATGCGAGACCTATTGCATTGCAAATGCTTGTGTTTTTTTGGAGGTGTGGGGGCATTGGCATGCTCATTTTGGGCAGGCCCCACCCCTACGTATAAAACAAACAAATAATCCCTTGGGCCTACTGGGATTTCTGCCTCCCCACCCCCCAAAGGGCACATCAGGGTTATTGCCCCCATCTACCCCCAGGTGGAGCAGAAAGACTGATTTAGCCCAAAAATATGGGGGGAGCAAAAGCCCTTGCCCAAGGGGCCGCTCCCCCCTCCCTTGTGCCTATTGGAGTGGATCCCTACTTGGGGATCTCTCTCCTGCAGCGATCCCGAAGCAGGGTTCCACTAGGGAAGGGTTCAATTGGAAAGGGGAGATACTCCCATTTCAAATAGTACTTCTCCTGTCTGCCTAGGTGCTTGGGAGCTGAGCTAGCCACGCGAGCACGTAGTCAGCGAAAGTGAAATGAGCCGTTTGGCTCATTTCACTTTCACTTTCAGTGTAATGAGGTTAGCACGCCATGCGAGCCAATCGTCATTACACTGAAAATAAAATGCCTCGAGAGGTTGGGGAAGCTCTTCCCCAGCTCCCAAGGCTGAAAAAAAGAAACTGAAATCCCTCGGCTGTTGACAGCAGAGGGAGTTGGTGGCAGTATGCATAGGATGGAGTGGTTCCATCCTTGGTACACGAGCACCATGGCGCATGACAGAACCATTCCATCATGCCCACACAAGGGGTTAAACATTTTCGATGGTGTTGCCTTTCCAGGGGTACCTCTCTCACACAAAGGCTTGAGGGTCCCCGCTCATCGATCAAAGTAAAAGCAGGTTGTGCCCAATTGTGCCATTTGCTTTCACACTGTTTACTGTGACATCGGCATGCCCTGTGGGTCACAGTATATAAGAAAATCAAACGTTTGATGTGAGGGATGATTTTCCCTTGCATTCTGAAATTATCTTCACCAATGCAGTGCATGAATCGCTAACCACAAAAGTAATGCGGTGGATGTGAATGGTTCATCCACCACATCGAAATGGTTCAGCATATTCCAGATGAGACCTGTGTAGACACTGTATACAGTCAATATCTGGTGCCAGTTCTAGTTCAGATTCACAGTGTCGCTGGTGTTGTTGAGTGATCCATATGAGGGAGCTGCTCTCCACCAAAACTTTGGAACAAGCTAGAGTTCACTTCTTCTTTTTTGTGTAATTTATGCGCCACTCTGATCATGAAAGGGTATTGCCATGACTTATACTGGGTGCTCCCTTATGTGTCTCTGATGACCTCTAGTTAAAGCGAAACATGTGTCAGGGTTGCTTTTATTCAGTCTAGGTAGGCTTGAATGGTATTTTACAAATCCAAAGCTGTAATACAGTGTCTGGAGGGGTAAAAGCTGTAGGAAGGTGGATATCTGACTATGGTTACCCCCAACTTTTTTGCCTAGTGTCTAGCTGGTTTTTCGACTTAGTTGGCCTGAGATCCTGCCATTCAGGGTCTCAGGCTGTCTGCTCTCTCTTTAAAATGGACTCCATGTACCCTAGGTACATTCCCAATTGGTAAGGATCACCTTATTGGACCCTGTACAGTGTACCCTAGGTACACAGGGCATACCCTAGGCCTACCAGGGGCTGCAGCATGTATTATGCCACCCCTGGCCTGGCCTTCCAATCAGACAAAACTGGCTGATCACTCAGCTGGGGCAAGGTCGTGTAATCACCTCTTGCTTAGATATAGTATACCTATATCTACCCTTAAAATAGACACATGTGTACCTATCAGCCACTCCTATGGCAGGCCTTAACAATCCTGGAGGCAGAGTGCTTGGTAACATGTGAGATGGTGCTCTAGCATGAGCTGAACCTGTCTGCAGCTTTCGGAACCATGTCCTTATAGCTGTTCTATGCTATAGCCTACCATATACTCTTAAAGTACCTTATAATCTTAAACGGTTATGGTAACTATGGTTTGGCTTTATCAAAACATGTCGTGTAAGGTGTCTAACACTTTGGAATAATACCCCCATACCATTTCTGGTGATGAGGATATTATTCCTCCCTTCTAGAGGGAGAGACATGTTAAAATCCTACTTTGCTGTTTAACTCTCACCAAAACCTCAGACATGAGTCTGACCTCCTGCAGCTGGGAGCCCTCCCAGCCAGGGAGGCCTGGACAATAGGTTTTCTGCTTGGGGAGGTGCTAGCACCTCCCCAGACAGACTTTAGTGTATTGGGGCAGGGAGGGCTGAAAGGAATGAGACATGCCTGGGGCACACAAGGTGTCCCATGCATAGTCCAGTTCAAACCGGCGCTGGGGCACTCCAGTCCCAGCTCTGGTGCAAAACTGGACAAAGGAAAGGGGGTGTAGCCACCCCCCTTCCTGGTCCCACCCATAGGAGGGACCTTGCAGGTAGCCCAGCCCACTAGCCCAGTATATCAGTAGCTAGCTGAGCCCTGCTAAATTAGATTAACCCGAATCTGCAACTTGAACAGAAACTCTGGACCTTCGATATTCGACCTCAGGAAGAAGACTGAAGAAATCTCCCTTGTGGCCAAGGAGTGACCACCCTGGGCAACCAGGCACCATCCAGCGACCGCTGCTTGCTTTGCGACTGAATCCTATGAGGGACGACTGCAGAGACTGACCAGCGCCGAGACTTCCAGACACCTCTGACCCAGATCCACATCTCCAGCGAAGCTGAGACCCGTGGAGGCGACGAGGGACGTGGGACCGGCGACTTGGGAAAAGTGGCTAGTAACTAACTAGCGCAACTTCCGAGGCTCCCTCGAGGCTGTGCTTGGGGAATTGAGAAGCACCACTCCCGACCACCATCTGCAAAGAAGGCCAGCTCCCCACACTTCACGTGTTCTGCGTGGGGCCCTTCTGCACCTGTGTTGCTTGACGTGTTGTCCGGTTGCTGGCCCGTTGGCTAGTAACCTCTGTGACGACGAACCTTTGTTTTCATCTTGCTGGTCCGGCTCCTCCAGACTGGCCCCCGCTCCTCTGTGAAAGAGAAGCACCCCAGACCTTCCTGGTCTGCACCAGAAGCAAGTCCTCCATCCTGCGTGGGTTCCGCTTGCCAAGGCTTGTTGGGTGCTGACTCGACTTCGACGCCGCCGACTGCAAGAGCCTTCGTGGGACAGCTCACCTCCTGGTCCTGGTCGTCCTCGACGCCTCCTGGTACCCGTGGCTGCTGCGACAAGCTTCACCTCTTCACCTGCATCTTCACGACATCGCCTGGTTCCTTCCTGCTTCCTTCCCGGCTCCTGGCTGGTGACCTAGACTCTGTCCCTTCTGCTTGCAGGTTCCTTCCTTCTTGATCCCCACCTTGGGATCCACCGGACACTCTTCACTGACTGCCTGTCAGCAACCTTCCTTCAGGCATCCATAGAAGTCCACGACGAAACCCGACGCAAGTTCACACCTATGCACCTGCAGCCCGTGGGCTAGGTAACTTGAGTACTCCGGTGCTCACAAGGGTAGTGACTATCCTAGGGTCTAGTTTCCGAGTCTCGACTTTCTAGCTATACCAGAAGTGTCCTAAAACTGCTTGTTTCTAACTGCTAGTGATTCTATCGACTTTTATGCATTACGCGTGAGTGTTTCCACTCTGCACCTGAATCCCGTGGGCCTCCCACTTCCTAACTGTTGGTAGTGTAGTGTAGCCCCAGCGATTCCCTAGGCCTATCCTGTGTTCGTGACAGTGGTCCTTATACCACTTACTTAGTATATGGTTTGCGTGGCCCCTAGGGCCTAACTGTATTACTTACCTGTGTGATTTAATGTATGCATAATTAAGACTGTGTTGTACTTACCTCGAATCTCATAAAGAGTGCTGAGGGTTTGACTAGAATAAATACATTCTATTTTTATATATATCTGTTGTGGTGTCCTTTCATTTGGTATGCAAGGGATTGCAAATGGTATATCAGCTGGCTTCACATGCCATACTGAGTTTAGCCTAAGACTGCTCTTGTCCATGCTACCACTAGGATAGCTGGTCTATAAGGTTGACTTTACAACCAATCACCATAAGGGTTGTTTGGACTGATACAAGGTGTACACTAGAATTAGTGACATCATATATCAGGCCAACTTCTCACAAAAGCCTTTTGTCATTTTTCAGCTCGGCATAGATGGTACTGTGCTAAACCTAGGTTTAAAGTTTCTGCTGTAAAAATGGCAAAAGGCTTTGTCACTTTCTAACTCAGCGGTGATGGTATTGTGCTAATCTTAAACTTAAAAATTGTACTAGAACAACAGATATTTGAGGTGAGCAGATCCAGGCTGTCACTGACATGTTGTAGGGTGCCCACTGTGGTATGCTGCTGCTCAGCCAGAATGATTGAGTGAGAGAATGTTGGGATGTGGAATGTTGGAGCGCCTGAGTCAGTTGGTGGATGGGCTGAGCAGCAGGGAAGCGGCTCCTGGTGGGGATCTTATTATACTCTTATTCTTCTTTTCCATGTAACCTGCTAATCAATAAAACTTCATGGAAAATTACTTGGACTCGTCCTCTTTCAGCATTCTACACCCACATAAAGGAGCTGCTCTCCACCTCAACTTGGGAACTACTCAGCGTTCCCAGCTTCCTGTTTTGCATAATTTATGCAGCACTCTAAGCCTAAAAGATGATGCCTTAATATATGTATAGAAAACCAAAATACATTATTAACATTATTTAATTAATAAATATACTCTACCAACCTAATATCCCATTGCAGCCTACCCAGCCAACTACCCTAAAAAATATCGCAATAATAATCATATTTACTTTTCAAAAAAAAATCATATTACAATAAAATATATAATGAACCAAAACTAATACAATAAAACACTTTAATTCAAAACCCTTTTCAAAGAAACAGTATTTAAAACTTCAATATAACAGTAAAATAGGTCAAAATAAGATAAACTTACCTTCAATACTTTGGTCAACGATATTTTTGAAGTTACAATACTCTGATCAGCGTGTTATGGTGATTCAATATTTTTGCAATGATATTTCGGTTGACATCAAGTAAATTAAATTTCCTATTTGTAAAGCACGAACATATCACTCCTAAGGGTATAAAGGCGCTGGGGGCCGTTGGGCAGACTAAGTGAGCTATTGCCCAGAGTCACATGGTGCTGAGCTGAACTGCTGCCAGCGATCGAACCATGAGCCTTGCGCTCCGGAGTCAGCCGCTCTGCCCGCTGCGCTACACCTCTTCCTCTTCTAAATGATGTCACAGCACATCTCCAAGCTGAAGCAGATATCATCAAACAAAGCAACATTCTAGAATGTCTATTGTTGGTGATCGTTTGTGCTGCAGGACTAGTTAAAAAGAACACTTTTGTCCTCAGTACTTGATGCCCCACTTAAAGTTCAAGGCACTAGTGGTGAAAAGGAACCCTTGGGAATGGGTGCTTCCTGCTACCGTCCTGGGTGGACAGATAACATTATTGTGATACAATTGCTTTCTGTAATAACTCTGTAACAGATCCATCAGATTTCTCTGGCAGAAGTGAAATCTAGGCAGCTCAGGAATAACAGAATATGTGGGGCTCAAAAGGGACTATTTTAGGAAGATAATCATAAGTCATTCTGGGAACCGCTGTAAAACCGCCACGAGAGGGGAGGACTACTAACCCCACACTGCTCTGCTGCCACGTTTGCACACAAACAGGGCTCGCAATGGAAGCTCTTGAGACTATCTTGGTTTCCCTCAAGGATGTGATTGATAAAAATTGCTGTGGGGGAAATTTAATCAATTGGACCATATTGTGGACAACTTAAGCGGTGGGAGGTTGTACAAAGTTCCTGATGAAGTGGGATGAGGGAACACTATACCATCAGTGGCTAACAAATATGGGCCTGCTACGCAAATTGATGGATGTCGCTCTCGCCTCCCAGGTTACACCCTTCGTCGTCAATCCCAGTGTTTCCCGTTGTAATAAAAAAAACGTACCTGTGTCAAATCCCATTGCCATACAGAGGGGAAGCTTGGGTACATCCCAAATATGTAACCCAAATTATTTTAATGTGACACTAGGTAGTGTGAATTGTAATTTGCCTCAGCAGGGAGCTACTGAGGCTGACCCAAACAATGTTGCTGTGGACCACCTTAGAGACACACACTCAAGTCCTAATACAGATGTGCTGAGCCTGCCACCGGCTTCTAGTCCCTATGTGTTAGTATTGGCTGGTGTTCCCAACCTTGCTGAGAGACAGAGGGAATCCTGGTCAGACCTCCGCAACAAATCTGTAGATTGGCTACGTAAACATAAAGGTTTCCACCCCTCTTCAATGAATGAAATCATTATGGCGAGGAGAGTAGGGTGGGTTGGCCACTCGGATAAGAACATCAACGGTGACTGCATTGTCCTTAATTTTTGAAGACCACACACGGTTCGTCATTTACTTAGTACTCAAGAGCAATCTTTTTCACAACATACCGACATTTGTGCACTCCCCTCAGGTTATTTTTACAAACCACCAGTTACCTCGTTTAGGGATGTTCATGCAATACCCTTGGCAGCTAATAGGTTCTACGCACTTTCCAACTTGGACGCTCAGGACTGACAACCACCGTTGCCGACTAATTTACAGGCCTATGTGGAGGATCATTCAGATATCGTACTCTCATCTTCTAATGATAAATTGGCCCCAACTATGGTAAATATGGGGGCCAACCTGAGCATCCTAAGTTGGAACGTGGCGGGGCTTCAATCCAGGCTTGAAGAACAAGATTGGTTGCGCATAGTAAAGGAACAAGACATAGTCATGTTCCAGGAGACCTGGGCCACCGACGATATTTATATCGAAGCATTCCATTGCTTTAGTATATTAGCCCCCAGCCCCAAATTGGGAAGACCATCAGGGGGGCTATTCATTGGGATTAACGTGGCTGCTGGTGGCAGTTTTAAGGTTCTCCCAACTAATAGTAGAAACTATCAAGTTGTCTTTTTTAAAAGGAAGGTTTGTTTATACTTGGTACATTTTTATAACAATGATTTTTACTCTGTTCCTAATAGGAACTTTATTGGGCTCTTTGATTTTATTTCTAACTTAGATAGTCAGCGAAACATGGAGAGACCAACTGGGATTCTTTTGGGAGTAGACTTTAATGCTATAATTAATGGCGTGGCGCATGGTAAAGGAACAAGTAATCCTGGGCCCTCGTCCCGTAGGGGAGCAGAGTTAAACTTGTTTCTAAAATCAAACAACTTGACTAATGTTATGGATTTGGTGAGCAGCCCTAATACCATGTTATGAAATGATTCAGAGCCGTTTTGAAGATTGAAGATGTGAGGTTTATTTCAATTACAGCAACACCCACGACCAGACACTCCCGCTGCACACCAGGACTCCAGACAACTGAATTAACGTTGTCGGAACCCTGGAACGCATCGAGCAGCGTCTGATCATGGAACAACTTTCAAACAACGCATAGCCTCGTGATACATCCTCGCGCTACACTCTAGCGCGAGGATGAAGAACAACACATTACAACTTCTCCCTCTTCACCACAAAGAGAAGCAACAACTTATGTAAATAAGGACAATTAAAATGTGACAAGAAATAATGGAAGAAGTAAAACAAGAGAAATGCAAAAACATCAAATAACATATGAAATCACGATAAGACATAATCATTCAATTTGGTAGGTAATTTCCTATTGCGAATGCCTAATTCTGGTGGTAAAGAGTATGTGTCAGCATTAACCACAACCGTGTCAGAAGTGGATGGACCAGACAAGTTGGAACGTGTACCTGAAGTACATGATGTGGCATGCGTAGTTGCAATGCAAGATGTGGAAGAATTTGCAAATTCAGATGTTGGAGTTTTTAACCAAAAAGACTAGTCACAATTCTCAAACTCCTTTTTGGTCAAATTAAGTAAGGAGCGAGCCTGTGATACAGAAAGGCGTACTAATGATCTTTTGTTCCACCATCCTTTGACACCAAGTAAGGCTGAGCCTTTGCTGACACCGGTAACCTGTACTGGCGGGTAAAATTTCGACAAACCCTTGGTTACTTTTTTAGGATTTTTGATGAGAACCCAATCACCAATTTTTAATTCAAGTGAATCAATTTTTTTTTTTATCAAACATTGACTTCATTAGATCTTGTTTTTTCAAAACTTTGGAAGCCAATTCTTGATTTGCAACATTCCTCTTGTTGTTCTTACTAAGTAACCAATTGGGACATAAGTTGGTGTGAGCAGTCCTATTTCTTAATAGTGAAAACGGAGAAACACCTGTGGTACAATGTGGAGAAATGTTATAAGACCACAACTTAGTTTCAAGAAAATCTTCTACATCTTGATGAGAAGAAATGGCCGCTTGAATGGCATCTTTAACCAACCTGTTCGCTCTTTCTACTAAACCATTCGAGGTCGGTGAATATAGAGCAACTTTAAAATGTTTAACATCTCGTTCAGCCAAAAATGAACAAAACTTCTCAGAAATGAAATGAGTGCCATTATCTGTAACTATGATGGAAGGTGAGCCTTCTACCAAAAATATTTTTTTTAGAAACCTAATAGCATTAGTGGAATTTGCTGAATCACAGAACATATGGTAAACCCACTTGGAATGATAGTCAATCAGCAAGATGAGATATCTTAGGTCATGGGGAAGAACCTCATAAGGACCAGAGAAGTCTAGACCAACTTTCTCCCAAGGTTTATCAGGAAAAGGAACAGGATGTAGGGGCGTGTTCATGACTCTCCACTTTTTGTCAGATAACAGACACTCAGGGCACGAGTCAATATGAAACCTGACCTGAGATTCAAGGGATGGCCACCAATAGTGAGACTTAATAAGTTGTGATCCCAAGATGACCATGATGTGCAAATTGAATAATATCATTTCTGAGACTGGAGGGAGGTACAAAGGAATCATGTCTCATTACTAAACCATTAACCAATGATAATTCTTATGCAACCATGGCAAATGCTCTCAACTCATTAGATAGCTTCCTATTTTCTGGCCAACCCTTTACAATATATTCAGTTACTAATTTCAAATTATCATCCTGATTATGAGCTTCAAACCAGGACTGTTCAGAAATGCAGAGGCATAATTTGGTTGCATCAAGAGCAGCAACAACACATTCAACATCCTCAATAGCCTCAACTTACAAAGGGTCCTGAAACGCCATGCGTGAAAGGCAATCCGCCCTGAAATTTTTTCCCCCTGAAATGTGTTTAATAGAAAAATGAAAATCATTCAATTTTGACAGAAGTCTGACCAATGTGGCTCAGGCTTTTCCAAGCCCATTACCATTAAGCAATTGTGTGAGTGGTTTATGATCCGTGAATAAATCAAACTCACGTCCCCAAATATAATGTCTGAATTTATCGATAGCCCAAACACATGCAAGTGAATCGCGTTCAATGGTGCTATAATGTGTTTCAGACGGTTTGAGCATTCTGGAGGAAAAAGCTATGGTGTACTCTTTTCCTGAAACCCATTGGCCCAAGACAGCCCCCAAACCCGTGAGACTGGCATCAACCATTATGAAACATCTAGAGGAGTCATGAAAGGGATGTAATGCCGGCGCTTCAATTATGATTTTTTTGACTTTATCAAATGAAGAGGCAATTTCTTCAGACCAAACAAACTTGGAGCCTTTTCGTAAAAGGGTACGTAATGGTTCAACTGTTTGAGCATAACCTTTGACAAATCTGGCATAGTACTCCGCTAGGCCTAAGAAGGATCGAAGTGAATCTTTATCTTTAGATGGGGTAGCATGACTAATGGCCTTGATGAGGGATACTTTGGGTTTAATCCCTTCCGGGGACAAGGTATGACCCAAATAATCCAATGATTGTGTGCCAAACTTGCACTTGTCAGCCTGATGGTCATACCTGCCTCATCTAATTTGGATAAGACTGAAGATAACTTTGATAAATGTGATTCCCATCCATCTGAAAAAACCAAAATGTCATCGTGGTAGGCCTGGACTCCAGGCATGTTCTGAAAAATGTTGTCCATGATCTTTTGGAAAACACTGGCCGCGGAGGCCAGACCAAAGGGAAGTTTGAGATATTTGAAAACCCCAAAAGGTGTAATAAATGTGGTGAATTCTTGTGAATCCTTTGTTAATGGTACTTGGTGGTAGGCTGAGCGCAAGTCAATAATTGAAATGTTTTTTGCTCCTCCCAGGTTGGCAAGAAGTTCGTGAATTTTAGGGAGGGGGTGGCGGTCAACCAAAATGTTCTTATTCAATGTGCGCAAGTCCACACATAACCTGACCTCTCCAGATTTTTTCCTTACGATAACGATGGGAGAAACGCACTCTGAAGAGTCAGAAGGTGCAATAACACCATCATTGCACAGGGAATTAAGAACTGACTTGAGTTCATCCTTCGCACTAAGAGGAACAGGACGCACCTTGTGAACGACAGGTTGAGCCTGTGGCTTGAGTCTGATTTGGTGTTGAAAACCCTTAACAGTTCCCAATTTATCTGAAAATAGATTGGGAAATTTGACCAAAATCTTTCTAATGTCAGAAGTGTGGGTGGTGATACTTAAACAGTCAGTTATTGGATGTGGAACAGCAGGCGAATAGCCTTGTGGGGGTTCGCCAAGAGCGATTGGGTTTTCTGAACCTGGAATTAAATAAAGACCCATTTTTGCAAGGTCTTGCCAGCCAACGATGTTGCGTCCTTTGACTGCAACATATACTTTTGTGAAAATGGACCTTCCTAAACATTCTAGCCTAGAATTAAAGTAGCCCAGCATGTCAATGTCAAACTCACCAAATGCTTTTGGGTTGACATCCGTTTGAAATAAGGATACTGATCCTTGCCATTTTTCTACAAATATAACATCTGACAATATAGTAATTGGGGATCCAGAATCAGCCATGATGGAAATCTCTATATCGCCAAAGAATGCTGTACCTAAAGGCCCTTTTACAAAATGTGTAGTATAAATAGAGTTACACTCAATTGAGACAACCATATCTTGGAAATTGTCTATACAATCATCGACAGTACCTGAGTATTCAATGCTATAACAGATCTACATGAGGTCTGCAAATGACCTATTTTCTTACACAATACACATCTCTTTCCAATGTCAGGACACATGGGATTATTTCCTAGGTGTGATTTAGATCTGCATCTATAACAAGCAGTATTAGTTCTTCTAAACCCTTGCTTAAAAGGTATGTTAGCACTAACAGCATTAATTGAATTGGTAACATCTTGAAATGGCGTCGCCAAATGTTATGAAATGATTCAGAGCCTTTTTGAAGATTGAAGATGTGAGGTTTATTTCAATTACAGCAACACCCACGACCAGATGCTCCCGCTGCGCACGAGGACTCCAGACAACTGAATTAACGTTGTCGGAACCCTGGAACGCATCGAGCAGCGTCCGATCACGGAACAACTTTCAAACAACGCATAGCCTTGTGATACATCCTCACGCTACACTCTAGCGCGAGGATGAAGAAGAACACATTACATACCACTAATAAAAAATTACCAACATTTAGGGGAAGGGTTTGCTCGTCAACCATTGATTTTATTTTTATTTCTCCCTGCCTTGAAGATCAACTAATGGCAGCTGAAGTAATTGCAACGGATTATGGGGATCATAACCCCATTAAAATAGTGCTGAGCTCTGCACCTCGGCCTGTGTTTTCCCTCGAATGCGGAGCAAAAAATCTTATACCTTCAACTGATAACCTGAGATTAGTTTCGAAGGGCGTTGATAGCGGCAAACTTTTTAAAACGTTAGTTAGAGGCAACACGCATCTTATTAATTCCTGCTTGTCACTACATACTGTACATACTGAGGTAGTTCAAGATTTTTCAAAACTGTGCCTAGCTATCAAAACACTCCGGTCGAAACCCGCCTCATTGGCAGTAAACAATCCCAGATGGTTTAACCGCGAGTGCACAAGGGCCAATAGAAATCTTCGCAGGGCACTGTCACTTAACCCGAGGTGTGCTACAGACGTACAATTGGCAAAGAGGGAATATAACGTAGCAATCCAGAAAAGGAAGGGAACCCTCCTATATGAACGCTGGGAAACCCTATCCCAGGCTGCAAGTACAAAAAAGGGCAACATTTTTTGGTCAGCAGTAAGGGAGCTTCGATCGATGGTAATGATAGCACGTTCCTGAATAGGAAAATGTCTTTCGTTTTGCACTCAATCTCAGAGATGTGATCTCTTTTGTGAAATTAAACTCAGGTAAATCGGAATTTATTCAAGTATAACTTGAGTTTATTAACCGTTGTTCAAAGTTAATGAAGTCAAAGAATTGTATTCATTCTTTATCAATGCATCATATATCCAACTGCCCAATGCATTTCGGGCTTTTTTAAGCCCTTCTTCAGGGGCGGTACTCTGAAAGGATAAGGTATAGGGTTCAGTATATATATACATTTTATAAACACTCAATGGAAAAGAACAATTTTTATCCAAACAATTATACAGTAGATTTTGATTGTAACAAACATGATCATGTTGAAACAGTATTAAAAGTAATACGTTCGTAATGAAGTAAAAAAAACACAATGCCAGTGTTGGTAATTACCAAAATGGAGGTACACTACACATCAAAGTGATGTGAAAATATCCACTTGTTTTACATGTTAAAACAACATACTGTGATGTGCATTTACCAAGGTCATAGGAAATAGTGAAGCCGAAATGGACCAAGAAAGTTTGGGTGGTAGTGTAAGTAAAAAAAATTAAATGAAAAAATGAAAATGCCATATAGGACAAAGTAATGTGGTGTGTTTTTGCCAAAATTGTAGGAAAAAGTAAAGACGAAATAAAAAGAAAAATCAGGATGGTGGTGTGGGTAACAAAAATACATACAGCGTGGGGCCTTTTAAAAGAATACAATCACTATCTGACAAGTAACGGAAGATCAAACTTACAGTTGGTATGGTGATGTATAGATTCTCCTGAACCCGGGAGAATCAAATCGGAAGCGCTCCGGTAAGTGTAATGGATGGTAATCATGTGATATATAGACATGTGATAAGGTGAAGTGCGGGAAAAAGAGAACTACAAAGAAAACAGACTTGTAGTTCCAAGAGGTAATCATGTGATATGTGATAAAGAAAAATGCGGGAAAAGGAGAACTACAAAGAAAACTGACTTGTAGTTCCAAAAGGTCAATAAAGTTTAGTGAAACTACACGTGCAAACAAAATATAAAATAATAAACAAAAGTGAGTGCAGTTAAATCTGTAAAGGAATTAGGCCAAAAGTAAAAAGAAAAATGGAATAGACAGCGTGTGACACCGAAGAAACACATGTAATTCGAGTGATTCGAACCAAAAGCGATAGTTCAAAAAATGTAAGATATTACCAAATCCTGGAGCTTGTAAGGGAGCGTCAATGTAATAGTGCAATAGTACATGTGTATAAGATGAAATTAGTAAGTAAAATAAAATAAAATAACTGTAAGGTTCAACATGAACTGTAAAGTTACACAAGGTACTAGGGTATCACAAGTCGGGTGGAAAGTTCAAATCTCCAATTTAAGGTGAATAAAGGAGACCTTAGTTACAGAAAACAGCCCAGATCATAACGCTCGTTGAGACCTTTCGGATGTATGGAATTCAGCTTGTGGATCCAAAATGTTTCTCTTTGTAATAGATATTTACTATTGTCACGACCCCTCAGCTGGGGAATCTGTTCAAGAACCAAAAATCGCAGTTGACAGATGTTATGCTGATGCTGGTGAAAATGAGTTGCGATTGGTGATTTCGCCTGTTTGGTACGTATATTGCTTTTGTGTTCATTGATCCGTATACGGATTTTTCTCTCAGTTTTGCCCACATAAACCAAACCACATGGACATTTCAACATGTAAATGAGATTCTGACTATTACATGTGGCTGTAACCTTGAGTTTGATCGTGTTACCTTGTGAAGGATGTTGGATGTTGGTACCTTTGATGATAGAGTTACAGTTACCACAGTTGAGACATGGTAAAGTACCTTTGAAAGAGCTGGTAGTGAGTTCATCAGCTTTAGACAATATTTGTTTGATGTTGCGTGATCTTTGGTAAGCAAATCTAGGTGATATTTCAAAAATGTTATTGAAATCCATTTCCATGCTTAACATAGGCCAATACCTGAGGATGGTTTTTTTTATGTTGAAACTTTGTGTGGAAAATTTTGACACAAATGTCATTCGTTGATCTGAAGTTTTTGGTGGTTTGGGTGAAAGAAGCATCTGTCGGGTAGATTTGTTAGACTTCAATATGGCGCTGTCAAGAACTTTGGTAGGATATTTTCGTTGTTCAAATTTGGAAATGCAAGCGGATTTGCTTGATTCAAACAATTCATTGGTACTTGAGATTCTTTTCAATCGTAGTAGTTGTGAGTAGGGAAAATGATTCTTGAGAGATGGTTGGTGGAAACTGTGAAAGTGCAGGAGATTATTGCGGTCAGTAGGTTTAGTGTAAACCTCAGTGGTGAGGTTTCCTTGGTATAATGTGACCTTGGTATCCAGGAATGTTATCGATTCTTTGTTTATACAGTGAGTGAATTGAATTTGTTGGTCAACTGTATTAAGTGATTCAATTAATTATTCCAGATGATCAATTGAGCCATTCCATAAGATAAAAATGTCATCAATGTATCTTTTATAAAGGGTAAGATGTTGGGTCCACTCGTGTTTGCAAAGTATGTTGTCTATTTCAAAACGGTGCATAAAGAGGTTCGCGTATGTTGGGGCGGCACAATTGCCCATGGAAGTTCCGGAGCATTGAATGTAAAATTTTCCTGCCCATTCGAAGTAGCTGTGATAAAGGGTGAAATGCATGAGTTCCATCAGAAATACTTTGAGATTCTCTGGTTTGTCTGTGGTCATCAGAAATGACTCGATTGCCTCAATGCCTTTATCATGGGGTATGGAAGTGTAAAGTGAGTTTACATCAATGGTACATAGGACGGTTTCCATGGTTATCAAATTTTGAATGGACTCCAGGATATTGAGAAAATCAGTAGTGTCCTTAATGTAGGTAGTCATCGACTGAACAGAAGCTTGTAGATGTTTGTCCAAGTATTTTCCTACGGGTTCATGTAGTGAGTTCACTGTAGACACAATGGGTCTGAATGGCGGTCTTGTGGTGTTTTTGTGCATTTTGGGGAGCATATAGATATAGGGTGTAGATGGGTTGCTTTTGATCAGATATGTTTTGTCTTCGTCGTTGATGACACCCTGTTCTAAAGCTGTATTAACGATGGTTTTTAGCACAATCATGAAATCATTGGTTGGATCCGTTGGGGTGGGCATGTATGTATCTGAATTGTTGACGTGATCATTTACATTTTTAGTGTAAAAGATGGTATCCATAATGACCAGTGCTCCACCTTTTTCGGCTTGACGTATGGTAATCTCTGGTTTGTTTGCTAATTCTTTTAAGGCTTGTTGTTCCTTTTTGGTTATGTTAGAGTATGCCTTTTTGTTATGGTAGCCAATTTTTTGAGTTCTTTATTAACGATTGTTTCGTAGGCATCCAATACTTTATGACTCATGGGTGCTGTGAAGGTGCTCCTGTTGCGAAGTCCCATTAGGGTGTTCTTCCGTGGTACATCTGGAATGTTAAGGATGTTTAGAAAGTAGTGTTTAAGTCTCAGTAGACGCATGAATTTAAAGAAACTTATATCAGTTTCTAATTGATTGGAATGGTAAGTGGGAACAAAGGAGGTTCCTTTTTGAAGTGTAGCAATCTGGAGTTGTGTAAGATTATAAGAAGAGATGTTTATCACGAGGTTTTCTGACTGCGCGTACTCTTGGCCACTGATTTTGTTGATGTTTTTCCTCCTGGATCTCCGGGTGGCCTTGTGCCTGCCTCTAAAAAATGAGATTGTCCCGAACTGCTGGTTGTTGGGCCTTCACTGGCTGTGTGCTGTGGGTCTCTGTTGATCTCAGATTTGGTTGTGAAGTTTGGGGGGCTCTGGTTGTCTTATCTCTACTGGATGAGTCATCGGAAGATGTAGTGTCTATATCCGATCTTTGTCCTGTGTGTTGACGTTGTTGTCTTTTGTAAGCATAGGCTTCTGCCCATGTGTAGACCTCTCCTAATTTATAATCCGTACTGTCACGTTTAAATTTTCGTGTTTTCCTTTCATTAATCTCTTTAGTATATTCGTCAAGTTGTTTGTTAAGATCTGCAAGTGTTGCATTCCAATCAATGTCAGAGATTTTACTAGAAATTTCTTCACGAAGTTCATCAATTTCTTTCTGAAGGTCTACAAGAAGTTTGGATAAATCTTCTACTATTAATAATATTAGATCCAGTGAACACTTATTGAGTATTGCTTCCCATTTTTCTGTGAACCGTGGATTGTTTTTGCATAGAGTCGATTTAAGGGCTATTCTTAACCCTCTTGGGATCCTTTGTACCTTGTGGTAACGTATTAATGTGCTTGCATGGAGCTTTTGGTTGATGGCTCGTTTGGAGGTATATAGTAACTGTCTGATGTTAGATTGAACAGTTGTTGTACTGTGACTGGACCCTGTGGTATCCTCAAAGAGTGCATAAATGCGTTGAGTTTCTTCATTTGTATACGTGAACGTTTGTGTTCTTCGTTCAGAGGTATTCTCTTCTTCATCCATTTATATGTTGGTGCGCTTTCCGTGTCACTCAGGAAAGGGGACTCATATGAAAAGCTAGAACAGAAGTTGCGCACTCAAAATTTCTCCAGGTCAATATTTTAAGCAAAATTAGTTGGTGCAAACGAATTAATCCCCCTGAGTAGGGAATTCAAATCGTAGATAATGATAGCACGTTCCTGAATAGGAAAATGTCTTTCGTTTTGCACTCAATCTCAGAGATGTGATCTCTTTTGTGAAATTAAACTCAGGTAAATCGGAATTTATTCAAGTATAACTTGAGTTTATTAACCGTTGTTCAAAGTTAATGAAGTCAAAGAATTGTATTCATTCTTTATCAATGCATCATATATCCAACTGCCCAATGCATTTCGGGCTTTTTTAAGCCCTTCTTCAGGGGCAGTACTCTGAAAGGATAAGGTATAGGGTTCAGTATATATATACATTTTATAAACACTCAATGGAAAAGAACAATTTTTATCCAAACAATTATACAGTAGATTTTGATTGTAACAAACATGATCATGTTGAAACAGTATTAAAAGTAATACGTTCGTAATGAAGTAAAAAAAACACAATGCCAGTGTTGGTAATTACCAAAATGGAGGTACACTACACATCAAAGTGATGTGAAAATATCCACTTGTTTTACATGTTAAAACAACATACTGTGATGTGCATTTACCAAGGTCATAGGAAATAGTGAAGCCGAAATGGACCAAGAAAGTTTGGGTGGTAGTGTAAGTAAAAAAAAATTAAATGAAAAAATGAAAATGCCATATAGGACAAAGTAATGTGGTGTGTTTTTGCCAAAATTGTAGGAAAAAGTAAAGACGAAATAAAAAGAAAAATCTGGATGGTGGTGTGGGTAACAAAAATACATACAGCGTGGGGCCTTTTAAAAGAATACAATCACTATCTGACAAGTAACGGAAGATCAAACTTACAGTTGGTATGGTGATGTATAGATTCTCCTGAACCCGGGAGAATCAAATCGGAAACGCTCCGGTAAGTGTAATGGATGGTAATCATGTGATATATAGACATGTGATAAGGAGAAGTGCGGGAAAAAGAGAACTACAAAGAAAACAGACTTGTAGTTCCAAGAGGTAATCATGTGATATGATCACGTCAACAATTCAGATACATACATGCCCACCCCCAACGGATCCAACCAATGATTTCATGATTGTGCTAAAAACCATCGTTAATACAGCTTTAGAACAGGGTGTCATCAACGACGAAGACAAAACATGTCTGATCAAAAGCAACCCATCTACACCCTATATCTATATGCTCCCCAAAATGCACAAAAACGCCACAAGACCGCCATTCAGACCCATTGTGTCTACAGTGAACTCACTACATGAACCCGTAGGAAAATACTTGGACAAACATCTACAAGCTTCTGTTCAGTCGATGACTACCTACATTAAGGACACTACTGATTTTCTCAATATCCTGGAGTCCATTCAAAATTTGATAACCATGGAAACCGTCCTATGTACCATTGATGTAAACTCACTTTACACTTCCATACCCCATGATAAAGGCATTGAGGCAATCAAGTCATTTCTGATGACCACAGACAAACCAGAGAATCTCAAAGTATTTCTGATGGAACTCATGCATTTCACCCTTTATCACAGCTACTTCGAATGGGCAGGAACATTTTACATTCAATGCTCCGGAACTTCCATGGGCAATTGTGCCGCCCCAACATACGCGAACCTCTTTATGCACCGTTTTGAAATAGACAACATACTTTGCAAACACGAGTGGACCCAACATCTTACCCTTTATAAAAGATACATTGATGACATTTTTATCTTATGGAATGGCTCAATTGATCATCTGGAATCATTAATTGAATCACTTAATACAGTTGACCAACGAATTCAATTCACTCACTGTATAAACAAAGAATCGATAACATTCCTGGATACCAAGGTCACATTATACCAAGGAAACCTCACCACTGAGGTTTACACTAAACCTACTGACCGCAATAATCTCCTGCACTTTCACAGTTTCCACCAACCCTCTCTCAAGAATCATTTGCCCTACTCAGAACTACTACGATTGAAAAGAATCTCAAGTACCAATGAATTGTTTGAATCAAGCAAATCCGCTTGCATTTCCAAATTTGAACAACGAAAATATCCTACCAAAGTTCTTGACAGCGCCATATTGAAGTCTAACAAATCTACCCGACAGATGCTTCTTTCACCCAAACCACCAAAAACTTCAGATCAACGAATGACATTTGTGTCAAAATTTTCCACACAAAGTTTCAACATAAAAAAAACCATCCTCAGGTATTGGCCTATGTTAAGCATGGAAATGGATTTCAATAACATTTTTGAAATATCACCTAGATTTGCTTACCAAAGATCACGCAACATCAAACAAATATTGTCTAAAGCTGATGAACTCACTACCAGCTCTTTCAAAGGTACTTTACCATGTCTCAACTGTGGTAACTGTAACTCTATCATCAAAGGTACCAACATCCAACATCCTTCACAAGGTAACACGATCAAACTCAAGGTTACAGCCACATGTAATAGTCAGAATCTCATTTACATGTTGAAATGTCCATGTGGTTTGGTTTATGTGGGCAAAACTGAGAGAAAAATCCGTATACGGATCAATGAACACAGAAGCAATATACGTACCAAACAGGCGAAATCACGAATCGCAACTCATTTTCACCAGCATCAGCATAACATCTGTCAACTGCGATTTTTGGTTCTTGAACAGATTCCCCAGCTGAGGGGTCGTGACAATAGTAAATATCTATTACAAAGAGAAACATTTTGGATCCACAAGCTGAATTCCATACATCCGAAAGGTCTCAACGAGTGTTATGATCTGGGCTTTTTTTCTGTAACTAAGGTCTCCTTTATTCACCTTAAATTGGAGATTTGAACTTTCCACCCGACTTGTGATACCCTAGTACCTTGTGTAACTGTACAGTTCATGTTGAACCTTACAGTTATTTTATTTTATTTTACTTACTAATTTCATCTTATACACATGTACCATTGCACTATTACATTGACGCTCCCTTACAAGCTCCAGGATTTGGTAATATCTTACATTTTTTGAACTATCGCTTTTGGTTCGAATCACTCGAATTACATGTGTTTCTTCGGTGTCACACGCTGTCTATTCCATTTTTCTTTTTACTTTTGGCCTAATTCCTTTACAGATTTAACTGCACTCACTTTTGTTTATTATTTTATATTTTGTTTGCACGTGTAGTTTCACTAAACTTTATTGACCTTTTGGAACTACAAGTCTGTTTTCTTTGTAGTTCTCCTTTTCCCGCATTTTTCTTTATCACATATCACATGATTACCTCTTGGAACTACAAGTCTGTTTTCTTTGTAATTCTCTTTTTCCCGCACTTCTCCTTATCACATGTCTATATATCACATGATTACCATCCATTACACTTACCGGAGCGTTTCCGATTTGATTCTCCCGGGTTCAGGAGAATCTATACATCACCATACCAACTGTAAGTTTGATCTTCCGTTACTTGTCAGATAGTGATTGTATTCTTTTAAAAGGCCCCACGCTGTATGTATTTTTGTTACCCACACCACCATCCAGATTTTTCTTTTTATTTCGTCTTTACTTTTTCCTACAATTTTGGCAAAAACACACCACATTACTTTGTCCTATATGGCATTTTCATTTTTTCATTTAATTTTTTTTACTTACACTACCACCCAAACTTTCTTGGTCCATTTCGGCTTCACTATTTCCTATGACCTTGGTAAATGCACATCACAGTATGTTGTTTTAACATGTAAAACAAGTGGATATTTTCACATCACTTTGATGTGTAGTGTACCTCCATTTTGGTAATTACCAACACTGGCATTGTGTTTTTTTTTACTTCATTACGAACGTATTACTTTTAATACTGTTTCAACATGATCATGTTTGTTACAATCAAAATCTACTGTATAATTGTTTGGATAAAAATTGTTCTTTTCCATTGAGTGTTTATAAAATGTATATATATACTGAACCCTATACCTTATCCTTTCAGAGTACCGCCCCTGAAGAAGGGCTTAAAAAAGCCCGAAATGCATTGGGCAGTTGGATATATGATGCATTGATAAAGAATGAATACAATTCTTTGACTTCATTAACTTTGAACAACGGTTAATAAACTCAAGTTATACTTGAATAAATTCCGATTTACCTGAGTTTAATTTCACAAAAGAGATCAAATCTCTGAGATTGAGTGCAAAACGAAAGACATTTTCCTATTCAGGAACGTGCTATCATTATCTACGATTTGAATTCCCTACTCAGGGGGATTAATTCGTTTGCACCAACTAATTTTGCTTAAAATATTGACCTGGAGAAATTTTGAGTGCGCAACTTCTGTTCTAGCTTTTCAGCTTCGATCGATGGGTCAGTTACTAACTCCCATTAGTTGCAATATTTCAAGCGAGACCTGGGAAAATCATTTCTCAAAACTTAATGGTACCCCGCAACCAGAGCCTGACCAATATGATTATGGCCCTTTTACCACTATTGAGTTAACTATCTCTGATATAGAAGAGGCTATCCAACAGAGCATTGGGAACACAGCACCTGGCCCAGATGGGCTACCAATTGATCTAATAAAATGGAAACCAGACTTTTGGGCCCCACTACTTTTAAATGTTTTTAATAGTTTAACATATGCTACGTTACCAGACACATGGGCTAAGAGTATCATAGTCCCAATTTTTAAAAAGGGAGATCGGTCCCAGCCTAGTAACTATAGGCCGATCTCATTAATTGATAACACCTTAAAAATATTGGGAAGAGTCCTGTATAATAAAATCTTAACTTGGACAGAGGAAAATGGTATCTTAGAGCACTGTCAGTTAGGCTTCCGTAGCAAGGTGGGTACCAATGAGCAATGTCTCAATCTCAATTTGGTTATTGGGAAATACACCATTGCACGGAAGTCACCGGTCTATATGGCCTTTATGGACCTTTCCTCAGCGTTTAACCTTGTCAATAGGTCGAAGCTCTGGGCAATTCTTTTGGCATATGGTTTGGATGAACCTCTGGTACATTTCCTAGCTTACCTCCATAAAGACCTCCAGGCGCAGGTGCGGATCGGCATGAGTGGTGAGGTTTCGGGGGCAATTAAGGTAGGAAGGGGGGTCAGACAGGGTGGTGTCTTGGCCCCCCTCCTTTTCATTATTTATATTAATGGGCTGAACAATCTGCTTAAAACCTCGACCCATGACGTCCCCATGATCAATGGTAAAACTCTTCCGGTGCTATTATACGCAGATGTCGCGGTCCTCATAGGCCGCACTCCGAATTCCCTGCGTAGGTTAGTACGGACTTTTGTTGAGTACATGGATAGCTTGGACCTATGTGTCAATTTTAATAAATCATTTTTAATGTCCGGTGGTCCTGGGAAGCGACAGCTAAGTTCTATTGCAGTGGGTAGTCAGAAATTGACAAGTACATGTACATTTCCCTATCTTGGTTTGGTCTTTGCTGCGAACGGCTCCTGGACTGAGCATCTTGCTCACTCCAGGAGCAAGTTCTCAAAGGCCACCAACTCAATTCGTAGTCTTCCCCGCCCAAAGACCACCGGCGCTATATCAGCCATTCTAAAAAAAATTAAATTACAGTGTTTCCCTGTGGCCACCTATGGGGCTGAGATTTGGGGCATTGTAAATTGTCCCTGCATCCAGCAGGAAGAAAATAGGTTCTGTAGGAAACTTTTGGGCATCCCAATCTCTACCCCACAATACATTTGCCACAGAGAACTCAATCTTAATTTTATATCGGATTGTATACGCGCTCGTCCTGCCCTTTTTTGGCTATCGGTATGGAAGAACCAGGCTGCCTCCCTCACCAGAGAGATTATTAACGATTGCCTTTTGTGTGACAAAGGGATGGAAATCCCCTGGCTTAGCGGAGTATACCAAAGCCTGTGCAGTGTCAATGAAGAAAGTATTTTCCTAAAACCTAATATAGCTGACACTGTGCCAAGAAAGGAGCTTAGAGATGCGCTCTACTTTGTATATAGCACAGAAAGGATTGGCCTGGAATCTAAGAAATCTTCTGTTCTTAGTTACATGTCCATTGAACAGCACTATCATTCCCTGCCTATATATCTCACCCTACGCATGAGCCACTGGGAAAGGAGCCTATTATTCTGCCTTAGAGCAGGAACTGTTAGATTTGCATTGTGCTTCCCTCTCGGCTATCATCATAATCTTGATCATGTACCATGCCCTTGTGATGGGGTGAGTGGCCAATCAATTTTACATTTTTTATTTTTTTGTAAGTATTATATAAAATATACAAAGTGGCTTTTAAATCCATTTTTTAAAAAGAGAAGACCTATTAGTCTGGATAATGCCTATACATGCTTAGTTTCCCTGGCTGATGAAGAGCTGACCCTTCGCACAAGCACTTTCTTGAGAATTGCCACCTGAGTACGTAAGACTATGCCCGATCCCTGAGCCCTTACTTGACTGACTATCTTTGTGTAATTGTCAGCTGATATATTGTTTTATTAACAGAAAATCATCTATTTATTACCAATGAAGCTCCTTTTTAATATGTCTTCAAATTTACCAATTGCTACAGCTATATTATTATAAATGTTTGATCATTGTGTACTGTCAATCTTCCATTTTGCTATTCATTTTTTGTTAAGATGTTGTGCTTTTATGGGTATTAAGTTACCCGAATAAAGTCTATGAACTGAGCTGAACTGATTCAATATTTTTGCAATGATATTTCGGTTGACATCAAGTAAATTAAATTTCCTATTTGTAAAGCACGAACATATCACTCCTAAGGGTATAAAGGCGCTGGGGGCCGTTGGGCAGACTAAGTGAGCTATTGCCCAGAGTCACATGGTGCTGAGCTGAGCTGCTGCCAGCGATCGAACCATGAGCCTTGCGCTCCGGAGTCAGCCGCTCTGCCCGCTGAGCCACACCTCTTCCTCTTCTAAATGATGTCACAGCACATCTCCAAGCCGAAGCAGATATCATCAAACAAAGCAACATTCTAGAATGTCTGTTGTTGGTGATAATTTGTGCTGCAGGACTAGTTAAAAAGAACACTTTTGTCCTCAGTACTTGATGCCCCACTTAAAGTTCAAGGCACTAGTGGTGAAAAGGAACCCTTGGGAATGGGTGCTTCCTGCTACCGTCCTGGGTGGACAGATAACATTATTGTGATACAATTGCTTTCTGTAATAACTCTGTAACAGATCCATCAGATTTGTCTGGCAGAAGTGAAATCTAGGCAGCTCAGGAATAACAGAATATGTGGGGCTCAAAAGGGACTATTTTAGGAAGATAATCATAAGTCATTCTGTGAATCCTTTGTAGGAGGGGCACAATGCTCCTAATGTAAAACGATGCAAGATCCCTCAGTCTCAGTAGTAAGAATATCTTCATGGGGATGGATTTCTCACACTTGTAACATATTTTTATGTATTTTTCAGGTGAAAATTTGGCATTGAAAGGGACAGCCTCCCAGAGTAGCCAGTACCCGCAAGGTGGACTGCCGTTCTATCCCCTCACCGACAAGCCCAGTGGTGTCTACAGTGAGAAAACCTGCTCCCTCACCGATAAGGACATGAATCCTTGGTGGAAAGTGGACTTGGGACAAAGTCAGCCAATCGGTTCCGTTGTGGTGATGAACAGAGGCGACTGCTGCAGTGAGAGACTCAGAGGTGCTGAAGTTCGGGTTGGAGACAACGTGAACAACAACAACCCTGTGTAAGTTCTCCTAATTGTATACTTCACAATTAGAGGTGTGCACACAATTGCGTGTTTTCCAGGAATCTTGGAGATAAGGGTATATATATATATACACTTTTCCCCGTGGTTCTTGTTATTCACAGGCAGAGCATGACTCCTCCGGCCGGACCATGCCGGTTTCCAATCTGTGCAGAAGCACAACACAAACGAGCGCACTCCCAGGAAGTAACTTTGCAGAATTTTATTGTTCAGCACAAGCAAACACCCAACACGTTTCGGTCTTGCCTCAGACCTTGATCATGGGTTGGTTACAAGGAAATACTGTCCCTCATTTATTTCCAGTACTTTCATTACTTCCTACCCCAGTGGCTGCTGGAACACGTAGTTCGATATATTGAAAGTGACATAGTGCACTCAGTGCAAATTTGCAAAAAAAGGTGCAATAATCTTAGTAAAAGTGCATAGTGCGAGGACAGATGTTTATGATAAAAACCATATAATTTAAAAATTGGGAGACATAATTTCATGCTTTTAAATGATACTTTTGGTATTTTCAAAACTTTTTTTAAATATCAAAGTCACCATAAAACTTTAATGTCCATCTATACAAATAACAGCGATTTATCCTGATTCTTTAATATTTTACATTTCTTAGGACAAAATGTAAAATGTTAAAGAAACAGGGTAATGCATATTCCTTTATGTTGGTTGAGACTCTGAAAAATGCCATGGACGCTCTCAAGAAAATTAGTTACCCACTTGAGGGTGTAATTTATATAGTTTGCGTCACTTTCAGTTCACATGCAGAAGGCTACTTTGCCACTGTGAACCTTCCGTTCATGCATGCACAGTCATGCACATATGGACCCCGGGAGTAATGGGGTGGGGCACAATCACCCCCCTCCCTGGTGCTGAAGACCACATGTGGTATTCAGTAATGACACGCAAAATAAAGGTGAAAATTGTGCTCTTTATTCTGGAAAAGGACTCCCGGCTCCTGCCATCTCCTCACAAGTCCAGTACTAAGTCTCCCCTCAAAGAATTCTACAACCACACATTAGGTCACAGATTACAGTACATTGAATGTGCTTGCAGAACCAGTGCCATACATATTACCCCGGAGACAAAACAAAAGACAACACCAAGACAAGAAGAAAATTACCAAACAAAGAAAAAGAAGCACACCCCACTGCAATATGGCAAATACAATGTACTCCTAACAGCCTGACAAAATCAATTAACAACAGCAATACGTTTGAGATTCCAAATACGTCCATCATCTAACTTCACAGCATTTTAAAATAATTTAACCATCTTGAAAGGCTTGGTGAATTTGGGGTGATTGTGGTGACTAACAGGATGTTTTACCACTACTGTATCACCAATGTTCACCTTGACATCAGAAACTTCTTTACGTAAGTCATAATTCAATTTTCTTTGAACGTCCATCCCATTAGTTTGGGGATGATAGAGAGAGCACTTCTTGTGCACTATACCTCTCCCGCAAGAAATTCTCCATCATTTGCGGAGTAAACTTAACTCTATTGTCCTTGAGGAATGTTCCAGGATTGGTCCTTCTGCTAAAAATCTTCTCCAAGAATTTAATTACAGATGTGGTGGTGATTTCTGATACAATAGCTACTTCAGGCCACCTTGAAAACATGAATATGGACCGGCCTGGTCCCCATGTTGAGAGGACATAAAATGTCTAGGGAAACCTCATCCCAAGGACATAATGGTACTTACCTGTTCTCACTATCTTGGTTTTATCGCTCAATGAACACTCAACACACTCTGTAATGACACATCCAACCTGCATGTCCATACCCAGCCACCAATAATCAGTTCTCAATCTTCATTTAGTTTTACTTATGCCTAGGTGTCCTACATGCGCCAAATCTACCAAACCCTTCCTCGATGTTACTGGTGGTATCAGCCTTTGGTTTCTCATAACCAAACCATTATTCACAGACAATTCTTCACATATTTTGCAAAAAACGTTTGCAGATTCACTGGATGATTCCCATTTACTCCCAGCAACAATCTTCTCTTGCACCCTACAGAGTATTGTATCTCTACTCAATGCATCCAACCATTCAGCCTCACTAACGCATCCTTCTGTAATTACACACACTCTGATGTCTTCATCCAACCACCAATCATCACTACAGTTAACGCCACTATCTAAGGTTACCAACCTCGAGAGACAATCTGAAGTTCTATTGGTAATGCCAGGCACGTACTTCACATTGAATTGACATTTTTTCAAAGCCACAATCCCCTTACAAATGTGACTGGATCCCGAATCAATTCTCTTCTTCTCAAAAATCTCATGTAGAGAATCCCTCTCCCCATAAGAATTTCTTGAATCTTCTAAGGGCCCAGTATACGCCTAATGCTTCTTTCTCAATGGTGGGTTATCTTACCTCAGACCCTCTCAATGCTCTGGAGGCAAATGCAATGACACCTCACAACCCTCTTGCTCTTGTTTCAATACTGCCCCAAAACCTTTATCACTTGCATTAGTCAAAACTGAGCATAATAATCCAGTGACAAAGCGAATCAAATGTTGTGCTTTCTTAAGACATAGCTGTATATCTTTGCATTCTTTCTCACAGTCTTTATTCCACTCAAAGACCAATCCCGTTCTCAACAAACTCCTCAAGTCTCTGCTTACATTGCCAATATCTAGTGATGGCGGCGGGGACGACTAAGGCCATTACTTGCCTCTATCGCCGGCTGTCGATGGAGGGATTGCACCCTCTGGGCGCCCTGAGGGAGAAGTGGGAAACGGACCTTGAGAAGGCGATCCCCGAGTCCACGTGGTCCACGCTGGTGCGGAGGGCCTGGAAGGGAACGAGGAATGCCCGGTTTCAATTAGTCCAGTTTTTTACGTTACACAGGGCGTATATGACGCCGGCCAAGATCTTGCGATATTTCGGGGGGGGTACACTCTCAATGTCCGCGGTGTGGGGGAGAGGGCGCGGACTTTCGGCACATGTTTTGGTCCTGTACGCAGTTGGGTGACTACTGGGGTGATGTTATGGATTGTTTGAACCAGGTGACGGACCGCTCCATTGCCCCGGACATGGGGGGCTTGTTTGTTGCTTTGGTTTCCCCACACTCGCCGTACGAAGGTTACTAGCAAGTTTTATGATCTGGGGTTGATAATGGCCAAGAGGGAACTGACTATGCACTGGAAATCCCGGGGGGGGCCTAGCTTCCTGCGATGGAGGGCGGCGTTGGCACGATGGGCGGGGGCTGAGGGTACGCTCCGGGTGCAATTGGCCCTTCGGAGGGACGATGAGAAGGCACTAGCGACGGCCCGGGCATGGGAAGCGTTGGTGGTGGAACTTCAGGGGTTGATGTCTGATGCTGGGGAAGGGGAGAGCACATCTGACAGGCAAGAGGTAGTGGGGAGCGGGGAGTAGAAGGGGACTGGCGGTAGGCCCTGGCCGCCCGCACCTTGGCTGGGCATGAGGGAAGGCTCTGTTTGCTTAGGGAGAGGTTGGGCTCCTGTCTCTTATTTATCAGGGAGGAGGGGCGCATCGGAAGAGGGGTAAGGGACGGGGGCACACTGACATAGGGTGGGGGAGGGGGGGGTAGGGGACTGGGTGGGAAGGTTGTTCCTTCTCCTGGATAATTGGTCTTGATGATAAATATGTGGTACTTCCTGGACGGGTGGAGGCAGGGGGATGTTTGTTGAGTTGTTGATTTGGAAAACAATAAAAAACGTTTCAACAAAAAAAAAAAAAAAGTCTCTGCTTACAAAGTTGGGAGTAAAACTCTGTCATTCCCGAGAACGTTTTCACATCTTTTTATTTTCACTGCTCTTGACAATTTCTGTTCGGTATTCACCAAGTCATCCTTGTGCTTAACACCTTTGGCTGAAATATCATGCCCCAAATATTCTATTTCTTCCAGAGCAAATTTGCATTTTTTGCCTTGAGAGTATCCCCATTCTCACATATTACCTTAAGACTTCCTTGACTCTGCACAGGTGCTGTTCTCTGGCTTTACCAAATATCAAAACATCATCCTGAAAGTACAGAACTTCTTTCATACCACCAAACATTCTTGACATTAACCTCTAAACAGAGGCGGCAGAACAGAGACCAAAGGGCATATAATTGAATCACTATGTGCCAAACGGCTTGATAAAGGAAGTCAAATCCTTAGTACGGTCAGTGAGCTTGACAAGATGATACGCCGACATAGGATCCAGCATGGTGAACCACCCAGCACCTGATACGAGTCCCCACCATTTCGGTTATGTTCAGAAAGGAAAATTTGTCCTCCATGTGAGAAGTTGGACTGGTATATGCTGTCCACTATTTATAGTGGGCACCTTGCACCAGTTCAAATGACCCTTATTGATGATTAGGTTAAAGACAACCTTTATTGAAAGCTATACTGTAGTATCTTTATATAAGGTTAACTGTTCTCCTGTATCTTGTAACTAGCTGCTCAGCCAGTGTGAGTGTTCCATGTAGAATGATGACGTGACTGGAATGTTGGTGTGGTGGGAGACAGTTGAGAGGATGGGCTGAGCAGCTAGCAGGCTGCTCCTGGTGGGGCTATACTATGGACTTTACTATCTTAATAAATAACCTAAAGATATATCCTGGCTACGTCTGCTGTGTCACATCAACCTATGGAACCAGGTCACTTCAATTGGCGACGAGTTGGACTAAAGAAACCATGCGTGTAACCTGTATAGACTGGTGTGTAACTAAACAAGTGTGACTTGAAGAAACTTGAGCTAATGTAAAGAAACTCCTCATCTGGCGGAACCTCCTGGCACCGTGAGCCCCACCAGTGACCACTACACCGGTCGCCCAAACCTCTGTGGGCCAGTTAGAGTGAGGAGCGGAGCTACAAGTTGTTTCTTAGTGCAGCACAGAAGTTTGCCTCAGTTCTGTTTCAACTACAAGGTGTTGTCTCCCTGAGCTGTCTTCATGACCAAGTTGGCTGTTTTATGATCGCTGCTGGCCCCAGTGACAGTCATGTAGATGTACCTGCTGGTCTGTGGAGGGTCAGTACAACTACCAACGTCTAGCCTCCAGTACTTCTGTTGTCTTGGGAGTGTGTCTCCATCGAGAGGAGTTTCCCAGTGGACCCACAACTGAAATGGTTAATCACCGAGTGTGTGATGTTGTGTTGGGAAAATATGTTCGGGGGCAAAAATCGGCCCCGGTGTTAAACTTTGGTGTTTTGCAGTACCATAATAACGTTTACTGTGGTCAGTTCAAGTTTTTTAGCGCTCCACTCAGTCAGTGCTATAAGCGAACCGTGTTATTTGGAAAGCGATGCCTTTTGAGAGGACCTGTGTTTGTGCCAAGTGGAGTTACAAGCGTAAACCTGCTCGTGAGTTTCCATCAACTGGTGGCTTGTTGCGGAACGCTGCAGTGTTTCCGGTTTTTAAGTCAAGTGGAGATACACCGTGTCATTAGCAGCGTTGTGGTAGAAGGTATTACATTTTTTTTTTTGGTTTGCACTGAGAAGGCATTTTGACTATGGGCAGTTCAACCGCCATGCTTAGTTTTAAAAATGAGGCGTGTGTCTCTGCCTGTGCGCGCTCTTACCTTTTGCACATCTGACGATCTTCGTTTGTGACGTGCCTAATTCCGATTTCACGAAGGCGACTCTGTGTCCTGTATCCTGAGGCGCACACATTCACCTTGAGCCATCCGGCACCAGCGTGACAGCCTGCCGCCATCTAAGGAATGGTTTACGATCGCATACTAATCTATTGCTCGTTCAAGACTGATTTGCCAACCACGTTGTTTGCTATCAATAAAGTTTTGGAAACCAGTACCAGAGTCGAAATGTGAGGATCGTCTTGAGCCCAACCGTCATCTGTAGCGGAGTAGACTTTCAAGTTTTTTCGTATTTATTGTGTTTTTACTTGGTTGGGCATGAACACTTCACGAGTCAGGTGGTGAGTTAAAACTGACAAGTAATTTGCTGCAAAGTATTTCTTCTGCTGCCTACGCCTGTTTTTCATCATCCCAGTGACAGGCACACTAGTGACATTATTTTTGGAAATGTCATTCGTACACAACATACTTCAGTGTGTGATTGGTTTAAAAAAAAAAAAAAATGTTGTGTTGTTTTATGATTTAAATGTTGGAGTTGTTGCTCAAGTTTAAGGTCCGATGCAAGTGACTTTTGAAGTTGGGTGTCAGTCCCATTTACCCAGTTATGGGGGGGTGAGTGTTCCACTTATTAAATTAGTTATGGGTGTTAATCCTATAGTGTTTACGGGGTGTTAGTCCCACCTAGGTCATGGTTTATGGGATAAGTCCCATATACTTAGTGTTCAGGGGGTGTTAGTCCCACCTACGTTATTGGTAATGGGTGTTAGTCCCATCTACCCTGTGTACAGGGGGTCCTATTCCCTCCTATGTTATTAGTAATGGGTATTTGTCTTTTTTACTAAATTTTAAGGGGGTGTGAGTCCCACCTTTTTCACGTTTGTGTTGGGTTTTAGTCCCTTCATTTAAATATTAGCTGTTGTGTGTGTGGGTATCTGTCTTGTGATGCCTCACTGTGCTGCAATTCTGTTATGCTTGCTGCACTAGTCTGTGGGTTTTAGTCCCATTTCTGTATTCTGTACATTTGGGTGTTAGTCCCTCATACTCAGAGTTTAGGGGGTGTTAGTCCCACCTACGTTTTAGTGATGGGTGACATCCACCCATTGTGTATTTGTTTGGGAGTGATTCTTCCTGTATGTTTCTACAATTTCTAGAGTGTCTTTTGTCGTTCTCTATTGTGATTCTCTGTGTTTTCTTTCACATGTATCTTATGTGGTGTCTTTGCAATCTCCGTTTGGTAGTTTATTGTTTTTTGTGTCTCATTGAAGGAGGAGGTTGGTGATAGTGTGTGAGTTTAATGTTCTCTTTTGTGTCTTAATATAAGAGGAGGATGGTGATAGTTCATTCTTATTCTTCATCCTTTTCTTATCCTTTTCCTTCCGTTTTATAGTCTGGTTCCCTTTCGTGGTATATTTTATTCATCTTACCCTTGGGATTTGGACTATTCATCTCTTGTTTATATTTTGTGTCTAGTTGCTATGTACTTTTAGTATTCCTTGTTTTATTGTCAATTGGAAAGAAGGGAGATATTGTAGTATCTTCATATAAGGTTAACTGTTCTCCTGTATCTTGTAACTAGCTGCTCAGCCAGTGTGAGTGTTCCATGTAGAATGATGACGTGACTGGAATGTAGGTGTGGTGGGAGACAGTTGAGAGGATGGGCTGAGCAGCTAGCAGGCTGCTCCTGGTGGGGCTATACTATGGACTTTACTATCTTAATAAATAACCTAAAGATATATCCTGGCTACGTCTGCTGTGTCACATCAACCTATGGAACCAGGTCACTTCAATTGGCGACGAGTTGGACTAAAGAAACCATGCGTGTAACCTGTATAGACTGGTGTGTAACTAAACAAGTGTGACTTGAAGAAACTTGAGCTAATGTAAAGAAACTCCTCATCTGGCGGAACCTCCTGCCACCGTGAGCCCCACCAGTGACCACTACACCGGTCGCCCAAACCTCTGTGGGCCAGTTAGAGTGAGGAGCGGAGCTACAAGTTGTTTCTTAGTGCAGCACAGAAGTTTGCCTCAGTTCTGTTTCAACTACAAGGTGTTGTCTCCCTGAGCTGTCTTCATGACCAAGTTGGCTGTTTTATGATCGCTGCTGGCCCCAGTGACAGTCATGTAGATGTACCTGCTGGTCTGTGGAGGGTCAGTACAACTACCAACGTCTAGCCTCCAGTACTTCTGTTGTCTTGGGAGTGTGTCTCCATCGAGAGGAGTTTCCCAGTGGACCCACAACTGAAATGGTTAATCACCGAGTGTGTGATGTTGTGTTGGGAAAATATGTTCGGGGGCAAAAATCGGCCCCGGTGTTAAACTTTGGTGTTTTGCAGTACCATAATAACGTTTACTGTGGTCAGTTCAAGTTTTTTAGCGCTCCACTCAGTCAGCGCTATAAGCGAACCGTGTTATTTGGAAAGCGATGCCTTTTGAGAGGACCTGTGTTTGTGCCAAGTGGAGTTACAAGCGTAAACCTGCTCGTGAGTTTCCATCAACTGGTGGCTTGTTGCGGAACGCTGCAGTGTTTCCGGTTTTTAAGTCAAGTGGAGATACACCGTGTCATTAGCAGCGTTGTGGTAGAAGGTATTACTTTTTTTTTTGGTTTGCACTGAGAAGGCATTTTGACTATGGGCAGTTCAACCGCCATGCTTAGTTTTAAAAATGAGGCGCGTGTCTCTGCCTGTGCGCGCTCTTACCTTTTGCACATCTGACGATCTTCGTTTGTGACGTGCCTCATTCCGATTTCACGAAGGCGACTCTGTGTCCTGTATCCTGAGGCGCACACATTCACCTTGAGCCATCCGGCACCAGCGTGACAGCGTGCCGCCATCTTAGGAATGGTTTACGATCGCATACTAATCTATTGCTCGTTCAAGACTGATTTGCCAACCACGTTGTTTGCTATCAATAAAGTTTTGGAAACCAGTACCAGAGTCGAAATGTGAGGATCGTCTTGAGCCCAACCGTCATCTGTAGCGGAGTAGACTTTCAAGTTTTTTCGTATTTATTGTGTTTTTACTTGGTTGGGCATGAACACTTCACGAGTCAGGTGGTGAGTTAAAACTGACAAGTAATTTGCTGCAAAGTATTTCTTCTGCTGCCTACGCCTGTTTTTCATCATCCCAGTGACAGGCACACTAGTGACATTATTTTGGGAAATGTCATTCGTACACAACATACTTCAGTGTGTGATTGGTTTAAAAAAAAAAAAATGTTGTGTTGTTTTTATGATTTAAATGTTGGAGTTGTTGCTCAAGTTTAAGGTCCGATGCAAGTGACTTTTGAAGTTGGGTGTCAGTCCCATTTACCCAGTTATGGGGGGTGAGTGTTCCACTTATTAAATTAGTTATGGGTGTTAATCCTATAGTGTTTAGGGGGTGTTAGTCCCACCTAGGTCATGGTTTATGGGTTAAGTCCCATATACTTAGTGTTCAGGGGGTGTTAGTCCCACCTACGTTATTGGTAATGGGTGTTAGTCCCATCTACCCTGTGTACAGGGGGACCTAGTCCCTCCTATGTTATTAGTAATGGGTATTTGTCTTTTTTACTAAATTTTAAGGGGGTGTGAGTCCCACCTTTTTCAAGTTTGTGTTGGGTTTTAGTCCCTTCATTTAAATATTAGCTGTTGTGTGTGTGGGTATCTGTCTTGTGATGCCTCACTGTGCTGCAATTCTGTTATGCTTGCTGCACTAGTCTGTGGGTTTTAGTCCCATTTCTGTATTCTGTACATTTGGGTGTTAGTCCCTCATACTCAGAGTTTAGGGGGTGTTAGTCCCACCTACGTTTTAGTGATGGGTGACATCCACCCATTGTGTATTTGTTTGGGAGTGATTCTTTCTGTATGTTTCTACAATTTCTAGAGTGTCTTTTGTCGTTCTCTATTGTGATTCTCTGTGTTTTCTTTCACATGTATCTTATGTGGTGTCTATGCAATCTCCGTTTGGTAGTTTATTGTTTTTTGTGTCTCATTGAAGGAGGAGGTTGGTGATAGTGTGTGAGTTTAATGTTCTCTTTTGTGTCTTAATATAAGAGGAGGATGGTGATAGTTCATTCTTATTCTTCATCCTTTTCTTATCCTTTTCCTTCCGTTTTATAGTCTGGTTCCCTTTCGTGGTATATTTTATTCATCTTACCCTTGGGATTTGGACTATTTATCTCTTGTTTATATTTTGTGTCTAGTTGCTATGTACTTTTAGTATTCCTTGTTTTATTGTCAATTGGAAAGAAGGGAGATATTGTAGTATCTTCATATAAGGTTAACTGTTCTCCTGTATCTTGTAACTAGCTGCTCAGCCAGTGTGAGTGTTCCATGTAGAATGATGACGTGACTGGAATGTAGGTGTGGTGGGAGACAGTTGAGAGGATGGGCTGAGCAGCTAGCAGGCTGCTCCTGGTGGGGCTATACTATGGACTTTACTATCTTAATAAATAACCTAAAGATATATCCTGGCTACGTCTGCTGTGTCACATCAACCTATGGAACCAGGTCACTTCATATACCTAGTGGTAGCTATGGAGAGCAGCCTTCAGGCTAGGTCTCGAAAGAATGTAAAGCAGCTTGGTTTACCAGATTGTAGCCTCCTGAATAACCAAATGAAAGGAAAATCACACAAGGTATATATAAAATATATGTATTTATTACTAAACACTCTGTACTAACCTCTTTATGAGATTAGAGAACAAGATACACAATATTGAAGCACTAGAACGACAGTAAATAGCACAATACACAGTGGGCCCCGAGGGAGACCAAACCATATATTAAGAAAGTGGTATAACAACCACGACTTGACTAGACACAGTGCCTAGAGCACGTAGAATCACTGGGACCCCAAGGAACCACCCAAAGTAGTGACACAGGGGACCCATGGAGGATGTGTGCAGTGTGAGAACACAGCCGTGAGCTCCATACAACTCTATGGGAAAGTCGCGGTTGGAATTTTAAAATTTAAGGACACTTAGGAGAGGGCTTCCAGCAAACACTTTGGAACATAGTAGGTTCTAAGGCCAGCACCCTTGAGAGTACCGAGGTACCTGTGTTACACATCCTAGGAGAGCCGGGTGCATAGGGGTCAAGTGGTGTCGGAAACGCTTGTTGATTTCAATGGAGTGATGGGAAGAAGGGCTGCTGCCAGGAAGATGAGAAGTGTCCAGTGTGATCCAAGCCTGGATCGGAGCTGAGAAGAACCTGAAAGCAGAGGGGACACAGTGACCAGGGGCACGATAGATGAATGCCCACTGATGTCGGGTGTTTCAGGTGAGAAGAGGTGAAGCTTGACTCTGCAGCCACAGGGACCAGGAGAAGCTTGACTCTGCAGCCACAGGGACCAGGAGACGTTGACGACAACCAAAGTCCGCAGATGAGCTGTCCCACAAAGGATGTCAAGTGCTGGGGGGTCAGTGTCCAGATTGAACACAAACAAGCCTTGGCATCTGCAACCCACGCAGTCAGAGAAAAGATGCTTCGGTGAGGACCAGCAAGGTCCTGGGGATTCATCAACCAATGAAGGGTCAGGGCACGTCTGGAGCAACCAGGAAAGCCCACTGAAAGTTAAAGTTCCCTTCTCAGGGACCCACAGGTCGACCAGAATCGCGAAGGGACCTCGACCTGAATCACAAAACACCAGTCCAGGGAACACTCGTGGAGTGTATGCCGGAAATCTTCAGTGGAAATACTGCTCGGAGTCTGGACTACAAGTAGGCCTCAGGGATCGCCAAAAAGCATATGCTGCTGCAAATGTACCTGGTGCCCAGGGGTTCGGGTTGCACGGTCCCCACGAGGGATGCGGATCTCAGAATTGCTGAGAGCACGGACCAACCTCAGAGATCACTGGAACCCACCTCCTGTGTTGCAGAAATCTTCGGAGTCCTTCAGGAGCAAATGGCTCCTGCAACCGGTTTGAGCAGGACTATGCACAGGGACACCAAATGTGCCCCCAGTGCAGATATCAAAGCACTCTCAGAGTGCACCCACCCAGCCCCAATACACTAAAGCCTGTCTGGGAGGTGGTCACACCTCCCTGTGACAGGAACACCTATTTTCCAGCCTCTCCTGATGGAGTTTCGTCCATCAGCAGGAGGGCAGACTTGTGTCTGTGGCTGGCAGCATCCATTTTGTGATGCCAGGGTTCTGTGAAGCTGGTACTGGGTGTACCGGTGTTGTCATATTTCTCCCTCTAGTAGGGTGGAATCATACCTCCCACATCAATTACTAGTGTGGAGGGATGATTCCAAGGTGTTTGACACCAAATACGACATGTTTCCATGCAGCCGTTTTAAAGTTAGTATTTACCTCGAGGTTATAATGCACTTAAGTGTATATGGTTTGGCTGCATCACAAACAACCCCAGAATATAGGTTCTGAAGGCTGCAGAGGGACTCTGCTCATGCATGGGCACCCTCTCATATAAAACCCAGCAGCCTGCCTTCAGGATTGTTAAGGCCTGCCATCGGGGTGACTGATAGGTTTATATGTGCAGTGATAAGGATAGATACAGTGTACCTATATCTAAGTAAGGGGTGCATGCACCACCTTACACAGGCTGCTGTAGCAGACCTGTTTTATCATTTTGAATGGTCTCCCAGGGGTGGCATAATACATGCTGCAGCCCCTGAGAGGCCTCTGAGGTACCTATGCCCTGGGTACATAGTATACCATATACTAGGGACTGATAAAGGTACCCCCAGAATCCAATCTGTGGTGTACCTAAAGTACATGAACAACCAATTTAGGGAGAAAGCCGATAGACTGGGGACTGATTAGCAGGATCCCAGTCAGACTAAGTTGAAAACCAGCAAAACACCAGGAACAAGTGGGGGTAACCATGAAGCCAGATTCCACCTTCCTACACTCCACTACTCTTTTATTGAGTTCCCTCAAATCAACATATGGTCTAATTTCGTTATCTGGCTTGCACGCTACCACTATGAGAGCCAACCAGTCCGTTGCTTCAACTTGCTCAAGAATTCCCTCTCTGCAGAGCCTATCCAATTCAAGCTTAACAGCTTCTCGGACACTATACAGAATGTTCCTCACCTTGCATGAAAAGGGATTGGCATCTGCCTTCAATTTTAAGTCATGCAAGTAGTTCTTTAAGCACCCTACACTCGACTAAAAGACCAACGGAAAATAATTTACCAAAGCTTTAGATGCCTATCGACGCAGTTGACCTGAATTTGTACTTGGGGATCACCTTTGGGGTTAAGTGTTATACCCAATAACTTCTGAGGCAGCCAGCTCAACACAATATTACCAACCACAGGAACATAACCTTTCCTTCTGCCTCATTACCTTTAAAACAAAATCGCCCATTAAAATGTCCAAACAATTCTATCGGTTTACATCCATAAGATTAGGGCTTAATATCCAGTTCATATAACTCAACTCACCCCTTAAAGTATTTTTCAAATAGTACATCAAAGCCAAACATGCACCAGAATCCATTATCATTTCCACACCAATGTTATTCACCAGCACCACATCAGAGCCACATTGTTAGAAATTGAATTTCTGGTTGGCTAGGGCAAGCGCCCAAACCAGGTAGAAACCACCACTCTAGTCAGGGCAAAGGAGTTACACACCGAAGATAACCCCTGCTCACCCCCTTGGTAGCTTGGCACGAGCAGTCAAGCTTATCTCAGAGGCAATGTGTAAAGCGTTTGCGCAACACACACATACATCAGCGACACACTAGGTACACCACAAAAGAAACTACACGCAAGGTTATATAAAAAAAATAGCCTTTGTATTACGCATTAAACACATTAGAACGCAATCACATTTATACACTGTGCCACCTGGCAGTAGGTATTACTTTAAAGGGGATTATGTACAGTACAGGGCCAATCGGGCCACTGTCATAACCATTAGAAAGCACAGTTAGCAAAGCAGCCAGTAACTACTGGTAAGACACTGTATTCAGCATAGACACATTAGCCATACATCATAGACAGCAATGTGTTATTCCCAAACACATCATGCCCCTCTTAGGCATAAACATTATTGCTGGACATTACACTGGCGGAGTGCACACATTAGGCATGATCATAATCAGCAGTGCACTGTGGTCAACTACCTTTAGAGTGCACACATTAGATTATCACCATTACGGTACATGGAGTGCCATCCTTGGCAATGTAACCCAACATGCATGTGGGCATCTAATGCCATAACCATCATCACTGAGCCTGGTGCGCAATAGGCAAAACAATGCAGTAGTGCAATCTTACCCTTAGGGACAACAACAAGTAACTAGTGGTGACACAGCACCTACCATATGCAGAACATAAGCAGCAGTGGTGTACTATTACCAACACTTGTAGAGTGCACACTTCCCATCAGCACATCATGCCCTCCTTAGGCCTATGCAGATTGCCATAATGACGCATAAGGGGCCATCCTTGTGCCCACAGTAGTGGCTTCCCTTACGGAATGCGGAGCAATGAACCCCAGCCTGCCTAAAACAACAATGCCCCGATCAGTGGATAGGGGTGCAGCTGGCCGCGACCATGCGGCGCAGCTGCAACAATGTCTGGACTGCGCAATTCTGTGGATATCCTTTCTCCTGGGGGACCCGGGGGCCTCCCTCGCGGTCTCACCCAGTCCCAATATCCAGATCCGGCGTCCCCAATATTGTGGAGGTAGGGACACACACACACACTGTCCGCTTTGGCGGGGCGACCTCCCTCAGCCACCCCGCAGGTACACAACGGTAGGCAGCCACCCACGACCGTACCGAGTGGCTACCGACAAGTAAAACAAAGCCCAGTCACCTCTACTCACAGGGGGTCAATAGGCAGCTGCAACGAGGCGGCCTCTTCTGCGACTGCCGCCTTCCTCCGTGATTCAGGTACCTGCCAGCATGGTGAGGAGAAGCGAGACCATCCCTCCCGCTACATCGCGTCTACGCTACCTCACGGCTCGCCGTGGCATCCTTGCTGGTGACTTCCTCTTACTGGGACGAACACGGAACGGAGTCTCTGTCGAAGAGGCTTCCTTTCTGGGGAACTCACCTTCCCCGCCAGGCCCTCTCTTTCTCAGAGGGCTTCAGTGATAACCAGGCGGATGGAACACAAGGGGCTCTCCACTTCCTCACGGGAGCCCTGCCCACCGTGAGGCATCCACCGCCTGACTTCCAATCTGCGTTGCAGCGTTTCTTGCCAAATTCCAAAGTAGGAACCCACTTCTCTGGCTCCTCTCATTGCATTGAAAGGTGCCCAGACATCCTCCTTGCTAGTACCACAGGGGATCGGCCACGCACTGATCTCTCTGCCACATGCAGCGCTCACCATGCATTTCACTTCATCACAAGTGCCAAAGGGGAGCTATAACCACGCGCTTCTCAGTAGAAAATAAAGCGCTCTGGGAGACGAAGGGAGAAGCATCCTTCCAACTATGGGCAGCGCTCCACATCAGTAATCAGGCAGCAAGGTACTTCACCGGCATTTCACCAGTTCCTCTAGGAGAGGTCCAGAGACAGGGCACAGGCAGGCCAGCACGCAGGGCCCCTTAGCAGAGGGCAGTCCCTCCAACCTCCACACAGGCAGCCACTTGAGTCCCACGGCGGTTACCCCTGGCAGTCCAGCAGCCTTCCGGCCCCAAGTAAGCACCCAACAGCACAGTTCATGGGGTCACAGCCCCAATACTTATATCCCTTAGTGTCTTTGTTCTCCTCCTGCCACAGGGCTCTGCGCCCGGTCCACACCAGTTCTGAGGGCACTCACACCTTTCTCTAAAGGTGCACCACCACCTCCTTTTTCAGTTTAGGCTCTGGCCCCAGACACATCTCAGGGGGGTGGGGCCAGCATTGTGAAAGGCAGGCACAATCCTATTCAGTCCCAGGTGCTACTCCTCCCACCACTCCAAATGCAGATTGGCCTATTCAGCCTAGTGCTGACTCACCCAGCCCCTGTCACTCCAGAGCCAGACATGCAATACACATCAGGCAGGCACAAAGACACATAGCACACAGAAATGTCCACGTTTAAAAATGGCATTTCTGGGGGGGCGTGGTTTGCTGCCTGCTAAGATGGCCGCAACCTAAAGGAGCTCCGAGGGTGAGGCTGTCTCCCCTGAAATCCGCACATAAATCAGGGAAGCAAATTGTACCCAAAGGACATCAGCACGTGGCCAAGGAGGAGCGGCGCCGACTGCTTCAACCCCGGTGTCTCCCCGTGGCTCAGAACGCCGTGAAGATCGTGCCATCTGCCGAGGCCTATACCGGCGGGCGAGACCGGGGACTAAATTTTGCAGAACGGCCCGGGCGCTGTACGTGAGGCCCGGGGCCGCCCAGGAGGAGCACCGGAGATTGCGAGGTACAGAGGTGAGGGTGCCCGACGGGCAAAGCGACATCCGCGCTCCGTCTGCGGCCCTGAGCTAGCGCCAGCGGAGTGAATCGAGCGGCCGGCGGCAGGACCTGTCGGGCGCCAATGAGGAGCGACGGGGGCTGCTCCGGCGTTGCTGTTCCGGCCCGATCGGGGCCTCCTAAGGTTGCGCCATGATACACGTGAGACGCCCCTGATGAAGCGCCTGGGGAACTTTCTTAAGGAGTGAACCGGCTGGCCGGACCTCCGTTGGGACACCTGTGACGAAGGGACCCGGCGGTGCACAACTGGTGGCATCACTAAGCGGCGGTGCACTTATCATTTGGCACCAGAACTCCGAGGTGCTTCAAGAAGGCTGTAGTGCCCGATAGAGGTGGATCGAGCAGGCAAGAGCTGGGGAGAGTGGGGTTGTGGAGCTGTGGCTGACCCTTGTGCTAACCTGGAGATGTGGTCCCTGCTAGGAAACGGTGGCAACAAATGGGGATTGTGACGCGGGGTCGGTGGTGCCCCCCCCCACCTGTGAGGATGCTGATCAGAGAGACTGGGCGGCAGGCCGGGGATTTCCCTCCAGTGATCCCTGATCCACCATTCGGCCCACAGTGCGGAGAGGTAGCAAAGGAGAGCACTTATCTGCCCGAAGATGAGTGGGAAAGGGAACCGTGCGAACCAGCAGGGAAAGCTGGATAAATTCGCATACAGTAAGGACTCTCCCCCACTGTCGGAGCGGTCTGGGCGCACAGATAAGGTTTCGGAGGAAGCGGGAACGCCCAAAGTGGCACTGGAAGATATCATGGCCGCCCTTAATAATGTGCAGACAACAGTGGGGTCTATTTCTGCAGATGTGACCTTCCTCAGGGCGGACTTCCAGAAAATGTCCGCTAGAGTCACGGAAGTGGAACAAACAACTGCAACTTTGACGAAGGACACTACCTTGCTAATCCAAAAAGTGGCATAGCTGGAGGCTGAAAACAAGCGCATAGCGACGAAACTGGATGACCAGGAAGGGCGGTCCCATCGTAACAACGTTAGAATTACGGGAATTCCTGAGAGTGAACGGGGCCCCGCCATGGACCTTTACGTAGAGGAACTGATAAAAACCAGACTGCAGCCTAGAGGGCTTTCCGCTTTCTTCTCGGTGGAACACAGGGTGCCTGGGGGCAGGCCTAGGGTCGGGGCACCCCCCCCCCCCGACCGGTCCTGGTTCGCATCTTCAAATTCCGCGACAGAGATGCCATTCTTCAAACAGCCCGAGTGGCGCCGCCCCTGCGTGTGCAGAATTCAGTGGTATCCTTTTTCCTGGACTATACGGCGGCGGTCTCGGCGCGTCGGAGGAGTTTCCTAGAGGTCAAGAAGAAATTAAGAGCCCGAGAACTACCTTATTCCATGCTCTTTCCGGCACGGCTACGGGTGGTAGCGGAGGGGAAGACATGGTTCTTCGAGACACCAGAGGAGGCTCACGAATGGCTCGAGGGGTGGCAACAGGTGAAGAGCTCCGGACGCTCGGACAGGCGAAGACGGCATCCTGGAATGGCAGAGGACCTCGATGGCCATGACCGAAGGGAGGAGGAAGCTGGACAGTCACGGGGGGAAGCCGGATAGTGAGATACTACGTGTTTATCCTGTACTGAAGGTGCACAGTATGACTGGAGGCCAGCTGGGGCTAGCAGTGACTGCTCTGCTATGCTAAAATGATTTGTGCATCTGGACTTTGGGACAGGGGATGTAAACGGTCTTCCTCGAACTTCCCGCTCCCTTACACACAAGTAATGATTTGGAGTTTGGGTTCTGAGCACTCTGCTGAGTTGGGGTGGCGGGCAGTTCTGAGTCCATATGGCAGGGAGGCAGGCATGGGGTTGGGGGGTATGGGACTGTTTGAATGTTCTTCTCAAAAGTCTAAGTTAATGTTGGAAATAGTATCTAGACATGCAGTACAGGCACACACTACAGAGCACACGACTTGCGCCGGTGAATCCGCAATGCCACTTACAAGCTACACCAGACATTGTAATGACTGACGCAGCACATGGGGCATCTACCGTGGACCCTTTGACTCCAGTACAGCCTCTCTCCCTGCTCACGTGGAATGTGCATGGCCTGGGAGACACAATAAAACGGGGTCTGGTCCTGCACTGTATCAAGAGGAACGCCCTGGTGTTGGTTTTACTGCAAGAGACCCACCTTACCGGTACCACTAGCAGGGCGATGGATAGATGGGGGTACAAGATGGTGGCGCACTCGGAGTTTTCTTCAGGGTCCAGGGGGTGGGTATAATGGTGCGGAAACAGTCCCCTTTAATAATACATGAAGCCAAAACTGATGGATCAGGGTGGTTCGCAGTCATAGTCACTCAATGGGAAGGGCGACCTCTAAATATAGTCTCCGTTTACATTCCTCCTGCACTGCACGCGACGGCGCTCCCGGAGCTTAGTGGGTTTTTGCTTGACTTACCGGAGGGGGAGCTGCTCCTTGGCGGGGATTTCAACGCCATTATAGATGAAACTGTTGATAGATACCCTGCGCGAGCAGGTGGCATGGGAGTGTCCCGCCTTGGGAGCTTTGTAGAAGCACTTGGGCTCGCGGATCTGTGGAGGCGACATCACCCAACAACGCAACAGTTCACATACCACTCTGGGGTGCACAGTAGTTTAATAAGAATAGATTACTTCCTGGGGTCGGCGGGTAGTCTCAAGAATATAGACAGCATAGAGATCAGACCTAGGGGCATATCTGATCACTCTCCGATACTCCTACAGTACACACACTACCACCTAACAAGACGCTGCATCTACCCGATATACCCCGGCTATCTCCAAGCCCCCGAAATCAGGAAGGCAATCACGAAAGCTATGAGCCTTTACTTTCAGGAAAATGATTCGTCAGTTGACTCCCCGACTGTCCTATCGGAGGCATATAAAACAGTCCTTAGGGGGCAGGCCATCACCTCAATTACAGCGCATAAGCGTGAAAAGCAATTAAAACTGCACTCGATAGAACAGGAGCTGCACACGGCAGAGGCCCAGCATGCCAAAGACCCGACCCCTGAGACATCTCATAACCTACAGATCACGCAGAGACGGTATAGAGAGTACCTTACCGAGCGCACCAAACAGCAGTTGGAAGCCACACGACAAAAGATATATGACATCGGTGATAAAACTGGGAAATTGCTGGCATGGCTAGAGAGAAGGGACAAAGGTGCCAGATGGATAACGCAGCTTAGCTCCGGGGAAGGACAGGTAACAACTGATCCACGCGCGATAGTACAAACACTAGCGCGCCACTTCCAAACAGTCTATTCCTCAGCTTCCTGCATGACAATGGAAGAGGCGCTGGCATATGTGAAAGATCTTGATATGCCCAAACTTACCCCTGAAGCAGTGAGCACACTTGAGGCAGATCTTACAGTAGAAGAGCTACAGGCGGCAATCGAGACACTACAGTCCGGTAAAGCGGTGAGACCGAATGGCATACCTGTCGAACTCTATAAGAGGATGGTCGGGACTAATGCCCCTCATTTGCTCAATATGTTTACTGACAGTCTGCAAGTGGGTGAACTCCTGCCGGATCAACGTACGGCCACCATAGTGGCTATACAGAAGCCGGGTAAACCTGCTGATAGGTGTACCTCCTATCGTCCCATATCATTACTTAATGCGGAGGCTAAGATCCTCGCAAAACTATTGCCGACTAGGCTAACACCGCACTTGCTGGAAATCATACATCCGGATCAGTCTGGTTTTATGCCGGGCAGAAACACGGCGCTCAATTTGAGGCGTTTGCACGGCGCACTGGCTCGGACGGAGTGTCTACAGGAACCGGCGGTGTTGCTGTCATTGGATGCGCAAATGGTGTTCGACATGGTCGAATGGCCCTTCTTATTTGCAGTGCTCCTACATCTGGGTTTTGGGCCAAAATTCTGTGCCTGGGTCAGACTCCTATATACCAAACCAATGGCTCACATTACTGCTAATGGTCATATGTCTGAAGATTTCCCCCTGACGCATGGCACGCGCCAGGGTTGCCCCCTGTCACCGCTGCTCTTTGCCCTGGTGCTGGAGCCTCTAGCGGCGTGGATACGGTGGGAGCCAATGATACGGGGTCTCAAATGGTCGGCTAGTTGGGAGGATCGTGTCTCCCTTTATGCAGACGACGTTTTGTTGTACCTGTCCTCCCCGAGGCGTTCCATACTGACCCTGCTCAATATTTGTACGATTTTCGGAAGGGCATCAGGATACACCACAAATTGGTCCAAATCAGTAATGTATGTACGACTTCCCGCGGACTGCCCACTCCGGATAGTGGAGGGGTCATTTAAATATCTGGGTATATATATCACTGCGGATTCAGTGGACTTCTTCAAACGGAATCTACAACCTCCAGTGGACCGCCTCAAAAGTGATGTGCGTCACTGGGGTACACTGCCGCTGACTCTGTTAGGGAAAGCAGCGCTATTTAAAATGATGGCCCTACCCTGCTTTTTGTATGTACTGGAAAATACACCATATCAGGTACCACCCGCCTACTTCCGCACAATTGCGGCACATGTGTCTGGCCTTATGTGGAGTAACGGACCGGCACGCATCGCATAATTCAAACTGGTACGTGTCTGGTACGACGGAGGGGTAGCGCTCCCAAACATCCAGCTCTACTACTGGGCGGCGCAGCTGAAGGTAATCAACCAGTGGCTTCATGATCCACAGTCGGACCCCGCGTTTAAGGCAGATAGGGACATACTGGGCACGAGAGGTATGCTTTCACCCCTGTACAACAGAAGACTGGCCCCGGCGCTCATCGGTCCTCTGAGGCAAACCGTTGTCATCTGGAATGCAGCTCAGGCCAGGCTGGGGTGGCGCGGGGTTCTGACCCAGCTCACGCCTCTGTGGGATATAAAGCGTTTAGGAAGACTTAGGAACAGTAAGGGCTTTGACAACTGGGACAACATCGGTATCTCTGCGGTGGGCGACATGTGGCAAAATAGTCCCATTCGAACGCCTTCAACAGCAATATGAACTAGCGCCTTCGGAGTTGTTCCGTTACACACAGATTAGGCACGCCTTAATGTCAGTACTACCACCCGGTATTGAAGTTCCGGAGGCGTCGCCCATGGAGGATAGGTTGTTGACAGATTATATGCATAAGAAGGCCACGTCACTCACATACCGCAAACTAGTAAACAATCTGCCGGACCCAACGGGACCCCTGTGAGAGAAATGGTCCTGTGATGTAGGCGAGTTTGACGATTCGGAATGGCAGGAGGCTTGGCTTCGCTGCGGGAGGTGGGCATACCCTCGAGACTCAGGTTGGTACAGCTCCGAATTCTACACCGATCATACTACACCAGACACACTCTACACAGGATAGGCAGAGTAGCACATCCGTTCTGTCTACGTGGCTGCGGGGAGGAGGGTACCTTCTTTCACACAATATGGGAATGTCCCACAATCAGAGAATATTGGAGGCGGGTGATGAGGACAATGTCACAGTCTGAGGGAGTGTCATTAGTGCCGGAGCCCATACGCTGTCTGCTGAATATATGGGATCCCAATGACCTCACTCGTCAGGCTCTGAGTTGGGCTACGCTGTGGATAATGGTAGCTAAACGAAACATAGCCCAAAGATGGGGGACGGTGGAGGCGCCAACGTGGGTCGCATGGGGAAGGGACATGGATGCTGCCATCCTAGCTGAACGAACGGTGTTTACTAGGCGGGGTCGCCCTCGTAAATGGAGTAAAATATGGGGGGCATGGAATAAATTCAGGGGAGGCATATGCGATCCACCACGAGAGCAGGATGATGGAACCTTGGACACAGACTGATATGGGAGACCACGGGGAAGACATATGGAGCTGTGCTGACAGAGATGTTATACTGCAAAGAGGTGATTTTAAGGTGTTGCTTGTGATATCGTGTGATGTACTGTTCTATGCTGATGGAAAATTGTATGCACAACTTTTATGTTGTACTGCTGCAAAGAAAATATAATTCTTTATAAAAAAAAATTTTTTTAAATGCCATTTCTAAAATAGTGATAATAAATCTGCGAACACCACTTGCCAGCATTTATTACCACTAATCCAAACATACCAAACTTTACCACTTTACTCCTCTCGGGTCAGGAATTACCACTGGAGCACATAACAGGGAATGCCCAATGCATTCCTATAAGAGGGCAGCCTCACAGTAGTGAGAAACCAAAATGGCTGTTTGTCACTACCAGGACATGCCACACAGTTAAGGCACATGTCCTACCTTTTACCTACAATGCACCCTGCCCATAGGGCTTGCTAGGACATACCTTAGGGGTGACTGATATGTAGTAAAAGGGGGGTCATAAACGTGGCACCTATTTTACGTGCCATGTCACATTGGCAGTAAACTGCGTGTGCAAGCCCTGCAATAGCAGAGGCCTGAGACAGGTTTGAAAGGCTACCTTTGTGGGTGGCGCAATCAGTGTTGCAAGCCCACCAGTCGCATTTAATTTACTGGCCCTGGGTATCTGGGATACCGCTTTACACAAGGGACTGACAGGTAAATTAAATTATCCAAACAGGTCTAGACCAATCTTACCACGTTTTACCATAGAGAGCACATGCACTTTACACTGGACAGCAGTGATAAAGTGTCCAGAGTCCTAAAACCACCAGAAAAAATACTAGGAGGAAGAAAAGGGCCAAGTCCAACACACATCATATGACCAAAATTGCGAGTAGGTGCTGTCTTAAAGTAGTAACATAATCTTCAACAGACTCCTCAGGTTATTACGCCTGCATACCAAAATAGTATCGCTCTAAGATTATAGACAGTTTGGGTCAATAATATCTGTCCAACTTATTTATATATAACTTAAACTTATTTACACTGGATGCTGCATCACTTCCTTCCTCATCAAATAAATCAGGTAAGTGTTAAAACACCTCCTGCCCTTCCGATCCCAAACAATGCAGAAGTAAGGAGACTTTCTTTTCCACTAACAAATTCATACGACAAACGTTTAAACCATTATTAAACACCTTTTTCCACTTTTACCATTTCAACAATGGTTCACCTGGAACAGGCAGAAAAAATGGAGGAGGAAAAATATTCTGCATGGTGAAATAATGCAAGACAAAACAATACTAACGCAACACTCCACAATAGACACTGATAACTATTTTCTCCGGTATTCGATCTGATACTCGAGTTCTCCACTGCAGTGCAGGACCTGTGGAAAGAAAATGTTAAAGAAATGCAAACCAAAACGTAGCTGCGATTCCATAGTATAACACCTTAGTGGTAGCCTCTATGAAGTGCTGTCCAAAACGCGAGGAGGAAACAAAGTCAATCTTTATAAAAAATAGACTCCTTAAAAGCCAAACCTGTTGATAAACAGAATCCATAAAAACGTTTAATATTCTTCCTGAATGTCCATGGCTGAAGACAATGACGTCACTATGCCTCTGCAATGCGTGAAACTGCGCTTGGAGAACACTTAATCCAGCCAGACAAGGCTTCAAGTGGGATTAAAAAACTGGAGGGTCTCTGAAAGGGGCATGGCCGATGTAATTAAGGGCGTGGCTTAAAAGCACGTAAACTGAAAATCTATGCTCAGTTTAGTGGGCCGCCTGACTAGTAGTTTGCTACTTCTGTCATTACATCCAGATCTATACTACACAAGTAACATTACACTTACAAGCCAGCACTACAGGCTTTGTCATTGGTTGTTAGTTGCATAAGATAAATAAGCAATAACCATGCCTTTGAGTATAGCATATTGAAAAGGCTTCAGTTCTGAAATGAGGAGACTGTGAAAGAACTACAAGGAGTCTCTTTGAAGTTACATCAAAGGCAGTAGAGGGTGGTACTGCTGCAGAGGTAAGATTTATTTTTTTCATGGCGAGGGCAAAAAGGTAGAGCCCAATAGAGACCCGTCTCGGCACCTGCTTTAAAGAACTATCGGCAAGAACCGGCCCACTTTTAAGCCCTGCAGCCAGAGAAGAAAGAGTATGCGGCACCAGCACACAGAGACCAATGAGGAGCGCGTGACAGCAGCGCTCAGCGACAAGGGGGGAGGAGGGAGCACAAGTCAGGACCCGCACTCTGTGAGGAATACAGATCATGCAGCACCATAACTCTGTGAAGATTGCAGGGCGCGCGGCACCAACGCTCCCAAAGTGAAGGCGGCAGCAGCGCGTGGCACCGAGATGAGAGGCGGATAGCCTAAGGTGACCAGACGTCCCGGTTTTCTCCGGACGGTCCTTGTTTTTGGAGAAGTGTCCCCACACTTTTCTCCAAATTAGTGAAATGTCCCGGTTTTTGAGCAGTGTCCGGGTTAAAAATAGAAATGTCCCGGTTTTTTATAGTGTTTAGGTTGAGCATGCGCAATAGTGTAAAATAGAAGTGCGCATGCTCTCTTTGCACTGCTTAAGGCATGACGTCACTTAGGTGAGCGTTGTAGCACCTTTGGAGAAGCATTTTCTCTTGGGATTTTCCTTCTCTTTGTACACGCAGCGCCACCTACGTCATCATCGTGCCAGCCATCGGCACAACAGCTGGTTAGGACCACCTGTGACCAGCGCGACCCTGCTTTTACCGCCTGCAGTAAGATTCAACCAGCAACCAGTGTTACCCTGCTCTGCCTTAAAGCGAACGAGGGACTGCAACAGAATCCAGCAGCAGCGAAAAATGAACCTAACCTTTGTGACGCTGCCCCAGCCCTACCAGCACCGTCAGGACCCTGCCTCCGCATCAGAGCTGCCTCAGCCAGGATCCTTTTGAAGCCACACAGGACTTGACCTCCCAGCCTGCAAGGCCGCAACGGGAGTATTTTAATGACCGTTTTTAGGTCAAGCCTTTGTAACCTTGTAACTGCCGGGGCTTTTATTAGGCAGCAGCTTCAGACGACATACTTCTTTTTTAGCCTGCCTAACAGGCAGCACACAACTGTGTAAATATGAAGGGAATGTGCTTTAAAGGACAAAACTTCTGGCTCCAGTCGCACTGCCAATGCTTAATTTATAACTTTGCAACTGCCGGGGCTTTTACTAGGCAGCAGCTTCAGACAGCATACTTCTTTTTTACCCTGCCTAACAGGCAGCACACAACTTGTGTTAATGGGAAGTGAATGTGCTTTCAAGGACAAATCTAACAGTACGAGTATCGGAAACCAGGTTCCATTCTCACATGCTGCTCAATAGGGTGTGATTTTGGGCAAAGTATTTAATTTCCATACACGCAGTAAAAATACAGGTGTCCTGGACTGCAGATAAAGTATTTCTGTTGATTATTAGGTGCTGCTGTTGAGCACCAGAAACCACCAGCTCATATTTAGCACTGCACTTTCCCTGTGTTTAAAACACCATTACATAATATAAAGCACGGTAGCCTTCATTCAATATTGGTTTCACTATTGAAACACGGTGCACAACCCGTGTAAATATGAAGGGAATGTTACTGTAAAGGACAAAACTTCCGGCTCCAGTCGCATTCCCAATGCTTAATTTGTAACCTTACAACTGCCGGGGCTTTTATTAGGCAGCAGCTTCAGACAACATACTTCTTTTTTAGCCTGCCTAACAGGCAGCACACAACCCGTATGAAAACATACTTGGAATTTCAAGGTAAGGATGGTCACCAACTTTAGCAAATGTTGAGGCAAAGTCTGTTTAAATGGAATTAATGGTTACTGCCAATAAAAGACCTCTGATTTGTCGTCTGTAATGCTTCATCACGGTCTGTGGAGGGAGCTGTCATTGTAGTCCTTTTTCTATGGCTATGACAGCTATCAAATAGTCCTACTTTTATTTCGATGGTTACTGCAAACTTCTATGTCTATGACCTGTTCCCGTTTTTTGTTTTGAGAATCCGGTCACCCTAGGACAGCCCCAGCACGATATAAAGAGGCTGGGAGGCGTGAGCGGCACTAGCAGTGAATCTCCCAAAACTCCAGGGAGTGTAACAGTAAGCTCTCGAGGCAGGCTCAGTGCCGATTGCCGAATCTTCAACTGGCTCCAGTAATTGCTCCAAATGTATGATTTAGGGTTGAGGGAACCAGATTTAGGTTCGGAGAGATTACATGGCAATTTCCGCGATAAACACAAACAGGAGATAGTAAACCCATCGTGACTGTGTCTAGAGCGAGCAGTCATCGATCAAATTTTAATTCCATAGTTTGAGTTGAAGACGTCCTAGGGTTTCCAGAAGTTAGTATGTTCTTCTGGCGTCGTCAAATTGTAGTATCCAGTAATGACACACAAAATTAATTATGTTCTTGGATTTGAGTTTACCACCCAGGACAACTTCATCCTGTCTACTTTTATGCATCACGTACAGTTCACATGCAGGAGGCTACTTTGCCTCCGTGCATCTTCAGTCATGAAATCAGCCCCCCTCTCCTAGCTGCTGAAGACCATGAGTAGTATCCAGTAATAGCAGGCAAAATAAAGGAGTAAATTGTGCTCTTTATTCTGGAAAAGGACCCCTGGCTCCTGCCATCTCCTCACAAGTCCAGCACTAACTGTCCCCTCACAGAATTCTAGAACCACGCGTTAGGTAACGGATTACAGTTCATGGAATGTGCTCGCAGAACCAATGCCACACCATGACATATTCCTTGTTGTCCCTCCCCTTCGGCTCTGCCGCCGCTCCAGCAACAAAAAATACCGCTATGGCGCAGCCACCGCTGGCCGCGCCATAGCGCTTTTTTTTCACTTCAGCCATGTTTAGGTTTAATTGTACTGTGCTCAGTTTACCATCATGTGGTTTGTGACAGAGACAAACCGTATTTTTACGCGGCCCGTGCAGATGCGCAGCAAGAATACAACCTCTTTATGTGGAATAAATGTGAAAAAGCAGCCAAAGTGATATCTTGAGTGTAATGTGTGCATTTATGTAAATGTGCTGTGTTTGGAAGGTTTCATCCTGAGGTGCAATCGCTTGGTTATGGTACTCGCTGGCTGCTCTGCCTGTGTTTATTCATCAATCAATCAGGATTTGTATAGCGCGGCTGCTTCACCTTTGAGGGTCTCGAAGCACTGTTGGTTGATATATTTCCAGTTGCATGGGCATAAACATGGCTGGCTCACAGTAGCACTCTGCTGATGATTTTGTGTTATATTTAAAGGTAATTGATGGTCTCAAGCCTGTCCAGACTTGGTGTAGTTTCCAAGCAGTGGCTCCCACACATTGGGCCTGATTACGATGTCGGTCGGAAAGGTTCCGAACCGCATTCGGATTCTCCTAAACCGTGTCGGAACCAATGTTTTCGTCAGAAACATTTCCGACCGACCGATGACGATGCAAAGGTAACCGTTCGGTCATTCCGAATGGGTTCCGACTAACAATTGGAAACTCCGAGTCGTTCAAAGACAAATCATACAGCTCTACGGACCGCGTTCCTGACCGACGTATTACGATGTCTGATTCGGACAGGCTTTCCTACTCAGACCGTCCGACACGAAAAAGCTGTCGGAAACTGACTTTGGTGGCTCCTAGCAGGCCCCCCTTCTTCCTGAGGCCTCCTGTTGGGGTCCGTGGGGGTACCCAAGGGACCCCCAAGTAGAACCATGCACAGTGTGACAGGTACCATGAGGTGCCCACCACAGGGTGCAAGGTTTTCCGCAACCTCTCTTTTTCTCAATGGGAGCCTGTGTTGTCGGTCGGAACACAGGCTCCCATTGACGTCAATGGGAGACTTTCTGAACAGTGTTCGGAAGCATCATAATCAATAGGTAGGAACCTCTGACCGCGAACCGGTCACAACCAAATCCGACAAGGAGTCGGTCGGTTTAGTTTCCGACTGGCATCGTATTTAGGCCCATTGTCTTCATCTCACACCACACATCCCACTGCAAGCTATTTATTTACCATGTGTATTTATTGCGTCACTTGCTACATTTACAGAGCACCAGGGGTCTCTTGTTAGTAGAGCAGAACACAAACTCGTCCTGTCTGCTGTTCTCACTTAACAATTGTGAAATTATTTATTTTATTTCATGCCTAATTGTTCAGCAATGCTGGTGATAATTTATCATTGGTTATCGAGTTCTCCTTGTGAATACACCTATGTACAGTGCTACTGTTTCATTAGTCGTCGCTTTCATTATTTCAAAGTGTTAGCGCATCAATTATTAGGTTTGAGGGCTCTTCAGACAAGACAGATTAGGCCATCTTGTGTCACCTCTTTGGAGCACTGAAGGCAGACCTGCAAATAACTTCATGCCAGGCAGCTGTAATTGTGAGTCTTTAACAATACATGTTTTTGGTTGCACTCTGGGGGCCGGGTGGTCTAGATCTTTGTATTACCTCTCTCTGGAACATTCTGAGTATTGAACCAGCATTGAGTTATGAGTATTGAACCAGTTCTCCGGCCCATGTAGTCGGTCTTCTGGTTGCAACTCCAGCAGAATCCATTGAGTCACTTCCACAAGATCCCACAGACTGTCAGCTGGCAATGAGGAGTCAAACTAACACCTAGCTAAAAAGTCTTGCTCATTCACCAACACTGCACATTTCCCGAGTGGTATTCACCATTTGAATTATTCAGAATGCTGTGTCAATGCAATTTATATGCCTCAAATATAGTAATATTTCCTGAAATAAGTCCTTAGTGAATTCTTGTCTTGCGTATACGGTTTACTCTCATGACCATTTTAGAGCACTGAGTTGCTAAAAAAGGGCTTTTGTGTAGATAGTTTGAGGGAAATTAGAATCCACCTGAGTGCAAACTATACCAGTTACCAGGATGTGGCGTAACGGCCAGACCTGTTGACTTTGGAGCTGGGGAAGCAAGTTGGAGTATCAGAGTCTGCTCAACATCCTGTGATCCTGGGCAAATCACTTAGGGGCACATGCATCAACAATGCCATTTGCCGAGGAGGAGCCTAGCGCGCAACCAAGATGGCCGCGTAGGTGCGAGGCTCCCGAGGACCTCCGCGACCTCCTATGACTATCCTGAACATATCCTGTCCCAGATGAGGGGACTGTGTTGGTGAGCCCGAGCTGAGGTGGCGCCCGTTTTCCGCTTCCAAATCGGACCTCGGACACCGACTTTAGCACCGATTGAGGTTTGCGGCCTACTCCTAGCCGAACCCCGGATTTGCGTTGTGGGGCGATCCAGTGACGAAGTGAATAACAGCGGCGGATAGGGCTTGGTGGCTCGCGTAACCCACGCTTTCACTTTCGCTTTCGCACCCTCCTTGCTGTCTATGCGAGGTTGGGTCGCGGGGCCTTGTGTGTTGGTGTGGCCTCGCTGGGGGGCCCTGCCTGCCCGCCGGCTGTGATCCGCCCCGCAGATCTGGGGTGGCACCTCCCCGGAGCCAGTGGACCGGCTTGCCCGCCCTTCACGACGTGGCTGGTGCGATCGGGAGACTGGGACCATGGCCACGAAACAAGATGGCGATCGGGCAAAGGTAAAATCGACCCGGCGTGGCGCAGCCCATCAGTCCAACAGCATGGATCGCTATACCCTCCAGAAGGGATCTCCTGAGGTGCCACGCAGGTCCCCTGAGGGCCCTACTGATGCCCCCGATCTGCCCACGGATCTGACTCTGCGGGATGTCATTGGCGCCATCGCCGAGATGAAGGCCTCTGTGGGCCAGCGTTTTGACACACTGGCGCAGAAGATCGACTCGGTCCTCGTAGATGTTGGCCTGATAAGGGCCGATCTCTCCAAGACCAACGACCGAGTCGATTCTTTGGCCCACACCGCGTCGGGCCTTACGACAGATGTGGCGGCCCTGCAGGCGGAGGTGCGCCGGCTTGCTCGGGCGAGTGCGCTGATGGATCGTCGCTTGGAGGACTCCGAGAGTCGGGCCCGGAGGAACAACATCCGTATCATCGGGGTGCCTGAGGGACGTGAGGAAGCGGCGGCGGACCTTTTCGTGGAAGACTTGATTGTTACCCATCTCCAGCCACGGGGGCTGAGTAAATTCTTTGCTGTGGAGAGGGCCCACAGGGTTCCCGGGGGAAGGCCTAAGGTCGGAGCCGCTCCGAGACCTCTCATCGCCCGGATTTTTAATTTTCGGGACAGAGACGCTATCCTGCAATCCTCCAGACTACAGGGACCGATTAGACTTGACAATATGGACATTAATTTCTATCCTGATTTCACCCCTGCGGTCCAGAAGCAGAGACTGAGCTTCCTTGGTGTCAAGCGCCGTCTTCGGGACCTAAATCTCAAATACGCCATGCTTTTCCCAGCTAAGCTGCGAGTGGAGGTGGAAGGTCGCACACACTTTTTTGATCGTCCCGAAGCGGCCGGGGACTGGCTGGATACTCTGTCTGGAGATCGGGATCGGGGTGGAGGGGGGGGAGCGGCCGGGGGAGAGGGCTCGCCGGATCCAGACTGAGGGACTAATATTAGGCCTCGCTCGGGACAAAAATGATGTCACTTCTGACTATATGTCGGATTGCTTAAGTTCCCCTCCTATGGAGGTTCTGTGGGGTCTCTTGGGGGTTCTCCCTCCTCCTCTGGGGGTCTAGTTAGTTTAACTATCTATGGGGCGACAGGCACACTGCACGTTGGGGGGGCTGTCTGGGCTCATGCAGGGGTGCAGGGAGGGGGGAGTTTTGTTGGGGTGGGTGGGCAGGGATGGGGTGTTGTTCGTTATTATCACAAGGCAACCCTTTTTTTGTGTTGGTTCTACTGTGCTCTCGGGGGGACGAATGATGGTTTCTGTGTATGATGGGGGGTAGGGAATTAACTTTGTTGTCTTGGAACGTCAATGGACTGGGGGACAGGATCAAACGAGGTGTGGTCCTACAGTATCTGAAGCGACTCTCGCCTGATGTGGTCTTCCTGCAGGAGACACACCTTATTGGCAATTCCTTCTGCGCCATGAATCGGCGTGGCTACCGCCTCGTGGCCCACTCGGGCTTCACGTCAGGCTCGAGGGGTGTGGGTATCATGGTAAAGAACTCGCTCCCGTTAGAAATTGATGAGGTGCTCCACGATGACAGGGGACGTTACACTGTCTTGGTGGGTAGAATGGAGGGCAAAGTGGTTGTCTTTGTGTCAGTGTACGTCCCACCGGGGTTGCAGTCGACCACCTTTGCAGATCTGGGGCGCCTCCTCCTTGGCCTTCCGGGGGGGCTTCTGGTGGTGGGGGGATTTCAACGCGGTGGTTTCTGGGAATGTGGATCGTCACCCCCCTATGGACCTCCCCCGGGCACAGGCGTGGCTATCCGGCCTCTTGGATACACTGGGATTGGTGGACTGCTGGCGCTTAAAACATCCCACGCAGCTGCAATACACTTTCCACTCGGGGGCCCATGGTAGTCTCTCACGGCTTGATTATGTCCTTGTCCCGGCGGCCCATGTCGGGAGGGTGCGGGAGGTGCGCCATTTGGCGCGGGGTATCTCGGACCACTCCCCGCTATTGTTGCATTTTGATGTCTTTCCGAGGGCTGAGAGCAGGGTGGTCCCAATCAATTCCTGGTACCTGCGCGACCCCACCATTCGCGCTGACTTGATTAAATCCCTCCAGCGCTATTTTGAGGAGAATGTGGGGTCAGTGCCTTCAGCTATCCCCCTGTGGGAGGCCTTCAAAACAGTACTTAGAGGGGAGGCCCTATCCCTTATTTCCCACGCCCGGAGGCGCGAGCGGGAGGAGGTGACCCGGGTGGAGGCTGAAATAGCTGAGCTGGAGGGTAATCTAGAAGATGGGGTGACGGATGCTGCACTACATGTCCTCCAGCTCAAACAGGCGGCTTATAGGGCCCTCGTTACGGAGGCGGCCAGGGGCCTTAGTAGAGAGCAACAGGGGCGACTGTATGATGTGGGTGATAAGGCTGGTAAACTGATAGCGTGGTTGGATAAAAAGGAGAGAGCGAATCGTGTGGTCCCGCTGATTGAGAAAACGAATGGTGTGTGTGTAACTGAGCCAGAAGAAATTGTCTCCTGTTTCGCGGAGTATTTCCGCGAGGTGTATTCCCCTGTCTCTTCTTGCTCGGAAGAGGATTCCCGTGCCCTGCTCAGGGATATCGCGCTGCCTTCCCTGTCCGGGGAGGACAGGGTGTCGCTGGACGCGCTCCCACCTCCGACGAAATCGCCCTCGCCATACGCTCGGTCGCTTCTGGCAAGGCCATGGGCCCGAACGGTATCCCTATCGAGCTGTATAAGTTGCGACCGGATACATTGGCGCCTCACCTCCGCGCAATGTTCCTCGCGGCCCACTCGCTGGGCTCCCTCCCGCCTGACCAGCGTCTGGCTACAATCGTGGTGATCCACAAGGAAGGGAGACCTCGGGATCGGGTTACTTCTTATCGGCCTATCTCATTACTGAATGCGGAGCCCAAAATTCTCGCTAAGGTACTCGCCAATCGGCTGGTCGGTGTGGTGGGAGATCTGGTTCATCAGGACCAGTCTGGCTTTATTCCCCATCGCAATACGGCCCTTAATCTGCGGCGTTTGCATGGGGTGCTTGCGCGCGTCCCATTTATACGGGAACCGGCCATTTTGGCGTCCTTAGACGCCACCATGGCGTTTGACACGCTTGAGTGGCCATACATCTGGGCGATGCTTGCGAAGTTCGGATTTGGCCCAGGATTCATCAGTTGGGTCAAACTGTTGTATGCGGGCCCATTGGCCCAGGTGGTCGTGAACGGAAGAGTATCGGCCCCGTTTGAGCTGGGCCGGGGCACGCGGCAGGGCTGTCCCTTGTCGCCGCTTCTTTTTGCGCTTGCCTTGGAGCCCCTGGCGGAGTGGCTGCGGTGGGAGCCTTCCATCCGTGGTCTCCGTTGGACCCCCGAGTATGAGGACCGTGTATCCCTATACGCTGATGGCATCCTTCTGTACCTAGCCTCCCCACGTAAATCACTTATAGTGCTAGTTGATGTTTTACACTCGTTTGGTCGTAACTCCGGTCTCGTCATCAACTGGGCTAAATCGTGTGTGTATGTTCTCTCTGGGGAGGCTCCTATTCTCCCGCGGGGCTGTCCGATCCAGATCGCCCCGCAGGGATTTCGGTACCTGGGTGTCTTCATTACTCTGGACCCGGAGGCCCGGTATGAACGGAATCTGCTTCCCCCCCTCCAGCGTCTGCGGGTAGATGTCGCACGCTGGCGGCGCCTGCCGCTTTCGCCGCTCGGCCGGGCGGCATTGTTCAAGATGATGTCTCTGCCGCGTTTTCTGTACGCTTTGCAGAACACTATGGACTTGGTCCCGGCGCGCTACTTCCGTGAGGTGGAGAGTCTGCAACGCCGCCTGTTCTGGGACGGGAGGCCGCGCATTGCTCTGGCTAAGCTGACGCTCCCATGGTTTGACGGGGGGATTGCCCTCCCGGATATTAAACGGTACTATTGGGCCTCCCAGCTCGCTGCCATTAACCATGGCCTCTACGGGCCCGCCTTAAACCCGGCATTTGAAATGGACAAGATGCTCCTGCCAGGTGGCGACTACAATCGAGCGCTCTACTCTAGCGCGCCCGACGCTCGTCTGACGGGCCCCACGCGTGTTATGGTGCAAGTCTGGCACGCGGCCAATGCAGCTATGGGGTGGAAGGACCGTTTGACCCGGGCATCACCTCTATACGCGTTGAGCGGTTAGGTTCCCTGTGGACCTCTAAGGGCTTCGAGAAGTGGGACATAATAGGTATCAGTAAAGTGGGGGATCTTTGGACGAGGGGAGGATTTAAAACGTTCGATATGCTGCAGACGGAATTTCAGTTGCAGGGCAGTGAATACTTTCGGTATTTGCAGGTCCGTCATGCGCTGGGCTCCGTCTTCTCGGACGCTGCCTCCATCCCGGAATATTCCCCCCTGGAGGATAGAATGCTGGATGGGCACGTCCCGGACAGCACGATCTCACTTATATACAAAAAGCTCATAAACGACCGCTCGGGCCTGTTGACTGCCCTTCGTGCGGCTTGGGTTGCCGACGGTCTGGAGTTGGACGACGAGGACTGGACCTCCGCGGTCGCCTCCCCGAAGGATGTGGCCATACCGGCTCGCCTTCGCTTCGTCCAGCTCAAGATACTCCACCGGGTCTACATGACGGGGCCAAAGCTTCTGCGTATGGGCTATGCTGGAGATGGGTTGTGTAAGCGTGGGTGTGGTGCTTTGGGGACCTTTATGCATATTTTGTGGGAGTGCCCAGAGGTAGAGGGGTTCTGGCGTGATGTACATGAGGTGCTGCGACTGGTTACGCATGTGGCGCTGTTGCCTGAAGCGAGGAGATGCCTGTTGAATGTGTGGGAACCGACTGATTACTCGGCGCCGCAGACGTGGTGGGTGACTCTGGGATATATGATAGCCAAGCGTGATATTGCTCAACTGTGGGGATCCCAGAGGCCCCCGACGGTCTCGGCCTGGAAAGAACACATGGACTGGTGCATGTTTCGCGAAAAGGTGGTGTATGTGGCGAGGGGTAAGCCTGGGACATGGGTGAAAGTATGGGGCCCCTGGAACGCCTACCGAGGGGGTATCTGCGCACCACCGCTGCTGCCTGATGCCTCGCCAGCCCCATCCCCTTAGCCGACTCATTCCCCCGCTGCCGGGCATTGGGTTCCCCCAGTCCTCGCTCTGTTCTCTTCCCCCTCCTCACACTTCTGTGTATAGTTGGGATCCCCCCTCTTGGGGAGCACGTGCTGCTATTTTCATTGTGGGTTGCCTTGTGGGTGTGGTTTTAATTTTTGTTGTTCTTAAATTAAAATGAAACCGCATAATGGGGCCTGGATGATGTGGCTTTTGACATTGTTACCTACTGTGAAATGCTCCTCCTGTAACGCCACGTGTTCCATAAATGTATGTCGTATGTTCCCACTATTGCTAGCGGCCGGCCGGAAGGTTGTGGGCCCATACTTGTATACTTTTAAGACTTGTAATAAACGGTTTCAAAAAAAAAAAAAAAAAAAAACAATGCCATTTGCGATTCCTTATTAGCGAAAAATAAGGAATCGCTAATAAGGAATAGCAAAAGGCTATGCATGTAGGAATCGCTATTCAAATAGCGATTCCTTAACTTTCCTTAATTGCTACTAGCAAATTGCGAGTAGCAATTAAGGAATGCCATCCCAATCATTCCTATGGGCCTCCAGGCCCATAGGAATGAATTGGAGATTGCATGAGCAAATAGCGAGAACCAGTAGGTTCTCGCAAATTGCTCATGCAATTTCAAGGGTGCAAGGGTGTCAAAATGACACCCTATTGCACCCCTGAAATTGATATGTGCACATATGTTGCACACACACACATGCTCTAAGGGCATGTGTGTGCGCAACATGAAACTTTGAAAAATGCACAAAAGTGCATTTTTCAAACTTTTAGCAAATTACCATGCAGTTCATCTTCATGGTAATTTGCTCCCCATATTAGCGAATTCGCTAATTTTTTAACTTTCATGCATTGCATTTAAGGAATCCCAAATTGAGATTCCTTAAATTAAGGAATCTCAATTTGGGATTCCTTAAATGCTATCGCTATTTAAGGAATCGCTATTTAAGGATTCCTTAAATAGCGATTTTTGCTTTTGGGTTGATGCATTGGGATTGGGTATTTTTAACTCAATACCGGGAGCTATTAGCGAATCGGTATTTTACCGACTGGATTTTGGCTTGATGCATGAGGCTGTTAATCTCTTAGTTAGCCTTTGGCTACCTTCACTGTAAGTGATACAATCTGACTTTTAAGAAGGAGCCCATCCACACACAGTAGTTCCCTTCAATGCCAATTAGTACCATAACAATGTGCAGTCTTTGAAAGCAAAAATAAACATGTGACTTTTGCAGCTCCTCCAACAATAAAGCCAGTCCACTCTACACCGCTCCACTTTGTGCCACTTCTCTCCATTCTGCGCCACCCCATTCCACAGAATGCCACTTTACGCCACTCCCTCTCCACACAATGTGTCTCACCACACTACACCACTCTACTCTCTGCAACTCCACTCTACTCTAGGCCACTTTACTCTTCTCCACCCTGTGATACTCTATTCTATCCCGCTCCACTCTACGTTACTTTATGGTTTGCCACCCCAGTCCACTCCACTCTACTCTCTCCTATGCCACTGTACACCATGTCACTAACTTTTAGCCATGCTGAACAGCAGCCACACTGCTGTACAAGGCTAAACGACAGTGGGAAAGACAATCTCTCACGTTGGCAAGACCTATTGACTTTGCCAATGCTTGTTTCTTATGTGGGTGCTTGGTGAAAGGTGCTTGAGACGGTGGCTGGTGATTCATCATTCTTTCTGCCATCATTTGTCACATAGCTTACTATGAGTATATGGTGGCTTTTTCTCATTAGGCAGCTGTCCCAAAATGCAACTTCAAACCTTTTGGTGGACAAGTGCTTTAGAAGTTTTACCACCATAACATAACACCATCTTTGATTTCAGGTCAGATATCCTATGCAAAACAATAGACAAAGCTGGCGTCAGTGGTCCTGCCTAATCCCGGCCTTTTGATTTGTGTTTTGATCTATAGGTGCGGTACCATCACTGACCTCTCTCTCGGATTCGTCTCCACTCTCTGCTGCAAAGGGATGGTGGGCCGCTATGTGACTGTCATCATCCCGGGTAGAGCGGAATGGCTCTGTCTGTGTGGAGTGGCTGTTTACGGTGTTGTGCCCAAGAAGCCAGATCCCAATGTATGCTGGTAGCTCAAGGATGTCTTCTATTTCCATTACTCTGATACGTTTCCTTCCATAGAGACGCTACATTATGCCTTCACCTTTAGTAATTCGGATAATTTGTTCTCACCTCCTGCAAACCAGGATGTTCTTAGACTGAAGGCTCTGCTGCAGAGCCCACATGAAACGTTGATAGCGTTGGCATTGGATGACTCTGCGGAGGATGACAAAATTATGGGAAAACTGTTTATTGCCCATAGATCCTTTCAAGAGGAAGTAACATTTGTTACAGAGCTTTACAAAATGTCAAATAATGTTTGTTAGCAAAAAATCTGAATGTGGCTTGTAAATTCTAATGCAATGCACCGATAAGTTCATTCCATGGAGCGCACGAGGAGGCCTTGGTTCTGCCCTTTCTACATCACCATGAGCAGTGTCAGACGTGTGTGGATGTTGCTCGGATATGATTTTACCTTAAATAAATGAAAAGACAAGAGGCGTTTGGCAAAACAGGAGCAAGTTGGTTTAATTAAACGCAGCGGCCGGAGAGTCTCGACAGAGTGCGTCTGAGGAAAGTCTCACTTTGTACAAGTTTTGGCTGACAATATATACATCACATAAGGTACAATAAAACAATTCTGCATTCTTGAAAAAGCATCTCAGTCGTAAATTAACATGTTTGGGCATCTGATAAGGGCACAGATGGCTCTCGACCCCAGGGAGAGCTAGTGTGGGCCAGTGTGTATGTGTCCAGATGTCCGGTGTGGGAGTGCGTGACTACTACTTGGGGTGTACATGTCGTGTCCTGATTGGTTGAGTGTTGCTACCTACATGTGGCATCTAGCTTTTTGGTATTTTTGGGGAAAGCATGCCTTTGGCCAAATCTGTTTTATTGAGGCCAATTTTCTCGGACCTGTTTGTGGTGCGACTATCTGTGAGATCGATCAGAGTTTTCCCAGGGTGCAGGTTTGGCTGTGGGCTAAGTGAGACCCCACCTGTGATCTCTCACTCGATAGGCTTTTGTCGGGGTTGTCGGACCTGTCTTACCCAGTATCTCTAACTCTGGGTTGTTGGGGGGGCGGGTGAATCCGACAGCAGCGATACAAGTTGATTAGAACTTCTGAAAATAATGAGTCAGTCTTTGGTGTCAGTTATACTGACTTTCTCCACATCGCGCATTCAGTTGTCACAGCGTACATCAACTGTCTTTACTGATATTGACATAGTTATGCGTGCCTAGATCACGGCGTACATCGACATTGGTTTTACTGGTAACATTGTTATGCGTGACTGGATCACGGCGTACATTGACATTGGTTTTACTGGTAACATTGTTATGCGTGACTGGATCACGGCGTACATTGACATTGGTTTTACTGGTAACATTGTTATGCGTGACTGGATTATGGCATACATTGACATTGTTACTGCCGGGATCAACACTGTTGTACGGACATAAAATATGGCATACATCGATATTGCATTTATGGGTATTGACACTGTTATGCGGGCACAGGTTATGGCATATGTTGACTTTGCATTTACTGGTTTTGCCATTGTGATGCCTGCACATATGGCAGTTCATTGATATCGTAGCCACCAATTCCAACATGGACACAGGACAGTAAAACAGAACTGTGCACAGGCGGTATTCAGAACATGTTCTGCCCTTGTCTGTGTTCCTGTTCAGCATGCCTGCCCTTTCCCTGGCAGAAGCAGCCGTGACAGGCAGCCCATACATTGGGCACAGTGTTCTTGTGCCAGACTCTATGGACACCTTTCATGTCATGTTCAAGGGCCAACATCAAATTCTGGTCATTAGTCTTTCGCGCTGCCAACAGTGGGTGGGTAAAGGGAATAGGGAAATTTGACAGCAACTGAAATGCCCAAATATTATTTTTCCAGCTGGTGGCATTGAGGAAGTGTCCTGCGTAATGGGCAGGAGAGTATGCATAGAATGTATCCTGAGTGACACAACATTAAAGAAGCATTGATGCCTTCTGCTCAGAGCATTAATAGTGTTTACTGCTGTTAACTGCCTGCTCGACTATTGAGGGCGCATGCTGAAGGTAAGATAATTTAGCAGCTGTTAACACCTGTCAGCATGTAGGTAACAAGGCTAGAAGCACAATTCTCTCAGTCACACCCTTTGCAGTTGAAAAAAACCCACACTCCTTCTCTCGGTCTGCTTCATGCCTCTGGCACGGAGCCTTGGATGCAAGCACGGCCAGACTGGCAATCAAGGGTGGTTTCTTGGTATGGGCGCGGGGGCTACGCCCCCATAGTAATTGCCTCCTTGATATTTATTTTTATTAAATGCATCCTACCTGCTGCTGAACAATGTGGGGCAGATTTACAAGCCTCTTGCTCCACTTTTGCGTCACTTTTCCCATGTTAAAAGTGACGCAAAAGTGGCGTAAGGGGCTTGTAAATCTGCATCTAAATATTTACATCAAACAGCAAAGCTTCTCACCCTCGCTCTGCACGAGGGTCAGGCAGTCACAGCAATGAAAGGCACATGCACTTACTGCGCATGTACGGTGTCACAGGATTTTCCGGATTTATGTGATTTCAGCCCTTGCTTCTGTGTTCTGTGGCCTGCCCGAGCGTAGCCCCCCTGGGATGTGCACCGCCCGCGCTGACTGACTCTGCTGGGGCACTTCTGGGCTACAGACCGTGCTTTCCAAAACAGTGCGTCAGTCAACGAGGGTTCACCTTTCCCAACTCATCACAGAGTGGGGTGGGTCAGCCAGCCTCCCTGATCCCAGCCCTCTCTGTGATGAGTTGGGAACAGGAGGCCAGGGTTGGAGGCAGAAGGGTTGAGACGTGTGGGCTGCATCTGCGAACACTTTGAATCGGTAGAGAACGATGTGTGTGAATTTGAGACACACGTGGAGCCAGGAATTGTATTTTTCAAGCTCTGTCCTGTTCCTTCCTATGTGGTGTATCTACACATACTTGTACAACATGAGCACTCCTGTTTAACATGGTTTTATTCATCTTCAAGCTCGGATTGAGTTCACCGGGATCAGGTATTTTGTAGCTAAGGGGGAGGGTGAAGTGTTTCTGCATTTCTCCTTCAATAATTATGTTTTCAAAGCAGCACAACAGGGCAAACGGAATTGCTTCAGCATCTGTACCGAATCCCGACGATACATGTGCACTGGCATTTCACATTTTTCAAGTGCTCACGGCAGACTTACATGTGTGTGCCTTGAAACATGCATTGCTTTTCAGTAAGTCCCCTTTGCTTCTCATGGTTAAGAGTAGTGAGCTGAGTGGAGCTTTCGTTTTTTAGGTCTCGCCTACACAGCGCGCATGCATTGCATAGGAGGACCTTTAGCCATCGTTCTGCTCTTTTTTGAAGCACATACTCGTGCTTGTGGCGGCATCCACCTTGCGGGAGCGAGCAGGGGGTGCGCCACAAGCACGAGTATGTGCTTTAAAAAAGAGCAAACTGCGCCCACGCACACACGCACACACCACTCCCGGGCCATCAAACACACGATTGCAGTGCCAGCAGTGTGTTTTGCTTTTACTGTGACAAGCACGCATGTGCTTTAAAATAGCAGCATTAGTTATTCACTCATGCACGGCTATCATTTACTTTGTCTTTTGCTTTTACTGTGACAGTTTTCTCAGCACTTCTTCCCTCGTACTCTATCTTGCTTTCTTTTTTATTATCATTCACTCTGTGTTTTGCTTTTACCTTTTCTCACTATTTGTCACCACGTCCACCACCACTACCAAGACCACCACCACTACCACGTCCACCACCACTACCACGCCCACCACCACTTCCACCACCACCACCACGTCCACCACCACCACATCCACCACCACCCCCACGTCCACCCCATGTCCACCACCACCACCACCACGTCCACCATCACCATGTCCAACACCGCCATGCCCACCACCACCACATCTGCCACCACTACGTCCACCACATCCACCACCATGTCCACCACCACATCCACCACCACATCCACCACCACCATGTCCATCACCACCACATCCACCACCACGTCCACCACCACGTCCACCACATCCACCACCACCACCACGTCCACCACCACCACCGCAGCGTTCACACCCCCCATGTCCACCACCACGTCTACCACCACCATGTCTACCACCACCATGTCCACCACCACCCGTCCATCGCCACCACCACGTCCACCACCACCACCACATCCACGTCCACCACCACCACGTCCAACACCAACACGTCACCACCACCACGTCCACCACGTCACCACCACCACGTCCACCACCACGTCATCCACCACATCCACCACCACCACGTCCACCACCACATCCACCACCATCACCATGTCCACCACCACCACGTCCACCACCACCACGTCACCACCACCACGTCCACCACCACGTCATCCACCGCGTCCACCACCACCACGTCCACCACCACATCCATCACCATGTCCACCACCACCACATCCACCACCACCACGTCCACCACCACCACCACGTCCACCACCACCACGTCCACCACCACCACGTCCACCACCACCACGTCCACCACCACCATGTCCACCACCACCACATCCACCACCACCACCATGTCCACCACCACCACGTCCATCAGCACCACCACGTCCACCACCACCACCACATCCACCACCACGTCCACCACCATGTCCACCACCACCACCATGTCCACCACTATGTCCTCCACCATGTCCTCCACCACGTCCACCACCACCATGTCCACCACCATGTCCACCACCACCACGTCAACCACCACCATGTCCACCACCACCACGTCCACCACCATGTCCACCACCATGTCCACCACACTGTCCACCACGAACACATCCTCCACCACTACCATGTCCACCACATCCACCACCACCACGTCAACCACCACCACGTCCACCACCACCACGTCCACCACCACCATGTCCACCACCACCATTTCCACCACCATGTCCACCCCAACCACATCCACCACCACCACCATGTCCACCACCACCATGTCCACCACCACCACACCCACCACCACATCTACCACCACCACATCCACCACCACCACATCCACCACCACATCCACCACCACGTCCACCACCATGTCCACCACCACGTCCACCACCGCACGTCCACCACCATTTCCACCACCACCATGTGCACCACCATGTCCACCACCACGTCCACCACCACCACCACGTCCACCACCACCACCACGTCCACCACCACCACGTCCACCACCACCACATCGCCCACCACCACCACACCCACCACCACCACGCCCATCAACACCACACCCACCACATCCACCACCACCATGTCCACCACCACATCCACCACCACGTCCACCACCAAGGCCACCACCACCACCATATCCACCACCACACCCACCACCACATCCTCCATGTCCACCACCACGTCCACCACCACATCCACCACCACCACGTCCACCACCACCACCACGCCCACCACCATCACCACATCCACCACCACCACATCCACACCCACCACCACGTCCACAACCACCACCACCACATCCACCACCACCACGTCCACCACCATGTCCACCACCACATCCACCACCACCACGTCCACCACCTCCACCGTCACCACACTCACCACCACCACGTCCACCATGTCCACCACCACCATGTCCACTACCACCACGTCCACCACCAACACCACATCCACCAGCAACAAGTCCACCACCATGTCCACCACCACGTCCACCACTATGTCCTCCACCATGTCCTCCACCACGTCCACCACCACCATGTCCACCACCACCATGTCCACCACCGTGTCCACCAACATGTCCACCACCACCACGTCAACCACCACCATGTCCACCACCACCACGTCCACCACCATGTCCACCACCATGTCCACCACACTGTCCACCACGACCACGTCCTCCACCACTACCATGTCCACCACCACCACGTCAACCACCACCACGTCCACCACCACCACCACGTCCACCACCACCATGTCCACCACCACCATTTCCACCACCATGTCCACCCCAACCACATCCACCACCACCACCATGTCCACCACCACCATGTCCACCACCACCACACCCACCACCACATCTACCACCACTACATCCACGTCCACCACCACATCCACCACCACGTCCACCACCACGTCCACCACCACGTCCACCACCGCACATCCACCACCATTTCCACCACCACCATGTGCACCACCATGTCCACCACCACGTCCACCACCACCACCACATCCACCACCACCACGTCCACCACCACCACATCCACCACCACCACATCGCCCACCACCACCACACCCACCACCACCACGCCCACCAACATCATACCCACCACCACCACATCCACCACCACATCCACCACCACCACATCCACCACCACATCCACCACCACCACGTCCACCACCACATCCACCACCACGTCCACCACCAAGGCCACCACCACCACCATATCCACCACCACACCCACCACCACCAGACCCACCACCACGTCCTCCATGTCCACCACCACATCCACCACCACATCCACCACCACCACGTTCACCACCACCACCACGTTCACCACCATCACCACATCCACCACCACCACATCCACACCCACCACCATGTCCACAACCACCACCACCACATCCACCAGCACCACATCCACCACCACCCCCACGTCCACCACCATGTCCACCACCACATCCACCACCACCACGTCCACCACCTCCACCGTCACCACACTCACCACCACCACGTCCACCATGTCCACCACCACCATGTCCACTACCACCACGTCCACCACCAACACCACATCCACCAGCAACAAGGCCACCACCATATCCACCACCACCATATCCATCACCACCACCACATCCACCACCACGTCCACCACCACCACCATGTCCACCACCACTGTCACCACACCCACCACCACCACGCCCACCACCACCACATCCAACACGTCCATCATATCCACCATGTCCACCACCATGTACACCACCACGTCCACCACCATGACCACAACCACAACCACGTCCACCACCACATCCACAACCACCACCGTCATGTCCACAACCACCACCGCCACCACCATGTCCACCACCACCACGTCCACCACCACCATGTCCACCACCACCATGTCCACCACCACCACCACATCCACCACCACGTCTACCACCACCATGTCCACCACCACCATGTCCACCACCACCACCATGTCCACCACCACCATGTCCATCACCACCACGTCCACCACCACCACATCCACCACCACGTCCACCACCATGTCCACCACACTGTCCACCACACTGTCCACCACCACCACGTCCTCCATCCTCACCACGTCCTCCACCACCCTCACTTCCACCACATCCACCACCACCACATCAACCACCACCATGTCCACCACCACCACCACATCCACCACCACCATGTCCACCACCACCATGTCCACCACCACCACGTCCACCACCGCCACCACATCCACCACCACCACCACGTCCACCACCACCATGTCCACCACCATGTCCACCACCACCACATACACCACCACGTCCACCACCACCACATCCACCACCACCACATCCACCACCACCACGTCCACCACCATCATGTCCACCACCATCACGTCCACCACCACCACACCCACCACCACCACACCCACCACCACCACATCCACCACCATGTCCACCACCACCACATCCACCACCACATCCACCACCACGCCCACCACCAACAAGGCCACCACCATATCCACCACCACCATGTCCACCACCACCACACCCACCATCACGTCCTCCACGTCCACCACCATGTCCACCACCACCACCACCACGTCCACCACCACGTCCACCACCACCACATCCACCACCACATCCACAACCACCACCACATCCACCACCACGTCCACCACCACATCCACCACCATGTCCACCACCACCACCACGTCCACCACCACCACCACGTCCACCACCACCACCATGTCCACCACCACATCCACCACCACCATGTCCACCACCATGTCCACCACCACCTTCACCACACCCACTACCACCACACCCACCACCACCACGTCCACCACATCCACCATGTCCACCACCACCACGTCCACCACCACCATGTCCACCACCACCATGTCCACCACCACCACCACGCCCACCACTAACAAGGCCACCACCATATCCACCACCACCATATCCATCACCACCACCATGTCCACCACCACGTCCACCACCACCATGTCCACCACCACCATGTCCACCACCACTGTCACCACACCCACCACCACCACACCCACCACCAACACGTCCACCACCATGTCCACCACGTCCACCACCACCACCACCACATCCACCACCACGTCCACCACCACGTCCACAATCACCACCACCATGTCCACCACCACCACCACTTCCACCACCCCTTCCACCACCACCACGTCCACCACCACATCCACCACCACCACATCCACCACCACCACATCCACCACCACCACATCCACCACTACCACGTCCACCACCACGTCCACCACCATGTCCACCACCTCCACCACCACCCATGACAGGTAAAGTGTCACTGGAGGGCAGGGGTAATAGGAGTGTCAACCCCGGCTCTACATGGGACATTTTAGGATGCATTGGGTGCGAGAAGATGGGAATAGGGGCTAGAAGTATTACACCAGACCCAAGATACACTTTGAAGAGGCGCAATGTCACAGGGGCTCCTGTAATAGCACTCGCAGCATCTCTCCCTCACAGTGGCATACCTGCACGAGCCACTCACTCAAAACAAGCATTGGCATAGCCAATAGGTCTCACCTTTGGGACCTTATAAGTGTTTACCCATGCAACACTTGATGTTGTTGCACCAAGGATATTGTGCTGGATAACTAAACTCTTATAAGGTCCCAAAGGCGAGACCTATTGGCTATGCCAATGCTTGTTTCTAAAAGGTGGCATTTGTGTTCTCTTTGCATTAGTGTTCTCATTTTACAGAGTCATTTGTGTTCTCTTTGCATTTGTGTTCTCTTTTTACAGCTTAATTTGTGTTCTCTTTGCATTAGTGTTCTCTTTTTACAGCGTCATTTGTGTTCTGTTTGCATGTGTGTTCTCTTTTTACAGCGTGGCCCAAACCAATCACATTCCAATCCAACACTCACTTCCCTTGTTTATGTATTCAGACAGAAAACTGTAAATACCAGGCAGACCTGAAGGGCCTTCATCTTTTTTCAAATATGCTGTAACAGTTGCCTAGCAAAAACCTGGGTTTGTGATGTAATACTCAGTTTACCGTCCCCACAAAAGTTTATTTCAAAGAGTTGCAGTTCAGCCGCTTAAGTATTTTATTTGAGAGACCTTGTTCCTCACATTTGTCTGTTTTAAATAGTTAGTTCAAGGTAAATATTGTCTGCTTTGATGATTGGAAACATTATACAAATTTTGTAAGGTGTGTGATATGGTCTTGTACTGTAGAAATATAACTAAGGTAGCCCTATGTATCCAAGGGTGCTGTGCTCGTCTACTGATGGAATTTCACAACTAATGCTTTCGCAGGGTTGTCATTGTGCACTTGTATGGATCCAACTGAACTGTGTGCCTATCTCTCACACTTTTTCATCCATCATTCTGCTAAGTGCTGCGTCCCATAACAAGATAGCAGCACTACGGCAACCTCCCTGTAGGACACGGAAACACTTCCTATATAGGAGCTAAACCAAGGAAATACACTTCTAACCACACCCCTTACAAGATTTAGGGGCAGATTTTCAAAGAGTTTGCGCTGGCGCTCGCATGACGCAAAACGGCGCAAAACCTCACACACATTTTTAGATAGGCGCAAGTAAGTATTCGCGCCATATTTTAAAGTTAGCTTGACGCACAAACGGTTTTGCGTCACTCTGCACCAAAGTTGATTTAATGTATGTGGGTGTGTCATGGTAGTACCCACGCAAAAAGCTCGAAAGCCCTGTAGGCACAGGTATTTACGCAGAGTGACGAGAAGCACTGCAAAAAAGATTAGCACAGAACAAATAGCGCGGGTACAAAACAGGTGCAAAAAGAGCTGGAGCCATTTACTGGGGGATCTACCAGAAGAAGCACAGCAAATATCTACTAGCTGTGGCAACCATGGAGATTTTTATTGTCCGTCACCATCAGTGGATAGTTGCCTTGGTGAAAAAGAAAACCCAGAGGAAGGAAAGAATCTACAAGCAGAGAATATCGCTCATCCACATGTAGATACTGGTAACTGGATCCTCTTCTGACAGCTGTAATTACAGGAATGGGTTGTGGGGCAAGGTTCTCTGCCATTTCTTGTGTTTGGACTTCCATCAAAATACGTTGCATCCTTTTGCGGTGTGTGACATAGAGGGTACAAAAGAGGGGATTTTTATTTCTGAATGCGATTCACAAAATTATTGTGCTACAGGAATAATCAACGCAGGATATCAACTGCGAAAATATACCTTAGGTAAGTTTATATAGTTGCATATAGATTTACTATCATTAATTCTGAAACTATACACTGTGAGACACCCACCCATGAAGTCCCATGGTAACAGTTGTTTTCGCTCACAACACTTGCTCATACGGTCTAATTCAGGATTTAGTCTTACGGCTCACCACTTTCAAAATTCACCAGCTGCCACTTGGTGAGATATTACCATGGACCTGAACATGAAGGTAGAGATGCTATGGTGTATCTGTTTCGGTAGACGTCGTTCAACCCTAGGTTCAGACTGATGGCTCAATCAATCAATCAATCATAACATTTGTAAAGCGCGCTACATACCCGTGAGGGTCTCAAGGCGCTGGGGGGCTGCTACTGATTGAAGAGCCAGGTCTTGAGAAGTCTTCTGAAGGCAAGCAGGTCCTGGGTCTGTCGTAGGTCAGTGGGGAGAGTATTCCAGGTCTTGGCGGCGAGGTGGGAGAAGGATCTGCCGCCGGCAGTGGTTTTCCAGATGCGTGGGACTGTGGCGAGGGCGAGGTTGACAGAGCGGAAGCTGAGTCGGTCGTTGAGGTATGCTGGTCCGGCGTTGTGTAGGGCTTTGTGTGTGTGGATGAGGAGTTTGAAGGTGATCCTCTTATTGACGGGGAGCCAGTGCAGGCCTCTCAGGTGGGGTGTGATGTGACTGCGTCGGGGGACATCAAGGATCAGTCGTGCTGAGGCGTTCTCGATGCGTTGCAGCCGTCTCATGAGCTTGGTTGTTGTTCCTGCGTAGAGGGCGTTCCCGTAGTCCAGTCTGCTGGTGACGAGGCCCTGGGTGACAGTTTTTATTGTTTCGGAGGGGATCCATTTGAAGATCCTGCGGAGCATTTGGAGGGTGTTGAAGCAGGACGCGGAGACGGCGTTGACTTGCTTGGCCATGGAGAGGGCGGAGTCGAGGATGACCCCCAGGTTGCGTGCGTGGTCGCTGGGTTCTGGGGCTGTTCCTAGCGATGTTGGCCACCAGGAGTCGTCCCAGGCTGAGGGGGTGCAGCCGAGGATGAGGACCTCCTTCTTGTCAGAGTTCAGCTTCAGCCTGCTGTGCTTCATCCATTCTGCGACGGCCTTCATTCCTCTGTGTAGGTTGGCTTTGGCGGTGTGGGGGTCTTCGGTGAGGGATTGTGTCACATTTGTGTTGTGTGTCAACAGATGAACGTAGGATGGAGAACTGCAGTAACACTTAGTCACAAAAGGAGATCAGGTGGTCATTTCAACAGGATGCAGTTGGACTTTATCAAGATGACTTTGTGAATGGGCTGAGATATGCCCTGGTGATTGTGTGCATCTTCTCGTTTTGGGTTGAAGCTTACACGACCAGGATAAATGACAGTCTTACAGTAGACAAGTTGGTGCTGAGGGAGTTAATCCCAAGATTCGGGTACACGACTTCTCTGGAGTGAGACTGAGGAACTCATTTTAATAATGAGAACCTGAAGGTGTATGCAGCATTGCAAGTGGAGCAGAGGCTGCATTGCAGTTACCGACCTGAAGCTTCAGGCATTGTGGAGCAAGTCAACGGGACTCTGATGTCTAGGCTCGCTAATGTGTGTCCTTCGACATTTCTGAAGTGGCCTGATGCTTTCCCTCTTGTTTTGATGAGTCTTCGCAGCATTCCTGATTGAATGACAGGATTGTGTCCCCATGAAATATCAGGGGTAGAGCTATGAGACTGCCAGCTGTGCCTGCAGATGTGCTTACAGATGACACAATTCTTGATTACTGCAAAAGACTGGCTGATGTGGTGCATTCTGTGTCTCATTTGGTTGGAGAGGCTACAGCTGCACCTAAACAGGAGCAGTGCCATTACCTCAGTTCTGGCGACTGGGTTATGGTGAAGAAGCACAAGTGCAAAACGTGCTTGGAGCCTCAGTGGTGAGGACCCTAACACGTCATATTGGTCAATACAACATCTGTGAAGTGTGGAAGTCTCCCCAACTGGGTGCACGCTGCTCATACTCACAAAGTCCCATGTCCCCTTGATGATGTAACAGTATCTATCCCTGAAGTGCCGGCGGTTACAGTGAGACAAAGAGAGCAGGTTAGTCAAGCTGTTGGGGACCAACAAGAGCTTGGCACAGCACTTGTCTGGCCTAAGGGGGATCTGAGAGAGTCAATAGTTGAAGCCGGTACCAGAGGGACTCATCCTATAGTGTTGACTCTGCCAGTTTCAGACACTGCCGAAGGGCCTAGTGAAGCAGTAATGTGAGTAGTGCCTGGAGAACAGTGACCAAGAAGACATGCAAGATGGAGAAAGAATTTGCCTGAAGTGCATGTACCACATACTATCCCAGAAGACACAGAGAGATCTGGCCTAAGTGACAGTGAAGAGCCAGTAGCAAGGAGATCAAAGAGAGCAAGAGTTCTCTGTTGGAGGTGCATCTCACCTGAATGGGCAAACCTTGCTGCCAGTGACTGGGAGAGAGAATTCTGGACATTTTGTTATGATAATTCAAATCCAACTGAATCTCCTTGAACTGAACTTTATAGCTGAACTGAGTTTTGAAAGTACATTACCACTAATCCAGACTGAGACTCTTAATCCTGGAAGTGATCATTGGTGATTTTCAACTGTGCATTTACTAAAGACCTTTAAATACATTTGTAGGAAAAAAAGAACAGTACCAAGGCCCGAGTCTGCTGAAGGAGCATAAGGTTTTCGTTTAGAAGAACACAGATTAGGCAAAGGAGGACTCACGAAGATCTGTAAATAAAATAATAGTATTTCATTGCATGGACATTGCTTTGTCACTATTGCACAAGTGGAAATTAACAAAGAATACTTTACTGCATCTGTATTCTACTCAAATTTAATTGATCTGAAATCAAAGAACTCTTGGAGCTTAAAAACAATAGTGGTAGCTGTAGGTACATATGTACTGGAATTTTAATTGTAGTAACAATAATATTAATTGCTTTGCTTGTAGGGTTGAGCTTACCCACACAATCTAATTTAGGAGACATTAGATCTACAAATGTCCCTAAAGCACCATTTCTAACTGACAATAGTTTACCTTCACTTGATGAGAAAGACTTACATGTGGATGCAACTAGAGGAGATTATTTACTGAATGTTTATTCCAAATTACTTTATTCGTATCTTGATGCAATGGATGCCAGCGATTGCTATGTATGTATTCGATTACCTGCCTCCACTGTGGAAGGTATCACATATCACCATATTCCTTTGACTTATGGTGTTTCAAGTAGCCTGTTGCTGAGCCTTTTCTCTATGGAAAATGACATCTGCAATATTATTATTCCAACTATGACTTAGTTTTCTCAGAAATTCCTTTGCTGAAGGATTTGAATCATCAACCTGATGTGAAAACACTTATATATTTGGACACTTCTTCAAAGCCATTATGACATTAGATACTGCTTATTCTCACAAATACAACTTGACTTACATATTGACAGATGTTGAGAAAAAAATCATAGATTCAGTAGGGGATCTAAGAAGAAATATAGGGGCAGATTTACAAGCCCCTTGGGTCACATTTGTGCCGCCGTTGCGTCACTTCTGTGACGCAGCGGCGTTATAAACAATGTGCCACATTGCCACATATTTACAATGTGACGCATCTAGGGAGATGAGTCACATTGTAAAGCCCTGCGCCACATTATACCTGCATTAGGTATAATGTATGTAGGGTGGGCGTTCCGTCGCAAGAGAGCCTCGTAAAAGTGACGCAGTGAAATCTACAAGATTTCACTGAGTCACTTTTATGACGCCGCTGCGTCAAAACCTTCCGTCTGCTTGAAGCAGGCGTAAGAAGTGACGCAGCATGTTAGGACTAGGCAGCCTCTGAGCTTTGCTGGAGTCGCGTCGCGCTTGCGACACGACTCCAGAAATGTGCTGCCCTTACAACAAAAGATACGAAACGCATCTGTCTATCCTTGCGCCACAGTGCGCGGCATTGTAAATGAGATGCATCCGTGGTGAGGCAAGGGTATGTTCACGTGTCGCATCTTTACTGGCGCATCCCTGATAATATGCAGAGATGCATCAGTCCTTGTAAATCTGCCCCTTATGTCTAGAGCAGCAAATCATAAAAGTGCACCTAAATAAGCAAAGGAAGAGCTTAAGCATAAAATGCCAGGAAACATAGCAGCTTTAGCATTAGATTAGCAAAATCATGGGAAGTTGTGCGTATATACTAGACAGTCCAAATTAAACACTAACTTTGTAGGTAGGAGTGAAAGGAATCATACCTTTGAGACTTGTTGAAATTGTGGATTGTATTTAGATGGAGACGATCCTGTTATTCCTGGAGTTTATTGCATCTGTGGGAAGAATTTATTACAGGTTGCCCAGGAGATGGTATGGATTGTGTTATATGGGAGTAGTTTTTCCAAAAATGTATCATGTGGGGCATCTAGATGATGCAACAGGAGAAGAACATGCTAGAACAAAATGAGCCTGCACGAGCCACTCACTCAAAACAAGCATTGGCATAGCCAATAGGTCTCACCTTTGGGACCTTATAAGTGTTTACCCATGCAACACTTGATGTTGTTGCACCAAGGATATTGTGCTGGATAACTAAACTCTTATAAGGTCCCAAAGGCGAGACCTATTGGCTATGCCAATGCTTGTTTCTAAAAGGTGGCATTTGTGTTCTCTTTGCATTAGTGTTCTCATTTTACAGAGTCATTTGTGTTCTCTTTGCATTTGTGTTCTCTTTTTACAGCTTAATTTGTGTTCTCTTTGCATTAGTGTTCTCTTTTTACAGCGTCATTTGTGTTCTGTTTGCATGTGTGTTCTCTTTTTACAGCGTGGCCCAAACCATTCACATTCCAATCCAACACTCGCTTCCCTTGTTTATGTATTCAGACAGAAAACTGTAAATACCAGGCAGACCTGAAGGGCCTTCATCTTTTTTCAAATATGCTGTAACAGTTGCCTAGCAAAAACCTGGGTTTGTGATGTAATACTCAGTTTACCGTCCCCACAAAAGTTTATTTCAAAGAGTTGCAGTTCAGCCGCTTAAGTATTTTATTTGAGAGACCTTGTTCCTCACATTTGTCTGTTTTAAATAGTTAGTTCAAGGTAAATATTGTCTGCTTTGATGATTGGAAACATTATACAAATTTTGTAAGGTGTGTGATATGGTCTTGTACTGTAGAAATATAACTAAGGTAGCCCTATGTATCCAAGGGTGCTGTGCTCGTCTACTGATGGAATTTCACAACTAATGCTTTCGCAGGGTTGTCATTGTGCACTTGTATGGATCCAACTGAACTGTGTGCCTATCTCTCACACTTTTTCATCCATCATTCTGCTAAGTGCTGCGTCCCATAACAAGATAGCAGCACTACGGCAACCTCCCTGTAGGACATGGAAACACTTCCTATATAGGAGCTAAACCAAGGAAATACACTTCTAACCACACCCCTTACAAGATTTAGGGGCAGATTTTCAAAGAGTTTGCGCTGGCGCTCGCATGACGCAAAACGGCGCAAAACCTCACACACATTTTTAGATAGGCGCAAGTAAGTATTCGCGCCATATTTTAAAGTTAGCTTGACGCACAAACGGTTTTGCGTCACTCTGCACCAAAGTTGATTTAATGTATGTGGGTGTGTCATGGTAGTACCCACGCAAAAAGCTTGAAAGCCCTGTAGGCACAGGTATTTACGCAGAGTGACGAGAAGCACTGCAAAAAAGATTAGCGCAGAACAAATAGCGCGGGTACAAAACAGGTGCAAAAAGAGCTGGAGCCATTTACTGGGGGATCTACCAGAAGAAGCACAGCAAATATCTACTAGCTGTGGCAACCATGGAGATTTTTATTGTCCGTCACCATCAGTGGATAGTTGCCTTGGTGAAAAAGAAAACCCAGAGGAAGGAAAGAATCTACAAGCAGAGAATATCGCTCATCCACATGTAGATACTGGTAACTAGATCCTCTTCTGACAGCTGTAATTACAGGAATGGGTTGTGGGGCAAGGTTCTCTGCCATTTCTTGTGTTTGGACTTCCATCAAAATACGTTGCATCCTTTTGCGGTGTGTGACATAGAGAGTACAAAAGAGGGGATTTTTATTTCTGAATGCGATTCACAAAATTATTGTGCTACAGGAATAATCAACGCAGGATATCAACTGCGAAAATATACCTTAGGTAAGTTTATATAGTTGCATATAGATTTACTATCATTAATTCTGAAACTATACACTGTGAGACACCCACCCATGAAGTCCCATGGTAACAGTTGTTTTCGCTCACAACACTTGCTCATACGGTCTAATTCAGGATTTAGTCTTACGGCTCACCACTTTCAAAATTCACCAGCTGCCACTTGGTGAGATATTACCATGGACCTGAACATGAAGGTAGAGATGCTATGGTGTATCTGTTTCGGTAGACGTCGTTCAACCCTAGGTTCAGACTGATGGCTCAATCAATCAATCAATCATAACATTTGTAAAGCGTGCTACATACCCGTGAGGGTCTCAAGGCGCTGGGGGGCTGCTACTGATTGAAGAGCCAGGTCTTGAGAAGTCTTCTGAAGGCAAGCAGGTCCTGGGTCTGTCGTAGGTCGGTGGGGAGAGTATTCCAGGTCTTGGCGGCGAGGTGGGAGAAGGATCTGCCGCCGGCAGTGGTTTTCCGGATGCGTGGGACTGTGGCGAGGGCGAGGTTGACAGAGCGGAAGCTGAGTCAGTCGTTGAGGTATGCTGGTCCGGCGTTGTGTAGGGCTTTGTGTGTGTGGATGAGGAGTTTGAAGGTGATCCTCTTATTGACGGGGAGCCAGTGCAGGCCTCTCAGGTGGGGTGTGATGTGACTGCGTCGGGGGACGTCAAGGATCAGTCGTGCTGAGGCGTTCTCGATGTGTTGCAGCCGTCTCATGAGCTTGGTTGTTGTTCCTGCGTAGAGGGCGTTCCCGTAGTCCAGTCTGCTGGTGACGAGGCCCTGGGTGACAGTTTTTGTTGTTTCGGAGGGGATCCATTTGAAGATCCTGCGGAGCATTTGGAGGGTGTTGAAGCAGGACGCGGAGACGGCGTTGACTTGCTTGGCCATGGAGAGGGCGGAGTCGAGGATGACCCCCAGGTTGCGTGCGTGGTCGCTGGGTTCTGGGGCTGTTCCTAGCGATGTTGGCCACCAGGAGTCGTCCCAGGCTGAGGGGGTGCAGCCGAGGATGAGGACCTCCTTCTTGTCAGAGTTCAGCTTCAGCCTGCTGTGCTTCATCCATTCTGCGACGGCCTTCATTCCTCTGTGTAGGTTGGCTTTGGCGGTGTGGGGGTCTTCGGTGAGGGATTGTGTCACATTTGTGTTGTGTGTCAACAGATGAACGTAGGATGGAGAACTGCAGTAACACTTAGTCACAAAAGGAGATCAGGTGGTCATTTCAACAGGATGCAGTTGGACTTTATCAAGATGACTTTGTGAATGGGCTGAGATATGCCCTGGTGATTGTGTGCATCTTCTCGTTTTGGGTTGAAGCTTACACGACCAGGATAAATGACAGTCTTACAGTAGACAAGTTGGTGCTGAGGGAGTTAATCCCAAGATTCGGGTACACGACTTCTCTGGAGTGAGACTGAGGAACTCATTTTAATAATGAGAACCTGAAGGTGTATGCAGCATTGCAAGTGGAGCAGAGGCTGCATTGCAGTTACCGACCTGAAGCTTCAGGCATTGTGGAGCAAGTCAACGGGACTCTGATGTCTAGGCTCGCTAATGTGTGTCCTTCGACATTTCTGAAGTGGCCTGATGCTTTCCCTCTTGTTTTGATGAGTCTTCGCAGCATTCCTGATTGAATGACAGGATTGTGTCCCCATGAAATATCAGGGGTAGAGCTATGAGACTGCCAGCTGTGCCTGCAGATGTGCTTACAGATGACACAATTCTTGATTACTGCAAAAGACTGGCTGATGTGGTGCATTCTGTGTCTCATTTGGTTGGAGAGGCTAGAGCTGCACCTAAACAGGAGCAGTGCCATTACCTCAGTTCTGGCGACTGGGTTATGGTGAAGAAGCACAAGTGCAAAACGTGCTTGGAGCCTCAGTGGTGAGGACCCTAACACGTCATCTTGGTCAATACAACAGCTGTGAAGTGTGGAGGTCTCCCCAACTGGGTGCACGCTGCTCATACTCACAAAGTCCCATGTCCCCTTGATGATGTAACAGTATCTATCCCTGAAGTGCCGGCGGTTACAGTGAGACAAAGAGAGCAGGTTAGTCAAGCTGTTGGGGACCAACAAGAGCTTGGCACAGCACTTGTCTGGCCTAAGGGGGATCTGAGAGAGTCAATAGTTGAAGCCGGTACCAGAGGGACTCATCCTATAGTGTTGACTCTGCCAGTTTCAGACACTGCCGAAGGGCCTAGTGAAGCAGTAATGTGAGTAGTGCCTGGAGAACAGTGACCAAGAAGACATGCAAGATGGAGAAAGAATTTGCCTGAAGTGCATGTACCACATACTATCCCAGAAGACACAGAGAGATCTGGCCTAAGTGACAGTGAAGAGCCAGTAGCAAGGAGATCAAAGAGAGCAAGAGTTCTCTGTTGGAGGTGCATCTCACCTGAATGGGCAAACCTTGCTGCCAGTGACTGGGAGAGAGAATTCTGGACATTTTGTTATGATAATTCAAATCCAACTGAATCTCCTTGAACTGAACTTTATAGCTGAACTGAGTTTTGAAAGTACATTACCACTAATCCAGACTGAGACTCTTAATCCTGGAAGTGATCATTGGTGATTTTCAACTGTGCATTTACTAAAGACCTTTAAATACATTTGTAGGAAAAAAAGAAGAGTACCAAGGCCCGAGTCTGCTGAAGGAGCATAAGGTTTTCATTTAGAAGAACACAGATTAGGCAAAGGATGACTCACGAAGATCTGTAAATAAAATAATAGTATTTCATTGCATGGACTTTGCTTTGTCACTATTGCACAAGTGGAAATTAACAAAGAAGACTTTACTGCATCTGTATTCTACTCAAATTTAATTGATCTGAAATCAAAGAACTCTTGGAGCTTAAAAACAATAGTGGTAGATGTAGGTACATATGTACTGGAATTTTAATTGTAGTAACAATAATATTAATTGCTTTGCTTGTAGGGTTGAGCTTACCCACACAATCTAATTTAGGAGACATTAGATCTACAAATGTCCCTAAAGCACCATTTCTAACTGACAATAGTTTACCTTCACTTGATGAGAAAGACTTACATGTGGATGCAACTAGAGGAGATTATTTACTGAATGTTTATTCCAAATTACTTTATTCGTATCTTGATGCAATGGATGCCAGCGATTGCTATGTATGTATTCGATTACCTGCCTCCACTGTGGAAGGTATCACATATCACCATATTCCTTTGACTTATGGTGTTTCAAGTAGCCTGTTGCTGAGCCTTTTCTCTATGGAAAATGACATCTGCAATATTATTATTCCAACTATGACTTAGTTTTCTCAGAAATTCCTTTGCTGAAGGATTTGAATCATCAACCTGATGTGAAAACACTTATATATTTGGACACTTCTTCAAAGCCATTATGACATTAGATACTGCTTGTTCTCACAAATACAACTTGACTTACATATTGACAGATGTTGAGAAAAAAATCATAGATTCAGTAGGGGATCTAAGAAGAAATATAGGGGCAGATTTACAAGCCCCTTGGGTCACATTTGTGCCGCCGTTGCGTCACTTCTGTGACGCAGCGGCGTTATAAACAATGTGCCACGTTGCGACATATTTACAATGTGACGCATCTAGGGAGATGAGTCACATTGTAAAGCCCTGCGCCACATTATACCTGCATTAGGTATAATGTATGTAGGGTGGCCGTTCCGTCGCAAGAAAGCCTCGTAAAAGTGACGCAGTGAAATCTACAAGATTTCACTGAGTCACTTTTATGACGCCGCTGCGTCAAAACCTTCCGTCTGCTTGAAGCAGGCGTAAGAAGTGATGCAGCATGTTAGGAATAGGCAGCCTCTGAGCTTTGCTGGAGTCGCGTCGCGCTTGCGACACGACTCCAGAAATGTGCTGCCCTTACAACAAAAGATACGAAACGCATCTGTCTTTCCTTGCGCCACAGTGCGCGCCATTGTAAATGAGATGCATCCGTGGTGAGGCAAGGGTATGTTCACGTGTCGCATCTTTACTGGCGCATCCCGATAATATGCAGAGATGCATCAGTCCTTGTAAATCTGCCCCTTATGTCTAGAGCAGTAAATCATAAAAGTGCACCTAAATAAGCAAAGGAAGAGCTTAAGCATAAAATGCCAGGAAACATAGCAGCTTTAGCATTAGATTAGCAAAATCATGGGAAGTTGTGCGTATATACTAGACAATCCAAATTAAACACTAACTTTGTAGGTAGGAGTGAAAGGAATCATACCTTTGAGACTTGTTGAAATTGTGGATTGTATTTAGATGGAGACGATCATGTTATTCCTGGAGTTTATTGCATCTGTGGGAAGAATTTATTACAGGTTGCCCAGGAGATGGTATGGATTGTGTTATATGGGAGTAGTTTTTCCAAAAATGCATCATGTGGGGCATCTAGATGATTCAACAGGAGAAGAACATGCTAGAACAAAATGAGGTGCAAGTGCTAGTGAAATTGTTGAAAACATCATTGGTGCAATTATTCCATCTGTAGGAGTAATTTTGAACTCTCATAAGATTAGAAAGTTGTCTACTGTGGTTGATAAGTTGTCTACAGATACAGCTGGAGCATTTTTAGTAGTAGATACTAAGATGGTTGCCATCAGATCAATTATTTTGCAAAACAGACTTGTGTTAGATGTTCTCCTCGCAAATGAGGACAGAGTCTGCAGGATGTTAAAAGTTCAGCAATGCTGTACTTACATTCCTGAAAAAAGTAAGGACTTGAAGAAGTATATTAAATACATTACTGATCTGAAAAAGGATTTGAAAGGATTGGAGGCAATTGGTACATGGGAAACAATAGGGAATGGATGTTCTGCTGTAGGCAGGTGGTTTGGAAATTTAGGAAGCGGCATTGTTGGAAGCATCTTAGGACCCCTACTGATAATTGCTCTTTTTTGATTATCCCTGTTTGTAATCTATAAGGGATACAAGAGAAGACAGGTAAAGAAGAAAGCGAAAAGAAAAAGGGCAGAAATGGAATTAGAAGACAGACAGAGTAGATACTATGAAGAAATGAATAATCTGGAAGACCAAACAAACATTTATGAAGCTGTAAAGGCTTTGAGTGGTCCATCTGATAAGAGATGCTTATCTTAATGTGGTAGCTTGATTCACCATCATAGGGGTGATTGGAGCAGTGTAGATTTGGCTCCACTCTTACACATAGCACAAAGGACGCAATATATACATGCACTTAGCACATGTACTGTGTGTTCTAACAACTTTAATGTTAAGTGTTGCACTGAACTCAATACTAAAGTGCATTCACTGTAGAATTAGAGAATTCATAAATAGTCTGTGCCTTAACTTAATTGAAATTATGTATACTCCATATAGACTTGATAAAATCATCCTCACACTACTGGACTGTTTTTACTCAAGAAATGAGAAAGATTTATATAACATGTGCACTATTGTTTTCACATTAGCATCTCTAATGTATTTTCATATTCATAATTAGGTTTATGCATTTCAAGTGCAATCATGAAATGAACTTTGACTTAATGTACTAACATGTTTTACCTATTTGTAGATGTATGTGCACACAGAACCAGTATTAGATGTGCTCTGGTGAATCTCATGTTATATTGACTTGAGTAGGCCCGTATTTCTTTCTGTATAAAATATGCTTTTCCATTTCGGCTTGAATGGCTTTTCTTTGCAGGTATGTTTTTTTTGTTTTTGTTTTTTTACGGAGTTTTATATAGCGCTAACTTGACCCGGTTTCGGGTATCACAGCGCTTTACATAGCACCAGTTGCGTTACATGAGGACATATTCATTTTTGTTAGGCACGGGGCGATTAAGTGATTTGCCCAGAATCACAGGATGTTCAGCGTCATTGCCAAGACTTGAAGCCGGTTCTCCAGATTCGAGGTCGACTGCCCTAGCCATTAGGCCAACTCCTCTCCCCTCCTCCATGTTCACATGGTTTGTTAGTTTGAGAATAAATACAACACTGTACTAGTGACAGAGTCTGAGAAAGGAACCTTGACACGGAACATGGAGAGCCAAATCACCAACTGAAGGTTTCCGTTTATTAATGTTGCGAGAAACTGCAGGTATACAAGGACAATATCGTTCCATGGTTTGCCCTGGTATATTTGGTAAATGTTGCAAGCTTACAAAGTGAGAATGGAAAGGACAATGGAGTCCCTAATGAGCGAACAGAGGGGTGTTGCTTTGGAGACTCTGATGGTAAAAACTGGATTTCTGACAGGTCATTGTAACCCACTGTTTGAGAGGTACAGATGTCTATGCTTGCTACTTGGACTCTTGCTGATTATGAAGCAGTCTAACGCTCATATCACTTTTTCCTAGAAGACTCTTGACCGAGCTTCTGCAATGCTGACACCTTCCTATATATTTTTTTCTTTTGCTTCATTTCCCCAAATCTTTGAGATCCTTTAAACGTAACCACCTTTGATAGCTTTGAATCTAAACTGAGAATTGCTGCCTTTTACTCTTGTATGAGAAGACAAACCAAAGACTCTTATCTCAGCCTCAGATTCAATTGCTGATTCTCCATATTGCTGTGACTAAACTTCTTGTATGCCTTATGCCGATGCGTCTGAACTTCTTTAGGAGGTTAGGCTATCCCGTTGTCATTCTGTATCTGTACAACATGATGCTGAGATTTATTTACATTAATCTGACTGCTAACTTGTAATAAAACTTGTGAACTTTATCCTTCGATTCCGGGTCCTCATCGTGTAGCCAAATGGGTTACACTGCTAATTGAGATGTGTTTGAGTAATGCTAACCCTCTGTACCTCCCAGTCGACAAGAAAGGTTCATCGAATGATTTTCACTGGATAATTAAATGGTATGGTAAGAAAAGTTTGGGCCCAGTAAACGCTGGATCAGTATCAACGATTGATTGAGCCGGCCAACTGTCTAAGATGGTGGTCGCATAAGCGATGAGCTCCGGGTCCGAGCCAATAATCTCTAACTATCCCTTCCTAAATATTATAGCGACAGCCATCTACGACCCCGAGAACGATTGTGAGGAGGTAGACTCACAGTTAATTGGAGTTTCTTGGCGATTTTGAGCAGATCCAGTCTCCCGGCGCAGGCGACGGTGCTGCTGCCTGGCCTGCGCCGTCTGCCTGAGCAGTGCCCAGGATCGGAATAACGGCCCCTCGGGCCTGGATGTAGCTGGGGTTTGAGAGCCTGCTAACCCGGAGGAAGATCCTGGAGGAGCACCTGTGACAGCGAAGGGGCGGAGGCAGCTTTTGAGCCCCCCCTGTGGCCTACAACAGGTGTACCTGGTCCTGCTGCCTTGAAGCGCGGTTAGGGCGTCCAGGCCTGTTTATCCCCGTGGCAACCGCCGAGCGCTGCCACACCCAGGAACAGTCTAGCTCCCCCAGCAGGGCCCCTCGGGCTGGGGCACTGAACTGCGGCAGCGCCACGGCAGCAGAGTATCCAGAGGAGTGTCTGTGACAGCGGAGTCAGTCTGTGGGGGGCCCCCCCCGAGGCCTACAACGAGTGTGCCTGGTCCCGTGGCCTTGTAACGCAGTAAGAGCATCTGGGCCCGATTGTCCCTGCAGCAACTGCCAGGCGCTGCCGGTCCCCAGAGCAATCTTGCTCCCCAGCGGGGTCCCTGGGGCTGATGAACGGAACCGCGGCGGCGCCCTGACAACGGAGGGGCTGTGTAGCCCTGGCGGCATGGCTGGAGCGAGCTGAGCAGCGCCGACCACGCAGGAGGCTGGAGCTGATTCCGGGAGTGAGCTTACAAACCCCTGAGCACTAGCTGAGAGCTGCCTGGCCCTTTGAACATAATTGGTGTCCTCTGGCCTCGTAGACAGTGACGGCCCGTGTAGGGCGTTTTACCGGGGCGGTGACGTGGCACAAAGGAGGGGGAGGGTGGGGGGTTGCAAAATGCGGCATACGGCCGAGTTCAGGTAAGTTGCGAAAAAAATTAATAAAACGAATTTCGTTGCGCGCGCTGCATCGCCAAATGCTGGTGTTGCTCCCAGTCCGATCCGGGGGTTGTGAGGCAGGACCATTTGGGCAACGGCACTATCCTCAAGGAAGCCTTTCGAACTCAAGGTGTGGGATTGTTTGATGTCCAGAACCGGGAGAGCCCTCCCTATAGCTAGAATCTCCCCCTGACTTTGAGGCCTGGTGCGGGCGGCAACTGGCACACCGGTCTCGCCTACATCGCTGGATCCGGACCGCGACGATCAGCGCAGAGACCCCACACTGAGTCAGGCTTGGAGGGCTGGGAGGAAACCCCACAGAGGAGTAGTGGCACCACCATCATTTGCAGAGTGTTCAAGTAGATTTCCCTAGGTCTTGCTTGAAGTCAACTGGCCTGGGGGATTGAGAAGCTGTGAGTGGGCCCTAGCTGGGACTGTCTGCGCTTGGATTAGGGGACGGGGCGAAGATTTTCCATAACCTGCCTCCCCTCTCTACATCTACTTGCGGTGTGTCCCATGGAGGGCCCCAGGGATCAAGAAGTGGCTTGCCTATGGAGTGGAGCCCTGCGTTGCCCGCCCCTAGGAGCTCTGGTGCGGGTAAGGCAGTACCTGCTGCGACAAAATTGGGACTACTGAGGTGCAGCTTGGTAATGTGGCATTGGCTTGCTGCCTTCATGCTGTGGTGGGAGCCGACTGCGGGAAGTGAGAGAGCTCTGCTGACTGCTGGACACTATGTGAGGAGGACTCGAGGTGAGGGGCCCAGGTTGCTAACAAGCACCCACTGATTACATCATGAGGGGGTCTCTGTGGAAGGAGGCAAGTTGGAGTAATTACCGCTGGGGCCGATCCAGTGAGAAACTCCCAAATTTACTGACGCTACCACTGGCTTGGCAGTCCCGTTATAGACAATGGGGTGCACAAAAACCAAATCCGAGGCCTTATCGGCGGGTGCGAGATCGTGCTTCCCATCTTCTAGAACCTCTCCGGCAAGGTCTGTGCAAGATGATGGTGACATGCCCTGTCCAGACACAAACTTGACATGATTCTACTAGAAATACGAGAGTCCCAAGCAGCTATTGTCCAAGAACTGGAAACGATTTCTACTGACCTTAACCTACTAAAGGATGACCATAAGAAATTAGCAGACCGGGTGAAAACCGCTGAAGTAACTGTGGAACTAACATAGCCCAAGGTCAGAGAAAATGAAGCACAGATCTCCCAAATGCGTCGTCAAATTGACATCTTACAGGCCTGGGCTGAGGATGCCGAAGGAAGATCTCAGGAAAACAATTTACGAATAGTGGGCCTCCCGGTGGACACGGAGGGACCGAAGCCCACACTGTTCATCGAGGACTGGCTAAGGAAGACAGAGGCTCCCACTGGGCTGTCTGACTTGTTTACAGTGGAATGAGCACACCGCATGCCTGCCAAAAAGCCTATCCCTGGTGTGAATCCCAGGTCGATAATAGCCAAGATTCTGAACTTTAGGGACCGTGATCTCCTTTTACAAAATACTCGCAATAATGGTCCAATCTCGATCGACAATGCCAAAGTATCGATATTTCCAGACTACACGATTTAAATTCAAAAGAGCGCTCATCTTTTTTGGAAGTCAAATCACGTGCACGTACTGTGGGCCTGTCCTTTGCTCTCTTGTTTCCCGCAAAGTTAAAGATTCTACACAAACAGCGCTCCTATTTCTTTTACAACCCCGGAGAGCGCCTGGGAGTGGTTGGACAGAAAATTCCCTGACTCGGGTGGAAGTTGGCACCAAGCCGGATTGCGTCAGAAATCACAAGGATCACGGAGACGACGCAGAAGAGGACCAAGAATGCTCTTCCGGGGCCCCATCCCTGCAGGCAGTACTGGAGGGTAGACAGGAGGCCCTCCGCACGACCAATACCTTACGGATTGTCCGCCCTCCAATCAGCACTAGCCCTTCGGTGGTAGTGACATCGGGCTCTGACTCTGGGGGTAGTGTCGCTTTGTATCCATCCGAAACTACGCAACTGAGTGCTGACCCACTAGGTTGAGACCACTACATACTATTGGTTAATGGTGTTGAGGGTTACGCTTATATTACCGTTACCAGGCATGCTAATATTGATGTCGCTGCTGGGGGGCGTTATAGGTCACATGGGTGTGCTACACAACTCCGATGTATCTCCTAAAATGCATTGATTATATTAGAGAGTTACCAGTTGATGGTTTATGTTACTTGCAACAACTGTCAACAGGGATAGTATAGTTTGTTATACTGCCTTCATCTAGGGCCCGGGCGGTACCGTACTGGATACAGTGGGCCTCATTTATGAAAAGTGACGCATCACTTTTCATTGCGCCCTCCTTGCGTCATATTTACAGTATGACACATCATGTCGCAAGGAGTTACAGATATGTCAGTATTTCTGACGTATCTGTAGGCGCAAAAATTACGCATTGCTGGAGTGTGTCACAAAAGTGACGCAACTCCAGCAATGGGTCATTTACACATGGGCAAGTCCCATGTTAAATGTACTTGCGTCAGTTTTACGCCTGCCATGAGCAAGGCGTAAGATAGTGATGCATTTGTGTCCTAGAAGTGGCGCAGTGAAATCTCATAGATTTCACTGCGTCACTTCTATGACTCTTTCCTGTGCTGGAACGCCCCCCTGCATATATTATATCTGGCGTAGGTATAATGTGGCGCAGGGGTTTACAAAGTGATGCATCTACCTAGATGTGTCACTTTGTAAATATGGTGCAACGTGGTGCATTTTTTACACCACTAGTGCGTCACAAAAAGTGACGCACCGGCTGCGCAAAAGTGACGCAAGGGTCCATAAATAAGCCCCACAGTGTTCTTAGACTACCGTATATCTGTCACATCAATAGCTCACCCTATCAGCGAAAGCACTGGTTTTATCATAACATTGGGTTCTTAGTTTGAAGTTACTGTTATGGTTGGATGATGTTGTCTCATTGGACCGTGAATTGGAAAGTTGATCATCTAAAATGCTTGGTGCTAGTGTGTAGGTCTGCTGAGTTCAGGGGCTTCGGGGGGATTCTGGGGAGGCTTCTTATATTACCAAATGATTTTATTTGGCTACAGTGGTTGACCATTATACTGTCATAACTTGGAATGTCCGGGGTATGGGCTCAGTCCACAAACGCCATCGAGTGTTGGCACAGTTACAAAGACAGCGGGTGCAAATAGTATGCCTGCAGGAGACCCACCTGGTATCATCTGAACTTCCCAAATTACAGAGAAAGTTGAGAGGGCAGGTCTATGCAACTACCTACTCCACCTTTTCATGAGGTGCAGATGTATGGATACGGGCGGGGGTCCCCTTTTCTTTACAAGATAGCAAGATTGATCAGCAGGGTAGATACGTAATGCTACAAGGTACATTGTACTGGAAGCAAATAGTCCTTGGGTTGGTGTATGCACCTAATATTGACCAGGAGGCATTCCTATCTTGTCTTACTATAGCCCTGGCAGACTGGACTCAATACCCCTGGTAGTTGGGAGGAGATTTCAATGCGTTACTGGATGTTGGGTTGGATCGCTCACACTCTCCACTACCGGGAACAGTAACTTGTTAGCAAGCCCGAGCCTTACAACGCTGGATGTCAGGGTGAGAATTGGTGGACATTTGGCATTTGCATAACACGAATATGCGTGAATACTCCTTTTTCTCTCAGCCCCATGGTTTGCACTCCCGATTAGATAGATTCATATGTACACCAGCCCTTCTCTCACATGTTGCACATACTACCTATTTAGGCAAGACTATATCGGATCATAATCCCCTTGAGCTGTCCCTCAATTGGGGCCAGACCCCATCCCCAATCCCAACATGGCGCCTACAGCCCCAACTTCTGAAAGACGAGGTGTTTAGAGACACTATAGCCACGGTAATCGCATCTTACTTCAAAATGAATGAAGGTACAGCTACCACAAGTTCGATCGAGTGGTAAGCCTTTAAAGGGCTGATCCGAGGGGTATCTATGAGCACAGTGGTTGGGGCCAGACGGGATATTCCTCGCAATCTTACAGAATTAGAAGCATCACTACAGACATTAGAAACTGAAGCTCGGGTGGATGCGGGGGACTGGAACGGCTTCAGGAAGCCAGGATAAAATATGCTGAACTCCTGGAACGTTTACGTCTCATTGACCTCCATTCTTACACAGCTCGGATGCATGCAGAAGCAGATCGTCCTGGTACATTACTGGCCCGCATGACACGACTCCAACCCTTCCTTACGCCCGTACTGGCATTATGTAATATCAATGAGGAATTAATGACTATGCAGATAGGGATTAATGAGGCATTTCTTGACTATTACGCTCACCTTTATGCGGCTCCCCCTTCACGTCCCTCTAGAAAACTTGACTGACTTTTTAGGTGATATCCCCTTACCGGTTATTCCACATAATACTAGGGAAACCCTAGCTGTTGAAATTACACTGGCAGAAATTTGTGGGGCAATAAAGGACCTTGCTCGTAATAAGACACCAGGCTCTGATGTTCTCCCTATAGAGAATTTTATTCTACATTCCCGGCGCTATTAGTCCCTAAATTATTGCAATTATATACCACATCCCTGGAGGAAGGTACTTTACCCCCCACAACCAAGGAGGCAATAGTGACGTCCCTATTGAAACCGGGTAAATCACAAGTGGATCTTTCTTCATACAGACCCCTATCCATTCTTAACACTGAATATAAAATATTGAGTAAAATATTAGCAATGCGTCTTTTACCGTTTCTCCCTGGTCTTATACATACTGACCAAAATGGGTTTGTTCCACGTCGCAGCACTTCACTGAATATACGGCGTCTCTTCAATTTGTTCCATACAGCCCAAGCTCCCTACCCATGGGCTGGATGCTTGTCATTAGACATTCGACAAGACTTCGACTCATTGAGCTGGCAATATATGCTAGCAGTGCTGAGGAAATATGGCATTCCCCCATCGTATTGTTGCTGGGTAGGATTATTATACACCTCACTGACAGCTCGTGCGAAATCAGGGCGCAATATATCCCTGCGTATAATATATATTGTGGGACCCGTCAAGGATGTCCCCTCTCCCCACTCCTCTTTGTGCTGGCTTTGGAACCCTTGGAACACCATTTATGATTAAGAAGGCGCACACATGGTATTTCAATAGGTCCAACTACCCACTAGGGTATTGTTATATGCTGATGATATCTTGCTATATTTTAGAGATCTGGGGGCTGACCTAACTGCAGTGGCGTCGCTGTTGCATCAATTTGGTCTACTGTCGGGACTTCAATTGAATGCATCAAAGTCCGTAGCATATTTCTTTTATGATACACATCCCTTATCCACCCTACGCTTTGGATCTGAGCAGCTCAGAGTCGCACCTGACACCTTTAAATATCTGGGTATCCAGTTTTACAGGAACACGCGGGACACACTAGACAGGAATCTCATACGTGCCATTAATGCATTAAAATCGCAAGGGACCAGCATCTACAAGCAAGAGTTAATGGGAAAGTTCTTTTATGGGTGGGAGGGGGGTCAAGTTGAGTGTGCTGCTCCGAATCGTTCTTCCTTCTAAGAAAAACAATATCAATCACAGTTTGTTATATTCCCAGGTATGGGTTCTGTGTCATTTAATGTTCCTAGTGAGATATATGTGATGAGTTGACATGTTATGCTTCCAATCACATATGCAATGAGACTACTAATTGCACAATGTATACTATGTGATATTCTGACAATGAGGAAAAACAATAAAATTATGTGTTTAAAAAACCGATTGATTGAGTCAAATTCCCGGTGGAAATTCATTATTTCATTGTGGTGTGGGTGCTTTTCTATTAATGTATCCCTATGGTACACCACTCTCCTGGTGTGAACATCTCTCTGCCCAGGTTTACGTGGGGTGAGATGGGCAAGCCCCTTCTCCTTTTCCGGGATTGCCTCCCTTCATGGGCAGGACACATGTCAATATGGTATCCTTGTCTGTAAAACGATGTTATATACAAAGCTATCAAGGGTTTTTAGCTCGCGCATCCTGCTGCATCAGGAAGCCGGGTGCATGCTGGGAAGTGCGTGCAGTTCCACCAAAGTACATCTCGGGATGAGTCAGAGAGCATCTTCAGTACAGTGGACACTGACAGGCCGTGACCGGCAGCCTTCCGGGATGCTGACGTCATCTGGTTGGTCTGGTTACTGTAATCTGCCAGCTCTGTTGGCAACCAGCCTGTAAGAAGCCTGGAACTATGTGTGTCTAGCTCGGTTGGTTTCCTCCCTACAGATGATTAACTGAGTTCTGATGTTCTGACAGAAAATTGTAAGTAGGTGCAGCAAGACATGCCTATAATGATCATATTACCGCCATGCCTCGTTCAGTGCAGACATTGATAATATCTGTGGAGTTGGGACTTGAAGGGCTGTGTTCCTGTCAGGTGTGAGGTGAGAGACAAGGAAACCCTAGGAGTTGGACGGGACCAAGGGGAGACACATATTTATAAGGAACAATGGTCCCATTCACAATCAATAAATAAAATACCGCAATTAATACAATGAGAAATCGGGTTTATGTTTAAAGTCAATGCAAGGAATATTGCTCAATGCGAAACAATTGTAAAACAGCAAAAATAACAAAACAGTGAGTGAGTTTAACTGTGGCAGGGTAAAAGGGAAATCAGCCGATTTCCAAAACCCAGGCAAGTGACTTTAAAAGGTGACTTTTTTAGTGCAGATAAATAGGCAGTAACAAAAAGTCAAGTAAGCATCTCATACTCCAACAGTTGGATAACAGTTATAAAAGAGTTTAGAGATGGTTGTCGACGATGTTTCGATCCCTGTGGCAATAGTGGGATCTCTTCAGGACAGGTAGATGACAGAAATGCCTGGGAAGTTAGCAGTAACGGTAGCCGGAGGTGCCAAAATTCACAACCCGGCAAAATCCAAAGGGTGTAGTGACCACACAGGAATGCCGGAGGTGCGTGTACGGCGGGTAGTAGGCGGCCGTGGGGACAGAAGCTCACGGGAGGAGCAACGGAGGATCCTCAAGTCCCAAACTAAGCGGGAGTCCAAAGTAAGGTTGCGTGTTGAATGCGCGGTGTCCCGGGTAATCCTCAAGTCCCGAACGAGGCGGGAGTCCAAAGGAAGGTTGCGTGTTGAATGCGCAGTGTCCCGGGTAATTTAAAGCGGAGCGGAGATCCGCGGTGCGAGTGCTCGAAGTACCGGAATCAGTCTGGTTAGTGCGGGTTAGGTCGCATTCTACGAGCCTCCGCACTAACCAGACTGATTCCGGTACTTCGAGCGCTTGCACCGCGGATCTCCGCTCCGCTTTAAATTACCCGGGACACCACGCATTCAACACGCAACCTTCCTTTGGACTCCCGCCTCGTTCGGGACTTGAGGATCCTCCGTTGCTCCTCCCGTGAGCTTCCGTCACCACGGCCGCCTACTACCCGCCGTACCCGCATGTCCGGCATCCTTGTGTGGTCACTACACCCTTTGGATTTTGCCGGGTTGTCAATTTTGGCGCCTCCGGCTACCGTTACTGCTAACTTCCCAGGGATTTCTGTCATCTACCTGTCCTGAAGATATCCCACTATTGCCACAGGGATCGAAACGTCGTCGACAACCATCTCTAAACTCTTTTATAACTGTTATCCAACTGTTGGAGTATGAGATGCTTACTTGACTTTTTGTTACTGCCTATTTATCTGCACTAAAAAAGTCACCTTTTAAAGTCACTTGCCTGGGTTTTGGAAATCGGCTGATTTCCCTTTTACCCTGCCACAGTTAAACTCACTCACTGTTTTGTTATTTTTGCTGTTTTACAATTGTTTCGCATTGACCAATATTCCTTGCATTGACTTTAAACATAAACCTGATTTCTCATTGTATTAATTGCGGTATTTTATTTATTCCTTGTGAATGGGACCGTTGTTCCTTATAAATATGTGTCTGCCCTTGGTCCCGTCCGACTCCTAGGGTTTCCTTGTCTCTCACCTCACACCTGACAGGAACATAGCCCTTCAAGTCCCAACTCCACAGATATTATCAATGTCTGCACTGAGTGAGGCATGGCGGTAATATGATCATTATAGGTATGTCTTGCTGCACCTACTTACAATTTTCTGTCAGAACATCAGAATTTAGTTAATCCACTTCAGATAATTCTAGGCACAGGAGACTCAGGAATAAACGCCGTAACGCTGGTGAACAGATTTAATTTCAGATGATGGCGGGAGCCGGCGTTCTTTCCGTCCTTCAGTCGTTAGCTGCCTGAATGCCTGGTTTAACAATCCAACCCTGTAGGTTACACCTGTACTGAACCTGTAAGGCGGGGGCATGGGCTACAATCATAAAAGGGCAACTTCACAGCACAGACTTGGCCCAAGGGCATTAGAGCGCTGCATAACATAACCAAGGGGGCATATCAGCAACAACCGGCGATAATTATCGCTAAGTGCACTTAGCACTAGGATAATTATCGCCGGCTAGCGTGGATTTTGATCGCTGAGATAGCGTGCTATTAGCAACGCTTATCTGAAAAGCGATAAAAATCCTCAGACTAACTGCCTAGCGTGAGATTATCGCTGGAAACCCAGCGATAATCTCACTCAATGTGGCGTTAGCTTGTTGATAGGACCTCACAAACTTAGCCATGATATCCACCTTCCATAGGATATCATGGCTAAGCCAGTCCTGAAGCAGGTGTAAGGAAAGTAGCGATAACAGGGGTTATCGGTACTTTTCCTGCCGCTATGCTTCATAGCGTGGGGCTTGATGATAGGAGAAATGTCGCTTAGCGACATTTCTCCTATCATGTCAGGTCAGGAACGCCCACTTTGCATCTCATTAGAGATGCAAAGCTGGGCATTAGGAACTCCTACGCTAACACAAGTTTTCACGCGTTAGCGTGAGCTTGCTAATTAGGCGATAAAATTATCGCCGCTTTTCGGCCGAAAACGGCCGCAAAAGCGGCGATAATTCTATCGCCTAGCCTTGCATATATGCCCCCAAGTACATTACAGAGAGGATTTAAGTGATATCATGTGACCAGAATCACAGGCTGTTGAGACAAAGCCGGGAATTGAACTTGGGGGCATATTATCAAGGACCGCGTTAAAAATTATCGCTGGTTTAGCGGCAGAAAACTGCCGCAAAAGCGGCGATAATGGGCTTGATAATATGCCCTGGAGAATTCCAATAGAAGTCCATGTTCTGGTGTGAATATGGTCTTCTATGGGAATTCTCCAGGGCATATTATCAAGTCCATTATCGCCGCTTTAGCGGCAGTTTTCTGCCGCTAAACCGGCGATAATTTTAACGCCGTCTTTGATAATATGCCCCCTGGTTCCCATGTTCTAAGGCTGGCATTTCTGGCCACTAGGCCACATCTCCTATCAATGTTTGTTTATAGGATGCTAGAAGCAGCAGTTGACCTGCCTAAACAATGTATCGACACTGACTGTGATCCTCGGTGCAGTGCGGATGTGGTCAGTGAATCTGGAGGTCAAAGACGTGCCTGAAAAGGACAATATATTTTGTAAGCCTTTCACCTTCAGGTATCTGCTTATAAAATGACAACATTTAAATGAAAACTAAATTCAAGTTAAACTAAAACGACAATATATTTTGTAAGCCTTTCACCTTCAGGTATCTGCATTTAAAATGACGCAATTTAAATGAAAAATAAATGCAATTTAAACTAATGGGTGGGAAGTTAAAGTGCACTTTTTTTTTAATGATATATAACCTCAGTTGATTAGTGCAGATGTCAGTGCGGGAGACCCGAGTCACAACTGAATCTTGGTTTGAGCAGCAGGGAATAGTGGTTGATGTATTTACAATGCTAAGAGGTCCCTGCCTGTGACAGAAAGCACTGAATCTATGACATCATTTAAAAATAGCATTACATACAGTTTGACAGGTTGTCGCTCAATGTAGAAAAAGATGAGTCCTAAAGATAAAAATAAGACGTTAATACACAGCCAAACGAGTGCAAACATTTTTCTCAAGTGTCGATTAAATTGACGCACTCCAGACCTCAGCTGGTAACACCTTTCCATTGCCACTCAAAAACAATAACCCTTTGGTGTCAAGACACTCCGAGAGACTCCATCAATTTAAACCTACACTGGCTGCCAGGCAGCCTTTCCCTTTTCCCAATTAACCAACTTCACACCTTTGCATTTTATTTCAGGCAGTAGACACCCTGGAAAAAAGGCTTGTTTTTTCTTTAGCTGCCTGTCCCTCCCTTAGTTTCACAGCACAGGAGACCCCCCACCCGCTTTCACTTTCATTTAGAGACACCTGAAGGTCAGCATTAACCGCACAGTTGTTTTTAATAAAACAAAAAGGTAGTATGGGAACTGATTTTGGCAAATGAAAAGAGCGTGAGAACTTTGGGGCATATTATCAATGGCCAGCGATCATTATCGCTGGCCGTGCTTAGCGATAAATTTCTTATTGCAGGCTATTACTGGAATTTATCGCCATGGTAGCGCGTTATTAACAACGCGTTTCTCCAGGGTGATAAAAATTCCAGAGATAGCGCGGTTATCGCCGTTTTGCAGGGAACATCGCTGGTTTTCCAGCGATGTTCCTTGCAAAACGGCGATGATCTTGCTGATACGACCATGTGGTCGTATCAGCATAATCCACCCCCTATGTCAAACATAGGTAAGTCAGGAATTTAGCAGACGTTAGATTTTGGCGAAACGGCCATTTTTGCCAAAATCTGACGTCTGCTAAAATCCTGTTGGCTGCCTTGTAAATATCGCGATGTGAACATCAGCGATATTTGCAAGGTAGTCCATCCGGGGTATGCCCAGTGACGCCCACTTTGCATCTCATTAGAGATGCAAAGGGAGGCGTTGGGAAAAAGGGTGCTAACATGCGATTATGCATGTTTGCACCCTCTCGTGAATAGGGCGTTTAAGCCAAAAAAGCGGAGATAAAGCCCTTGTAAATATGCCCCTTCGTTCTCCATCGAACCCACCCACTTCGGTCCGGGGAAAAAAACGGATGCCTGTGCCAGGGCACAAAACAGAGCCCGATAGAGCCCCGTTTCGAGGCCTTCTTAAAAAAAAACTGCCGGTGCTCAGACCCGGTGAGACCCGGCCCACTTAAAGCCCTGATGAACACCTTTATAATACATCAACAGGCACTGTGAGAAATGTACATACCTTCAGACTTATCTCAAGAGCTCTCACTCCTATCCCGTCATGAACACTCGCACACAAACGGTACTCACTCGTAAACCTAATAGCGACTCAGTTCACATAAAAGAGTCATATTTTGCAGAAAACACTTTAGAAACGCAACGTATGGAAAAAAGAAATACTCTTAGGAAACGAGAGAATGCAAGTTGAAGTTAAAATGTAATGTAAGCAGGGACTGCATCGCTGTTATGGATTACCTTAAGGTTTTCTAGAGTCATTGTTGGGAATTTGAGCATTGTTTTTATAGTAAAGGACATGAATTTAAGACCTCATAGGAACCCATTCTAAAATGTTTGATTACTGCCACTTTTGAGACCTAGCAGGACCCGACTCACTTAAAGCCCTGCAGGTCACACTGATGTGAAGTGAGTTTTGGGCAGGGGCCAAGTCAGGCTGACCCTACCCGAGCATCACATACATCTTCGCAGGTCACTATCCAATCCCAAGCCCAGTCCTCTTGGACCCTCAGGCCCAAAACAAGCTCAGCTTTCATGTGGCGTTTGACTGCCCCAACTCTATAACCTCATGCAACAGTGTGCTGCCTTTGATGTAAAATGAGTGAAAGAAAAAGATATCTCCATAGTAGCAGAATTGCACAATGTGAACATTTGGGGTTGATCCCGGCCTCCCTTGTTGAGCAAATGTTGTGATCTTAGGCAAATATTGTATGTCACTGAACCTCCTTTTTCTTCCTCATTACAAAAGAGAATATCTTCAAATGGGTGAGATCAAGAAATGTGCTGAACAAAAACCTCTTATATCTAACAGACTATAAAATGGTGCCATCTAAATAAGAATCTAGGCCACATAAGGGGTACACATGACAACTAACTTACCTTCCATTCCAGTAGTGGTATTGTTCTCAGGGTGGGAGATGACATGAATTTTTCTAAGTGTATCTTTTAAAACTATTACTTTTAATAAATACCTCTCAAACTGTGATATAATCTGAAGTATTCAGGTGAAACACATTTGCATGTTAAGGAAATACACTTTTTTAAGTGCATTTATCATATTTTTGCAGGATGTTTGTTGCATGACTTACATGCCACATATTTTCATGTCTCGGCTCGTGCATGGGCTTTTAAGTGAAGCTGACCTCTGGTTCTGTTTCGGCTAGATGCTCCCTGTTAATCTGTTGGCTGGCCCACCTCTAACCAGTCTGCAGCAACAGTGACTGTTGCTGCAGACAGGCAATCTGACTAACACTGCCAAGACAAAACAACTTCGTAATTGTTAGGGGGTGTCCCACCCCAAACACCTCCTCACCCCCCTAAAGTTACATCCCTGGGCACATATGTGACCATTGCTGTGTGCGCTCTGCAGAGAAGCCAAGGATTGGATGTGCATGTTGTCTAAACATCCCTATCACCAGAAGTGGCCTGTTCATATGGGAGAAGGGGTCACTTCCCCTTACCTTTTTCCAGAGAAGAAGAGAGTTAGTCAGGCTGAGCAAAGGTCAGCCTGAAAAACACTTCTCTTGCTCAGGTCAGGCAGCCGAGAGCAAGACATGCGCTAAATGCGGAGGGTCCTGCCTGCCTGGGCTGATCTTTGCCAGGTTGAGGATTTAACAGCCTTATGGATGTGACCTCCTCAGCCTGGTAAAAGTCGAGACCCTCCCGTGATGAGGGGGAGCATCATTGATTCCCTCCAACCTGGGCACTTTCAGTTTTAAACCCTGAAGTGCCCAAGGCATAGTGTCAATCAGAAACACCTCATCACAGAGTGGGGTGGGGTCAGCAGTCTCATTGACCCCACCCCACTCTGTGACGAGTCAGGGACTGCTGTTTTCTCTCATTCACTGAATCCAGGTCAGCCAATGAGAGAAGGCAGCACTCTGTTCCCTCCTGGGACCCAGAGGCTTTCCTTTCTGGGCACTGCAGGGCAGGTAAGTTTTATGGTTTTGAATGTTTAGTGCATGCATGTATTTATTGATAAATGTATGAGTGAGTTTTATTAATGGGTGTGTGTTCGGGTTTGTGAACGTGTGAGTGAGTATATGTATGTGCGTGTGTGGCCCGCTCGCCCCTTCCCTGCCATAATTACCGGCTGCCACTTCCAATGATCCACTGATGGCATAGCGAGAGTCTTGCACTGCCTTCAGCCTCATCTCCAAAACTCTCAATTGTCCCTCATCCCAAACACCCACCCACCACCTGAGCTCACCTAGATACCTAGAAATAACTTGTTATACATTACACATTATACAAGCTATGTTGCATGAAATAAAAAAAACTACAGAAACACACCTGAAAAAAACACATACTCCTAGGGAAGTAAAATATGTGATTTATAAACAGGAATGCATCCTGACATGGATTACCATAAGGGGTTTTACAGTTTATGTTGCTTGTATTGTTAAGGACATGATTACAGGGCCAGTAGGGACCTATTTAAAAGTCAGTTTTTTTGGTCGAGCCTGGGCAGCGCATGCGCTGCTGCGAGCATGCAGTAGTGGAGTATGGCTTTGAAGCCCCGCCCTCTCTCCGCACATATTTGCCATTGGCTTGTGTCATTGTGCTTCATAAATGCTGGCTTCTGATTCGTCAAGAGGCTTGTTAGTCCTTCATTAGTACCGCCTCGACTTCATTTGTATCCTCCCATTAGGACCGGCCCTTTTACTTCAGTTGTTACACAGTACGTCTTTTTTAGTCTATAGGCACTATTTTCTTTAATGAGTTTCTCCTACTGCAGGCATGACTTGCTTTTCTGCAAGATTCAGCGAGCCATGCGAGCTTTCACTTTCCGAGCAGCCCGGGACAATGGCGGCCGCTTCTTTGAATAGGTCTAGCATTCACAAGAGTTTGAGCTATTGACATTGTACATGACAATGCCACAATGCCAATAGTTAAAAACTCTCGCAAATGGAAGACCTATTGCACTGCAAATGCTTATCATTAAAGCACACGTTTCTGTCGTTTAAAAGTACATCTGAGTTTTGCTCTCTTTTTAAGAATAAAAGTGCTTGCAAAACACTGAAATGGTGACTTGTAACAGCATGAGACAGTAGAGTTCTCGAAAACAATAGGATTCCTAACTTCCGCAAGAAGTCTTCATCTTTAAAAAAAAAAAAATTGACCATGCACTTAGCTGGAATCTAATTAGCTGACTGTTAGACTTGGCATCTTTTGGCGTGTTTTCCCTGAGTTTTTGCTTTCTGACCTCCCGGATTTTGACTCTGTTTGTGCTGGCTTAGCGTTTCTGCATGCTTTTCTCACTGGTGATCAGTGGTAAAGTGTGTTATGGATTGGTGTTTCCATGATTGGATGTTTGATTTACTTGTTAGTCCCAAGTAAAGTGCACCGAGTGTGCCAGGGCCTGTAAACCTAATGCTACACGTGTGCCTGCGGCACTGATTGTGTCACACATGTGCGTAGCCCTGCAAAGGTAACTCAGCCCTGCCAATGCAGAGTCTGCACGCAGTTTGTAAGTGCCATGTCGACTTGGCCAGTGCACATACTTGCCAGTCCCTAACCTTCCCTTTTCTACATGTTAGTCACCCCTAAGGTAGGCCCAAGGTACCCCTGTGGGCAGGGTGCAGTGTATGTGAAAGGTAGGACATGCCCTGATGTGTGTGCATGTCCTGATAGTGAATTACAGCCCATTTCGTTTTTCACTATTGCAAGGCTACCTGTTCCCCATAGGACAGAATGGGAAGTTTGTTTATAACATCTTATAAACATAACTGGCCCTAGGAACTAGGTAGGAAAATAAAGTTTAGTATGCCTGAACTCCGAATCTACAGATGCATCTTTTAGTGAAGGTGATTTTTACATTCTATGTTTGAAAATACCACTTTTAGAAAGTAGGTATTTTCTTGCTCAGTCATCCCGTGTGCCTCTGCTGGAATGTGGATTGCCTGTCTGGGATTTGGATGACAGAAGGCTGGGGAGCAGGAGTGGCACCAGATGGTCTAGGTAGGGTCAGGAAAGGGCTGAATAGACCTGGGCTGCAATGGGGGAAGGGAGAGGAGATATCCTTGCACCTCAAAGGGCCTGGTCTGCCTCTGACACTGCCGTCTCCACCTCCTGCCAGGAAATCACACCAGAGAAGGCAGAACTGGTTCTGGCTGGACACAGACACTCTCTGCCTAAGAGATCAAAGAAATTGGGAATATAAATATTGGGGACCAGACCCCTGAACTTTAGAACTTCTTTGGACAAAGAAGACTACCAAGAAGAAGAGCTGGAGAACCTGTGAGGAGGAACTACCACTTTGCTGTGTGCTTTGCTGTGTTGGCCTGCAGTGGCTGCTTCTGTCTTGGGCAGTGAAAGGACTGGACTGAACTTTCTGCAATCTACTTTGTGAGTTTCTCCAAGGGCTGGAGGTAGGGCCTGCCCCCTGTTCACAAAGTCTCAGGAACAGCAAAGACTGCAAGCTGTTCTGCCCTCAGCACTGGGGACTGTGTGTATTGTGCTGCAACAGAAGAAAAGCAACCCGACAATGTCTATGACTCCGCTGCTGACTCTGTGTCCCGAAGGCAACGCCGCACCACGACCCTGGTCTCACGGACGACGCCTGCTGACACCGCCACCGAGCCGCTGCTCGCACCGTGACCTGTGTACACCACACTCTTCACCGCCTCGCTGCATGACGACGCCTTGGCACTGCAGAGGGCACCACCGCAACGCTGCACCACGACCCTGGTCTCACGGATGCCTGGTGATGCCACCACCGAGCCGCTTCTTGCACCGTGACCTGTGGGCACCGCACTCCACACCACCTCGCTTCACGACAACGCATTGGCCTCCCCGATGACGCCGCTCCACGCCAAAATCGACGCCACTGCTTGCACCGTGGTTCGAGGGCACTGCTCGCAAAGTTACATGGTGCACCGCCCTCATCCCACACCACACCACAGCCTTGGCCTACCTACGCCGGTGCCATCGACTCCAGTTTGTCAGCCGACGACAGCACTTCAGCAACGACGAAGCCTCTGCTTGCACCGTGACCTACACCGCCTTCATCTTGCACCGCCACCCTGGACTCACCGACGATGCCATCTGACGATGCCACCGAGCCGCTGCTCGCACCGCGACCTGAGGGCACCGCACACCGTACCGCTGCACTTCACACCGCAGCAACTGACGCCTGCCAATGTCAGCGCTCCTGACTCCAACAGAGAAGAGATCGACCTGCAATGCGTGTGACTTCGAGGGCCCCGACGACTTCTGCACCGACCTCCGGAACCGACGCCTGCGGACGCCGTGCTTTCGGAAGCTCAATGAGAGGTCGCCGACGCCCTGCATTTCTAAAAGGTACTGGTTGCGGACACCGTAGCTGGCCCGCGACGCCGCGGTCAGCCAGAACTGTGTGGATTTGTTTGATCACAACGCCGTGATAGCCCCGGACGGAGCTATCGGCATCAAGGAACAATTTTTAAAGCGTATTTTGGTAACTGTCGATTTTTAAGGACTATATTGTGGATTTTTATTGTTTTTGGTCTTGTCCTAAGTATATCAAAAATATTGGATATTTTTCTAAACTGGTGTGGTGTCCTTTTCTAGTGCGTACACTGTATTACTGTTGGTTATGTGCAAATGCTTTACACACTGCCTCTAAGATAAGCCTGACTGCTCGTGCCAAGCTACCAAGGGAGTGAGCAGGGGTTATTTTAGGAGTGGAACTCCCTTATCCTGACTAGGAAGAAGGGTCCCTATTTGGACAAAGGTGCAAGCCCTTGCCAACTGAAGACCCCCATGTCTAACATTAGTTGTCAGCGGTGAGGATAGGACTTGCGTTTGCACTTGACTTACAGTGATTGGTGTGCACTACTACCATATCGCAGACCATTACGTGCCACATACTGATTCTTTTTCTTTTTGGCCTATTTTTGATCTTGCCAGTTTGAACTTGCTTCTTCATCATGCCGGAATCAAGAGTATCATCCGTTGCATCCGTGGAAATTGCCTTTGAGGAGGATAGGTTGGAAGCCTATAATGTTAGGAAATTTAAATAAATTTGCAAAAACCCAGAAGTCCCAGTCAGAGGCCTCACTAGCAAAAGGCGCTGAGGGCCAGTGTAGCAGTCAGATATTCCAGCGAGCAGTTTGGTGATCTCAGTGGAGAGGTGGAGGAGCCTATTCCTAGGGTGGATGTGCTTTTGGGAGGGGGGAACCCTCCAGGCCAGGCAGCAGTGGCCTGTCCCCAGAGGAGCTGGAGGACAGGCGGGAAGCAAGCAGAGTGGCAGTAGAACTGGAGAAGCTTAAGTTAGCCATGGAAGAGAAAAGGATGATGTTAGAGCATGAGTTCGGGATAAAGGAGCTGGATCAGAGGAGTAGAGCCAGCTCAGATGGTGGCAGCAACCCGTCAAGACAGGCAGACAGAATTGTGCACATCCCTAAGAATGTAGGCAAGGAATTCAAGAAGGGGGATGACATACAACGGTGGTTTCAGGGGTACGAGGCAGCAATCCACATGAATGGGGTCCCTGAGGAGAATTGGGGAGCAGGATTGTGGCCTCTCTTCCCAGAAGAAGCAAGGGATACTTTAATCGATTTGGGTAAGGGTCATCACCTCACCTATCCAGACATGAAGGACGCCCTTCTCACTAAGTATGGTCTTACTCCTGAAAAGTACAGGGATCAGTTCAGGTCCAGTAAGACGTCTGATGCCAACACTTGGTTGGAATGTGTGAATGTGTTTTGCCGGTCACTGGATGGCTGGGTGAAGGGCAGTAATGTGACAGATTTTCAGGGGCTCTACAATTTGATGCATGGGAGCACTTGTCTAGTCTATGTTTTGTAGATCTGCGCCAGCACCTAGATGATAGTAAGCTGACTGACCCCAGGAAGCTTGCTATGGAGGCAGACCACTGGGTGAGCACCAGGGTCCACAAGAAAGCGTTTGGGGGAGACTCAGCCAAAGGTGGGCAGGGTCCACAGCAAAAAAGTGGGGGGGACAAGGGTAAAGCACAGGAGTCCTCTAAAGGGCCCCAAATGAACACCCAGGGTAAAGGTTCCTATCCCCTCGGAGATAAGAAGCCAGGGGTGTCATCAGGAAAGGCTGCTGAGACCGGCACCCGCAGGTGTTTTGCATGTGACCAGGTGGGCCACATGAAGGGGGACCCCAAGTGTACCCACAGGAGGGTGGGGACCCCACAGAAATGACCCATGTCTCACTAGGGGACAGTGAGATGGTCCCAGGGAACCCAGTGCCCCCTAACACAAAGAAATACAGCACCTGGGTGACCATCAATGGGAAAAGGGTAGAGGCCCTCAGAGATACAGGAGCCAGTGTGACCTCAGTGCTCAGTGAGAAGCAGGTTGTCCCAGGGGCATTCCACCAAGTAATTGCGGTGGACAAATCAGAGCACCAGTGTGACCTCAGTCCGATGTCACCTGGTCTCTGAGAAGCAGGTTGTCCCAGGGGCATTCCACCAAGTAATTGCGGTCGACAATTCAGAGCGCCAGTGTCTGGTGGCGCAGGTTCCCTTCGAGGGGGGGTCTCAGGTCCCTTGAGGTTGGTTGTGAGCCCTTCCATGCCTGTCGATTGTCTGCTAGGTAACGACCTGGAGCAGTCCTTGTGGAAGGATGTTGAGCTCAGGTCTCTCTTCGAGATGCTTGGGTTGCCAGAGTGGGCATGCATGTCCACTCGTTCAATGGTGGCCAGAGAGGGTGGTCAAGAGGACTTGGAGCCTGAAACAGTTCCCCAAGTCCCTACCAAGGGAAAGGGCAAGGGGCGTGGGAACCGGCCCCTGAAGTTCACACGGAACGGGAGGAGGTGGACCTTGAGGGGGACACCCCGGTGCCTACAGGGGAGCAGGTAGCTGAACTGGGGGACATCTCTGAGCTGACCCATTGGCAGCAAGAAGGGGGTCCCACCAGGGAGGAATTCTGTAAGGAGCAGAAAGAGTGCCCTTCTTTACAGGGTCTGCGGAGGCAGGCTGCAGACTAGGCAGCTGGTGATCAGTCCGGATCACATTTGATCTACTGGTTGAATGATCCCTATATAGTGAGTCTAAGGTCACTGAGCCTGGGTCAGCCTTTGTGCTGGTGGTACCCCAGCGTTGCAGGACCTTCCTACTGGGTCTGGCTGATGACGTGCCTTTGGCAGGACATTTGCGGCAGGTCAAGACCTTTGATAGGCTTGTCACCCACTTCTTGTGGCCCCAAATGCGAAGGCAGTCAGATGGACATTGCAGGTCTTGCCAAACTTGCCAGGCAAGTGGTAAGAGTGGATGGAAGGTTAAAGCTCCTCTCCAACCTTTTCCAGTTGTTGGGACACCCTTTGAGAGGGTAGGGATGGACATTGTGGGGCCACGGGATCCCAAGAGAGCCTTGGGCAACAGGTAAATCCTGGTCTAGGTGGACCATGCCACCCGGTACCCGGAGGCAATTCCTCTCAGGACAGCTACAGCGCCAGTGGTGGGCCGGGCGTTAATGGGGATCTTTTCCCAAGTGGGGTTCCCCAGAGAGGTGGTTTGTGACAGGAGAACCAACTTCATATCCAAGTATATGACATCCCTGTGGAAGGAGTGTGGTGTAACCTACAAGTTCACCACCCCTTACCACCCACAAGGTAACGGTCTGGTGGAGAGATTTAACCAGACCTTGAAGGGCATGATTAAGGGTCTAACAGAACCCATGAGGCGTAAGTGGAACGTCCTCTTGCGTGCCTTCTCTTTGCATACAGGGAGGTACCACAGAAGTCTCTTGGGTTCAGCCCCTTTGAGCTCCTGTATGGTCACCCCGTGAGAGGACCTCTGAGTTTGGTGAAGGAAGGCTGGGAGGCTGCTCCCAGGAAAAATCCCTAAGATGTGTTTAGTTACATGCTGGCCTTCAGAAACCAAACTGCCCACTTCGGGAAACTCACTCAGGCGAACCTAGAAGCAAGCCAGGAAGGAATGAAGAAGTGGTATGACCAGAATGTCACTCTGGTCGAATTTCATCCTGGATAAAAAGTGTGGGTCATGGCCCCAGTGGAACCTTGAGCCTTGCAGGACAAGTGGACTGGGCCATTTGAGGTGGTGGAGCACAAAAGTGATGTCACCTACTTGGTGGATTTGCGGGCCCCAAGGAACCCTTTGAGGGTCCTCCACGTGAACCGCCTCAAGCACCACTTCGAGAGGTCCGAAGTGAGCATGCTCTTGGTGACAGATGATGGGGTGGAAGAGGAGAGTGAGCCTCTCCCTGACCTCCTGTCTATCAAGGAAGGTGATGGGTCAGTGGAAGGTTTGACCCTCTCCCCTACCCTGAACGCAGAGCAGCAGAGCAACTTTCACCAGTTGTTAGGACAGTTTGCCCCACTGTTCTCTCTGACCCCAGGTGTTATTCACTGGTGTACCCACGACGTGGACACCAGTGACAACCCTCCTGTGAAGCACAAGATTTACAGGTTGACTAACCGTGTCAAGGCCAGCATTAAAGAGGAGGTCTCTAAGATGTTGGTGTTAGGGGTGATCGAGCCTTCCAACAGTCCTTGGGCAAGCCCAGTGGTCTTGGTCCCAAAGACTGCTGCACACGGTGCCACTCCAGAACTGCGGTTTTATGTGGACTACCGTGGGTTCAATGCCGTCACCAAGACTGACGCACACCCCATCCCCAGAGCTGATGAGCTCATTGATAGGTTGAGAGCGCTTCAGCAACGACGACGATGCTGCTTGCACCGTGACCTGCCAGCAGCGTGACGAGCACCACCTTCATCTCGCACCACGACCCTGGTCTCACGGGCGACGCCACCGAGCCGCTGCTCGCACCATGACCTGAGGGCACCGCACCGCTGCACTTCGCACCGCAGCACCCGATGCCTGCCGATGTCAGCGCTCCTGACTCCAACAGAGAGGAGATCGACCTGCAACGCATGTGACTTCGAGGGCCCCGGCGACTCCTGCACCAACCTCCGGTACCGAAGCCTGCAGACGCCCTGCTTTCGGAAGCTCAACGAGAGGTCGCTGATGCCCTGCATTTCTAAAAGGTACTATTTGCGGGTCTTCTCGACACCGTAGCTGGCCCGCGACGCCGTGGTCAGCCAGAACTGTGTGGATTTGTTTGATCACGACACCGTGATAGCCCCGGACGGAGCTATCGGCATCAAGGAACTATTTTTAAAGCGTATTTTGGTAACTGTCGATTTTTAAGGACTGTATTGTGGATTTTTATCATGTTTGGTCTTGTCTTAAGTATATAAAAAAAAAAGATCTTTTTCTAAACTGGTGTGGTGTCCTTTTGTAGTGCTTACACTGTTTTACTGTTGGTTATGTGCAAATGCTTTACACACTGCCTCTAAGATAAGCCTGAGTGCTCGTGCCAAGCTACCAAGGGAGTGAGCAGGGGTTATTTTAGGAGTGGAACTCCTTTATCCTGACTAGGAAGAAGGGTCCCTATTTGGACAAAGGTGCAAGTCCTTGCCAACTAGAGACCCCCATGTCTAACACTGACCAGAGGCCTTCTATTCTGTAACCCGGGGACGACTTTTAACGCTCTCGCGCCAAGCATCCCAGATGCGTGAAGTGCTTACTTCAAGGGACAGTGCGCTCAAATGCGTGCTAGCAATGCAGCATGTAGACAAGCATTTACATGGTAATTAATTGCTGTTTTTCTTTTTTGTGCAGATTGGTGGCTGTCATTCCACAACTGCAATAATAATTTACAGTTTTATGAAGAACAGAGGCTAATTCGGGACTTGAGTGAAAATGGTTGAGCACATGTAAAACGAAAACAGGCACATTTTAACTCCACGTGCCTTGATAAATTTCTTTTTGAGGAACCTATATACATGCTCACTGTGCATTTCTATGGGCTGGACGGGGCCTGTCGTAGTGTTGGTGGGATGGAAGGGGTTACATATTAATTTTTTTAGCAAATACCCTAAGCATCTGCACAGCTTCTTTATTCATAGACCAATACCTTAATTTTTTCATTCAGAGCCAGGGAATAAAGCTTTGTCAAAGTCAATAGGTCTCACCTACGAGACGGCTCTTGACTTTGTCAATGTTGTCAGGTATGTTGTGCAGCAGCGCGGCTGCTGTTCAGCATGATTCAAAGTAAACAAAAAAACAAGCATTTGCAATGCAATGGGACTCACATTTGCGAGAGTTTAAGCTATTGGCATTGTAAATGACAATGCCTTTTATTTATGTTTTAAAAACCAAAACATAAATAAAAGGCATTGTCATTTACAATGCCAATAGCTCAAACTTGCGTAAATGAGAGACCTATTGCACTGCAAATGCTTGTTTTTTTTTTACTTTCCATCATGCTGCAGAGCAGCCGCGCTGCTGCACAACATACCTGAAACCTCTTGCGTTTTTATTAGGACTGTGTTTGAGACACGTGGCCCACTTAAAGCCCTGCTGGAAGTCATACATAAGATGACCTGATCTTGGTAAAAGTGATAGATGCATCCAGAACAGATGCAGTAGCACGGGGTGGGAAAGCCTGCTGTTAGCGGGACAAAGTGAAGAACAGGATCTCACTGGCTGAAGCAGTGTCTTGGGAATCTCAACCAGAGCGCCTTGTGTGTTGTGCTACTGGTAGCATCCTGACAAAGGGCATGTGACCGACAGGCTGGGCTCCGTGGCGAGAGTGCAATTTAACATCAGACATGCACTCAGCAACCTTGCACTAACAATACAACCCAACCTTATTATCACGAGGCTGGCTGGGGACACAATTACCCGACTCTGAGAAAATATTAGGGGGTGTTCCACCCCAGAGACCCCCTGAAGTACGTCCCCGACCATGATATGGTACCAGGAGTGTACCTTGTAACCGAATGTACCCCCTTGATGCAAACACCATGCAGGCCACTCCTTCCTTCTCAGAAAACATCAGCAGCAGGCAATAAACACACTGAGACATCTTGTCATCTCTCTAAATAAACCATACTGAATCTGACATAAGGATGCCCTTATATTGAGTAAGCCTGGAAGGGGCATGTCTGATGTGTAGCATGGTGCGTCGCTGCGTGCATGACATGCCTGCAAGATAATCCTTTGCAGCCCCGCCAAGTGTCACGCATCAGCAGTGACACAAACTCATTTTATTGCACTCTGCTGCATACTAGTCAGCAGAGGAACATATCACCCATTTGAGAAGTGTCAGAGTATTTGCAATAATGGTCTTATTTATTGCTCATGCTTAAGGCACCTTATGCTCTTATGCATTGTCCAACACGCTGCCCCCTTGGAGAACATTTAAAGGGAAGTTTGAAATTTCTCTCGCTAATCACACCTCAACCTCAGACGTTCCTCTTGTAGAGCCTCCACGCTGCCTGGTTGCTAAAGACCTCTTGTGGACTATCACAATAATCACCATGGGCCTAAAGCCTGCCCACTGTCTCCATTATTTGGCTTTGTCACTCCGATTTCCTTGCTTCTCATTCAATAACTTTACTTCCTCTTCTTGTGTTTGTCCCTCCCCTGAAGCCTTTTACATTAAGCACTCCATGAAGCATGTGTTTCCAGCTCTCTCCCTCGTGTGCTACGCCTACACTAAATCCCAATCCTCCAATGTTCAGTGTGGCTCTCGCCCTCATGCACTATTCATTCGTGTGCTCCTCCCCTACTCCCCAAATCCCCAAAGCGCCATGTTGCTCTCTCCTCATGTGCGGCTTTTTCTGTTACCTATTTCCCATCTTTTGAGTCCATACAGCAGAGTCTTTTGTGTAGTTTATTCGCAAGTAGGAAGTACATAACCGACCCCAGGCAGACCAGCATCAGCTGTCCCCAGCTGGAATCTTATAGTGCCATGGCAACCATTAGAATGTCATGACACACATTCGAATGACATCTGTCCTTATCCATCACCAAATGAAACATATCTCTAAGCAATACTAAATACAACATTCTCCTTTCTTACAAAAACCCAATATCGATTAAAGAAATATACAGAAAATGCATAACACTAACATTATGCAGAATATATATATATATATTTTTTTTGTTTGTCTTTCTTTTAGTGACATTGTAAGATATTAAAAATATTATAATGCCAGTATTACAAAACATCACTATTTACACATGTAATCCTTATATTTCCTTGGTATTACTTTTGTACAGACACTTCGTCTTTCATTTTCTTTAATCCCGCCCTCACTATTAGTTTTTCCACCTGGTGATGATTCCTTGTTCCTGTTCCACATTTCAGTCTCAATGTCAGGGCATTTGATGACTTTCTGTGTGTTCCACAACTTGCCACCTTCAACACAAACAACATTGCCACGCACATCCAACAACTTCTTGGGGTTTGACCAGTCCCCCTTCCTGACTCCGGAACCAACTCACACCCTAACCTATTCACCCTTTTAAACTCTCTACCTTTCAAACCCGTGTTTTGTTCCAGAGTGTATTTAGCTTAAATTAGTTCATCCTTGATTTCGAAGCTTGCCTGCATAAACTCCCTGTGTTCATTCTCTTCATTCATGCAGGAAGAACCACTGTACCGTGTACCTTTCAGCAAGAAAAATGTAATCTCTTTCATCACCAAATGAGGAGTCGTTCTATAACTCCCTAGCATGTTTCTTACTTCTTACTTCTTTCTTCCAACTCAAACCTTTTCCCAAAGCTAACTGTATGCATTCACCCAGAACTCAGCTGACCCTCTCGACTAAACCTTTTCATGGGGATTATATACCGTGGTTTTGTGATGTCTAATATCCTCATGATTGAGAAAAGATTCAAATTCTTCATTGGCAAATTGTGGGCCGTTGTCTGATACCACTACTTCCGGACATCCCTCTCTTCAGGAGAGTTCTTCACAAAATGTCACAATATTGTGAGATTTGATGTCCCTGACAAATGCTACCTCAGGCCACTTTGAGTAATAATCCACTAAGACTAAAGCAAAGCTACTGTCAGGTCACAGGCATTCAAAAGGTCCACAAATGTCAATCACAACCCTTTTCCAGGATCTCTGTGGACATTTCACCAGAGATATAGGCGTTTCTAACACTTTGTGCATTTTTTCACTTCATACACATTGATCACAACTCCGAACATTCCTCTCTATCTGCTTCTTTATGCTTGGCCATCAGAAATAATTTCGGGCCTTTCTTTTCATTGAATTGATGCCACCTTGTTCTTGGTGTAATAACTCTAAAAGTCTTCTACACAGTGTGACAGGTGCAAGTAATCTGTCAAATCTCCTGACTATACCTTCTACTACAGACAACTCATCCCATACAGGTAAGTACTCACATAGCTCTTTCTTTTCCTCTTGCATCAATCTTTCCTTATTGGGTAGCTTTTCAATCAGTAACCTCATGTCCGCATCATTGGCTAACTCCTTTAACCACTCATCTTTCTATATAGGTCCTTTGCATGTAATACCAATCACTGCCATCACCGAATCGTCCTCATTGCTGCAAACATCACCATCTGAGGGAAAATGTGACAAGCAGCCTGCACTCACATTTGTGTGACCTGGCACATTATTTGACACTAAACATACATTCTTGTAGCATGCATAACCCCTTTGCTATGCACTGGGTCAACCCGCAAAGAACCGAGGGATCTGGTTCGATGAAAAGTGGAGTTTCGGCCCTCAGAATAATAAGTTGACTGGAATGTGCTTTGGCATCTAGAACACACCAAAACAATTCTGTATATATATATATATATTTTATAACAAATGCCCTGAAGCCGTCACAGAACGCACTCAGCAGCAGGCCCACCTTCCGGTCATTTATTGGCAACTCTCCTTTACATCCAAGTCCATTAATTAGCTTTAGCCTGATGCGTTCCAAGACTCTTTGTCCCTTCTTCATAGGCAGCTTGCAAGTAAGTACAAATTGCTTTCCTTTTATTTAACTGTCTCTTAATTAGTTTTTCGCCCTCAGAGGGCTGCACTCAATTCCTGGCATTCTGGAACACGTAGTTCAGAAAAGCAGCATTGTATTTCCCACAGTGGGTTCGTACTCACTTGTTAAATAAAAGCACATTTTTTCTGTAGTAGAAGGTTGAATGTGCAGGAAAGTTCATTATGCCTGGCTTGCAGCACTGTATTGGTTGAAAGCACTTTACACCACAGCCTCTTATTTTTCAAAGATGGTGCAGTCCTGTCACGACGGGGGCCGCCGTGTGAATTTATTTTATAACAAATGCCCTGAAGCCGTCACAGAACGCACTCAGCAGCAGGCCCACCTTCTGGTCATTTATTGGCAACTCTCCTTTACATCCAAGTCCATTAATTAGCTTTAGCCTGACGAGTTTCAAGACTCTTCATCCCTTCTTCATAGGCAGCTTGCAAGTAAGTACAAATTGCTTTCCTTTTATTTAAATGTCTCTTAATTAGTGTGTGCCCTCCTGAATGCTTTGGGGCAATTTGGTGATTGATTTTTTGCAGGGCAGCCCTGTCCTGGAGAGGAGCACCATCCAGGCAAAGAAAATGGAGGCTGCTGCTGAGAACGAGTTTCAGCGCGATGCAGCACAGAAGACCGAAATATAATTAAGACCTGCCTCGAATGTCACTAATCCTACAAAGAAAATTATCCATGCTTTTAAACTAGGTCAAGAGGAGCTGCACCCACTTAGGGTAAAATAAGAGGACTACATGTCCCAGCATGCCGTTCTGCACTAAGCAGCACTACTACAGGAAATGACATGTAGTGCCAGGAACATAAAAGAAGGACTGGCCTTTCTTCTTGATTCCACAAAGCAAGCCCCTGACGAACAGGAGCCATTCCTTGAAACGCGTTGGGCAAGAAGTAACTGCAGCGTGACACTAAGGGCGAGCCCAGGAGAAAACCGGATGGTTGGGACTCTGTTGTGTGCCCTCCTGAATGCTTTGGGGCAATTTGGTGATTGATTTTTTGCAGGGCAGCCCTGTCCTGGAGAGGAGCACCATCCAGGCAAAGAAAATGGAGGCTGCTGCTGAGAACGAGTTTGAGCGCGATGCAGCACAGAAGACCGAAATGTAATTAAGACCTGCCTCGAATGTCACTAATCCTACAAAGAAAATTATCCATGCTTTTAAACTAGGTCAAGAGGAACTGCACCCACTTAGGGTAAAATAATAGGACTTCATGTCCCAGCATGCCGTTCTGCACTAAGCAGCACTACTACAGGAAATGACATGCAGTGCAAGGAACATAAAAGAAGGACTGGCCTTTCTTCTTGATTCCACAAAGCAAGACCCCGACGAAGAGGAGCCATTCCTTGAAACTCGTTGGGCAAGAAGTAACTGCAGCGTGAAACGAAGGGCGAGTCCAAGAGAAAACCGGATGGTTGGGACTCTGTTGTGTGCCCTCCTGAATGCTTTGGGGCAATTTGGTGATTGATTTTTTGCAGGGCAGCCCTGTCCTGGGGAGGAGCACCATCCAGGCAAAGAAAATGGAGGCTGCTGCTGAGAACGAGTTTCAGCGCGATGCAGCACAGAAGACCGAAATATAATTAAGACCTGCCTTGAATGTCACTAATCCTACAAAGAAAATTATCCATGCTTTTAAACTAGGTCAAGAGGAATTGCACCCACATAGGGTAAAATAATAGGACTACATGTCCCAGCATGCCGTTCTGCACTAAGCAGCACTACTACAGGAAATGACATGCAGTGTCAGGAACATAAAAGAAGGACTGGCCTTTCTTCTTGATTCCACAAAGCAAGCCCCTGACGAACAGGAGCCATTCCTTGAAACGCGTTGAGCAAGAAGTAACTGCAGCGTGACACGAAGGGCGAGTCCAGGAGAAAACCGGATGGTTGGGACTCTGTTGTGTGCCCTCCTGAATGCTTTGGGGCAATTTGGTAATTGTTTTTTTGCAGGGCAGCCCTGTCCTGGGGAGGAGCACAATCCAGGCAAAGAAAATGGAGGCTGCTGCTGAGAACGAGTTTCAGCGCGATGCAGCACAGAAGACCGAAATATAATTAAGACCTGCCTCGAATGTCACTAATCCTACAAAGAAAATTATCCATGCTTTTAAACTAGGTCAAGAGGAATTGGACCCACTTAGGGTAAAATAATAGGACTACATGTCCCAGCATGCGGTTCTGCACTAAGCAGCACTACTACAGGAAATGACACGCAGTGCCAGGAACATAAAAGAAGGACTGGCCTTTCTTCTTGATTCCACAAAGCAAGCCCCTGACGAAGAGGAGCCATTCCTTGAAACGCGTTGGGCAAGAAGTAACTGCAGCGTGACACGAAGGGCGAGTCCAGGAGAAAACCGGATGGTTGGGACTCTGTTGTGTGCCCTCCTGAATGCTTTGGGGCAATTTGGTGATTGATTTTTTGCAGGGCAGCCCTGTCCTGGGGAGGAGCACCATCCAGGCAAAGAAAATGGAGGCTGCTGCTGAGAACGACTTTCAGCACGATTCAGCACAGAAGACCGAAATATAATTAAGACCTGCCTCGAATGTCACTAATCCTACAAAGAAAATTATCCATGCTTTTAAACTAGGTCAAGAGGAACCGCACCCACTTAGGGTAAAATAATAGGACTACATGTCCCAGCATGCCGTTCTGCACTAAACAGCACTACTACAGGAAATGACACGCAGTGCCAGGAACATAAAAGAAGGACTGGCCTTTCTTCTTGATTCCACAAAGCAAGACCCTGACGAAGAGGAGCCATTCCTTGAAACGCCTTGGGCAAGAAGTATCTGCAGCGTGACACGAAGGGCGAGTCCAGGAGAAAACCGGATGGTTGGGACTTTGTTGTGTGCCCTCCTGAATGCTTTGGGGCAATTTGGTGATTGATATATATTATTAACCTCATTTTGGGCGGAGTACATTGGCACTGCTGCCCCCGCCGACACTATTCCTGACTCTGGGGTTGAAACGGTGAGGGGACCGGAGGAGGTGTTCATTTGATTCACAAGTAGGAAATGGATCTTAACTGCACGCACTAATCCCTGCACCCTCGCACAACCATAAGGTCACAACTTTACCCCTACGCATCACCTACCTGGGTCCTCTACAATGGATTCTGGGTGTTGGAGTTCAAGTCAACTTCGTGAGCCCTCACAGGTGAGCGGATAAAATTGGGGGTAGTGCGTTTGCCAATCAGCATAAAAGGAGGCGGGACTTACATTCATGTTGCTGCAGACCTCCTGGACACTTGGGCGCTGACGAAGGCTGGATGAAAAGCCGAAATGCATTCGCCAACATGAATCAAATAAAGTGCTTCCAAAGGTTCTTCCCCTGTGTGGCATCTGCTCTTTCCCAGAAAGGAGGTTGTTGGATATTTTGACGCGTCAGCCAGAGAGGCGTACAGAGGCACCCGTTTTACAAAGATGGCCTGGATATCACTGGCTTTAAGCTGCGGCTGCAGTTTTTCTTCGTGGTCCAAGGTATTGGAAGTTCCAGGCACGCCTCGGATGCTGGGAGGAAATCAAGCGGTAGTGGGGTTATTATATATATACGCCAGCACCTTATGGACTTTGTATTCAAATACAGCGCATCGCCCCCCTACGCGGATACATCAGCACTGTGTTCTGCATTGGGAGAGAGGCTGCAGCATTGGCTGCAGGGGACACATAATCAGGTTCCTCTTAAACATCTTTAATTTGGTTCCAGGATGCAGGGGGTAAACGTGACCTGAAAGCCAACAGATTTGGGACACCACTTGGTGTTTGGAAGTCCCTCACTTTACGGACTCCCGCATTAGACTACGTTGACCAGCATGCACCTGGACTCAGGGAAGCACGAGATGCAATACCCCCTTTTTCAACAGAGGCGGGGTTGTAACATCCAGCCAATGAGAGGCGTCACAGGACATCATATGACCCCCAGGTGATACGCTCTGTTTGGAAACCGGCACTGAAGAAAGCTTACCGGCTGAAACGCGTCTGCCAAGCGTTTCCTGAACATTTGCAGCTTTTGTGCTTTTCTTTAATTTGGAATAAATCCTTTTTGTGTACCCCAGCATATGTCGGCCTCATTCTTCGTGTGAAGTGAGGATTGGACTTTATGTTTAAACCAGGAAGCAGGCACTGGCTACCGGCATGCCCTCTCGGTCTGGAGCAACACGCACGCCAGCACCTTATGGACTTTGTATTCAAGTACAGCGCGTCGCCCCCCTACGCGGATACATCAGCACTGTGTTCTGCATTGGGAGAGAGGATGCAGCATTGGCTGCAGGGGACACAAAATCAGGTTCCTCTTAAACATCTTTAATTTGGTTCCAGGATGCAGAGGGTAAACGTGACCTGAAAGCCAACAGATTTGGGACAACACTTGGTGTTTGGAAGCCCCTCACTTTACGGACTCCCGCATTAGACTACGTTGACCAGCATGCACCTGGACTCAGGGAAGCACGAGATGCAATACCCCCTTTTTCAACAGAGGTGGGGTTGTAACATCCAGCCAATGAGAGGCGTCACAGGACATCAAATGACCCCCAGGTGAGACGCTCTGTTTGGAAACCGGCACTGAAGAAAGCTTACCGTCTGAAACGCGCCTGCCAAGCGTTTCCTGAACATTTGCAGCTTTTGTGCTTTTCTTTAATTTGGAATAAATCCTTTTTGTGTACCCCAGCATATGTCGGCCTCATTGTTCGTGTGAAGTGAGGATTGGACTTTATATATATATATATATATATATATATATATCACAACAAACCCCTCCAATTTTGAGAAGCAAAAGGCCACACGGGGAATACCTTGCAGAAGTCTTTAATGGGATGCAGGCATAATGCATTTCGGCGACATTTCGCCTTCCTCAGATGCCATTGAAAGCATGGTCCGACTCCATCCCCACCTTTAAATCTCCTACTGCTCTCCCATTGGTGGGAGAGCTCCGCCCCACAGTCCTTATTGTGCACGCCTGCTGTGGTTTAATGTTCTTGCCTACAATTCCCACAGTTCATCAAAATGGAACAGGCAGTGCGTTGGGGAAACAATATTTGATGTTCAAATCATCGGGGAAAGGTGAGTGATATTGCGATGGTTGGCCTTGTGTTAGAATACTGTCCCCAGACTTCGTCGAGTCCCCGCTTACGTTCCAGCCTCTCATGTAGATTCCAAGCGGGCCGCGAGTCGGGATACAATGATTCCCGGCTCCTCGTGCATCAGTGATGACACTGACCATGTCATGAGTGATGTAATATGTGATGTCATTAGCAGTGCATTGCGGGGGCGCGAGTTATAGTTAGCTAAACTAACTATAACGGGGGAATTTCTCTAGTTTTGTACGAGTGAAATGTCCAACTAACTATAACTTTCCCTAAAACCTATGGTTTTTTCAGTGAATTTCTAAGGTTTGTTAAATGCTAATTTCTAACTATAACATGCCTGAAACGTATGTTTTTTTCAGTGATGATATATATATATACATACACATACATACATATATATATATATATGTAAATATTTGAAGAAAGTGATCACTCAGAGTCTGTCCAACTGTCAGTAGATGGTTTGTTCAGTAACGCGTTTCGCTTATCAAGCGAAACGCTTTACTGAATAAACCATCTCCTGGCAGTTGGACAGACTCTGAGTGATCGCTTCATCCAAATATCTACAGATACGACGTCCGGCGTGCTCCGCCGGCTGTCGCGATCCTCTGCCAAGGGCGAGGGGAGACAGAAGGAGCACTCGGACCCGCCGGCTGTCGCGATCCTCTGCCAAGGGCGAGGGGAGACAGAAGGAGCACTGTTTTGATTATATATAAATATATATATATATACAGTGCTCCTTCTGTTTCCCCTTGCCCTTGGCAGAGGATCGCGACAGCCGGCGGAGCACGCCGGACGTTGTATCTGTAAATATATATATTTTCTTTTTTTTTCTCCCCTGCATGCTGTGGCATGCTGCACAAACCTTGAAACAGACACCTGTACACGCTGTGAAGCGTGAGCAGGTATCGCAGCTCCTGCTGTTTGTATGCTGCAGGGCCTGTGCGAGCTGCAGTCTATTTGTGCGGCAGAGCACAAGCTGACAAAGAATGGCAACGTTGAAATAAGGGCTTAAACGCCCAAAAATCTCCAACAGTTGTCTTTACCTCCGCACCGCCGCCTCAGCATACAAAGTGGTGACTTTTCCATGACAAAGTGATGCTCTTCAATGCTCAGGAAGTCCCTGCCCATGTCAGCCACACCGTTACTCACAACACGAGTAACTCTGTGGGGTTGGTACCTATACGGTCTTCTTATGCGCATCCCATCCTCTTCGCAAGTTTGGAGTCGACACAAAAGAGTCTTTTGTGTAGTTTATTTGCAAGTAAGAAGTACACAACTGACCCCAGGCAGACCAGCAACAACTGTCCCCAGCTGGAATCTTACAGTGCCATGGCAACCACCAGAATGCCATGACACACATTAGGACTGGCATTTGTAATCAGTCATCACCTAATGAAACATGTCTCTGACGTAATGATACACTAGGCCAAGTGTACACATCCAGACTTTATTGCAGCCAGACTGGAACACAGAATGTGATCCTTAACAAAGATGATTACCAAAAAATGGGGGGAAGTAGAGGTTATAAGTTAGGTTCACCCTCTACTAATACATATTTCAAAACAACTACCTGAACAAGTCAAGTAAACAAGAACCTAACCAGGGTAAACAGGTGGTGTCAGAAGTCAACTTGATCCTGAAAAACACCGATTGGAAAGAAAGGGAAGGATTATCTCTTTCTTGATTCCCCTCACTCACCAGGGTTTCCCCACGGTGACATGCTTCATCATAGGGGTCCTCCCAGTCCTCTACGGACTGAGGCGTGCTACAACTTGCGAAGTTACGTAGGAGCACTAAAAAATAGAGTATGTGTAGTGTGAGTGAAAATGTGGTGGAGTGGGATAATTAAAATAATCAGCTAGTGGGCCAAGAATAAACTTTATTAGTGCTCTAAGCTGAAAAGATTAAAAACGGGGTAATATGCTAGAAAACCCTCACTATAATGGAAAGGTGTGCCTAGCATATGATCTGGTCAACTAGTTTCGAGCTTCCCCAGCTCTTCTTCAGGACTACACTGGGACCAGCCCAGTGCCGAGAAACTTGCCACTCCTAGTTAACCTGAATAAGGTGCAATAAGTGTGATGCCGCAACTATAAGGCATGCGTTTAAAATACATACGTAATTTGTAGCAAGATGCTGGATCAAGGAGGAAGAGAATATGAGAGACAGTCGACATAAGTTGGGGAGAGACACAGAAAGGAGATGAAGCAAAACCAGACAAAGACATCATGAAAAAATTAAGTTAAGAAAGAATCACTGGAAAGAGGTTAACATAACAAAAGAGAACCCAGAGAAAAGAAAGACTGAGAAAGAGGAACTTGAGAAATGAGGAAGGAAAGAAATGTGAGTAGAGACTGGACAGATAAAGAAAATAATACACTAGTGAGAGAAGGAAGAAAGAACGGTGGTACAAGGGGGGATAAGGCGAGAGAGGCAGGAAAGAGGGTTGAGAAAGGAGGGGAACTGGCAACAATCTTAGAGTAGGAGGAAAAGGATAGAGTCATATCAGAGTAGAATGAGGGACCACAGACACACCGCAGAGAGATAGAATGGAAAGTGATTGGATGAAAGGAGTGACAGGGAGACTGGAGAGAAGTGGTAAAGAGGCGTGGGAAGGGACATACATAAGAGAGCGGAGATATAGAATGAGTAAGATACTGGAAATGGGAAAAGAAACTGCAAAGTATTTATTGAGGGTAAGAGGCAGACAGAAAGCGGAGGAGCAAACTATACTGGTGTGGAAAGAGTAATGACATGCTACGGAAATTTGGGACCTGTTAGATAGCGTCAAGCCGGATTTGTGTTTATTCACAGAAATTTGGCTTAACGACGAAAATATTTCCTCTTTAAAAACGGCTTTCCCAGATGAATACTCGGTCATACGTTTGGACAGAGTTGGAAAGAGGGGTGGAGGCCTGGCTATTGCAATTCGCTGTCCGTATTACATAACAATTTTGGATAGGGGTTCCTCCTCTTCCCTCGAGTTACTGATCTTTCGAATACAACAAGCTCACACTATTGAGCTGACAGGAGCCTTAGCATATCACCCTCCAAATAGTGAAAAAAAGAGCTTTTGCACTGATCTTTCTGAAAGATTGGCCCCTTTCATACTGCGGTCAACTAGATTCCTATTGGTGGGGGACTTTAATTATCATTTGGAAGTCCTCTCAAATAGGGATTCAGCAAGTCTGCACGCAAGTATGGAATCTTTAGAGCTTACCTCTAGAGTGACCGTCTCCACCCACCGTGCTGGCCATACCTTGGACACTATTTTCTCTAACATGTTGGATTTGAAAGAAGAGACTCCGATGGATGTGGACTGGACAGATCATTTCGCACTTTGCTTCTCTTGGAATGCATTGGGGCGCCCTAAACTACCTAAGCACCATATGGAACCCCGTAGAGCATGGAAAAGAGTGACGGCCGCCTCCTTTAGCCGAAACTACTCTCCTCCATTTTTTGGTGAGACTGATTGCGATGCCACCTTAGAGAGAGTCGAGGCTGCCATTATGGAGGCCCTCGATGTGATCGCACCATTAAGGCTGATGCAAATTGCGCCAAGAATAGCTCCGGCGCCATGGTTCACTGAAGCCTTAAAAAAGGAGAAAACCGGCATTAGAGCCTTAGAAAGAAGATGGAGAAAAACTAAAGCAGTAGCAGATAGAGATAGGCATCGGGCAGCTCACAGAATCTATCTAAACAATTGTAAAAAGGCTAGGAGAACCCATCTGGGTACGCGGATCTTGGAGGCCAAGGACTCCTCGCAGGAGCTCTTCAAGATTTTGAAAGAATTTACTTGCCCTCGGAATAATGAGGTGCTCCTTCCAGCCACACAGGACTTCTGCAGCGCATTAGCGACACATTTTATAGACAAAATCTCCATGATTTATCATACTTTTGAGGGGAATAACAACCTAAATAACAGCCAGGTCCCTAGACCAGTATTAGGTTCACCTAGTCTAGATGTTTTTCCTATCATTACAGTTGCCCAGGTTGAGGCTCTGTTGGCTAAAATCAAGTCGGGATCCCCTCTGGATCCTATGCCACCTAGGATTATGAAGGAGTTGTCGCCTATCCTTGCAGATTCCTTGGCTACCATCTGTAATATGTCGTTAGTGACAGCCACCTTCCCGAAAAAATGGAAGGTATCTCGTGTCAAGCCACTACTTAAGAAGGTATCATCGGACCCTACTGAAGTTCTTAACTATAGACCCATTTCTCTTTTTCCTGGCTGGTCTAAAGTTATGGAATCCATCATAAATGGTCATCTGTCCAACTACTTAGAAGAAAATAAGCTCTTGGATTCTACACAGTCAGGGTTCCGTACATCTCACAGCACCGAGGCTGCTCTGCTTGAAGTTACGGACTCCATCAGGCTGTCGCTTGATGAGGATTCTCCGGTTATGCTGGTGTTATTAGATCTGTCGGCAGCCTTCGACACCATCTCCCACTCTATACTGTTAAGTAGATTGCGGGAGGTGGGGGGCAGCGGCCTAGCTCTTAGGTGGTTTCAGAGCTACCTATCTGATAGATCTCAATATATCCAATTGGGGTCCTGCGTGTCATCTTCTGTATGGGTTGATAAGGGGGTCCCACAGGGCTCTATTTTGAGCCCCACATTATTCAATCTATATGTGGCCCCCCTAGCTTCTGTCATTAGAAACTGTGGCTTTGAGGCCATCTACTACGGTGATGACACGCAGCTGATTATAAACCTCGGAAAGGATCCCGCAGCTACGAAAATCAAGTTTGCAGCCTGTATGATTGACATCGCCGACTGGATGAGAAGTCATTTTTTACAACTGAACTCCTCTAAGACTGAGATTTTCCTGTTCGGTAAAGCTGCGGACTTCTGGACCCCCGATTGATGGCCATCAAAATTGGGTCCAGCCCCTATCCCTAGAAGTTGTGCAAGAAACCTGGGGATCCTTCTAGACAACCAGCTCTCAATGGAGACCCAAGTCAAAACCCTGGCCTCCTCGTGTTTTGGTACCATGCGGATGATAAGGAAGATTTTCCCTTGGATCCCGCTGAGTGCCAGAAAAACTCTTATCCAGGCCCTGTTAATGAGTCGCCTGGAGCGCACCCTTGGACTTCCAGAGGAGCCGCACCACCCGGACGATCTCCGGCAGCTCCCAGAACCAGGTGGCCAGGCTGCCAACTGGACAAAGCGGCGGCACCTCGTCGGCAGCCCCCCAAATCCGTACCAGCTCGCCTGAGAAAAGGAAGCGGTCCACCACTGGCATTCCCTGCACCGGTCGCTCCTGCTGCAGCATTATCCAGGCTATTTCAAAAGTGAAAGCGGGCGTGGCGGCTAATTGTAAGTGAAGCAAGTCGCCCGCCTAATGGAGAAACTTAATAAAGGAAATAGTACACGCCCCGTGTAACAACCAAGTAAAGGGGCCAGTAGCCATGGGAAGATACAAATGACAACATGGCTGTACTAAGGAGGGACTAACAAGCCTCATAATGAGTCAGAAGACAGAATTTACAAAGGACAAACACACAAGCCAATGAAAAATATGGGCCGGGGAGTGGGCAAAGCTTTTGCCCATACTGAACTGTCGCGGTAAACAATGTTTATAACGAAACTTTTTGTACGCTGGGAATCCCAATGCGGTCGTTACAACTACCGCGTTGTGATTCCGCATACCATTACTCCGCAAGTCGGAAGAATAACTTGCGGATCGGGGGAAGGTGTTGGATTTAAAATCCAACACCTTTCCTACTGTCCGCGCAGACTGGAGTTGGAATAGTAAATTATACTATCACAACATCCAGCGCCCCCCCTCCGCAAGTCGTTGTTCCGACTTGCGGAGAAATGGTATGCGGAATCACAACGCAGTCGTTGTAATGACCGCGTTGTGATTCCCTGCGGACAAAAAGACTGTGGGATAAGGAGGCATATTCAACTACCACAGCTCTTCGCAGAGCAGTACTTGCGCGCTGGTTCATGCTAGACCTAAAAACAAGACTGCCGACTTTGTAACTGGAGATCTGAGTTCGAGTCCCGGCGTCGGCTCGCCAGCACGTAATTGTGGGCACATAACTTCATTTCCCCGTCCCTAAAAAATTCAGCAGAGACACAGAAAGGAGATGAAGCAAAACCAGACAAAGACATCATGAAAAAATTAAGTTAAGAAAGAATCACTGGAAAGAGGTTAACATAACAAAAGAGAACCCAGAGAAAAGAAAGACTGAGAAAGAGGAACTTGAGAAATGAGGAAGGAAAGAAATGTGAGTAGAGACTGGACAGATAAAGAAAATAATACACTAGTGAGAGAAGGAAGAAAGAACGGTGGTACAAGGGGGGATAAGGCGAGAGAGGCAGGAAAGAGGGTTGAGAAAGGAGGGGAACTGGCAACAATCTTAGAGTAGGAGGAAAAGGATAGAGTCATATCAGAGTAGAATGAGGGACCACAGACACACCGCAGAGAGATAGAATGGAAAGTGATTGGATGAAAGGAGTGACAGGGAGACTGGAGAGAAGTGGTAAAGAGGCGTGGGAAGGGACATACATAAGAGAGCGGAGATATAGAATGAGTAAGATACTGGAAATGGGAAAAGAAACTGCAAAGTATTTATTGAGGGTAAGAGGCAGACAGAAAGCGGAGGAGCAAACTATACTGGTGTGGAAAGAGTAATGACATGCTATGGATATTTGGGACCTGTTAGATAGCGTCAAGCCGGATTTGTGTTTATTCACAGAAATTTGGCTTAACGACGAAAATATTTCCTCTTTAAAAACGGCTTTCTCAGATGAATACTCGGTCATGCGTTTGGACAGAGTTGGAAAGAGGGGTGGAGGCCTGGCTATTGCAATTCGCTGTCCGTATCACATAACAATTTTGGATAGGGGTTCCTCCTCTTCCCTCGAGTTACTGATCTTTCGAATACAACAAGCTCACACTATTGAGCTGACAGGAGCCTTAGCATATCACCCTCCAAATAGTGAAAAAAAGAGCTTTTGCACTGATCTTTCTGAAAGATTGGCCCCTTTCATACTGCGGTCAACTAGATTCCTATTGGTGGGGGACTTTAATTATCATTTGGAAGTCCTCTCAAATAGGGATTCAGCAAGTCTGCACGCAAGTATGGAATCTTTAGAGCTTACCTCTAGAGTGACCGTCTCCACCCACCGTGCTGGCCATACCTTGGACACTATTTTCTCTAACATGTTGGATTTGAAAGAAGAGACTCCGATGGATGTGGACTGGACAGATCATTTCGCACTTTGCTTCTCTTGGAATGCATTGGGGCGCCCTAAACTACCTAAGCACCATATGGAACCCCGTAGAGCATGGAAAAGAGTGACGGCCGCCTCCTTTAGCCGAAACTACTCTCCTCCATTTTTTGGTGAGACTGATTGCGATGCCACCTTAGAGAGAGTCGAGGCTGCCATTATGGAGGCCCTCGATGTGATCGCACCATTAAGGCTGATGCAAATTGCGCCAAGAATAGCTCCGGCGCCATGGTTCACTGAAGCCTTAAAAAAGGAGAAAACCGGCATTAGAGCCTTAGAAAGAAGATGGAGAAAAACTAAAGCAGTAGCAGATAGAGATAGGCATCGGGCAGCTCACAGAATCTATCTAAACAATTGTAAAAAGGCTAGGAGAACCCATCTGGGTACGCGGATCTTGGAGGCCAAGGACTCCTCGCAGGAGCTCTTCAAGATTTTGAAAGAATTTACTTGCCCTCGGAATAATGAGGTGCTCCTTCCAGCCACACAGGACTTCTGCAGCGCATTAGCGACACATTTTATAGACAAAATCTCCATGATTTATCATACTTTTGAGGGGAATAACAACCTAAATAACAGCCAGGTCCCTAGACCAGTATTAGGTTCACCTAGTCTAGATGTTTTTCCTATCATTACAGTTGCCCAGGTTGAGGCTCTGTTGGCTAAAATCAAGTCGGGATCCCCTCTGGATCCTATGCCACCTAGGATTATGAAGGAGTTGTCGCCTATCCTTGCAGATTCCTTGGCTACCATCTGTAATATGTCGTTAGTGACAGCCACCTTCCCGAAAAAATGGAAGGTATCTCGTGTCAAGCCACTACTTAAGAAGGTATCATCGGACCCTACTGAAGTTCTTAACTATAGACCCATTTCTCTTTTTCCTGGCTGGTCTAAAGTTATGGAATCCATCATAAATGGTCATCTGTCCAACTACTTAGAAGAAAATAAGCTCTTGGATTCTACACAGTCAGGGTTCCGTACATCTCACAGCACCGAGGCTGCTCTGCTTGAAGTTACGGACTCCATCAGGCTGTCGCTTGATGAGGATTCTCCGGTTATGCTGGTGTTATTAGATCTGTCGGCAGCCTTCGACACCATCTCCCACTCTATACTGTTAAGTAGATTGCGGGAGGTGGGGGTCGGCGGCCTAGCTCTTAGGTGGTTTCAGAGCTACCTATCTGATAGATCTCAATCTATCCAATTGGGGTCCTGCGTGTCATCTTCTGTATGGGTTGATAAGGGGGTCCCACAGGGCTCTATTTTGAGCCCCACATTATTCAATCTATATGTGGCCCCCCTAGCGTCTGTCATTAGAAACTGTGGCTTTGAGGCCATCTACTACGCTGATGACACGCAGCTGATTATAAACCTCGGAAAGGATCCCGCAGCTACGAAAATCAAGTTTGCAGCCTGTATGATTGACATCGCCGACTGGATGAGAAGTCATTTTTTACAACTGAACTCCTCTAAGACTGAGATTTTCCTGTTCGGTAAAGCTGCGGACTTTTGGACCCCCGATTGATGGCCATCAAAATTGGGTCCAGCCCCTATCCCTAGAAGTTGTGCAAGAAACCTGGGGATCCTTCTAGACAACCAGCTCTCAATGGAGACCCAAGTCAAAACCCTGGCTTCCTCGTGTTTTGGTACCATGCGGATGATAAGGAAGATTTTCCCTTGGATCCCGCTGAGTGCCAGAAAAACTCTTATCCAGGCCCTGTTAATGAGTCACCTGGAGCGCACCCTTGGACTTCCAGAGGAGCCGCACCACCCGGACGATCTCCGGCAGCTCCCAGAACCAGGTGGCCAGGCTGCCAACTGGACAAAGCGGCGGCACCTCGTCGGCAGCCCCCCAAATCCGTACCAGCTCGCCTGAGAAAAGGAAGCGGTCCACCACTGGCATTCCCTGCACCGGTCGCTCCTGCTGCAGCATTATCCAGGCTATTTCAAAAGTGAAAGCGGGCGTGGCGGCTAATTGTAAGTGAAGCAAGTCGCCCGCCTAATGGAGAAACTTAATAAAGGAAATAGTACACGCCCCATGTAACAACCAAGTAAAGGGGCCAGTAGCCATGGGAAGATACAAATGACAACATGGCTGTACTAAGGAGGGACTAACAAGCCTCATAATGAGTCAGAAGACAGAATTTACAAAGGACAAACACACAAGCCAATGAAAAATATGGGCCGGGGAGTGGGCAAAGCTTTTGCCCATACTGAACTGTCGCGGTAAACAATGTTTATAACGAAACTTTTTGTACGCTGGGAATCCCAATGCGGTCGTTACAACGACCGCGTTGTGATTCCGCATACCATTACTCCGCAAGTCGGAAGAATAACTTGCGGATCGGGGGAAGGTGTTGGATTTAAAATCCAACACCTTTCCTACTGTCCGCGCAGACTGGAGTTGGAATAGTAAATTATACTATCACAACATCCAGCGCCCCCCCTCCGCAAGTCGTTGTTCCGACTTGCGGAGAAATGGTATGCGGAATCAAAACGCAGTCGTTGTAATGACCGCGTTGTGATTCCCTGCGGACAAAAAGACTGTGGGATAAGGAGGCATATTCAACTACCACAGCTCTTCGCAGAGCAGTACTTGCGCGCTGGTTCATGCTAGACCTAAAAACAAGACTGCCGACTTTGTAACTGGAGATCTGAGTTCGAGTCCCGGCGTCGGCTCGCCAGCACGTAATTGTGGGCACATAACTTCATTTCCCCGTCCCTAAAAAATTCAGCAGAAGGAGCAGAGGTCAGCCCTAACTCTGTGCACGCAAGGGGCAGTCAGCGGCGGCACAGTGTGGGGACCAGCAGTGCTCCAGAGAAGGGAGAGAGAAGGACTGAGATAAATAAATCAATGTGCATTTAAAAAATAACGGTGAATGGCTCAGTTACGTCGAGTTTCTTGGAGTTGCTCTGTCAAAAGAAAAATATAATATAGCAGTCTCATTTGACCTTCTAGGTTTTGTTTGCAGTAAATTAAACACGCAGAATTTCAAATCTGACTATTTCAAAACAGAGATTGAGAACAAACCGCCTTTCCAATATGGCTGCCATTTCTAATTGCACTGAACTGCACCTCTGCCCCAGTCCTATCTCTAGGTCTTGCCAGAGAATGAGTTTCGCTTACAATAAAGAAGAGTGTCTTGTCCTAACATCATCAACAATATTTGCATATCCATGAATTGCCGCGTTTTCAATAGGATGAAAGGCAATGTTGTTGCAAATACTTTTTGTTAAAATATGAATAAGAGTGAATAATTCACTAGACATCAGGACTACATAAGAAACAGGATCGATAGACAAACTCACAGTTGAAAAGCACCCTGACTTTGAAATATTATGAAAAGTAGACTTTATAGATCAGCTTGATAGGCTTCGGGTTTGTGCTCGCATATACTAAAACTGGAACTTGGGGCTTAAGTAGACAGTGAGTGGCTATGCAATACGACATAACAAGATGAAGGCACCCACGTAGCCACAACTGACGCAGGAAGTAAACAAAACACAAACACATCCCTACAATACTAAAACACAAGGAGAGGAGTTGGCCTAACGGCTAGGGCGCTCGACCTCAGACCTGGGGAACTGGGTTCGAGTCTCAGTAATGACGCTGAACATCCTGTCATTCTGGGCAAATCACTTAATCTCCCCGTGCCTAACAAAAAAATGAATATGTGTCCTCATGTAACGTAACTGGTGCAATGCAAAGCGCTCTGATACCTGATTGGATTCGGGTCAAGTTCGCGCTATATAAAACTCTGTAAAAAAAAAAGAGGCAGGCAAACAAAAATAAAAGTGCTCACAGAGTATCATAAATAATAGAAAGAGTAAGAGCACATGTAACGGACATCCTCATGGGGTGTTACAAAAGTCCAAAAGGAGGGATTACTAAGCATATTCACGAAACGAAAGCAGGAATTTACAAAGGGCAGTAAGAGAAACCAATGAGTCTGAGTTACTTTATTGTTTGATTAATTATAATCATTACAATAGTTTAGAACATAATAAATATACAATATCATAAAAAGACCATAGGCTACAAAACAATTCAGTGCAAAAAAAGATTAAAAGACAAAACGCAGTTGTTTTTATCCAGTAGCTCACCCCAGACAAAAGGTGTGATAAAAGGGAGTCTCTTGAAAGTGCAATGTGCCTATTGCTGAACAGGTAAGTTTACATTACCTTGCCAGTGTGATTATTACAGGTGACAATCTAAAGCCGCTGACTTGTGATCATTCATTTTTTGTCATCAAAACCTGTGCAAATCTTTTGGTGAGAGGTTGCATATAAGCTATATTAAATATTATAATAGGTGAATTTGCCCGTTACTTAGGTGGCAGAAGGATTTTACAGCTAGCCTAGTTTTAAATCCTACTAGACCTCTCTGCAGCATTCAACACTGTCTCCCACCGCAGACTCCTTGACGCCGGCACCCAAAGAATCAGACTCTCGCCCCTTCCTCTCCAAACCCACAGAGATCAGCTGCGGAGTACCCCAAGGATCATCGCTCAGCCCCATGCTCTTCAACATCTACATGGCCCCCCTCACTGTCGAATCAGACAGCATGGACAAAGCATACCGATGACACCCAGCTCATCCTCTCCCTCACAAAGGAACCCAACATCACCAGACTCAGCTTCCAGGAAGGAATGAAAGACGTTGAATCCTGGATGAGCAGCAGCTGCCTGAAGCTCAACTCGGAGAGCCGCAGAGGTCCTCGTCCTCAGACCCACCCCCTCCACATGGGACAACACCTGGTGGCCCACCGGCCTCCGCAACCCCCACACCCACGAACCACGCCCACAACCTCGGCATCATACTCGACTCCTCCCTCACCATGACCAGACAGATTAACCCCATCTCCTCCTCGTGCTTCAGCACCTTCTGCGTCCTTCGCAAGACCTTCACATGGATCCCCCCGGAATCCGGAAAGACCATCACCCATGCACTCATAACCAGCAGATTGGACTACAGAAATGCCCTCTATGCCGGAATCAACAAATCCCTGCTCTGAAAACTGCAGACCAATCAATCAATCAGGCATCTGTTAAGCGCGACTACTCACATGTGAGGGTCTCAAGGCGCTGGGGTTGGGGGGTGCAGGCTCCAGTCCATCAAGGAGGGGATCTGTCGAAGAGCCAGGTTTTGAGGTTTCTTGCAAAGATGGGAGCGATGTTGTCTGTCTGAGGTGGAGCGGAAGGGCGTTCCAGGCTCTGGCCGCGAGGAAGGAAAAGGAGCGGCCTCCCGATCTCTGGTACACTGAACACAGTCCTCAGTCAGGGTCTTGGCCAGTGTGCCGGAGTGGTCGAAGGGTACCTTGTGTGGCTTTAGAGAGTATACGTTCCTTCCCTCCCACAGATGGAGATGACGGACTAATGAACAATACTTTTGGAAACGGCCAGTTTAGCCATCTTATTATATTATATATGACTGTGGCATACACACACACACACACAGAGTGACTTGTTTTAAATTTGGTCCTGACGAATGCCTAAGGACTCCTTGTGGAGCCAAAGAAAGGCAGAAACATGTTGACCTCTGAGGGGGGATATTTGTTTTGAACCCTTTTGTCCTCTGTTCTTTTAATCCTTTCCAAGGACACTACCAAATAAAATTATTTGAGTCCTTGAGATAGTTTTAATCTCCCCACACTTTTTCACTGCACTCTGTCCCTCACTCACCACAAGCACTTTGTGGCATCCCTTTGCCTTAAAACACCTTAGCTCCTCCCCATACCACTACATTAGGTGGGAAGTTGTAGCCCACATTGGGGACCGGCTGGCCCCGATGTGCGGAAGGAGACCAATGATGAAGCATGTCACCTTTGGGTGAGTGAGGGTTCTTGTCCGTTAAGGACATCTCCTTCCCACTTACACAGCATACCAACCCAATTACTAGTGGAACATATCTTTAACTAGTATCGAGATTTAGATAGCGAGTGATAGGTTCCCTGTTGCTCTCCCCTGGATCCTACGTGTGGTATTATTATTACAGTACAGGAAGTAGCAGTGCAAGCTTCTCCCGCACACAGGACAGGTACAGTACAGGAAGTAGCAGTGCAAGCTGCTTCCACATACAGGACAAGTACACAACAGGTAGTAGCAGTACAAGCTTCCCTTACATACAGGACAGGTACAGTACAAGGAGTAGCAGTGGAAACTTCCATCGCAAGCAGGACAGGTACATCACAAGCAGTAGCGGTGCACGATTCAGTGCTTCCCTCAGAAGTAGGAGAGGTACAGTACAAGGAGTAGCGGTGGAAAATGCCATCACAAACAGGACACATACAGTATAAGCAGTAGGGGTGCAAGATTCAGTGCAAACTTTCCTCACAAGCAGGACAGTACAAGCAGTAGAAGTGCAAGATTTTTCCACAACCAGGACAGGTACAACACAAGCAGTAGCAGTGGAAGTTTCCATCACAAGCAGGACAGGTACAGCAAAAGCAGTAGCGGTGGAAGTTTCCATCACAAACAAGACAGGTAGAGTACAAGCAGAAGCAGTGCAAGCTTCTCCCACATACAGGACAGGTACAGTACAAGCTGTAGCGGTGGAAACTCCCCTCACAAGCAGGACAGGTACTGCACAAGCAGTAGCCGGGGAACCTTCCATCATAAACAGGATAAGTACAGTACAAGCAGAAGCAATGCAAGCTTCCCTCACAAGCAGACCAGGTGCAGCACAAGCAGTAGCAGTTCAAGCTTCCCTCACATGCAGAATAGGTGCAGCACAAGCAGTGGCAGTGAAAACTTCACACACAAACAAGACAAGTACAGTAGAAGTAGAAGCGGTGGAAGCTTCCATCACAAGCAGGACAGATGCAGTACAAGGAGTAGCAGTGGAAGATTCCATCACAAACAGGACAGGTACAGTAAAAGCAGTAGCGGTGCAAGCTTCCCTCACAAGCAGGACAGGTACAGCAGAAGCAGTACAAGCTTCCCTCACAAACATGACAGGTACAGTACAGGCAGAAGCAGTGCAAGCTTCCACCACATACAGTACAGATACAGTACAAGCAGTAGCAGTGTAAGCTTCCCTCACAACCAGGACAGGTACAGTACAAGCAAAAGCAGTGCAAGCTTCCCTCACAAACAGGACAGGTACAGTACAAGCAGAAGCAGTGCAAGCTTGTCCCATATACAGCACAGGTACAGTACAAGCCGTAGCAGTGGAAACTTCCATCTCAATTGTAGGAAAGTAGGATCTGCTTTTATGGTTACCCCCACTTTTTGCTGGTGTCAGTGTTTTTTTCGACTAGTCTGGCTGTGATCCTGCTAACCAGGACCCCACCACTGTGCTTCCTCCCTAAATTTGACACAGTAAGTACTTTGGTAGCTCCATAATTGTCACTGGTGTACCCTTGTAAGTCCCTAGTATATGGTACTAGGGTACCCAGGGCATAGGTACACCAGGGGTCTCCCATGGGCTGCAGTATGTATTATGCCACCCATGAGAGACCACTCAAACCAGTGACTACAGGCCTGCCATTGCAGCCTGTGTAAGCTGGTGCTTGCACCCCTTACAATAGATATACGTTTCCTTATATCTGAGGTCACTACACTTAAAACCTATAAGTCACCCCTAAGGCAGGCCTTTCAATCCTGAAGGCAAGGTGCTGGGTTATAAGTGTGAGGGGTTATAAGTATGAGGGATTATAAGTGTGAGGGTGCCCCTGCATGAGCCTGACAACCCAACAAACCCTGGAGTCGATTCTCTAGGCTTTAGAAGTGCGGTGAGATATTTTTATACATATAATGGCCATGCGTCATTACGCGATTGCTAACTATATATTGGCTGTGCCGAACCTGTGCATGTTTGGTATCAAACATGTTGAAATCATACCCCAACACCGTTACTGGTGTTGGAGGTCTGATTCCATGCACTGGGGGCTCTTCTGGAAAGCCTCCAGTACTCCTGGTAACAGCCATCCAGGGTCTGCCAGCAAGCTAGTGCTGCTGCAGATCCCAGGCACGATTCTACCCCTTTCTTAGGTTATAAAAGAGCTTACCTGTGGGGAGGTCCTCAGATTTGTCGTGGGACAAGACTCAAGCCTGAAACCACGTCACTCTTTGACCGTCTGGACATTTGTACTTCGCCTGGAACCGAGACTGCATCAAGGAAGATTCCTGCTGCTCCTGGACTTGCTGCTCTGCATGTCTTCTTTGTCGTCTGTGTCTGTGCTTCTTCCAGGATCTTCAACAGATCTGTGGGCATCAAGGACACCCAAAGTAATCTCCCTTGGAGTTAAGCAATTGCTCCCCTGCATCTGAAGGCACGGCAACAAAGCTGACTGGTCTGCTGCTCCTGAAATCCCACGGACTTCAAACAGCTCAGCAACACAGGTGGTGGTTCTGCAACTCCCTCGAGACCTGACCTGTCCTCTCTGCAATTTTGAGGCCAGTATCCCTCAGTGGAACCGCTGGGACTGAACCCATGCGCACAATGTCAACTTGCTGTTGCCAAGGCTTGTTGGTTCTGCACTCCAGAGATCTTCCTGTTACTGGAAGCTCCAGCCTCCAGCATTTTGTTCCTGCCAAGATCTTCATCCTCACCGCATCCTCTGCACTGTGGGCCTTCATCTTTGGTGAGCTGCTTGAGGTTCTCTTGCGGCTCCTGTCTTCGGCCTGTGGGTCTTCTTGAGGGTATTTTCCATATCACTGGGCCCCCCTGCTTGCTCAGAGCCTGCTCTGACTCTCCTGCACTTGGTGAGTCCCTTGGACCTTGCTGGTCCCAACGTTGCTCCTTCATCATATTCCATGTCTGTCGTTGCTGCCAAGGCTTGTTGGTGCTCCCGCCAAACACCAATGCCCTGGTTCTTGACTTCTGATGTGGGACAGCTTGTGAATGGCTCCTTGTCTTCCTCATGGTCGCCTGGTCCTCACAGCTGCAGCAACAAGGACGCCGTTATCACTCCTGCATCTTCCATCATCGGTGTTCATTGCTCTTCTGTGCCTCCTGGTCACCTCTGAGTGGCATAGACTCTGAAACCTCTGCTTGGGGGTTCTTCTCTTCCGGAATCCACCCTTGGATTACACCGGACTCTTGCACAGTTTACGCCAGCTGCATCTTTTATAAAGTCCTCCATTGTGGTGTACGGCGGTATCCGATGTCACTTTGCACCTATGCACCCAGCTTCCCTGGTGAAGTATCCTGGTTCCTGAGGTATCCACAGGTGAGGTGACTCTCCAACCTTCTGTCTTCCACTGGGTGTCTTCAAGGTCCACTGGGAAGGGACCTTCTTCTTCAAAACTGCAACTGCGACTTTCCCGTTGGCTTCTATTGAGTATGCGGCTGTGATTTCACTCTGTACAGAGCCTCCGTGGGGTTCCTGGTTACTTATCTTGGGTGGTTCCTTGTGTCCCCAGTTCTTCCGGGTCTCCTGGTCCAAGTCCCGACTTCAGTTGCAGTTCGCATTCCACTGTCAGAGTATACAGTTTGGTCTCCCCCTGGAGACCAACGTGTATTGTGCTTACTTACCTGTTTACAATTGAAGTATTGTGTGTATTTGTGTACCAATGTGTTAGTGAGTGTTGTATAATAAATAAACATATTTTTATAAATACACTGTGTTGTTCTATTTCGTTTAATCTATCCTATCTGATTAGACCTGTTAAAACAGTCTGCTTAACAGTCCTTCTGGACTAAGCCTGAAGGCTGCCCTCCACAGCTACTACTTAGAGAGCTTTCTAAAGTTGTCTAAGATCACTAAAATCACCATAAGGGTTGTCTGGAATAGTACAAGGTGCTTCACTTAAATAAGTGTGCACCATATACTAAGCCAGCCTCCTACAAAAAGCAGGACAGGTACAGTACAAGCAGAAGCGGTGCAAACTTTCCTCAGAAAGGGGGGGAGCTAGGTAGCGCCAGACCGACATGGTTCTTGCCAGCCGGGCGAACGAAACATCCTTCTGTCCATCCTAAAGCATGGAAACCCATGTCCCGTTGGGAATTATGAAGCGGATCGAGTGTGGGCACACTCGGTGAAAAATTGGAGCCGAATTGTCCAGGCGCTCCGGAGTTAGGAGCGTTTCATTTCACGTGGGCTGAGCAGCGGAACCTCCCTGGAAGATGTGGCGGCGTGCGTGAGCACGTAAGACCGGGGACTGGCCGAGGCCGGAAGGCCGCGAGGCTCCAGCGTTTGCGGAGCAGGCTGCGAGGTGGTGGCTGGGAGCCCCGGTGCAGTAGGGGCGACACTGCAAGACCCGCAAAGACACAGAGGTGAGGCGGCGGCAGGCGGGGGAGGATAACTCGCACTCGGACCCCGGCGGCCCATAGAGGCGGTAGAAAAGGCCGCGACCCACAATCAAGTAAGGCGGCATACGTGGGATAGAGAGGCGGTGTTGCCCCGGCAGCCCTGGGTGGGCTGCAACCGCGGAGCCCCATTCATCCTTAGAGCGTGTGCCAGCGTGGGAGCCTGCTGTCTGGATATTCGCGGATAAGGAAACCCACGGATTGCAGGGGAGGAGTGACTTACCTGAGTGGAGGCCACAAGTGTGCCATGTCATTCCTTTAGCTCGCGGGGGCCACCCTGTCGCTCATCGGAGCCATTTTAATACTCTACATTGCGTCTTGTCATCTACTGAGAGGTGGGGCGAGCACCTAGACGGGCCACATACTATACTCCGCTGAGGTGAAATTGCTGGTTCTGCTGGGCGGGGGAGCGGCGAGGGTGCTCCGGGTCTGATCTCCTGTGCTGGGGCCTGCCCGGCCTCCGCTGCCAACATGGGGAAAACTGACGCCAGACAATCTAAGCTCCCCTTTGAGTCCCACAAGAAAAAGTCCCGCACCCCGCTAGCGGAGGAAGGTGACTCTGATGGCGGTGAGGTCGCAGAGGTGGACTGGAAGGCGATCCTGCTCAATATGCAAACAAGTCTCACCTCTATCGACTCTAAGATAGACAACATGTCCAAACGCCTTGACTCTGTGGTGCATCGACTTGATCAGCAGGAGGAAAGAATGAAGGAAGCGGAGCAGAGGGTTTCTGGGTTGGAGGACGGGGCTGCGGCCAATGCCACCAAAGTATCACAAATGGAGAGACTTTTAAAGGTGATCGCCGATAAGAACGAAGATTTAGAAGCGCGTTCGCGCCGGAACAATGTGAGACTTAGTGGTCTTGCCGAGTCCACCAATGTGGGCAAAATGGAAAACTTAATTGAGAACCTACTGACTGACCTCTTCGGCCTGGAAGCCTTCCCCCAGCAACTGGTGGTAGAGCGGGCCCATCGCTCTCTCGGCCCTAGGCCCATACCAGGTGCGCCCCCTAGGCCTGTCATCATCCGATTCTTGAATTATAGGGACCGGGACACTCTACTACGCCTCGCCCGTGAAAAACAACCGGTTCAGTTTGAAAACACCACGCTCTCCTTGTACCTGGACTTCACACAGTCAGTGCAGGATGCGCGGCGCAAGTTTGCAGCAGTTAAAAAAAGGCTCCTCCAGAGTGGCATCCAATACTCTATGATGTATCTGGCTAAGTTACGTATAGTCCACCAGGGCAAGCAGCTCCTATTCCAAGACCCAGCACAAGTGGAACACTTTCTAAAAGACAATAAGCGGCCCCAAGGCATTACTCGGTCCCCTTCAGGGCGGGCCAGGTCCTGCTCGCCTACCTCTGCACTGGACTGATGAGTGGATTTATTTTTTGTATTTTTCCTATAAGGTGTTATTCCTCGCTCCACTTGTTGGTCTGTCTCATTACCGCTGGCAGAGATTATTCTACACTTTGGTTTAAGTTGCTCTCCTAAGAGCTGTAAGGCTCCAGCAAATTAAGAGTTGCCACTATGCTTTCGCTACCATTCGCTCTGGCAATTCCCTCCCCATCCCGCACTTGCCGCTAGTCGCTGAGACGGGTGTGCAGCGGGTGCAATATCGGGGAGTTGGAAGACGGGTCTGGACCCCTTTTGTCCCCCACTATGGGTGTTCCCCTCTAGGGTGATGATTTGGTTTTTGGGGTTTGTGCGGGGAGGGAAGCATGACCGACATGATTGGGATGTCGGTGTGGGTGGGGGGGGTGGTCTCAGGGAATTGTATATGTTATGGTTGTGAATGGAAAGGACTGTGATACAAAGCACAACGCTGAATTAATCCCTAACATGTTCAGGACAAAGGTAGCGATGGGACTGGCGATTGACGGTGCCCACATTGATCAGTTGCATTTTCGTGGGGGACATGAGTCATGACGACAACACTGATACTAACTCGGGTGGACTGATCTCCACACTTACTTGGAACGTTAGGGGACTGGGCAACCCCAGGAAGCATAGACAGATAGTGAATGCTTTAGATAGACTAAATGTGCACATAGTATTTTTACAAGAGACCCACATGGACCCGCAGCGCAGGGGTAGCTTCGCTTCCAGATGGGCGGCACACTCTGTCTTCGCACCTTACTCTTCCTATGCTAGAGGTACTGCTATTCTGATAAAAAGAGATACCCCCTACACTCCTTTGGGGGATGCGGTCGACCGGGAGGGGCGGTACTGTTTAACGTTGGGCAGGATTAGTAATGAAACGATCACACTGGCCTGCTCCTATGGTCCCAACTGCGATGACCCTAGCAGTTTCATTGCTCTCTGGAATAAGATACAAGACATAGGTTCGACTCATTTGATGTGGGGAGGGGACTTTAACGCAGTTATTAACCCAGTCGTAGATAGATTGAATCCCTCTGCACATCATTACACTAACACGTACAGATATTTGCGGGGCCTATGCGACAACCAAGACGTCATGGACACTTGGCGGCACTTACACCCGAAGGTGACGGAAGGCACACATTGGAATACTGCACACGCTTCCTGGGCTAGACTAGACTACATCTTAATCTCTCGGGGGTTGGCCCCGTCTTTGGTAGCGGCGCAACATGTGGGCCGTACGTTCTCCGATCATTCCCCGGTCTTGGCTAAGTTCCGGTTACTGGACATAGTGGGGAAACCAATCGCATGGAGACTACAACCTAACATTTTACTTGACAAACTCTTCAGAACTGAGCTGAGCCAAGAACTTGAGGATTTCCTCTTACACAATAGGGGGTCGGTAGAGTGTATGGCACCTATGTGGGAGGCGCTGAAAGTCACAGTGCGGGGTATCTGTATTTCCAAGAGCTCAGGAGTACTGCGCGCGCTGCATAACACGTTACATACACTGGGGCACACACTGCGCACGCTGGAAACCCGCCCGGACTTCGCTTCTAACGTAGATACACAACTACAGTTCAGAACAGCGTTGTCTGATTATAAATCCACTGCCGATAGGGAGGTTGACTTCCGGAGTAAGTATTTCATGGCTAGGGCGTACGGAGAGGGAGAACGCCCGGGAAAAATTCTGGCGGGAGTAGTGAGGCCCCCTCGGTGGTCTTACTATGTCTTGGAACTGGAGGGTGAAGGAGGGAAACCTTTGCGCGACACACAATCGATCATGGCCGCTTTCACAGCTCACTATGCATCACTCTATACCACTACCAGGGAGGGCACCCTGGAAATGGATGATTACCTGAGAGAGCTCACATTGGGATGGCTGCCAGACTATCAACGAGAATTCTTGGCAGCGCCCATTGGCTTGGACGAAATCAGGGATGCAATAGGGCAGATGGCATCCGGGAAGGCGCCGGGCCTGGACGGCTTGCCCATAGTATTTTACAAGGTTTATGTAGACCTACTGGCACCAGTGCTTCGAGAGGTCTTCCTGGAGGCACATGAGTCCGGAACACTACCGCCGTCGATGCAGGAGGCCCTAATCACCTCTCTGCTTAAGCCCGGGAAACCGCCTCAGTCCTGCGACTCTTACCGCCCCCTTTCCCTTATCAACTGCGATGCTAAGATCTTGACTAAGGTACTGGACAATTGCCTGAAGTTATTGATAGAGGGACTGGTGTTATCCGATCAGGCGGGATTTATTCCTGGCAGAGCAACCTCACATAACCTGCGTACCCTCTTCTCGATCCTGCAAAATGTCGACCCTGGCTTACCAATGGTGGCAGTCTTTCTAGACGCCACCAAAGCCTTCGACTCATTAGAGTGGGACTACCTCCTTTGTATACTACGCAACATGGGGCTACCCGTAGGATTTCTGAGGTGGATCACAATCCTTATCATAAACCAGTAGCCAGGGTGAGTATTAACGGCCGGATGTCCGAGCCCTTTTCGATATCACGGGGCACTCGTCAGGGTTGCCCCCTATCTCCCCTTTTATTCGCCCTGGACATGGAACCTCTGGCAGCCAGGCTCCGTCAACACCACCGGGATAAGGCTCTGCGCTGCTTCCAGAGACAGGTACTGATATCCCTGTACGCGGATGACATTACACTTTACGTCAGAGATCCATCCATCAATCTTAACCCTCTTTTGAGGGAATTCATCCGATTTGCTGAACTGTCGGGTATTCACATTAACTGGGGAAAATCATCTATACTCCCTCTTACTATGGCGGCGCAACCTTTCCCCCTTGATTATCCTTTGCAGTGGTGCGACGGGGAAGTCAGATATTTAGGAATAATGATCTCTCGGGATCGAGAGGAACTAATGCGGTTAAACTATGGGCGTGCAAGGGGGGCGTGGCTTGCCGAGCCATGGAATGGCCGCCATCTAAGCGAGCTCCGCCGGCCGGAATCAAATCCTTTTATTAATCCTGCACTTTTGGACGCGTTGAGCCCGCCAAGACCTGCTGCGGCGATAGCGCATGTGGCGCGGAGCACGGAGGTGAAATTATGAAGTCCGGGCGTGTTTAGCGGCAGAGATACGGCCCGCTGCAGACTGTGGCGGTGTGAGGGGCTGCCGCTGTTGCGACCCGGAAGCGGCGCTGCGTAAAATTGAGGCCGGGGCGCCCACGCGGCTGTGGGCCCGGCTGCCGGAGGAGGCCTCTCTGGCTGGGGACTCGCTGGGGGCCTAGCTGCTGAACACGCTGAAGCGGGAGACATGTAGCTGCCGACACCGCGGATGATCTACAGGACTGTGGTGGCGACTGATGGCAGTGCTGAGGAAGTTGATCTGTGCTCGGTGAGGTGAGCGCTACGATTATCGGAGGTGCGGGAGATCTTGAGCGGAGGAGCGGCCCTGAGGGGGAGGAGACCGTGTGTGCTGCTGCCCTGGCGCCTCTGTGGGACCCGAGGAGGTGCTGTTGACCGACTGTGTACAGCGGGGAGGCCTGCGTGTGGATGTGACCGGGTGGCGAGATCGGCGGCCGATGAAACTGCGAGGCTGGGCCTGAGGTAAACGCATGCTGGCAGAGGAGATAAGTAGACCGATGCTGTGCTGTGGCGGCGTGGGACCGTGTCGCTGAGTTGTAGGACCGCAGGTGCGCGCCCGTGGCACTATGAGGAGGTGAGGAGTGACACATTAGTTCGGGAGGTGCTACACGGCCAAGGATATCGTGGAAGAGTTTGCCAGCATCTGCCGCCTGCAAGGGGTGATTGTTGGTTGGAGCTACCCCCTGGGCCGCGGTGAGCTGCTCTGATTGGGGGGCCTTCGCCGGGTTGCCGGGAGAGAGGGTCCGGCACGGTATGATACCTGAGGGCTGCCTGCATCTGCGGGGGAGCTGTTGAATTGAACCCGGGGCACACCCGGAGGACCATCCCACCCACTCTGGTCATTGGATTTGCCGGCACACCATCGAGGTTATTTTGCGGAGAGCAGAGGACCTTGCTTTTTGGCCGGGAGGGCCGCCCTCTGTCTGGTGGCTTTGGGGAGGATTCCGCAGCGGCTGAGATGGGGAAACACGACGCCAAGCAGTCGAAGATTACATTCGACAGTAAGCATGCGACACGGCAGGTGGACGCCGGAGCCGAGGTGCAGGCGGCGAACAGGCAAGAACAGATGGTGGAGGATCAAGGGGAGGATCTGAGGACCCTTATGCTTGAGATGAGATCCAGCCTCCGCAACATTGACACTAAGCTGGACACCCTCACATCGCAGCTTGAGTCGGTCAAGTCGCAGGTTACCACGCATGAATCGCGGCTGGACTCGCTGGACAGGCGTGCTGAGGACTTCCATGTGTTTCAGGTCGAGACTAAGGAGCAGCTCCTACACATGGACAAGCTGCTGGGAATCATCAGAGCGAAGAATGATGATTTAGAAGCTAGATCGAGGCGAAGCAACCTCCGAGTCACGGGGATCCCGGAGACGACCGCCATATCCAAAATGGAGACGTACATCACAGAGCTGCTACATGAGCTGTTCGACCCGCACCTTTCCGCGGTCTTTGTGGTGGAGAGGGCACATAGGTCGCTGGGCCAGAAACCGCCGGTTGGGGCGCCTCCGAGGCCCATTATTGCTAAGCTTCTTAACTACCAGGACAGAGACGTTATCCTCAGGCTTGCGAGAGAGAGAGGCAAGATAACGCACCAGGGAAATGCAGTTTTTTTCTATCCGGACTTCACTCCAGCTGTGCACGGAGGGAGTTCATGCCGGCCAAGAGACTTCTCCTTCAGGCGCAGATCCCGTATTCATTGCTGTATCCGGTGAAACTCAAGGTGGCATTTGAAGGCACCACACACTTCTTCGCGGATGCCAAGTCGGCGATGAAATTTGCCAAGCATGTGGGTGGAAGGCAGCCCAAACGACGGACTGAGGGAGCGGAGGTGGCGTCTGGAAACCTGAGTGACAATGACTGATATGGGTATCGTATTAATGTACAGTATCTTGACTGCCCCTGCCGCTTAATAACCTTGTGACGAACATTTGCGAACATCTGCTTCCTTTCCTATAATGTCTTGCCGCGCTGACATGTACCCCTTTTTTGTAAATGTGGTCTCGGGCGGGCCAGGCTGTCTGCAGATCTTCTGGCCACCCTGTTCTAACCGGGGTAAGACGCTGGCATAGGCACGACCCCATGGGAAGGTTCTCAACTCTGTTGGATGTTCTTGGTTCTAGGATGGGCAATTCACAACCTGTTTGGGGGGTTGGAGTGGGTGGGGGGTGGACGGTGGGGTGTTTTGGTTTGGTAATTGATTCCAGCTTAAATGTAATCTGCAATGTGGTCGCTATCGTACACAATGGAAATGTGGAGGCTAATGGGTATATCGTTTTGCCGTAGACATGACCCACAAGTTAACTAATGCCCTAAGCTGTGTAACATGGAACGTGCGGGGTCTGAATGACTGCAGAAAGGCTAGACTAGTGCACGCCTACTTAGTCCGCCACAATATAGACATATGCCTCCTCCAGGAGACGCATCTGGGTGCCTCCTCGTCTCCCCGGCTTCGCCATGCCCGCTGGGGTCATGTATACTCTGCCACGTACTCAACTTACGCCCGGGGGGTGGCCATTTTGGTTAAGCGAGGGTTGGATTGGAGGGAAGAACTGACGCAATGTGATCCCGAGGGAAGGTATGTCTTAGTCCGGGGACTTTTATGTGGTATACTGGTGACAATTGTGGCTGTTTACGGCCCGAATGTAGACTCCCCTGCTTTCTTTCAGGGCGTCTGGGCGCGGGTGCGGGTGGCTGGGTGCACTACCGTCCTCTGGGGAGGGGACTTTAATGCAGTGTTGGATGACGCTCTGGATAGACAGGGTGCCGTCCGCAGCCTGCACCCCGTGGCGGGTGCTGCTCTGGGGGCGATTGTTGAGGAGGAGGGCCTGGTCGATGTGTGGAGGGTCAGGCATGGTGGGCTGAGGGAGGGTACCTGTATCACTGATCACCGCTGCGCCTGGTCTCGTTTGGACTACTGGCTACTCTCTAGGGATGCTGCTCTGTGGACGGTGGAGGCTGAACACATGCCGCGCTTGCTCTCGGACCATGCCCCATGCCTGTTACGAGTGTCGTTGCCTGGTCTGCCTCCGCGTGGCTTCTCCTGGCGCCTACCGAGACATGCTCTGTTGGATGAGGCGTTTAAGGAGGAGATAAGGGGGGACATTACTGACTACTTTGCGCTGAATACAGGCTCGGTGGACACTGAATCTTCCCTGTCGGAGGCATTCAAAGTGGTTATTCGAGGCAAATGCATTGCTCGACAGGCCGGGGTGCTGAAAGCTATAAGAGGTACGCTTGCATCCCTGGAAGCGGACATAAAAGATCTGGAAAAACGCTTTTATGCCACAAACACTCCTGACATCATGGGTTTACTGAAGAATAAGCTTTTAGAGTATGATGCAGAGGCACAGCGGGAAGTTAAGTTCCTAGGTAAATACACAGAGGTCAGGAGGTACGGGGAGGGGGATCGGCCGGGTCGCACTCTGGCGAATATGATAAAGCCGTCCAGGTCCGCGACATATGTCCATGAACTGCGCTCGAAAACCGGGGCCACAATCAGGGGGCAAGAGGACATCCTACATGCCTTCTCAGGCTTTTACTCCGATCTGTACACTGCCACCCAGGGTGCATGCCCGGAAGGGTTGGACTCCTTTCTGGAATCCATAGCGTTGGTCTGGTTCAATAACAAACATAGGGAATACATGGATCTCCCGATCACTGCCGAAGATGTGGCCCAGGTGATCAAAAGTTTGCCCCTTGATAGGGCCCCTGGCCCGGACGGCCTGACCACGGCCTTCTATAAGACATATGTTGAAGAATTGGCTCCCCGGTTGCTGGCGGTGTATGAGGAGGCTTTGCAGGTGGGGGTACTTCCCAAAACGATGCGTGAAGCGTCGATTATTACCCTGCTCAAACCGGATAAACCAAAGGAAGAGATGGACTCCTACAGGCCTCTCTCTTTAATAAATGTGGATGTGAAAATACTGGCCAAACTGCTTGCTAATAGAATACAACCAAATCTACCCCTGATAGCATTACCGGACCAGCCTGGGTTTATCCCGGGGCAGTCCACTTCTCATAATCTACGTACGATCTTTTCTATCCTGCATTATTTACATCCGGACGTGCGCGCTGCGGTGGTCTTCTTGGATGCCACCAAAGCATTTGATACTCTGGATTGGCCGTATTTATTTGCAATACTGAATCGTATCGGCTTTAGTCAGCTCTTAATCAACAAGATCCGATTGTTATATACTATGCCTTGTGCCAGGGTTAGGGTGAACGGTATGATCTCGGACCCATTCCCTATCTCGCGGGGTACCCGTCAGGGATGCCCGCTGTCCCCGCTGCTCTTCGCAATTGCGATGGAGCCGCTAGCGGCTCGCATTAGACAGCATCACACAGCGCGAGGAATAGGACTTAGCTCACGAAGTCTGCTGATATCGCTCTATGCCGATGAAGTAACACTCTATCTCACAAAGCAAGAAGAGAACCTGGACATAGTACTATGAGAATTCATCCGTTTTGAGGGGCTGGCCGGTATAGCGGTAAATTGGTCCAAATCGGTGGTATTTCCGTTGACGGAGAGCACCCCGAGGATGACATCGGAATACCCCTTACGGTGGGAAACAGACGCTGTTAAGTATCTCGGCATCTGGGTGAGTCGAGTACCTCAGGACATTTGGACTCTAAACTTTGGGAGGGCTGTCACGTGGCTGGAGGAAAGGGTCAAGATATGGGTGAGGCTACCTCTGTCCCTAACGGGCAGGATAGCCCTGATTAAAATGGTGGTTCTACCTAAATTTGTATATTTATTTGTGAATATACCGGTTCCTTTGACGACACATTTTTTCGCAACGCTACGAACACATCTACTCGAGCTAGTGTGGGCTGGTGGCCAGGCACGAGCATCCTGGGATGTGCTGACTTTGCCGTTAACACAGGGTGGGCTGGGAGCGCCAGACATGCGCTTATATGCCCTGTGCGCACAAGCCCAATTTTTACACTTTTGGGTGCATCCGACACCTTTCCAGCCGCATGTGGCTGCTGAGCGGGACACTGTAGCGCCGGTCCCGCTAAGAGTGGCCATCTGTGCACAGGCGCCCTCCCCCGAGGAGATGTGGACACTGCGGAGCTGCAGCGCTGGGTCTGGGTGGAACTTAGGTGCAGGGCGGGAGTGCCGCTCCTGTATGCCCCGTCTCTGTCCCTGGAGCGTAACCCATTGTTGCCTTGTATTGGAGACGGAATTAGCCCACCCCTGCTGCGGCGGATGCGCTTGAACACGTTTGCAGATCTATTTCCGGATAATAACTTCATGCAGCCGCCGGTGGCGGCAGAGGGGCAAGCGGTGCCTTTTTCTGAATTATTCTTATACCACAAGCTGTGGGAGACCTGCAGGGCGTTGAGTGAGGACTTCCCGGCGGCCCCCCCAGTGTTACAGGCGCTGGAGGGCGTGGTGGGTTCCCCGTCTCCCCGGAGATTGGTCACCAGGCTTTATAAGTCAATGCAAAATGTGGCGCCGGCGGTTCGACCTCAGTCCCTACAGCACTGGAATGAGGAGCTTGGCTCTCCCCTATCGGAAGAGCAGTGGACCTTCTGCTGTGGACAGCTAGCTGAGCTCTCCCCGAATTATAAACTGAGGCTTATACATTTCAAATATTTGCATAGAATTTATAGAACACCGATCGCTTTACATAGAATGGGCATAAGGGAGGATGTCGGCTGTTGGAGATGCGGGGGTGAACCTGCCTCTTTCTTGCATGTGGCGTGGTCCTGCCCCAAGCTTGCGGAATTTTGGTCCCAGGTGTTCACTCTGGTCAATCAGATGTTGGGTCGAACTGATGCCCCATCCCCTGAGTTGGGGGTATTGGGCTATGTAAAGAACACGCCACCTAAAGAACGTAAACTACATGCTTTGCTCCTTCTGTATGCTAAACGGGAGGTGGCGATACATTGGGGTAGAAGCCGGGTGCCCTTGGTAAAGGGATGGCTGGCAGATGTGACTTATGGCCATGTGCAGTTGAGCGCATTTTGGGACTTGATGCCGTCAGCCTCCCGCCCACGGGACATCTGGGAACCCTTTGTGCGGTGGGCTCAGGAGAGACGAGAGGTAGAGGAGGAGAGGGCTGCATTGGATGAGTGAGGGTGGGAGGTCAGGTGTGTGCCTCGTGGGCGTGGAGGGGGGGGGGGCGGGATCGCCTAGAGACTGAAGGGAGAGAATCTGGGCGGTTTCTTTGATTAGCAGTCACCCCAGTAGAACTTGAGGGGCCCGGGCATGCTTACACATGTTACTAGGTGCGCGCACTGACAGATCCGGTCTGGCCCTGCACTGAGGGATCCATTGAGTGAGGGTCTAACGTGATGACAGAAACACCCACAGATATGGATGTATATACGCGACTGCATTGGCATGTACCACAAATGTAACGAGAAGATAATATTGCTGGCTTGTTTTGTTGGTTACAGTATGTAACGTTGTGTTAATTTCAATAAAGCTTTAAAAAAAAAAAAAAAAAAAAACTATGGGCGTGCAATGGACCATATTCAGACCTGTGTGACAAGATGGATCATGCTCCCTCTCTCCATGGCAGGACGAGCGTCCCTCATTAAGATGGTCATTCTCCCGAAACTCCTTTATTTGTTTCTGAACATACCTTACCACCCGGGCAAGTCCTTTTTTAAAATCCTGCTTACTGAGCTCATCCAGCTGGTCTGGGGAGGTAAGCGACCTCGGTTGAGCTGGGATACTCTGACCCGCCCATTTGCCCAGGGAGGTTTTGATTTACCGGATTTTGAACTTTATTATCACAGCGCACAGGCTCACTTCATCTATTTTTGGATTCATCCCCCCCCTTTTATGCCCCAGGTGGCGGTCGAACATTGGCTGGCAGATCCAGTCCCGCTTGAAGGGGCATTATTTAGTAAACCTGAGACAAAAGCTGCATATCACACTCCTGTCTCCTGCTCCATTGTAGCCTGGTGTCATATTGCGCAAAAAGTCCAGACGACGCTAGTCTACTCCCCACTGCTCCCACTAGCGTAACACCCTTCACTGCCCCTGCTGCAGGAATACATTTTTAAAAATGTTATGGCCAAACTTAAAATTAAGACATGGGGGGATCTTTATCAGGGGGGTCACTTTCGCTCATTGGCGCATATGTTTGGGGATCTGACACCTACCTCCATGGACACAATTCTATATATCCGTCTACGCAGTGGGATTCAGGCGGTGACTGAGACTTTCCCTGACGAACCACCAACATTGGATCCACAGCATCAGCTGCTCCAAGCTAACTCCCCAGCACACGCGGTCTCTAAACTATATCACTCACTGCACACCTCACTTGACTTTGGGCCTTGCAGAGCGCGCACCAGATGGGAGGAGGAGCTGGGCACACTCATAGAAAACGCACTTTGATGTTTCTGCTGCCAACAGACGGAGGAGATCTCCTCCAGCAGTAGATTCAGGATTATTCACTATAAATTCCTGCATAGACTTTATTGCACTCCCGCTCAACTGCACAGATTTGGCCTCCAAGAGGATGACCTCTGCGTACGTTGTCGCGCTCCACAAGCGGATTTTTTGCATTTGGCTTGGGAATGCCCTGACATTGCGAGATACTGGCAGCAGGTATACTCGGGCCTTTCTGAGATGATTGATACCCCACTGAATCCATCTCCAATACAGGCACTATTGGGTTATACCAAAACAATAAGGAGGCCGTACCGCAGATTCATAACTGTTGCTCTTCTGTTGGCGAAAAGGCGGGTGGCCTGTCGGTGGGGGAGGGGCAGAGCTCCAAAGTTTAAAGAATGGGTTCAGGACATGTTACACTGTCAGGACACGTTGCTCAGATACTCGGAGCTTCTGCCTACTGCCTCTAAACCTGTGGATATTTGGGGACCCCTTAAAAGTTATCTTCTGTCACATCCCAGTGAAAATGATGACGCCACCGCCGCTGCTACTACAGGATCTGCAAACTAATCTCCGTAGATAACACAGGGGTGAAATTCCGTACTCCTGAAGCTATAGGGTTTTGGGTTGGACATGTGTTTTTCAATAATTGTGATTTAGTACTCCTCTGAATACGTTTATGGACTTGTGTATTTTTTGTGGATGGTATGTGTTGCTGTTGCCAATGGGGACGCCCGGTATCGCCCAGCAAGTCCAGGCACTGACAGTCTGTACTACCTTAATATTGTCATGACTCCCCCCCCCCTAACTTGTAAATACAGAACTGTAACATTGTTCGGGACCCGACTGGTCTACTATGATGATTTTGGAGCACTGTCAATGCTTTGTATGCTGTCTGATTTTATTGCACCTTGTATGGTCCGCCTATGTTTAAGTTGTGCATGTTTATTGGAAAATGTATAAATAAAGTAAAGAGGACAGGTACAGTACAAACAGAAGCAGTGCAAGCTTCCCTCAAAAACAAGACAGGCACAGTATAAGCAGTAGCGGTGTAAGATTCCCTCACAAACAAGACAGGTACAGTACAAGCAGTAGCGGTGTAAGATTCCCTCACAAACAAGACAGGTACAGTACAAGCAGTAGCAGTGTAGGATTCCCTCACAAGCAAGACAGGTACAGTACAAGCAGTAGCAGTGCAATCTTCCCTCGCATACAGGACAGGTACAGTACAAGCAGAAGCAGTGCAAGCTTCCATCACAAGCAGGACAGATATAGTACAGGTTGTAGTGGTGCCGAATTCAGTGCAAGATTATATCACAAGCAGGACAAGTAAAATACAAGCGGTAGTAGTGGTGCAAACTTCTCCCATAAGCAGGACAGGTGCAGCACAAGCAGTAGAGGTGTAAGATTCCCTCACATGCAGGATGGGGACAAGTAACTGCAAGCCTCTTCCAAAATTGGCAGTTACAGCAGGGAGCCCACGGCTTTGAAGAAGAGGGCAATGTTGGAGCTTTGACCATTAACAGACCTGCCAGCTTGGAAACAAGTACACAGTGTGAGAGAGGGGGTGGGCTTTCAGAGGTCACAGATTGACCACCATGGAGCGACAGAGGGGTGCCGGACTTGGAGACAGCAGAGCTTTGGGCTTCAGCAGCTACTCCTAACCCACCCAATGGCACAAACATTAAGCTTCGGAAGACATGGCGACGAGGTTGCAAAATTTGTAAAGTCTTTCCTGTCTTTGGAGCCTCCACACACGAGCTGGAGACCAACTCTCTGCAGTGATCTCCGGCTCCCCGTGTGATATCTGCTCCTCACTTGGTGACTGCATGAAAAGGGCTGATGGTGTGTGACTGTGTGTGTCGGCGGGTCTGCATTAAAAATGTTCTTAATGCACTGAACGTGCTGGATGGTGTCAACTGCAACAAGCAGTGTCTTCTCAGCGCTTAAGGACTCAGGCATTTTGACTTCTATTTCATTCAATGGTGCCTGCTCAGGGCTAGAGGACTCTAGCAGTGTGAGCTCCATCCAGCTGTGCCTGCTCAGGGCTAGAGGACTCTAGCTGCATGAGCTCCATCCAGCTGTGCCTGCTCAGGGCTAGAGGACTCTAGCTGCATGAGCTCCATCCAGCTGTGCCTGCTCAGGGCTAGAGGACTCTAGCAGTGTGAGCTCCATCCAGCTGTGTCTGCTCAGTCACACTGAGGGTCCTACATACTGTCAGCAGTGCAACAATAGTCCTGCGGTGCAGAGGGTACCCGAGCTCCATTGGGCCCCCTCTGGCACTGTGCACAGGTGGGCCTGAAGCTCCTGACTGGGTCCGGAGCGTGGGAGGGCCCCCTCCATGTACTTTGCAGGCGCCCCCCTCAAGCTACAAAACTGCATACTGTCATTAAATCTTTACACCCCTGAAGCCCTACACACATACATGGGCAAAGGAGCAGAAAGCCATAGCCGGTAAAACTGTGGGTAGCACATGCTGGCTTCTGGGTAGAACTCAGCTATCACTAAAACTGTTTAACATTCACTTGCAAGATAGAAAGCCAGAGACTTCCAGGAGGGAGGAGCCTTTTATAAGGTGCTGCATGGTCAGGATCTACATTTTGTTTGTTTTAAAAAGTAACTGCTGCACTTTCCTCTGTCCCTAGACGGCTACTCGCCCAACTCAATATTTTGGGTCATTTGAACTCCCGATTCCTCCCGCTGTTCCTAGTACGACACTCCCTGCCCCAGTCATCAGCAATAAACATATATGATTTAGGATTCTCACCTTTTTGTTAGTTTCTGATGCAGCATGTGATCTTGACTGGATAAAGTGGAGAACCAATATCTATTTGCAGTTGACTTTAGAGGTTGATTTAGCTACAGGTACTTTTCGGTATTACAATTTTTGAGATGTTAAGGGTCATTAGGACTTAGGAGTTGATTTAGAGTTTGACGGACAGGGTACTCTGTCACAAACGAAATGGGAGTACATTGGCTACCAAAGTGACAGTTCGCATGCCTCATTTTGAGATGAGTCAGAAGAGCCGACATTGCCTCCATCGATGGAAAGCTACTTCCGACAGCCTTTTATTTTCTGTATGTCACCGGTGGGATGCGATTGAAGGAAAGAGATAAAGACACCCAAATCCTGGGAAAAAACTTGCAGGATGTGAGTTCCTTTGCTCTTCATTAACAAACTCACACTTTGGAAGTTTGATTTTGGAAAACAAAACCGTCAAAAGTTTAGTAGACCACTGTCAAAACAAACGGCACCAACCATCAAACATCCTGTCTGGATGGCGGTTCCTATCAAGGTACAGGGATCACAGATGCACCAGCTGTGACCTCTAAACCAGGTGCAGGATATTCCCAAAGAAGAACACCGCATTCAGCCACCTTTAGATCGATTACTGTTTCCAGGGTCAAGAAAGTGGCATGGGGGGGTTGCTGGTCACTGGAGAGGCTCCCGCCACCCACTGCCCAAAATCCCATCCCATCTGCCACACCACCCATAAGCCGATGCGCCCATTGAGTGCTGCCTAGCCTCCACTGCCCTGCTGTTGCACCCTGTGGGGCTTAAGGTGTCCGCAAGGCCTGCAGGGTAAGATAAGAGGTGAGGACTGCTGGTGAGATGCTGGCCAGGCCTGGTGTGTGCCGGCACCTAGTGTAACCTAAGGTGGTTGGAGGCACAGGGGGATGGCAGAGAGGAGGACCCATGGCCGTGCAGGTAGGAACAACCTGAGACTTGACATTCCCTGGCTTTGCCCAGCCGTTGTGGCCACCAGAGCCGAGGGGGTCTTGCAGGGCACCGGAGGCGCTCTCTGGCATCGCAGCAGGGGGCCTGGCACCTAAGCTGGGTGGCATTTTCCACCCAGGCTACTGTGATGAAATGCACAGGCTGCCTCTAGCTGCGGTGCACTTTGTGTCGACCGGTGAGCGCTGATTTGCCCCGAGAAAGCCGGACAGGCCGTGACGGGGGGAGGCAGCGGAAGACACAGCAGAGGTCTGTGACGCCGGCACGCCGCGGATGACAGGTGAGAGCGCATAGGCCCCAGGGAAATAAAATATGGCTCACAATGGGCCCTCCCCACCCGGTGCTGACTGGAACAGTGTTAAGAGACCTGCTGCGGGGATGGACGGATGACCACTTGGCAGTGAGGGCCTAGCTTTTGCAAGATAATACTCGCCATCCAGCTCCAGGCTCATGCAGATCTTTGGGTGCTATGGCCCCCGATCCTGCAGGAAGCATAGTCGGCGGAGATACCCACTGCTGCAAGGCTCAGGAACACACAGTATATACACAGGTGCCGGCCCGTGAAGGTGTTGGTAGAGTGGCTGTGGGGTCGTGACCAGTGTTTCCAGTGGTGGGAAGGGGCTGCATCCAAGAGCCCAACACATCGGCTCCAACTGACTGATTAAGCTGCATACCAACACGTCGATGGCACTGGAAGGGGGAGCGGAGACTCTAGCCGACTGGTGGAGCCCGATTAGAATTTGGCATAGAACTTGGAGTGCAAGACTGGGATTCCCCACTGAGTCCAGAAAGAATGCCTGATCTGAGACTGGTGGCTACCTTCACATCATCGCTTTTGGCAGGGGCCCAGGGAGTCTAAGCCTCGGTGTGAAGCCGGACTGGATTGCTGACCTTTGGTGGCTCCTTTAGTGGCTCGGCAGGGTGTCGAGAGGATTGGGGAGGTGGTGGCCGACAGGCTGTGTGGAATATCTACAACATCCACAGGCAGGCGGCGGTGGTGAGTAGCCCGGTAGGTTTGGTGCCCCCTCTTTTGACATCTTGCCCCTCACCCCCTTGCCGGCCATGCAGTATGACGGGTGGAAAGGGAATGCGCAGTTCCCACCAAACCAAGCTAGACAAGTTTACACTCCAAAAGAGCCAGGATGCCGCAGAAAGCTCTCAGAACCCGCTGCAGTCCCTCACCCGGCCAACACCAGAGAAGGAAGACCTGACACTGCCCGACATCATGGAAGCCATAAGTGGAGTGTGCACTTCATTGGAAACGCAGATAGACTCCGTAACGACTGAGGTCTCGCTAATCAGACCTCCAAAATATGGACACAAGAGTCGGAGTAGTAGACAAAACAGCAGTGAGCCTTCAGACCGACCCAGCGATTCTCAAGAATCAAGTTAGTGAACTGAAAGCCATGAGTAAAATCATAGAGGCCGAATTCGACAATTATGAGGGCCGGTCAGGATGCAACAACGTACGAATCATTGAAGTCCCTGAGCAAGCGGAAGGACCCGCAATGGACCTATTTGTGGAGGACCTGGTTGTAAAATCAAGCTCTGCGTAGATTGGAGATTTGAAGGTAAGTTTATTCACAGGAAGAAAAGGGTCCCATCCACAGGAACCGTGCAGACATGGAGGAGGCTCAGCTTCAACTGACAGCCTCTGACGTAACACAATCCAAAGCTCCTGGCAACAGGAGCAGAGACCTAGAATGCCACACGGGTCATAAAGAAATTGCAGCCTCAGGCCTATCCTGATACTTTTCAGTTGAAAGGGCACATTCAGGTGCTGGGGGGAGACCGTAGCCTGGAGTCGCCACAGGGCCAATCCTGGCACTCATATTTAAGTTTCGTGATCGAGATGTCATACTACTGAGGGCCGCAGCGCCCCACCAATGACATATGAAAATAGTAATATCACTTTTTCCCGGACATTACGGTAAAGGTCCAAAGACAACGACTATGTTTTCTTGAAGTTAAAAAAGCTGTGAGGGAAAGAGACGTGAAATACTCCATGCTCTTCCGGGCAGAGCTGCGGGTTGAAGCCAAAGGGAAGACTTGGTTCTTCTCGACTCCAGACAAAGCCTGGGAGTGGCTAGACAGATGGCGAGTGGTGGGTTGTTCCAGCCCCAGAGCACAGATGGAAAGGAAGACAAGGAGACCTGATAAACCCACCGAGTGACGAGCTGGAAGCGCCAGCCAAGATGAATACGAAACACCAGATAAAAAACAGACTTGATAAGACAGGCCTAAAATGGATGAACATTATTTTCCCCTGGATGGCTGCAAGGATATTCTGTGGCTGTGTGATGCCTTGCGGTGGCCAACAGATATACCACCGAAACAGGCTTGCGGATCGTAGGTCCACTGAGGGTCCATGACTATTTAAGAACTACACCCCTGGGAGGAGCTTTGGGGACTGATCTCCCGAGACAATTTGATATCTCTCGAAGCATTGGTACCAGTTTTGTTTTCCGATTTACGCATGGGATGGGTGGTGGGCAGATTGGTTGGGCCACAGTCCTCCAAAGTTCAGGTTGGGTTGGAGTGACAGGCACTCTGCAGAGTTGGGGAGTCGGGCAGTTACAGGTCCATCATGCAGAGAGTCAGGGAGGGAGGGGTTGTTTTTCCAAGTTTTGATGTATAGTTTTCTAGTTACCATAGAGAGTGGGGTGGTGGGGAGAGGCTGTTTCTCACTCAGTTTCCTTTTTAACTTGTTGGAGATGGGGGCATCTAGAATCATACACCACACGGAGTGACAGGGCACGGTTACATGAATGATTTTGATACCAGACTCCATATGAATGAACCCCCACCATCAGAGTATGGCAAACACAACTACCATTCCCACACTGCGGCTACTGTTGTGGAATGCCAAAGTCTTAGGGGACAAACTGAAATGCGGGAGAGTGCTCCAATACATCAAATGTCATTCTCCAGATGCTGTCCTGTTACAGCAGACGCACCTAGTAGGCAACACATGCAAAGCTCTAGATCAATGTGGCTAAAAGTTAATAATTCATGCTGGGTTCACCTCAGGGTCCAGGGGAATGCGAATTCTTCTAAAGAAGCAGCTCCCTCTTACCATTGGGCAGACCTGGACTGATACACCCATAACTGCCAGGCCCCATTGATGAAACTACAGGGACATGTCCACCTTTGGAGGTCACTGCCACTCTCCTTGCTCGGAAGTGCGGCCAGGTTTAAAATGATGGCGCTGCTGCGATTTCTTTATGCTCTACAACATACACTTTTCCCGGTCTTGGGGTCTTAATTTCGGGCCATAGAAAGCGAGGTAATGGCCCTGCTATGGGATGGAGAGCCCCGCAAATAACCACACTGAAACAGATGCGAGGGTGGTATGACGGGGGAATAGCCTAGCCCAATGTCCAGAAATATTATTGGGCTGCACAGCTAGCGGTCAACTAGTGGGTACAACGGCCTCAGGAAGAGTCTGTATATCGCATGGACAGATATATTCTGCATCCGGGAGGGTATGTACGAGCATTGTACACCAACCCCAAGAGCCTTCACCTCACTGGACCAAAGGAACACACGGTCTGACTTAGCATTCGGTGCATAGAATGCAGGGCTGACATAACAAGATGACCCAAGCCACACCACTATGGGACGCTGAAAGACTAGGAATGCTGAGCAACTGCCTTGGCTTCGACAGATGGGATCTCATTGGAATCTCTAAGGTGGGTGACCTGAGGTCCAGGGGGGAGGTGGTCCCATTCACGACCTGCAGAAGGAATATGACCTAGCAATGCCGGAAACTTTTCGGTACCTACAAATAAGGCATGCCCTTTTGGCAGTGATACCCCAGGGAGACAATCTCCCAGAATAATTCCCATTGGAGTACAGGCTTTTAACAGACCATATGAACTGTAAGGAGATTTCCCTGACATTCCAAAAACGTATTAATAACTCCCCTGACCCCCTCCTATATCTCTGAGACCAATGGAACACAGACCTGGGGAAACTAGCGGACAAGGATTGGCCGGAAGCCCTAACCTCTCCTAAGGAGGTGGCCATTTCATCAAGATTTGGATTAATACATCTCAAGATATTCCATAGATCCTGTCTCTCCTGCAATACCTTAGTTAAGATGGACAGGGACTTGGATTCCAACTGTTGTAGGCTGTATTTTTATCATATAATTTGGGAATGTCCAGCGGTGCAGGCTTTCTGGGAGGCCATAAAAAAATGCATGCACAAGGCGTGAGGTGCGTACTTGTTACCCTCGCCTAAATGGTGTCTCCTTAACATATGAGATGCTACTGATTTGAGCCGCAAGGAACAGATCTGGGTGAACTTGGGGGTGACTATAGCCAAACGTAACATCGCCCGCTTGTGAGGAGAGCCGTAGGCCGAGACTAGGAAAAAGACATGGACTGCTGCATGGTGGCTGAGAAGGTCATCTACGAGAGCTGGGGTTGCCCTAAAAAGTGGGAACAGGTCTGGGTAAATGGAATGTCTATAAGGGAAGTCTGTGCATGGTCCCCACCACGCTGTCATGTGGTGCCGCAGTTTTGGGATTTGATGTCTTTGATGTACGTAACAATGCGACCAGACCGGAGAATCTGGCTCAACACTGAAAAATGTGAACCTGTACGCTGTGTAACCTGTCAATACACACAGCCGCAGTGGTGTATTTGCTGCCGTATGACCGTTGTACGATCAATAAAAAGAAGTTTAAAAAAAAAAGAAAGTGGCATGGAGCTGCCTGTTTTGTACATTCCACCTGCAATTTGTGGAATGCCCTTCCCTCTTACGTGTCAGGTTAATTTTCTCCATTTTCATAAGCAGCCATAAATGTGGCTATTTTCTGCATCATTATAACTATTCTAAATTCTATGTTTTAGCTAGCCTGATCTTAGGTTCTAGGGTGCAGTATAAAGCTAGCACAAAGACGCATGTGGGCAATCACGCTTCAGAAAAGTTCACATCACATCAAATAAAATCAGGGTGCAGGTGTAAAGTCCTTTGCCTCCCTAATGGATGAAGGACACTCCCTCACACTTAAATTCTGGCCATTAGTTTGTAATTGGTTTCAAGTGAATTTCATCCAATCCCTTCTCTATGACTTTGCTGTATTTGTGGTAGGTTATTAAGATTCAGTGAACATAGGAAATTTAAGTAGTAGAATGTTCTACTTGTGACAAACATGCATTGTATTAGAATATCTATTTAAGAGTTTCAAGGTAAGATAGTAAACGTCAAGGCAATAACACATCCTGAGACATACCATGGTAATCCCGAGATATTTAACTATCACAAACATCTGATACTGCTGTCTTCTCCCCGGTCACTCACAGCCACTAGACCATGGGTACTTGCAAACATTTTCCCAGGGGCCGCAAAGTTTGGTCAGTGATGTGACCGAGGGCCGCATCAATGCCCACAGGGTGGCCATCCGGTTGAAGGGGTGGTAATGGAGGTAAAGTGGGTAAAGGGGAAATGAAGCACATACATCTATTGGCGGAATTGCACAATGTGAAACCAGAAAACCTGGGATTCATTCTATTTTCCCCACTTTACCAAGTTGTGTGATCCTAGGCAATTGGTTTTTTTCACTTTCCCTTCTTTTTGCTTTATTATCACATATAAGAGGACCTCAAAATACAGGACTTCAGAATGTGTGTGATACAAAACCTTCTCCTTTGTTTGTGTAAATAAACAATAAAAGTATAATGCTGTTCATGTGTATTAGGAGGCCGCCCTAAAAGTGTTCATAACAGCTGAATGCTTCTAAATTCATGTTTGAAAACACTTTTTGATGCACTAATATAATTTTATATACTTTTTTTTTTTTTTTGCTTTACCAAGAAATTACAAAGTCAGTTAGTTCTTCATCATACAGTGACCCCCTCACCCTCCACCCCAGGTCCAAAATATTTACTGTACAAGTTATATTTACAAGCAGTGAGAAACACTCGAACAGTCAATCGATACTTAATAGAAGAAACATTTTCAATCTTTTTTAAACAAAAAGCAGAAAAGGAAAACAAACACAGGAAAATAAAACAAAGAAAAAGCAGCCTGTTTTGGAGAGCGGGAACTATATTTAAGCTACAGCAAGGAGTAGAGGGAGGGCGTAGGGAGGGGACGGGGACAAGGGAGACGGGAGGGGCAGGGAAGGGGAGGGAGGAGAGGAATAGATAAAAGGGGGGAGGGAGGAAGGGAGGGGGATCATGGATTAGATAGCTTAACACGTTTATTGTGCTTCCTGAGTATTCAAGGTATTAAGCCACCTAGTCAGAGGATCCCAGACCACTAGACCCTTTTTCGTTACCCGTCTGCCTTTTTTTAGCATAGATTGCCTTCTCTAGTCTGTAAGTGGCAAGTAGTCTGGCTTGCCATTGACCAAAAGAGGGAGGCTTCTGATCTTTCCAATACACAGCAATACATATCCGGAGAATAGACATTGCGATAAACAGTAAAGCCCCACCTTCCTTTAAGTTAATCTTATCATATAGTCCTAACATAATAGTTGTTGGAGTGAGTTGGATATCTAGCAGGAGAGCTCTACTGAGAAACCGTTGTACCTCTTTCAGTAATGGCTCTAGCTTTGGGCAGATAGCAAACATATGCACGGAGTCCGCACTATATTTCTTGCAGCGCGGACAGGTAGTTCTACCACCAGTAGTCCATTTAGCAATCCTATTGGGGGTTATATACATAAAATAGCCGTCTTGTAGAAATGCGCTTGCAATTTAGATGAACAAGTATGTTTGTGCAAGACCCAGAGCTGTACAAAAAGTGTTAGATGGCGCATTTAGTTTTAGCTGCCATTTCGCGTCTATTTTGTTTAAATCATCAGGTCTTCGTTCATTCAACATAAAGTATATGTTTCCTATTCTTAATAACTTAGAGCCAAGCAATTTATCTAAAAGATCTATCCTTGCGAACCATGCAGGTCCCCCAGTTTTGTTGATTAGATAACTTGCGATAGCTTGATACTGAAATATCTGATTGTTTTTCAATTTATAACAGGTTTTCAGATATTCAAATGGCCGAATCCCATCAAAGCTGATCAAGCCTCCTAGTCTATAAATACCTGCTGAATACCACTGTTGAAGATATGTATTTTTAAAGATTAGTGGTAAGTTATCATTATGTTTGATAGGGGTATAGTAATTTAATTTAGCTAGTCCAAGCATTTTGCGGATGTTAAAAAAACACCCGATCTAACCCGCTTGTAGTAGCTAAATTCAAGCTGACGCCAGAGCAGCCCCTTATATTTTCCCCCAATAGTAAAAAATAAGGAGAAGGCAGTCCTGATGGACTTAGGATACAATACTCCTGCAGTAATTCAGAGCTGTATTGTAGGGCAGCGGCCCAGTAGTATAATTTTAAGTTGGATAGAGCCCACCCTCCCCTGTCTTTAGGTAGTGAAAGAAAATTAAAAGCCCTTCTCGGCTATGAGTAGGCCCAGATAAACTGAGAAAAAAATGTGTTCAAAGATTTGAAGCATATGGTTATTAAAGTCTAGTGGGATTGTCCCAAAAAAAAGTCAATTAAGGAAATAAGGGGCATATGTATCAAACTATTTTGTATTTGCAAACGCTGCGAATCGCAAAAAAACAGCGTTTGCAAATACAAAATCGCAAAATGAGATGTATGAGGCATTTCAGCCTCGCATTCTTAAGGAATCACTAATTTTGCAATTTCTTACGTTTGCGTAAGCATTTAAGAAATCGCAAATGCGATTTCTTAAATGTTATGTAACACGCACCCAAGTTGTGCGATTTCTCCTTAAGAAATTGCAAATTACCACCAACTCCAAGTTGGTGGTAGTTTGCGATTTCTTTGAAAAATGCACTTTTTTGCATTTTTCAAAGTGCCATGTGGTGCACATACATGCCCTTAGGGCATGTATGTGCGCCATATGCGCACACATGCTGATTTCAGGGGTGCATCAGGGTGTCATCATGACACCCTTGCACCTTTGAACATATTCTCAATTTGCGATTAGCAAATAGCGATTCGCAAATTGAGAAGGACTTCCCATTCATTGCTATGGGCCTCCTGGCCCATAGGAATGAATGGGAAGGTATTCCTTAATTGCGATTTCGCAATTTGCTAATCGCAATTAAGGAATTTTAAGAATTCGCAAAATTTGTGCGAATTTTTATATACATCCCGTTTTGCAATTCTCAAATAGCGATTCTCAAAAAATCGCTATTTGAGAATCGCAAATGGAGATGTTGTTACATATGCCCCTAAGTCATTTTTAAAACGTTACATCTCCCTTCTATTGTGAGGTGTAAGTTATTAATTTTTCGGAGTGATTTTTTCATGTCGTTTGCCAAAGGGGTCAAATTTTCTTTAACCAATAAGTCTAAGTCAGAAACTATATTAACTCCTAAATATTTAGCTTTCTTTGTAATTCTGTCGTCCACCCAATTTATTTTCTTATTTATGACAATCTGCGTTTTTGTTTTATTGAGAGCGTATCCTGAAATTGCTCCGAATTCTTGGGCATCTTGCTCCAGGGCCCTGATAGCCGATTCAGGTTCAGGTGTAATTATAGCGAAATCATCAGCGTACGCCATGATCTTTGTGTCAGTTCCAAATCTGTTCACTGGAGAAATTGCGGGATTTCATTCAATTCTTTTAATCAGAGGGTCAATATAAAGGGTGAAAAGTAAAGGGGAGCAGGGACACCCTTGCCTTGTCCCTCGCGATACCTTTATTTATTCAGACAGATGTCCATTCATTAGTTTTCTACCAGTCGGGTTTTGATATAATGCCTGTAATGCCTGAACGATCCTCGGTCTGAAGCCTATCCGCTGCATGATAGCCCACAGGAATTGCCAGGAGACGCGATCAAACGCTTTTTCAGCGTTTAGGAGAATTAGTGAGATCAGGTCTCCAGTTACCTTTGCGGCATCGAATAGAGTAATGGTCCGACGGACGTGCTCGGCAGTGCTCTTTTTTGGGATAAACCCGTGTTGCCTGCTGGAAACTAATGGCTCGATGTTTGAAGACAATCTAGAGGCGATTACTTTGGAAAAGATTTTTGAGTCGGTATTAATTAAAGTTATGGGCCTATATGATGACATCTCCAGGGGTGATGTATCCTTTTTAGGGCATATTACTATTTTAGCGGACGACCAAGAATTTGGTGGTGAGGCCCCATTAAAGATAGAACTTACTACATCAGTGAAGAGGTATTTTATTTGTTGGGAAAAAACTTTATAAAATTCGACCGGAATACTATCCGTACCAAAAGCTTTGCCATCTGGGAGGCTAGCTAACGCAACTGCGATCTCCTCCCAAGCTGGAGGGATTTCCAATGTATCGTGATTTTCAATATTAAAGTTACTTCTTGATATTGTCTCTAAATAATCGCAGATCCATAATTTTATATACTAGGGTGAAAGAGTTCTCCATGTTAATGAAGTTACACTTTGAATTTTGAAGAGACCTTATATTTTTACTATCTTGCTGTAAGATGGCTTTGAAAATGAAGGAGCTCCTAAAGTTAAGTGGTGCAGGACAACCTAGTTAAGTTATTTCTTTAACTTCAATTAACCTCTAAATAAATGCTTGCCTGTATATTTAATATCTTTTTAATGGTAGTGCCGAGTCGAGTGAACACCATCCCGGTGCTTCTGTTGATCAGGGTGCCTCATGTAAAGTTCACGAGGGCTGCATGCGGCCCCGGGCTGTACTTTGAGTATCACTGCACTAGGCCAACAGGGATTAGACTGATTTATATGACTATTTCAATTCTCAAAGACCAACCTGTGAAGCACATAAAAAACTCACCCGTTGAAGCCCAGCCAATCAGATAACCCTGTTTTTCAGCATATCTTTGGACAGCCAAAGCTGCAGGCAATGTAGCCACTAGCCAATCACGGCACAGCGTGGGCAATTTTAAAACACCGACAGTTACTTCAGCCAACAAGAGTGGCCCATGGTCCACAATGTCATGTGTGTCCATGGTGTAGAGCTGTTCCTGGCTGAAGTATCAGAAAACTCTGCAAAAACTACAGAACAAGGCCCTGAGATAGCAGCATGTGCTCCTTGCTTCACAAAAACAGTAGAATTTCCACAGAGATATCGGCATTGAGATGTTGGATAACCACCTCTGCAAATTAAGCAAAATATTCTAAAAAGGACTTAATCAGAAGATAAACCTACTGATCAAGGAATTAGCTGACATTTTTACAAACCCTTTCAACCACTACCCACAACCCATCATCACCATGTGGCCCAACTCACTTCTCACAGATCGAATATGACAGCTAGGGAATAAACCTGTTCCATAAAGTAATTTTATTCTTATGGACGAAGCCCATGCTCTTGCCACGACTGCAGCAAGCAGAACATGCACATGTTCACCAGAGGGAAAATGCCTTACAACCAACTAGCTACCAAGTCTGTCCACAACTGCACCCCTCAAACTGGTGGAGTCAAGAAGTCTCACGGCTACTGTCTGAGACTGTAGCTTACTGGGAGATGTGCTGCTACCAAGTGGATGAGCAGGTTATCTGCAAACTTCCCTTACAGCGCTTGGTGAAGTAAATTGCACAGGACTTCAAGACTGATCTACGTTTTCAGAGCTCGGTCGCCATGGCTCTGTAAGAGGCCAGCGAGGCCTACCTGGTCGGGCTCTTAGACGACACCAACCTGTCACATGTGCCTTTCAAGCCAATAGTGACACCATTATACACATGGACATTCAGCTGGCCCATCATATCTGAGCAGAGGTCGAACTAGGCGGGATTTTTAATTTATGAAAAAACATTCCCCTACCTGTTTGTGAAAATATAACCGTCCCAGAACAGTTAATTGCGACAGTTTTAATGCTTCAGCTGAAATGTCATTCAGGGATTCTCCTGTGCTGTGAAACCGAAGGCTGGCAGACAGCTAAAGAAACAAGCCTTCTTCCCAGGGTGCCTGCTTGCCTGAAAGAAATGCAAATGTGCACAACAGGTTAATCTGCAAATGTAAAGGGTGCTTGGAAGTGGTATTGGCTTTAATTGATGCAATCACTTGAAGCTTTGTGATGACAAATATTTATTCTTTTTGAGTGGTAGTACAAGGGAGTTACCAGCTGAGAAGTGAATAAAAATTATGTGGTAAACTCTGTAGCTTGTTTTAATCCACTTCACTACCAGCACTGCACCCCGCTATTATTCAAGCCTTGCCCCCTGGATATGCCATATCTAGGCTTGACAGGGGAACAGGGAGAGGAGGTGGCTTAGCTATCATCTATAAAGACAAATTTAGTTGTTGTACTACATGTAACCCCCTACAAGACTGTGAAAGCCTTTTCTTTACGATTAGCATATTGCACGTCAGTACATTTTCTGGCATTATAGTTTATCGCCCTCCTGGCCCCGCAGCCAATTTTGTAAACTACTCTTGGATACTGTTGCTATTCTGGCTAGTCCCCTCCCCAATTTTACTCTTCTCGGGGATATTAATTTGCACTTTGATGAGGTTTCACTCTCATCGGTAGTGGAAATTATTGAAGGTTTTGAAATACTTGAACTTAAACAATTAAGCAATAAACCTACCCATAATAAGGGTCATACTCTTGACCCTATTTTTTCGAATGCCCCTAGCCTCGTGGTAACCGATCCAATTCCTCTTCCATGGTCTGATCATTCCCTTATCCCCTTTACGTGGACAGTTCAAGAGGTTCCTCCTCTGGTGGAGAAAAGTATTAGGCTTACGCAAACTGTCATTCGACTCATGGACTACTTACTTAAAAGATACGGTCCCTATAGTAGACTCCAATCCAGAAATTGCGAATGATGAACTTAATAAATGGCTAGAATCATCTTTGGATATGAATCTTTAAAATTGAGAACTCTGCTTACCTGCTGGGGACTCTTGTCTGCTGTCCTGCTGTTGGTGTTGCTGCCGCCATTCCCGGGTGCCTCCTTGCTGTGTGTCTCCCTCGCCGCCGTTACTACCTCTCGCGGCCGGAGACTACAGCCCCCAGAGTGCTTTGCGGGCCCTGACGCTATCCACGCGCCCGGAGGCGCATTAAGGAGCGTCGCTCCTCTCGGAGAGCGGGAATCTTTAAAATTGAGAACTCTGCTTACCTGTTGGGGACTCTTGTCTGCTGTCCTGCTGTTGGCGTTGCTGCCGCCGTTCCCGGGTGCCTCCTTGCTGTGTGTCTCCCTCGCCGCCGTTACTACCTCTCGCGGCCGGAGACTACAGCCCCCAGAGTGCTTTACGGGCCCTGACGCTATCCACGTGCCCGGAGGCGCATTAAGGAGCGTCGCTCCTCTCGGAGAGCGGGAATCTTTAAAATTGAGAACTCTGCTTACCTGCTGGGGACTCTTGTCTGCTGTCCTGCTGTTGGCATTGCTGCCGCCGTTCCCGGGTGCCTCCTTGCTGTGTGTCTCCCTCGCCGCCGTTACTACCTCTCGCGGCCGGAGACTACAGCCCCCAGAGTGCTTTGCGGGCCCTGACGCTATCCACGCGCCCGGAGGCGCATTAAGGAGCGTCGCTCCTCCCGCGTCGTGGGACGCGCGCGGGTGGCGCCGGGCTAAGCCCGGGCAAAGGGTGGGCCCTCTGTGGCCCTCAGAGGCCTGAGGAGGCTGGACTGGGCCAGAGACGTTGTTCCTATGAGATTGCAGACTGAAATATAGATACACTCAGTGAGTTGTGACACATTATATTGCATTTGGGAGATTGTTTATTTTATTTTCATTCTGGTCACTTTTGTTTATATATATGTAATTCCACCAGTTGATGGTGTAACTAACAGTATAACTCATTAAGCTTTGTTATTGGGCTGTTGTATCAGTATGTTGAAACAGAAGGCTCCTTCTGGGCCACGTACTATGGATAATTACTTGGTGCAGGTGGTGAGCAAAATAAATACTGAAAGGCGACAGTCATTAGGGATAAGCATTTCTCCACCACCGGTAACCCCTACTCAGGGCCCGTCAGATCATATATTATTGGATGAGAACAGTCGATTTAACACCACGAATGTGGATCTCTTAGCTGAGGGACTGCCCGATCTTGAGCAGACCCCCCCCATTTTAGTGGATCTAGATAATTGCCCTGATAAGGTACTACAATGTTCCCCTACCCCAGTAGCGCGGGCAGTTAGAACATGTAGGAAAATTCAAATTAAGAAGGGGGGGACACGAACTGCAAGGAAGCGGGTAGCCTCACCATTAGAACAATCTGAAATAGATACGGCTTCTAAGTCGAACAATGTCAGTTTAGATGTTGATACGACAAAGAACTTAGCGGATATTATTGAGTTAAAGATCAGAGGTATTATACACCCTCTTGTGTCAAAGATCGAAGATTTAACAGCAGAAGTCGCGAGACTGGGTGGACTTCTTAAAAAGGCCTTGGAGGAACCAGGCAGAGTAACTACTGCCACAATCAATAGTAAATGTAATACTCAGAGTGTTCTTTCTAAGGCTACAGGCAACAAGGAAACTGTCATAGCTAACCCCATAACACCTAATGTGCCAACTCATTGTGACAGTCAGGTTACAACTGTTATTAAAAATAACGAGGGCTGGGAAGAAATTAATAGAGGACACGCCACTAACCTTCCGCCCGAGTGTGCACCATATGTGTTGGTATTAACAAATGTCCCACCACTAGCAAACAGGGGTTACCAAGAAACACATGATTCTTTAAAAAATAAAAGTTTATCATGGTTGAATAGACAATGCGGTTTCCCGTTATACTTCTCTGACCAAGTCCTGACTACCAGGAGAGTTAAATGGATAGGGAGTTCTAAGAAAAGCTCGAAGGGGGACTGTGTGATTGTAAATTTTAAACACCCACAACATGTTGCCACTGTCCTCCTAAGAGCTGCATCCCTTCCAACCTCTGATGTCAATGTATGCGCTCGATCGCTAGGTTTCTTCTACAGCCATCTTAATAGCAATCAATGCGAGAGTAGCGGAATTATTACCCACCCGGATACTTATAGACCTCATTTTGGTATCCCAACCCAAAATAGATTTCATGCCCTTAGTTCCCTGGACTCTAATGATTGACTTTTACAAGAGAGTGGGATGTATTCAGTGAGGACTAAAAGCTTTGGTGTAGATGACTGTGTTGATAAAACTATATTTAAGGTCACACCACCCACGCCCCTTTTGATTGAGGAAGAGATTGTTCGCGAGGGTCTTGTGGATCCATGCAACTTGGGGCAATCTATTGAGGGGGCCACTGTTACTGAATATGTCACTAGTCCTGCTACCAGAACAGGCACATGTTCCAGATTGGCCTGCTGGAATGTGGCTGGTTTAAAATCTAAGGGTAGAGATTTAGGCTGGGAAACTTTTATTAACAAGTATGATATCTTGTGTTTCCAAGAAACCTGGTGCAAAGGAGATGTTGATTATGAGGGATTCGTGTCATATAACCTGCCAGCACGGGGAGATGGACCTGGAAGAGCTAAGGGGGGTTTACTCACACTTATATCGGTCCATCGCAGAATACTGGTGAAAAAGTATATACCGGTAGGTGACCTTGTCCAGATGCTCTGGATTTCTGAAGGCAAAGGTCGTAATATTCTTCTGATCAACTATTATATTAATATATTTGATAGCACCAGGGGTAGAATAGTAACAGATTTGGCCAACACCATTGACATTCTGAGTTCGGAATCCAATGTTGTATTTGACATAATTTGGTGTGGGGACTTTAATACCACGTTGTGTGAATTGTTACCTTTAAAATCATGTGGGGTCACTAATAACGCTGGATGGGAGGTACCGCACTTTGGACATGATACTTATGGAGAAATCTTGAATAAATTAATGGGATGTCATGACTTAGAAATATTGGATTGTTGTAAGGATGGAAACGGCTTGCCCATCCCTACATTTAAAAATTGGCGTTCTAACTCAGTGATTGACCATGTGTTAGTATCTTCTAGTATTGTCGACTGTTTTGCCCCACTGGAAATTGAAATATCGGCGGCAAGTGACCACAATTGTATTATTGTAGCCACGTCCTTATGGGAGGAGGGTGATGTAGAGGTGGGGACAATAATTGATAATATAGAAACTTACCGGGCCAACGGGGTAAGACTTAGGTGGGTTGGGAGAAAGCTTCAGAATTGACTACATCTATAATAAAGGGGAATTTGGTAGACATTGTTTTTATTTTAGAAAATAGATTCGACCATGAGCGGGTCTTATCTTGTTTTAAAGGGATCAACACTGCCATTGATGCTAAGTTTACCGGTCGTAATAGGGGTTGTTTAAGAACTGGACCTGGCTGGTTTGATCATACCTGTTCGGCAGCTCTGACTAGCCTCAAGCAGGCTTTAGCAATGAAGCCTAGGGATAAAAATGTAGTTATAAACTTAAGACTAGATTATAAAAACGCTATCAAATCTAGGAAGGGGGTTCTACAGCAGCAAGCTTGGGATTCACTTAACCAAGCTGCAGAACTTTCTAATTGCACATTATTTTGGGCAACGGTTAACTCCCCATTCCTCAAAGAGGCCAAGGTACCCGAGTTAACAGCAAACGTCTCCAGTGAAGGCTGGATTACTCACTTTTCGACTATTTTTGACACTGACAAAACCAATGATGCTGGCTCATCTAGTTGGCCTATTTTGCCACTTGATATCTCTGTGGATGAGGTTATTAGTGGGATTCGGGCGAGTAAGGGCGGGAAGGCTAAAGGCCCGGACGGGGTCCCGATTGACGTTTATGAAGCCGCACCTAAAGTCTGGGGTCCCCTGTTGTCCGTTGTTTTTAATGCTGCTGTCTGTATTGAGCCCCCTCCAACCTGGGGGGAGTCCATTATCGTTCCAATTTATAAAAAAGGAAGCAGGTCTGATGCAAAGAATTACCGCCCTGTCTCCTTATTGGACTCCTCTATAAAGGTTATGAGCAGAATTATGCTTATAAGACTGGAAGAATGGGTGAACAGGATGGTATTCTGGCAGACAGCCAGTACGGTTTTAGGAAAGGCAGGGGTACGCTTGATCAATGTGTTAATTTAGAACTGTTGATCGGGAAGTACAGTGACGCAAAACCCGGCCTTATGCACCTATGCTTCGCTGACTTAAGCAGCGCTTTCGACATGGTTGACCACTCAATTTTGTGGCCAACCTTGTTGAATATGGGAGCACCGGAGGGTATAATATTTTTTCTTGCCAGGATGTATGAAAAATTAAAAACCTGTGTGCGTTTTGGCAGGAAGGGGGAATGTACCCCAAACTTTAGTGTCAAACGTGGTATTAGGCAGGGTTGTGTTTTAGCTCCTCTCTTATTCATTTTATTTATTAATGGAATTGATGCCATTTTAAAGGAAGTGAACGCAGATGCTCCTAGGATCAATGGTGTCTCAGTGCCGGTGTTATTATACGCCGATGACGCTGTATTGTTATCCAGAACTCCTGTAGGATTGCAGCGGTTGATGGATAGCTTTGCATCCTTTATTAAAGATAGGAAATTAGTTATTAATAAAGGGAAAACGTACACCATGACCTGTGGTCCCAAGAATCCAAAACAGACCATAAAAGGGTATTTTATTGATAATGTAAAGGTGCAACATGTGGATACATTCTGTTATTTAGGTATTACCTTCTCAAGTGATAAGAAGTGGACTTATGAATTCAATAACATACGCAATAAAATGGCTAGAAATGCCCACGGCATCTTTAGATTTGCCGCTAAAATTGGGGACCGTAGGACCGGGGACATGCTTAAAATTTATCAGGCTAGATGCGTAACAATTGCGTTGTATGGGGCAGGAATTTGGGGTTATTGTTGCGCCCACAATCTGCAGCTCGAAGAAAATCTTTTTCTTAAAAAACTTTTATGCTTGCCCGCATCGGCCTCTAATGCTTTGAGTCACCGGGAATTATCTGTTAACCACCTACTTGACCTTTTATCCCTTAGGCCTTTGATGACCTGGCGGTCCATTTGGCTGAAGGATGAGAAGTCTTACTAGATCTATTATCCAGGACTGTTTGCAACTAGACAAATTTGTAGCAATACCCTGGATTAAATACATTATTGTGTGTTTTTCAGATATTTTTAACCTGAACATTGTAAATGATCCCAAAGCAGTTTTACTGATCCCCAAAGTCGAGTTAAAAAGGGTTTTTCTGGCCTTTGTAGAGAGAAAGAGGGCTGTTGCCGCTGGAACTCTGTCCACTGTCACATTTTATAACAGATATTTATCTACGGATGGATTTCCTGTCTACTTAACCTTGGTCACATGACCGTCACATAAATTTGTATTAACAAGACTCAGATTTGGAATGGCGCACCATTTGGTGGGCCATCCAACAATGAAAAAACATCCATCTGGGCCTTGTAGATGTGACGGGATCTCCATGCAAAGCACATTGCACTTTATGCTATTTTGCAAATTGTATTCTAATTTTCGGATTGCCCTTCTCAAACCAATGTTTGTTAAATATGGAACACGTTCAGTTGAGCAAGCAATGAAACTAATTTTTAATTTGCAATCTGCGGATATTTGTTTTTATACTGCAACCTTTTTAAACAAATACATCAATTCCAGGAAAAGTATGTGTTTTTAACCATGGGTGCAAATGCCCCTATTTTTTAAATTAGTATTAATTAATTAATTTATTGTTTTTCATGTATTGTTATGTCTACTATAATCTGCCCTTGTATTTTTCTCTTATTATGTTTGTGTATTGTGCTTTTATGGTCATTAATTTGCACCGAATAAAGCTTAATTGATTGATTGATTGACTCTACCCAAGAAACTCACTCATAATAAAACAGGAGACCATCATAATCGCTGGTATACGCCCAAATGACGTGCCTTCCGCCAGGCTACTAAGAAGCTAGAGAGAAGCTGGAGGAAAGATCCGACAGTCAATAGTAAAATTAAATATAGAACTGGAATTAGAACCTATAAGCTTGAAATAAAATTGGCTAAATCCGCCTACTTTGAAAAGAAAATTACTTCAGCAGCAATTCGTCCTCGTGAAATTTTTAAAATTGCTGAATCTCTTTTTATTCCTCCCCCCCCTATTGTTATTAAGGATATTCCCCTATGATGTAACTTAATTGCAAAAAATGTTAATGACAAAATACAATCTATTTATGAATCCTTCCCCGCAGTTCCTGATTCACAGACAGGACCCCCAATATGCTCTGATACTCATCTGTTGGAATCAATTCCCCTTTTGAATCTTGCCACTCTTCAGGAGACTCTTAGTCAACTGAAATCTGGAGCACCTTCCGATGTTGCCCCTCCTAGTATTTTAAATTGAGTCTCTGAGACTGTAGCCCCAGTGATTCTTGAAGTAATTAATGCTCCTTTAGAAAAGGGTATAGTACCTCCCCTATAGAAACAGGCTATGGTCAGAGCTCTGTTAAAAAAAGTCCATCTTGATCCAGAGAAATTAGTCAATTATCGCCCCATCTCGTTGCTCCCAGGAATAGGGAAACTGGCAGAGAAATATGTAAATACCACTATTTCTACATTTCTGGAAAATAACAATTGTTTTCACCCCACTCAAACCGGATTTAGAGCCCAACAGAGTACTGAGACCGCACTTGTGGTAGTGGCAGAAAATCTAAGGAAAATTTTGGATAGCGGGGGCTGCGCTGCACTAATCCTGCTTGATCTTAGCATAGCCTTTGATATGGTTAACCACCAGCTACTGATTCAAAGGCTTTGGGAGGCTGGTATTTCCGGATCTGCACTGAAAATGGCTACAGTCTTCCCTAGAAGACCGCTCTTTTGTAGTCTTCGAAGAAAACTTTATTTCCGAGCCAATGCCTCTTAGATGTAGGGACCCTCAGGGCTCGTCCCTGAGCCCCACTCTTTTTAATGTGTACATGAGCTCCTTGGCGGAATTAGTAATTCCTTTTGGCATCCAGATTGTCACGTATGCGGATGACACCCAGTTAGTGGTATCACTTAGTCAAGAGGATAATTTAGCTCCAAATTTAGCTCTATGTTTGCAAAAAGTCTCCAGATGGTTGGACAATTCTTATTTGAAACTCAACGGGGACAAGACTGAACTTATGCTTTTAGGAAACCATTCTTCTCGTACAATAGCCTCTTCCTGGCCTAACTGTCTCGGCTCCCCGCCCATTCCCAAAGCAGAAATCAAGAGCGGTGGAGTGTGGGTATGCCATAACCTGGACTTTAAGAAGCAGGCAGGCAAGGTAGCCGCCGGCTGTTATGGAATACTAAGAATGCTCAGAAAGATCCTTCCCCTGCTCCCACTAACTGTAAGAAGAATACTGGTCCAGGCACTCATCCTCTCTCGCCTGGACTATGCGAACGCTCTCTATCTAGGAGCCCCCCTGTCCGCATTCAAAAGGCTTCAGGTCATTCCAAATTGTGCTGCACGGTTACTTACCAACTCTTCTAAGCGCACTTCAGCTAAACCGTCGCTTTCGGCGCTCCATTGGCTACCGGTCTCCCAAAGAATTCATTTTAAGGCCTTGTGTATCACTCACAAAGCCCTTTCTGATGAAGGTCCCCCCATTATCAGATCCCTTAGTTAACCCTATCGTCCTTCCAGGTCACTTAGATCCGACAAAAAGCAGCCAGCTATAGTCCCGATAATAAAGAGAGCACGAAACGGAGGACGCCGTTTTGTGTATAATGCTGCTAAACTGTGGAACAACCTGCCTCTGTCGATCTGTTGTGAATCGAACTATCTTACCTTTCGCAAGCTTTTAAAGACCTTTTTGTTTCCTTAAATTCTTTACCTGTTTTAAGGGCCGCATTAGCGCTGGAATTATTTCGGGTAGGCATGCGCTATAGAAATGCCTTTCAATTCAATTCAATTCACAACATCCTGCTAGCTCTCATTGGGTTTTTGTAATAACCCCTCTTACACAAAAAACATCCCTGAGCTCCTCCCTCGGAACGAGGAGGCTGTAGCCCGCACTATGACTAGGCTTCATGGTGCGAGGAGGATTCCCAATTATGAAGAATGCCATCTATGGCGGGTGAGGGAAACCGTCCTTTAAAGGGACGCCTTCTTTCTAGCCAGCCAGCTTTGTCTTCCTCTCTCTCTCTCTTTATAGACCCGAGGGTTCATGTGTGTTTCGCGAATAAAATCGAGGAGTTTGCCCTCACTGGTCTTAAAAATCTCATACTCATGACTTACTATTCACAGTGCTTTCTGTCACAGGATGTGACCTCGTAGCACTAAAAATACACCAGTCACTATTCTCCACTGCACCAACCAAGATTTAATTCTGAGGCTCTCTGGTTACAGACAGACCTCTGCAGTGCATTACCTCTGCAGAAGTTTCATAATGTTCTATATTGCATGTTCCACTAATTAATGTAACTTTCTTTGTCATTTAAGCTTGCAATATTTTATATGTAGCTACCTAAAGGTGAAAGACCAAAAAACAGTACAGAATATTTCGGTTTTTTAGACACACGTTTGACCCTGTACTCACGTTGACAGACTCCCCCCTCCATTGCATGTAACATCACAGTTCCCATGCTTTTTTATAATGTACTTCAACCACTGTATCTAAGGCGAGAGGGCTTGAGGGGACAGCAGAGCAGTACTCCATACACCAAAAAACGGCTCTTTTAAGAGCTATCACCATGTCACATAAGAGCTCCTCATCTCTGCCTTCAGTATGCAGCCTTGCCAAGTGTCACACATCTTGCGTGACACTAACGCATTTTAAGTTACATTACCGCATTACTGCATGTAAAACGATTGTCACGCAAATCAGCGTACTTAAAAGGTGAGTGTATTACCGGTTTTTATGGTTTGTAGAGTCTGATATTTCGTTAGGCCACAGAAACACAAAGCAGACGGGGCACAGCAGCCTATGCGAGTTCTGCTATCCTTGATGCTTTGATGGTTCACCCTGATTGGCCGGTGTTTAGCTTCTGTTACATAGGTAGGCTGACCTGCCAACCTCCCCTGGAACTAATTGGTCAGTATAGTAAGCACGTGCGTGCAGCTGTATGGCCTGCTCAACACAGCGAAGTTTACCACTGCCAGGCGGTCCATGCAGTGTTGGTGCTGCTAAAGGAAGAAGTTCAGCAGCGGCCTCGCTTGTGTCAGGGACTGAAAGGCTCCAGTCAGCACAGGCAGAATGTTTTCAATTTCAAAATCTTATTGCAACCAGCCCGGGCCACCAGGAATTGCTGCCACCAGAATTAAATTGAAGGACAAGGGAGTCCTCCTTGACATGTGCTGCCTCCTCCTGCTGGAAGGGGGGAGAGGGGGAAGGGAGTGTCCTCCTGGGGCTATCACAGTAGGAGAATGTGCCGAGAGCCTGAAGGCTCTGGAGACTGCGTGCCAGCCACGCCATGCCCTCTTCACATGTGGCGAGTGTTTCACATTTGATTTCTGATCGCTTTTTGAGATAAAAGAGCCAAAACTTAGCGCTATAATACAGTGCTCCCCATCACTTGTAAATTTTGCCTTAAAAAAGAGAAACATTCGAAGAATAAATTGTCGATCCTGCGTTGATTTGTTTCAGTTTGGGCTAAAATGGAATTCTGGTTTAAACAAAAAACAATCAATAAGAGATTCTCGAAAGGGATCAGAAAATACATTGTTCACACCTTCGCTCCCACTGTTGCAGAGGCCTAAAGGAGCTGGGATCAGCTAATATAGTTATTACAAAATGAAATCGAGTTGACTGAGATTCGAGGTTGTTCCGTTACGCAGATATTAAAAAATGTTGAACAGTAGAAGAGAGACACACAGCTGACATGGGGCAAAATAAGCTGCGAGGTGGGTACCATTCTCCCTAATTAATCCGTCACGAAGAGGCAGAGTTATGCTTAACCGTGAGTGAACTACACCTTGAAACAGATGTAGAAAATGCAGACCTTTCTGTGAAAAAAGCATGCTGTTCCTTCCTTAAAAAAATCACAAACTACTGCTGCAGATAAGATGCAACGCAGTACTCTATGGTATGCGGAGAGGAGCGTCAGAATCATCTATGTCACTGTGCTAGCCTGCTCTCTTCGGACTGGCAAATGTCTCCAGCACATCACAGCACTGCCCACAGTCTAAGCAGCTGTTTGCAGTGAGAGAGACCCCACAGACTGCAGGTATAGTGTAGAGGCCGAGCAGCAGAAGTTATTTTCCCAGCACTGACTCCATTGTTAAGTCAAAGAGAACGTGGGGCTTAATGTTCCTCCTCGAAGAGATCAGAGATGTGCCCAGTGGCCTCACTAGTACACTAATGGGTTAATGTGCCTGCTACAAAGAACATGTTTTATGCATATCACATAACCTAATGTTGCTAAAAGGGATTAGTTTGGTTAGAAATGTATTCTTATTATCAAAGCCAACCGCAACGACTGTGGTTCGTTGTCAATCCTCAGTTTGTGCTCCTCCAGATCAAACACTTAAAATATACTGCACAGTTACACAATTGTTTTACTGTACGATCAGCTCTCAAGGATACTAGATGAGTGCCCTTCCAAATACGTTTCCCTCGTCTTCATTGCTTGATTCTTCTCGAGAAAGTTGTAGTGTCCTCCGACGTCGGGTAGCGGTATAGTCTCCCCGCGTCGGAGGTGAGGAACGAGCGCTGACGCATGACGTCATGCGCTAGGTATAAATAAAGGGGCGTGGCCCGCAATCGGCAGTCGGGACCACGCTGGAAACCACATCGTGTGTCTGAGAGCCTTACTGCGCGATGCAGCGCGATAGCCACGAGGTCTCTGGCATATAGGCCATTACACTGGCGACGAGGGGCAGAAACGACCCCATGCTATGGTGCTGACAGCCATCTCCTCGTGCACCACTGCTGTGCCCTCGGCCCTGGCCCCTTGCTGTCTCGCCTGGGTGCAGTTCGCCTGCGATGAGCCCTAGGCAGGGTGGGAGACCCCACGCTGGGCCCATCTCCTCGGGGGCGTGCCTGCTGATGGGTGTGCGCCTCGCACGTGGCCGGCGGAGCCTACGGAGATTCGCGCCCGGCACACTGGTGAGCGGAGGACCCCGCTGCGAAGCCTGACACGGCCGGGACACTGAAGAGGCCCTAAGGGTGTCCATCCTGACCTCAGCCAGGCGGCTGTCGCTGTCCCTGGAAGGTAGGGAGCGCACGTGCTGCGGAGTGTATCTGCGACTGCGCCAAGATGGCGTCGATTCCCGCCATTGAGCCATTTGTGGTCGACGGCACTTCCTCCTCTCTTGCCCCACGATGGAGAGACTGGACCGATCGTCTCCAGATCTACTTCGAAGGGGCGGGCATAGCCCGAGAGCGGCGCAGGGCCCTACTTCTTCACCTAGGAGGCAAGGACATCCATCGCATTTACAAGACGTTGGTGGAGGCAACTCCTAAGACCTACCACACGCTTCTCAATGCCCTGAATGCGCACTTCGAGCCGATGGCGAACAGGGACTACGAACGGTTCATATTTCGCCAGGCCAAGCAGGAAGCGGAAGAATCGCTGGACGCATTCCATGGGCGCCTGAAGGAACTGGCCAGCACGTGTGGTTTTCGCGATGAACAGGAGGAGATCCGAGGTCAGATTATTCAAGGATGCTACTCGTCCAAACTCAGAGTCAACATTCTTCAGGAGGACGGCAAGCCTCTGGCGGACATCCTCACTCTGGGCCGGTCGAAAGAATTGTCGCAAGCCAGGGCGTCGCACATGGAGGCGGCGCTCCACCGCCCTGTCAAGACGGAGCAAGTCAACGCGGTGGACACGACCAACGTGGTGAGGCCCAAATCGCGCCAAAACGCAGGGAAAAAGCCGCAAGGCAGGAAAAAGGGATGCGGATACTGCGGAGGCGCGCCCCATCGCCTGCAAGACTGCCCAGCAAGAGGGAAAAGACGCAGTGCATGCGGGTGGATGAACCATTTCGCGGCAGTCTGCCGGTCCACAAAGTCACGGAAAGAGGCGGCCCAGACGGTGGCGGAAGAGCAAGACGGAGAGGACATGGATGACGACGCAGGGGACTACCCGGTCCACTACGTGTTCGCGGTAGACCAACCACGACGGAAGAGACGACGACTCCCAAGGTGCAAAGTCAAGATCCACAACCAGGACGTGAGAGCCACCATAGATACGGGGGCGTCGATCGAGCTCATGGCAGCCAATGTGTATGAACAACTAAATCCCAGCCCCCCACTGAGCAAAGCAAGAATCAGAGTGTTTGCGTATGGGCAGAAAACACCAATCCCGCTCTTGAGGTGTTTCAAGACGGAGATATGCCACAACGATGTCAAGATACCCACCACAGTATACGTGACCCCTGAAGGAAATGGAATGCTGATCAGTGGGCAGTCAGCGGAAGAGCTGAGGCTGATATCGTTCGCCCTGGCGGTGCAGGAGGAAGAGTTAGAGGCTATCCTAGAGGAGTTCGAAGACGTCTTCAAGGGCATCGGATGCCTCAAAGGTAAAGAAGTATCCCTCCACATCGACCAGTCGGTCCAACCGGTGGCGCTGAGACACAGGCGCATTGCGTTCCATTTGCGCAAGAAGGTGGAGGACGAGCTAGAGGCACTGGAGAGACAGGGGATTATAGAGAAGGTCAGCGGACCCACCCCGTGGGTGTCCCCGATCGTAGTGGCGAGAAAACCGAAGCAGCCGGGGCAGGTCCGCATCTGCGTGGACATGCGCCTCCCCAACGCCGCAGTGAAGAGGGAGCGTCACCTAACTCCCACCATTGACGACATCCTGGGAGAACTGAACGGTGCCAGATGGTTTTCAAAGATGGACCTTAGGTCCGGATATCACCAACTGCCGCTGCACCCAGACTCTCGCTACGTCACTACCTTCTCGACACACGTCGGCCTCAGGCGGTACCGACGCCTCAACTTCGGAATCTCAAGCGCCGCGGAGGTGTTCCAAAACGCCATCCGAGAAGTCCTCAGCGGGCTGCCAGGGGTGCTGAACGTAAGCGATGATCTCCTGGTGTACGCCTCATCGATAGAAGACCACCACCGGAGGCTGCGAGGGGTCCTCCAGAGGATCAAAGAATCCGGACTGACCCTACACAGGGAGAAGTGCCAATTCCTAAAGAAGAAGATCAGTTTCTTTGGATACACATTCTCCGACCAAGGAGTCGCCCCGGACCCGGACAAGGTCAAAGATGTGCAGGACGCTCCAGCACCCTCCAACATCTTGGAAATAAGGAGTTTCCTAGGGATGGTGAACTTCTGCGGCCGGTTTGTGCCGGACTTGTCAAACCTCACGAAGCCCCTCAGGGAACTGACAAAGTCCACCACCCCGTGGCAATGGGGACCAGAACAGGAGCAAGCCTTTAAGGACACCAAGGCAGCGTTGTCGGCTGATACCACCCTATCATATTTCAATCCGGCACGGCCCACCAATGTGGCAGTGGACGCCAGCCCGTATGGGCTAGGAGCAGTCCTCGCACAGCTGCAGGAGAATGGTGAGTGGGCCCCGATAGCCTATGCGAGCCGCTCTTTGACGGACACAGAACAGAGGTACTCGCAGATCGAGCGAGAAGCGATCGCCATCCATTGGGCCTGCCGACATTTTCACGTCTACGTGTACGGCAATCCATTCACCGTGTCCACGGACCACAAACCCCTCATCCCCCTGTTTCAGGGATCGGCATCAAAACCCCCGCCGCGGATCGAAAAGTGGATCCTTCAGCTACAGGAGTACGACTACACAGTAGAGTACAAGCCGGGCTCCTCGAATCCCGCGGACTACCTCTCAAGACATCCCAGAGTAGCCACTAAAGCGGAAGAGGAGGATGCTGAAGACACGGAAGAATATGTCCGGATGGTATCAGAGAGATCCCGGCCATTGCCCATGAGCCTCAACACGATCGTAGCAGCCACCCAGGAGGACGAATGTCTGCAACTAGTCCTGACGGCCGTCCAGTCACATGACTGGCGCCCCATCCAGTCCTCCATGGCCAGACGAACGCTGCAAGCCAAGGCCATCCTGGAGTCGCTCACGCGGGTCAAGGATGAACTCTCGGTTGACACCAGCGGGTGTCTTCTTCGGGGCCCGCGACTGGTGATCCCATCCAGTCTGACCCAGCAAGCAGTAGACCTGGCACACCGGGGCCATCAAGGCATGGTGAAAACAAAGAGTCGGCTGAGAGCCAAGGTATGGTTCCCGGGGATGGACCCTATGGTGGAGCGAACGGTCCGAACATGCTCCTGGTGCCAGGCGTCAGGTCAGCCGGAGCATCCCCACCCCGTCATCACCGAGGAAAACCCGCAACGACCGTGGGAGAAAGTGAGCGCAGATTTTGGGCACCTCCCAGATGGACGCTATGCCCTGGTGATCATCGACGACTACACAAAGTACCCGGAGGTCGAGGTGGTGGGAAGCCAGACCGCCGTGGAGGTCATCACAAAGTTCGAGAAGACTATCGCCACGCACGGAATATTTGAAGTGGTCAAGACGGACAACGGCCCACCCTTCCAAGGGCAATAATTTGCGGACTATCTGAAGGAGTGGGGAATCCACCACCGGAAAGTGACCCCGCGCTGGTCTCAAGCCAATGGGGAAGCGGAGAGGTTCATGCGGACCCTCAACAAAGTGGTACGCATTGCGCACGCCGAAGGGTCGCCGCTCGAGAGGGCCATCTACAGCTTCCTGAGAGAATACCGGCTGACGCCTCATCTCACGACAGAGACAGCCCCGGGACCGGCGAGCATGGGCCGAATAGTGCGAGACACCATCCCGCATCACCCAAGCTGGATTCCGCCTCAGATCGACGCGGGGAAGGTTCTAGCCAACAGGACCCGCACCAATGAACAGGCCAGTGCCGACCGGGGAGCCCGGATGTCAACCATTCAAGTTGGAGACAGAGTCTATCTCAAGGACAGGTATCCTGGGAGCAAATTCCGGCTCCCCTTTGAACACAAACCTTGGACAGTAGTCCGCCGAACTGGAACTCTGGTCACCGCGAGGCGAGGGACCAAGGAGGTAACCAGGAACATATCGTTCTTCAAAAGAGTGCACCCCGGGACCTCAGACCAGCATCCGTCGGAACGCCAGGGCGACTGGCCGAGTCAGCTGCCAGCGGATGGAGGGTCAGAAGGGAGTCAGGGGCCCACCCCCTCCGATCACGAGGACCACCCAGACCAGAGTGCGACGTCGCCGCCAGGAACACCAGGCGGGAGGTCGCCCAGCCCTCAGGAGCGGTCCCCAGGGGGCGCAGCCTCGCAGGGAGTGGTCCCGACAACACCAGCAGTGCGGGGACAGCAGTCCGGATACAGCCTGAGAAGAAATCCGGCGCCGTCCTCCCAGCTGGCTGACTTCCTGGTGTGACGGACCTGGGACTAGAATTCCAGTGACTGGTAACAGACCTACTAGGTCAAAATGTTTATTGTTTGTTTTGATAAAGGTTAGAAGGAATGTAGTGTCCTCCGACGTCGGGTAGCGGTATAGTCTACCCGCGTCGGAGGTGAGGAACGAGTGCTGACGCATGACGTCATGCGCTATGTATAAATAAAGGGGCGTGGCCCGCAATCGGCAGTCGGGACCACGCTGGAAACCACATCGTGTGTCTGAGAGCCTTACTGCGCGATGCAGCGCGATAGCCACGAGGTCTCTGGCATATAGGCCATTACAAAAGTGTCATTCATAGTCGTTGAATGTCACTCATAATTACACTGAAATTACGAAAATGTCTCACATAATAATCTGGAACCTTGGCAGCAATGAGTATGCGCCCTGTGTTCAGGGGTGGCGCCCAGCGCTGTGAATACGCAGGAGTACCTTTTAACGAGTACTAGGTACTTAAGGGCATATTATCAAGCCAGGCGATAAAATTATCGCCGCTTTAGCGGCAGAAAACTGCCGGTAAAACGGCGATAATGGGCTTGATAATATGCTCCATGGAATTCCAATTGAAGCCCATGTTAGATGTCCTTCACATCTAACATGGGCTTCAATTGGAATTCCATAGAGCATATTATCAAGACCATTAGCGCCGTTTTAAGCGCCGATAATTGTATCGCCATAATCGCCTGGCTTGATAATATGTTCCTAAGAAACCAAAGCACTCAATGCACAATCTTGAATTTTTTTTTACTTTACGCATAAATCGTGTAAAGGGTGTAATATCTCATTTCACCTGAAAGAACCCTATATACGCGCTTCTTCGATTAATTGTTTACTCTTAAGTGGGCAGGATCAGATGAAACAGTTTCCCTTTGGCTCATCGGCTACCTGGTCCAGGGGTCAGCGGAATTTCACAGTGACTGAGGGACCAATGAGAAATAAAGAAAACGCCCGACTCCTATATTCAAATACTCTATGAATAAAACAGCTGCAGCAGCTCTCTTCTCATTGGTCGGTATAAACCCTCCTCCTTCCTCCTACCCCCCCCCCCCCCCCCCAGCTTCATCCTAATATTCTGCTTGGGCTCTGATTGGTGAAAATAAGAACGTCCTTCTCTCCTATGGAAAGTTGTGTCTTCCGTTATTAACCAATGACGCCATCCCTGAGTCTTTATAGGCTGCAGTCTTAGCAAGAGGTCATTATTTGTGTTGTTTGCGATCCGCTATGTCTGCCCGGGGGAGTCAAGGAGGCAATACCCGCGCTAAGGCCAGGAGCCGCTCTTCCTGCGCCGGGCTGCAGTTCCCTGTGGGTCGTGTGCACAGGCTGCTCCGCAAGGGAAGGTACGCCGAGAGGGTGGGCGCCGGTGCTCCGATCTACCTGGCCGCAGTCCTGGAGTACCTGACCTCCGAGATCCTGGAGCTGGCCGGCAACGCGGCCCGGGACGACAAGAAGAGCCGCATCACCCCCCGGCACCTGCAGCTGGCCATCCGCTTCGACCAGGAGCTCAACAAGGTGCTGGGCAAAGTCACCATCCCCGAGGGAGGCGTGATCCCCAGCGTGCATGCCGCCCTGTTGCCCAAGAGAGCCCCGGCCCCGAAGGTGGGGTACAAAAGCGACCTGTGGTAAGACACTCGGACGGGGCTGCAAAGCTATCATCAGCTGAAGGGCATTTTCGGATCCCTGGCCCTCCGCCAAAGTGTCTCCGAAGAAACACTTGGGAACTTAAGGGCATGCCCTACAGTCTAAAGCAATGTGTGTGTACCTTTGAGTGTCTTTGTCTACAAGGATCTGATCCATGAGTGGGGTCAGGCCCGGGATGTATGTAGGTATACAGGGGTGTTTCTGCATGGGACTATTTGAACTTATGTTTGTGTACAGTAACTCAAGGTGTTTTGACTGAAGACTAACGGCATGAACGAGTGACGAGCGCTTGAAGAGACAGCAAACCACTTTTAGGGTTTTGGCTGGGTAATGGTACGGCGTGGTAATGGTATCTTTAGGGTTTGGGGCGGGTATAGGGTGGTACAGGTAATTTTAGGGGTTGAGGTAGATGGTGGCAAAGGGTAATTTTTAGGTTTAGGGGTGGGTATAGGGTGGTTAGGGTTTAGTTGTCGGTAGTGGTATAGGTGGTGGTAAAGGGTAATTTTTAGGTTTAGGGGTGGGTAAGGGTATAGGGTGGTTAGGGTTTAGTTGTAGGTAGAGGTATAGGCGGTGGTAAAGGGTGATTTTAGGCTTTAAGGGTGGGTCAGGGTATTGGTTGGTACGGGTATTTTTAGGGGTGGGTTGGGGTATAGAGTGGTTAAGGAAACTTAAAAAGCTTTTGCAATGCAAATTGGTCTCGCTTTTGTGAGTTAGTGGTATTGTCAATGTAAATGACAATGTCTTTCATCCATGTGTTTTGGATCGGAGTGTTGTGAACGTGTGTGGAGTGGAATTATATGGGTTGGGTTGGTATGGTTGTGGAATTGAGTTTGGTGAAATTGTGTGGTGAGGAGTGGATTTGTTTAGTGGTATAGTGTGCAGTGGAAATATGTGGATAGTATTGATGTGATATTGAGTGTACTGGAATTATGTGGAGTGGATTTGGGACCGAGTGGAAGTATGTGGAAAGGCATGCAAGCCAGTAGTTGCTTTTTCTGGTGGTGTATCCCGGGCTGCTGCGCGCCTGTGATGAGTAATTTGGTGTAAATTGAGAATGAGCGTCGTGTCTCCCCTGCATTTCTACACATCCGCTTTTTTTTCCCTGTCAGGTGGGCGTGGCAGGATTCCAGTAAGGTGTTTTTTGGGCTGGGTGCTCTGTTCGCCCGGCCGGAGGTCTATGCTGCCTTTCTCGGGCCGAGATGTGTTCATGGTTGGCCATTCAACAGGCTGTTCCCTCAGCAGGGGGAATGGGTGTGGGGGACTCTCTCTTTGTTTTGTGTTGGTTGTTCTGTGTATCAGACTCCTAATTTCGGGGTTTCCCATAAGGCTTGGTTGCCTGGAGGTTTGGGCGGGGTGAGTCGCCCTGGCCTAGTCAGTGGTTTTGGTTTTCGCCTCTTGCTCTGACAGTTATGGGTTAGACTCCTAGTGTTTCACTCATGTGTGTTCAGTTACATTGTTAGAGCATGGTTATGTCTTGGAAGCTTCTTTGCTCTTCTTTCTTCCAGCTAGGCGGCTGCAGGGCCAGGATGGGCTATAAGGTATGCTGGGATTAGTGTCTCCTCGGCACTCAGTTGTTCTGCCTACGTGGCTCTGTATTGCACCAGAGCTAGTGACCAGTTTTTGACTGCCGGTCTGGGTAATGTATTGCCTGTGTGGGGTGGTCCATCTGCACATGGTTCAGCCGCTTTTTTAGGTCTCGCCTACGTAGCGCGCATGCGCTGCATAGGAGACCTTTAGCCGTCGTGCAGCTCTTTTTCAAAGCACATACTTGTGCTTGTGGCGGCATACAGCTTGCGGGAGTGCGCAGCGGCGCGCCACAAGCACAAGTATGTGCTTTGAAAAAGAGCTCTCCCCAGCGGGTGCACCCCTCCGCCTCTCTCTCCTGCTGCAGCCTGAACGCCTTTTTTTTTTTTTTTTTGGGACTTTCAGCGCAAGGCTTGTCGCCCCTCTCACTCTCGTCCTCTTTCACTTTCCCTCTCTATTTCTTTTGTCTCTGCGTATGTCTTCTTCCTGTCTCTTTCTCTGTCTTTCTTCTTATCTGTCGTTCTCTCGGCCTGTCTCACTTCCTTTTCTCTGCCTACTTTCCAATCTCTTTTTTTTCTTTCTCTCTCTCTAGCTCTTTGCTCGCACTTCCTCTTTTCCTCTCACACTTGCTCTACTGAAGCTGTTTCCTATGGAAAGACTGTCAAGGGACTTGAGGTGTCGGGATAGTAAATCTGACACACTGTGGAAATCTCTACTTATATTTTAAAGGAGGGATCACTAGCTTTGGCTTGTTCCAGGTCACTTGGCCCTTTGACAGTAGGAATAGGCAGATGCATAAATCTGAGAGGATTCCGAGTCGTAAGATGTATTTGGGCACAGATGAAGGAGACGGGTTGTCCACAGCTATGCACACATTTATTCTCTCTGTTTATTGTTACCGACGTATTTTGCAATCCGTGAGTGGAGGGTGGGAAGTGTCTTGTCCCTATGTAGGTATATCTTTCTCCTATGTGAAATGTCATAAAAGCCAGTGACTTGATTTTATTCAATGTTGGGAAAACTTAAAGGAAATAAAAACATATGGCTTTATTCCCAAAATATATTTGTGCTGTAAAATTCCCCTTTAGAGGTAATGACCTTAAGCTTGTTTTAAGGCATGGGCGGGCTTCTTGGCCAATTTTCGAAGACCCCCATATTTTAAGGCCCACCCTGTTAAAGTGATCAAAACGGAAGACTATCTCTCGCTCTTTCTTGTTCTCTCTCTTTCTGTGTTACCATCTTCCTCTTACCCCTTCTGACTCATCCTTTCTCTACCTATCCCACAGTTCTCAACCTCTCTATCCGTCTTTCTCTACCTCACCTACATCTTGCTCTATCATCCATTTCCCTGTCTTGCTAACCCTTCTTTACCTCTCTATTTTGTCTGCCTCCAATTAACTTACTCTTAGCTCCTGTTTGTTTAGCCTCTCTACCTCCCACCTCTACTCACATTTCCCTCCTTCATCTCTCCCTCTTCCTCTCTTGTTGTAAGTTAACTCTCTCTACCTGACCAGAGACTAAATCCCTGCCCATCTCTCTAACTTACTTCTCTACATACCACACTCTGTGACTAGCTGTCACTTCTCTATACCACCCAATACATTTCTTACTCTGTTGCACCTTTCTGTCCCATGTCTCATTCCTTTACCTAAACACTCCCTTTTTACCTGTCTGTTTATACATGGCTACGTACCTACCACACTATTGCTTTACCTTTAAACTCTCTCTGTACGTCACACCTCTTTCAATAAACCTCAGTGCCCCACAGCACTTACCGCTCATGACCTCAACTTGCCACCTCTCTCCGATCCTATCTCTAGCTCTCGGTCAGCTCTCTGCCCCTCTCTTCTTCTCAAGTGCCCCTCTCTCTCTGTGTCTCTCCTTTCTCTTCTTTCTGCATCTTGCTGCTCTGTTTGCATCTCATCCCCCTTCATTTCTCTTCCATTTACTTCACCTCCCACTTAATTTCATCTCTTTATCTTACCCTTTCTATAATATTTGCCATCTATACCTTAACTTTCTCTAGCTCTCGCATGCCTTTCTACATCCCCATTCTTTCATTTCTCTCTGCCTCACATCTCACTGCCTCATCTCTCTTCCCCACCTCTCATACACTATCTAGCCTCTCAATTTACCTCACCTATTGGCCTTCTATGTCTCTTTTTATTGATGTCCTCTTTCCCTCACCTTTCCCATTATTTTATTTTTCTCTCTACAATGCTCTCTACATCTTCCACCTATCACTCCCTTTGCTTTCATCTTTCTATCTCCTTCACTGCTTCCGTGCACTCTCTCTGCTTCCAATGTCTCGCTCGTTTAATACATCTGTCTTACCTCTGTCTCTCTCTCCCTGTTTCACCATTCTCCACTTTTCCCTCGCCCTTCCTCTGTATTAGCCTCATCTCTCTACCTCATCTGTACCTCTTTACTCCTCATATCTTTCTATTTTTCATCCCACTGGCTCTACCTGCCTCTCTGCCTCGCTACTTTGTTTACCTGACCTGTCATTCTGTGCTTCACCTTTCTATTTGTGCTATCTCATTATAAGTCACCTCTCTTCCTATTTTATTTCTCTCTAGACCTTGCCCCTCGTGTTGGCACCTTTCTTACCAGCCTACATTTAAAACTGCATGCCAGGCCTCTAAAGACAAGCATTGGGCATAGCCAATAGGTCTCGTGTTTGGGACCTTATACGTTTTTAGCCATGCAACAGTTGAGGTTATTGCACCAAGGATATTGTGCTGCATAACTAAATACTTATAAGGTCCCAAAAGCGAGACCTATTGGCTATGCCAATGCTGGTTTTATTTTGTGATGGGTCACTTTTCTGTTCGCCCGGCTGGAGGTCTGCTGTGCCTTTCTCTGGCCATGGTGAGTATGTGGCAGTTGCCGTGGCTATCTGCTGATCTTCTGACTCTATTGCTTAGGGTCATTGTCTTGGATCTCTGGTGTTGCAGTCCCCACTACTGCACAATTTGTTCCTATCTGTATCCTGGTGGGGTGTTTTAAGGCTCCAGGGATGTGGACTGTTGGTCGGGCTGCCAACATTAGACCTGGGGAGGGGATGGACTTATGGTCTCTCTCTGCTGGTTATGTTGGTACAGTAGAAAGGAAATGGTCCCAGAACATGCGTACTTTTAAAACCTGAACAAAATCAACAAAATAAATATTGCAACAATTAAGGCATATCGAAGTGTTATTTAATCACACCTGGATCGAACACATGAATGTGTAAGTAAATTCACATTAATCAAAAAAGTGCAGGGTGCCACGGGGAAGGGGAGGGAGTGACGAGTTGGGTAGGGTAATAGGATAAGTGACATACATATATTTATAACAATAGTACAAGTCAATTGCTGGGCACATTAATATCGTGCCAAATAGTCAGGATGAAATTCATTCATTGCAAGATTGGATGTTTTGACAAAAACCATATACAAGCGAAAAAACAGTGCTCATTGCACTATTGAAAGTACTGGCATAGTCAAATGTCGACGTTTCGACCCCTCGGCAAGGGTAGGTTGATTCAGTCCTTACGGGCGGGGTCTTCCTCAGGACAAAGAGGACGGTGAGACAAGAAGGGTAGGCACCATGTTAAAGAACGGACATCTAGTCACTGTCAGCTTGGCGTCCAAAGGCGCAGGGGCTGGTAGGCTCCAAAAACGGGTGAGAGTGACGGACACTAGTATTGATAAAATCACAAAGGAGGTATTGATTACTCCATCATAACACGCCGTGACGTAGATCGGTGAGTTGAGTGAAATGAATCACGGGGGAATCGGCCTCTTTAGACGGCATCCATGAATGCGGCGCTCGGGGTTCTGACAAAGCACATGTTGGTACAGCTTGCGTCCCGCAGATGGTCTGCGGTGCCTTCCTCTGGCTAGGATGGGCGTATCTGGGTTGCAAGGCTGGCGGGGTCTCCTCGGCTGCCAGTTGTTCGGCCCTCCGGGCTTTCTGTGTTGAGCCTCTATGGGTGGTCTGTTGTCAGTAGCCTATCTGAGCTGTGTGCAGTTTTAGACTTTCTTCAATGGACCTGATTCCAGGGGAATCCTTGGTCTATGGAAATCCCTGGGCTTATTGGGGCACTGCAGGGCGGTGCTCTGAAGTCGCTCTAAGAGAATGGGCATACTGCAGCAGTGTGGAGCTGCTCACTTTCTACCATTCGTTTACGCCTGCTTTATGTGCATGCTGGGCCTCTCGGAGAATGCGGTGCATAACAGCCTGAGGGGGATGCAGTGCTCCTTGCTGATGGCAAAAGGGTCACGGGCAGTTAATTCAGTGAGCGGCTTCCTTACTCCTGGATGGTCTCCGGTGGGTTGTGTGCTCTGGTTGCAGGCCTGGTAGGCAGCTATGGTGGTCCCTTTTTCCTTTCTTAGGTTGTCACGGGCGATGCCTAACCGTTCGGTGAGTGGTTGTTTGGTTTTCCCAGCTGTTTGCCGTTGACTGGTTGCACGCCTGGTCCTGATGGTCCTCTCCCAGTGCATTTTCTCGCTTGGCTGTCTGGGTGCCCAGGGCTTTCCCACCTGTGATTCCCCATTCCTGTTCCTTCTGTACAGGCAGTTTCTGCCCAGGTGGGATTGGCGGCAGATTATCTTTCACAATGTAGGTCCTCCAGGCTGAGCTCCTGGCTTGAGTTGTCCGGTGGGCGCATGGCCTGTGGAAGGTAAATTGCGGTGTTACTTCGTGCATGGGTGCTTGCCTTTCCATCTAGTGGGTGTGGTGGTTCATTTGGAGAAGCTTTCTCTTCGACTGTCTTCCTTCTTCACGTTACTGGGGGCCTCCCTGCTCCCATCCCAAGGCGGGTCATCCCGGTTCAGCTGATTTGGGTTGGCAGGGGGATGGGGGTGTTTGCTGTATAGTAACTGACGGTCTCAGGTGTTTCTACCGGTGTTGGATCTGTGGCACCTCCTCTCTTGGGTGGCATTCATTTAATTCGCCTGCTATCCTTCCTTCTACAACTTCCCTTCTGGTTTGCGTGGCTGCAATCTTTTTGCAGGTTGCATTCCTACATGTGCCAGTTTGTCTATGTCTTGGGTGGGTTCTGGCGTTTGCTGTGGGGTCACTGCCTTTCCAGTTCCTGACACTTGGGCTCTCGATAATCTACTGTGGTTGCCTGGGTATTGGTTACCGTTAGGGCTGTTCTGGCGCCTCCATTGCAATATTCCCCGATTTTGTTTCCAGGGGAAAGGTGGTGTCGCTTTGGGGATGGATGCCCTGCTGATTCCATGGCCTGTGGGCCTATTGTTTGCTTCCCTCAGTTTGCCTTGCTGAAGGGGTTTCTAGGTCGAATTCGGTGAGGGGTGGGGGCCCTCCCGTTGTTCTGGTGACTCCAGCTTGGCATGTTCGAATGGCTTCCTCTGTTGAAGATGGTAGTGGGTCTGGACTGACTAGTTCCATTGGTTACGTCTTCCTGTGGTTTCATAGTCTCCTAGTGCCCTCTCTAGCGTTTCCAGAGTTGGGGTCTTGACGATTGGGCGCGGTGGTTTCACATGGCTTACTCCCTCAGCTTCTTTCACCTCTTCTGTGCTGGCACCCTCTGGGGTCTGCCTGGTCTTCTTATTCTCGGCATTGGCTGTCATTTGGGGTGTGGTGATCGTACACATGTGGTTCCATTTTCTATTTCTCTGCCTCAGGTGCTTCATGTCCTCCACAATGGCCTTTTGAGGCTTTGCGGTCCCCTTGATGGGGTCTGATTGTCGGGTTGGGTCTGATCTTCAGGTTCTTTGAAGGGTGGTCGATTCTCCGTCCATTCCCTCAGGTGGCGTGTCCCTCTTGGGCTTTTAATCTGGTTTTCCGGGCTCTCTGGTGTCCCTCGTTTGTCTCTCTATTGTCTGTGGCGGTTGCGCCTTCTGGCTTTGCAGGTGTTTTTTTCTGGTGGTGATAATGTTGGCTCGTGGGCTTGGGAACCTTGACTCGTCTTGTCTGTCTCCTTGCTTTCCTGTGTTTGGGGCCGGTTTTGCTCTATGGTTCTGTCTGCTGTGTTGGAGCTGGACTATCTTTCCTCTTTGTTTGCCCATAACTTTGCATCTTTTTTGAGTGTTTCTAAGTTGATGTTTGGACAGTTGGGCTGTTCTCTCTCTTTTTTTTTTTTTTTTGCTTGGTATGTCTCATTGGTTACTGGAGATAAGCAAGGGGGATGAGGTAATGCTTTTATCACTTAAAGGTAATTGCATCACTCGGAGTTCTAATCTCGCTTATCCCCATTACGGCCCTCCCTCCCGGTTGTCAGGTCTACAGTGGCTTGGGACGTACTGCAGGTGTGGTGGAGGTGGCTTTTATTAAGTCTCGCCTGAGCTGCAAGACATTTAGTTAGTGGATTTTTAAAGTGCTACCAGAGGCTTTTCCTGGCCTCAAGCTTGCGTTCACGAGCGCGTGCACAGCCGCCATCTGTCCTTCCTCCGTCTGGCCGTCATGGCTCATAAAGCACAGCGCTCTCCCAAGCGCCTCCCTCTGCCCCTCCCCCACCACAGAGCGCGTCCCAGCGACCACTTCCTGCTCACTTTTATTTTTTCCCCGCGGCCGCGTCGGTTTCATTTTTATATGCTGCTATACATACACTCCAGGAACAAATGACATTTGCAACCATGATGTACTTGCATTTTCTTAAAACCTTCTTCCTGTGCTGTCTGGGAGCTGTTCCGTCGTCACACCTGTTCTATCCATCGCGCGTGCCAGCGCGAGGCATCTTAGTTCCGCTTTCTTCCTGGCAGTTCCTTGTTTATGTGTTTGCACAGTTATTTGTTTGTTTAATTCACACCGCGAGAGGAAAATGCCAAAATAGAAACTAAACCTGCTTCCACACCTAATTTACGAGCTCGGGCAACCTTGACAGATTGTCTTCTATTGCTGAAATCAGGCTCCTCTGCTTGCACTACCCCCACCCTTCTCGTCTGCTTCATTTTTTGTTTGTCTTACTCCTGTGCTCGTACTACCCCCCTCCCTTCTCCCCCTCCTTCCTCGTCAGTTTCATTTGACTCTTGTATCCCTGTTATTATTAGTTTATGCATGTACTTAAGACCCCAAACACTTGGATTGTTTTTTGCTACAATTTATTTTTTTGTCCCTCGTGGTGACATACAGCTCTCCCCCAACACATTAAATTAGGCACTGACATTATACACATCTCTCATCCATAAAGTAAAAACATGGGACATATGTAGGGTATTAGAGTAAACTACTTGCCAATTATGATTTGTGAAAAGAATTATTACTAAGAAAAATCGCATTTTCGGAACTCTGTCCCTGTTATTATTCGTAATAAAAATCGGAATTTCAGGCACGCTGTCCCTGTTTCTTTTTTAACTACGAAATAGCTGTTTGGGATGCTATGTAGAAATGGGATAACTTGTAGGAATAACTGAGTTTCTATTAGCTGCCCAGGTGCCTTAGAAAGGTCTCTATTGGTCTCACCTGTGAAACGTATTGTGCATTATATTTTCACTCTATTTCTGGCAATCAACAACACCACAGCATTACACAGCATCACAATAGCATCTGTCAGCGCAACCACAGCATCAATCATAGACAGCACAGCATCAGCGAGCACCACCACTGTATCACTTATCAACACTACAGCATCACTCAGCACAACACTGCATAAATCTGCACCAACAAAGCACGAGTCAGCACCACCACAGCATCATTCTGCACAGCATCAGTCAGCATTATCACAGCATCAATCATCCACACCACAGCTTAACTCTGCCCCACTACAGCATCAATCAGCACCACCACAGCATCAGTCAGCACTAACACAGCATCAGTCAGCACTAACACAGCATCATTCATACCACCACTGCATCACTCAACCCCACTAGAGCATCACTCAGCACACCACAAGTATTCAGTTATGCAGCACAATATCGTTGCTGCAACAACCGCAACAGTTGCATATATAAAAACTTATAAAATACCAAAAGCGAGACCTATTGGCTATGCCAATGTTTGTTTTTACGAGGCCCCGGGCTGTTATTGCATAATGGAGATGAGCGAGAGTAGGACTCGGAGTAATGCAATTACTGGTAAGTAATAGAAGCATTCTGTTCGGTCTATATTTGGGATTCGCTGGCAGTCCTGTAAAATGACATTAAAGCACTTTACATTTAAACATATATTTTTTTCCCTCCAGGTAAGCAGTTGTGCATTGAGTGGAAGGTGAGCGGCCAAGGCCAGGCGTCACGTGTGTCCTCCTCAAGTTTCACACAAGATTATAACCTACTGGAAGCCAAACAATGGGCTAAGAATGCCTTTCCCAGAACGGCCATATGATCCCTAGGGTCCTTCCCCTTTGTGTGCAGAGCCACAAACCCTAGCATTCGTGGGCAGGGCGCTGCAGGGTTCAACTCAAAGCACACGCAGGAGCAAACCCTGCGAAGACCGTTTTCAATGCAGGGGCAGACAACGTTGCAGGACTAATTATAAAGCACTTTACATTACAGAAAGGTATTTTTATTTTCTCCAGTTAAGCATATACTGCACTCACTCAATGGAGAGTGTGCTTTGAAGACCAGTCATCGCTTCACACCGCTCTCCATGCTCCCCCAGACAGTTTCTTGTCGGGGACATTTCAAGGCGCGCAACATTTCACGCCCATGTTACATTTAATGTCTTATGAATAAATCTATGAATGAAACTTTCTAACAAGCTGAGAAGTGTTTATTGCTGTGTCTTATGGTTTGTGTTATACATTCCCACCGTTATTTCAATGTAATTGCCTAACAGTTGTGGTTTGTATTCGCTTAACTTTTAAAATGTTGTTGTCTTTCACACCCTCTCAGTTGCCTTCTCCTCTTTCTCAACACTGCTCAGGAAACCGTTTTTGTTCTTTTCTGTTTTCTTCTTTCTTCTCCTCCTCCTCTGTTCTCAGCATTGCTTGGTTTTCTTCTGGTCTTTCCTCCCACGTGGTTACTGGTGTCAGTTTTTGCTTCTCACACCTCGTTCTCTCCAGTCTCTCAACTACCCATTTTCACCTTTTCCTTTCCCTCATTACTCTTTCCACACCAGTATAGTTTGCTCCTCCGCTTTCTGTCTACCTCTTACTTACCCTCAATAAATACTTTGCAGTTTCTTTTCCTCTTTCCAGTCTCACTCATTCTATATCTCCGCTCTCTTATGTATGTCCCTTTTTCTTCTGCTCTCCCATGCCTCTCTAACACTTCTCTCCAGTCTTACCCCCTCCCTGTAGCCCCCTCTATCCAATCACTTCCCATTCTGTCTGCGGTGTGTGTGGTCCCTCATTCTACTCTGATACGACTCTATCCTTTTCCTCCTATTCTCAGATTGTTGTCAGTTTCCCTCCTTTCTCAACCCTCTTTCCAGCCACTTTCGCCTTATTCCCCCCCCCCCCCCTTGTACCACCCTTCTTTCTTCCTCCTCCTCTCACTAGTGTATTATTTTCTTTATCTGTCCAGTCTCTACTAACATTTCTTTCCCTCCTCATTTCTCAAGTTTCTCTTTCTCAGTCTTTTCTCTGGGTTCTCTTTTGTTATGTTAACCTCTTTCCAGTGATTCTTTCTTAACTTAATTTTTTCATGATGTCTTTGTCTGGTTTTGCCTCATCTCCTTTCTGTGTCTCTCCCCAGCTTATGTCGATTGTCTCTCATATTCGCTTCCTCCTTGATCCAGGATCTTGCTACAAGGTACAGTATGTAGGTTTTTGCTTTAAAAATATCGGCGATTGCGTTTGGTGACATGTGTGCCCTGCTGTGGCCTGTGAGCCACAAGGATGCTGCCAGGGTTTTCAGCTTTGCACACACACATTCTGTCCTGGCTTTGAAAAGGAGGGGCCTGGGAAGAATCAGCATGATAATAAGAGGAGAAAGGAGCAAATATTGGCAAATCCAACAGGTCGAACCTTTGGGACTGATTTGCTTTGCCAGTGCTTCTTGGCGGTTCTGTATAGCATCGGCAAAATGCATTTTGGGCATGCTGTGCACATGCCTCGAAAAATCATGAACATTTTATTAGATCTGCAGATCTAGTGACATAAATAATGTACTCGACCTAATTATATTGCTCTTGCCCCATAAACTGGCTTCAAATTGTGATCCTGGGCAAATATTTTAGTTTACTGAGCCACCCGTTTCTGTTTTATCAAATATGAGAGCACCTTCAAAAACGCAAGTTAAGCACGTTTCCTGTACTTTTGATTTATATATAATACAAATCTAGCCACATATAGAATACACATGACCGCTGACTTGCCTCTTAGTACATTAACAGCATTGTCATCCGGGAGGGGACAGGAATGTTTCTCAAATCATGTTTAAAAACAATCACTTTTAATAAATAAATACCTGAAGCGGTAGCCCACTTAATTACAATCTGCAGGTTTTCCACTGAAATGATCACATTTCACACTGACGTGGTTTTACTGATAGAACTATATACAGTACAGTGTTTGGAAATCAAGTTTCTGCATATGTTTGTCAGACTACTAAGTAACGTTTTCTGATTTGTTTTGCTCCTATTTAAATCGTTGTTCGCATCACACTTATGAATTATAAAAAAAATGTTATGTCGTAATTCCTGGTATTTTTTAAATACTTGTGCTATTCATTTACAAGCTGTTTAAATGTTGTGTTAGGAAACAAAACTGAAATCTTACAGCCTTTTGTTTCACAATGGTTGTCAGACTGCTCCCTTGACAAAAACCTCGAACTGTAATAAGAGAAGGCAAAGTAAACACTATTTTCCAGGATAAGATAAGAAACAACTAGTAAAAAGACAAAATGGCATTTGACCTCTATCCTTGAACAGACAGTGACTGTGTCAAGATAAAAGCAAGCATTGGCATAGCCAATAGGTCTCACCTTTGGGACCTTATAAGTGTTTACCCATGCAACAGTTGATGTTGTTGCACCAAGGATATTGTACTGCATAACTAAATACTTATAAGGTCCCAAAAGCGAGACCTATTGGCTATGCCAATGCTTGTTTTCTAATTTGCAGCCACGCTGCACAGCAGCTGTGCTACTGTACAACAGGGCTAAAAGAAATAGACAACCCCAATATCTCTCCTAGAAGTTAGACTTATTGGCTTTGCCAATGTTTGTTTAAGAAATGCTTTAGCAGTGTTCAGCCTTGGTTGGAAGTTAGTGTGTGAGATTCCCTAGTTTTTTGCCAATTCATATACTTTGCTTTCTGAGACATCCCTCTCCGCTCTTGCTATGTCCAGAAGTGTTTGTCTCAATGTCAGGAAGAAAGTTTCTATTTGCCTACAAAAAGAGTGTTGGAGTGTGTGGTCTAGTGTTCTCTATTAGCCTTTCCAATTGTGTTTCCACCCTCACTATGGATTCCTCCATTAGCTTCCATAGCGAGACAGCACCCATTAATTTTAAATTGGAACATTGAGTCCCACTTCAAGTGCTGAACTCGATCATTATCTATAACTATAAGTCAAACAAATTAGGCCCTCTTTAGGAGTCAAGGGCTAAATTCCAATCCCTGTGCAAACACATCTTTGTCCAGGAATTGGTATTATAAACTGTGTAATCTCAGATAATTATCACATCCTTTAATATGTTCTCCGATTCTGGCAGGTAAAATCTGCCAAAATATATTGGGGGAAAGGTGAAGACAAAAGACAAATCTTGCAGAATTTAGTGTACTAAACAGTGCCTGTTATACCCCATTTTCCTTTTAAAATATCAGAATAGGAGGTATTTACCTTTTGTGGTAAATACCTCACTTAAGCATAATGGTATCTACCTTATATGGTAAATGCCACACCCTATTCTGACACACTCACAATGAGGACGTACGTTTTCCAGCGTCCCATCCTATGTATAGTTCTGTGAGGGCGTGATCAGAGGTAGCTTGGGCATGATCTGAGAAACCTCCATATGGTTGAGTAGGCATATCTGCTCAGGAAGGTGCAGCCTTATTCGGGCAGGTGACTCTCCTGCAACATCAGCACTGTCAGCGAGTAGCTCCTAATGTATTGCAATTCAATCAACATCGCTACTGACAATATTATTAGCCAGAACACCATCACTTTTAGGATTATTGGCCAACATAACCACTATCACATGTCCACAAAACCAACATCATACTCCCAAATATACCCACCATAATATACCAACACAAACAGCACCATCATACCATGTAAGCAACCAACAACTAACCCACAGCTGCCCACCACGATAACAAATGTAAAACATACATTCTACCATCATGCCCCAAGAAAAGCAAAAATACATTTAAAAAAAGCAATGAAAAAAATTAAAAAAGTAAAGATGGAAGACCGCAAAGGCTGACCAATATGTTAGCCGTGGCTTTGCCCTAAAAGCTAGGAAATCATGAAGCACACAAACATGGTTGATAAAATGAGTACCATTGAGTTGGTTAAAAATAAATATGTCCTTCAGTGGCAAGATGCCCAAGGGTCTAATAAAATGAATTTGTTCATCTGTAACGATACTAGTGCTCATGTATAGTGCTCTGATACCCGATGTCTCGGGTCTAGTTCGCGCTATATAAAACTATAAAAAAAAAATTTTTTAAAGGGTAAAAATACAGTGTGTGTTGATGGAATTGTTTTCTTGCTGCTCTAGTGATTTTGTCATAGTCACCTGTGAACCCCCTTCTAGGTCTAACATTGCCTTTGTTACCATTTGAAAGGCATAGTGTCCGAGCCATGGCTGTATGCAGCACACCTGCAACATCCTGACAGACACCGTTCAGAGCCGGTTTGCCGGTGACCGTGAAAGCCTCATGATTTTGTCACACCTTCGCTCTATCTCTTCATCACTTTAGACGAGACACTCCTGTCTGAAACAGACACGGAGAGATAACATCTTCATCAACGGTACGAATGCTTCGAGGTTAGCGAAAATCTCCCGCCTGGCTTCAAGAATTATGGGTTTTTGTTGTTGACAGTTACTGTGGTTGTGCAATAACACATCTGCATCTCTGAAAAGGAGCGCAAGGCATCTAGATAACAAGCTGATCGCAGTAAAAAGACAGAAGTGGATGCCTGCTTGTGCCCCGGGGGAACTGCAGGTCAGCAAAAAGACAGAAGTGGATGCCTGCTTGTGCCCGGGGGAACTGCAGGGTACGCGCTGGTTTGGAGCTATGAGTGAGGTGGCATTTTCGTTGCTATAACAACAAAATGGCATGGGACAGTCCCTACGGACACGCGCATGTTGTCTGCTATGGGCAAATGGCAAGAGCAGCCATGTTTGTCCATGCAGGCGCGTGCTTAAAAACCCTCGGCAGAATCGATTCCAAAAGGTACTCGCATAGCGAGAGCAGCGCATGCGCTGCTTTCACTAGACGAGACCTAACAAGATTTAAAGGCGTGTTTATTGTTCATTAACTTTCTGAAAGAACAGAACATCTGTTTTTTTCCCAGCTTAAGTTCACTTGCCAGAAAAGGACGAATTGGTGCTAAAATTAATCGACCTGATCAAATCTGACTCGCCACACCAAGTGGGTGTATAGATTTTTCGAGGCCTGGTGTGGCATCGACAAAAAGGAAAATAAAATGCATTGTGATGCATGCATTGCACATATGTCATGTTACTGACACCCCATCATGTGGCAGGCACTCACTTGCGTGATGACATTCACATGCTTTCATCACCATATATGCACGCGCTTACTGAATGACTCCTTCACCATTTAATTTATTTTTATATTTACAGATTCACGATGGTTAACAGGACTGGGAATGATGAATAAAAAATAGTTTTTCAAGTGCACCAAAGCTCATTTCAACAAGAGAAGTGGCAGAGCAGCAAATGGGAGCTACCAGGCCCAACAAAAAATTTAAACATTTGTGTTACGGGTTGTGGAGATCAATAGAGGAGGATGTGGAGGGGAGTGGATTAAATAAAAATAAATGTGGATGGAAACGGCGTAACGGAAAATGCGGCACATGAGGGAGAGAGCAATGTGGCGCTCCTGGCGATTTAGTGAGTGGGGAAGGAAGGAGCACACAAATGAGTAGTGCATGACGAAGAGAGCTACGCTAAGCATTGGAGGATTGATATTTAGTGGAGAAGTAGCACACGTGGGAGAGAGCTGGAAACATGCTTAATGAAAAAGGATTCAGGGGAGAGACAAACACAAGTAGAGGAAGTAAAGCCATTGAACGAGAAGCAAGGAAATCGGAGTGACAAAGCCAAATAATGGAGGCAGTGGGCAGGGTTTGGGCCCATGGTAATTTTTGTGATTTACCAACCAGGCAGCGTGGAGGCTCTAGAAGAGGAACGTCTGAGGTTGAGGTGTGACTAGCGAGAGAAGTTTCAAACTTCCCTTTAAATGTTCTCCAAGGGGACAGCGTGTTGGACAATGCGGAAGAGCAAAAGGTGCCTTAAGCATGAGCAATAAATAAGACCATGATTGCCCATACTCTGACACTTCTCAAATGGGTGAGATGTTCCTCTGCTCACTAGTATGCAGCAGAGTGCAATAAAATGTGTTGTGTCACTGCTGATACATGACACATGGAGGGGCTGCAAAGGATTATCTTGCAGGCATGTCATGCACGCAGCGACACACCATGCTACACATCAGACATGCCCCTTCCAGGCTTACTCAATATTAGGGCATCCTTATGTCAGATTCAGTATGGTTTAATTAGAGGGATAAGATGTCTCAGTGTGTTTATTGCTTGCTGCTGATTGTTTCTGAGACGGAAGGAGCGGCCTGCATGGTGTTTGCATCAAGGGGGCACGTTCGGTTACATGGCTCACTCCTGGTACCATATCATGGTCGGGGACGTACTTCAGGGGGTCATTGGGGTGGAACACCCCCTAATATTTTTTCAGAGTCGGGTAATGTGTAGCAAGTCTAGGTGAGCTCAGGTGGTGGGTGGATGTTCATGATGGGCAGTGCTTAGTTTGTAACAAAAAAAAAAAAAGAAATAACTGCCAGGGCTCTCGTCAGGAGGTCACTGCAGCTTACACCACACATTGCCCCAGCCATACTGACAATGATAGTAACAACACAACTACTAACCATCACAATCCTACAAGTGTAACAATTCGGACTATTCCAGGTCCTCAAAGCTATGAGAATGGCTTGGGCGGCAGGCAATAGTCATTTTTAATGTATGTGGAATTTAATAAATCAGTGGGTCATAGGCAGAGGAGGCCAACAATTTTGGCAGGGAGAGGGGCAGGCGGAGCCTCACATTTATACATACACACATGCCCATGCATTCACAAACACATGCACACGCCCCGTTCACAACAAATTCTTACATTTATACATGCATGCATGCACTAAACATTCAAAAACATAAAATGTACCTGCGCTGAAGCTCCCACAGAGGAAAGCCTCGGAGGTCCCAGGAGGGTTGGGGGTGCTGCCTTCTCTTTTTGGCTGAGAAGGCAGCAGTCACTCACTTGTCACAGAATAGGATGGGGTCAGTGAGACTGCTGACCCCCCCCCCCCCCCCCCCACTCGGTGACATGGTGTCACTGCCATAAGTATCACAAATGTGTATGTTTTCTAATTTGATAGCATTGAAACTCCTATCAATTGTGACAAACTGTTTAATATATTTACAGTCACTAGAAAAATGTCTGAGCTGTATGCTTACTTTTAAGGTTTTCCTTTTGTTCCCCACTTTTTCATTTTTGTGTCTTTTGTGTTATATAATTAACTATCTGTATCGTTTCATATTGAAATTATGTTTTGTCTTCTATGTCTAATACTAAGTTCTGAAAATATATGAAGAGACCACTTCTTCCTTTACAAATACTGATTGACACTCGGCCATGGGCACTTCAGGGCTTAAAACTAAAGCGCCCAGGTCTGAGGCAATCAGTGGCGCTAGTCACGAGGGGGAGGGCCTCAGGCACTTTTGCCAGGCTGAGGAGGACATGCCCATTGGGCTGTGAAATTCTCACCCTGAAAAAAGTACAGCTCAGGCAGCCAGGACACAGCACATTTAGCGCATGTCTTGCTCTTTGATACCTGACCCGAACAAAGGGATTGTCTGTCAGACTGGCCTTTGCTCAACAAGAAAAACAATTCTTCTCTGAGAAAAGGTGAGGGGCAGTGACCCCTTCACCAGTATGGACAGGCCACCGCTGGTCATGGGGATGTTTAGACAACATGCACATCCAAACCTTAGCTTCTCTGCAGAGCACACAGACAATAGTCACCTATGTGCACAGGGGTGTAGCTTCGGGGGGGGGGGGAGGGGGCCGTAGAGGCACCCCATACAAATTCCTTGGCAGTGTCAGACGGATTGCCTGTCTGCATCAACAGTCACTGTTGCTACAGACTAGTTAGAGGTGGGCAAGCCAACAGATTATCAGGGAGTATCGAGCCGGAAAAGAACCAAGGCTCTGGCTTCACTCTAAAAGCCCATGCACGAGACATTAAAATATTTGGCAATATTTGGCATGCAAGTCAACCAACCAACATCATGCAAAAATATGATAAATGCACTTTCAGAAAAAGTCTATTTCATTAACATAAGGATGCGTTTCACCTTAGTGATTCAGATTATATCACTGCATTGAGAGACATTTATCAAAAGTAAGTTTTAAAACAAACGTAGCAATATTCATGCTTTCTCTTGCCCGGACGACAATACGACTACTGAAATGGGAGGCAATTCAGTTGTCATGTAGGTCTAGACTGTTAAACATAAGAGGTTTTTGAACAGTACACTTCTTGAGCTCATTCATTTGAAAATATTCTCATTTGTGATAGTGAAGAACAAGCATTGGCATAGCCAATAGGTCTCGCCTTTGGGACCTTATAAGTATTTAGTTATGCAGCACAATATCCTTGGTGCAACAACATCAACTGTTGCATGGCTAAACACACATACTGTCCCATAGGCGAGAACTATTGGCTATGCTCTCTGCCACAGCTGTCAAATACCATGTTATCTCAAAGGTCCTGCTTGTCCCAGTGTTCTTTCTGCCAGGGGTTTGCCACTGCAGTGTGGCTAAGAGGCCTTAGATAACCTTACATTTACCTCTGGTCCTTTTATCTCCCTATTTATATATATATTACAATGTGAGCTAATGGTCTTCTATTCGACATGATAACCAATGGGCAGGTAATGAGATAGCCATCCGAGTGATGTACCTTCTGCAGATGTCGGTGGTCAGTTAGCTGAGCCTTACAACCTTCTCCTGACTACACCACGAGTCCACCCCTCCCCTCCACCGCCACAGAAAATTCACTGGGTGTTCGCATCACTCAGACTTTTTATCTACAAATCATTGCTATCAAGTGTGTTAGTCGCATTCATTTGCGGGAGCTAACCAAGACTACATCACCCAGAATTCTTTTCACACAAACACAGATGTCTGTGATGACAAATACTTTAGGAAAGAGATATATGAATCACAAATGTGTGGAGGACTTAATATAACGATCTTTAGGTATTGTAGATTTTGTGGATTTACTAAAATATTTCATGTTTGTTCTTTGTTTTTTTTCTCTACCCTTGGCGTTTGTTTGCCTACACATTTTCTTATTTTAATTATTTATTGTGAACTTAGCTGGAAATTTTCTTCGTATGTCAACTTTCCTACTTCTGCCCAGAGGAAGCGACAACTTGCAAAAACGTTGGCTGTGGGATGTCTCGCTAACTGTTGGATCATGTCTTATGGTGACACAAATAAAATATATATTTAAATTTTTCCATATTGAAATATGTTTTTCTAATATATTTTTTGAAAGATTATATACCCTTGGCCTTTATTTCGAAAATAAATAATATTTTTTCAACCAGCTCTCACAGCTAGTTCAAAGAACTATTTAACTGACTTCTGCTGTCTTGTATGAATGAAAGTGAGCTACAAACCCTGGACTGGATTTTACTTGAACCGTACACAGCAAGCTCTTCTTGCATCACCCAGATCCAACGCAAGCTGGATCTGGTGCCCTACCTCCAAAGGAACTCGTAGCTCAACCAGCAAAGGCAAGAAACTGCTTCGTTCAGCAGGCCTTAAAGAGAAAGGCCGAGCTGCGCGAGTACTGATCACGCACACTCTGATTGTAGTTTTCTCTTACCTTACAACAACTGCGAGGGCAGGGAAATCTTCGCGAGAGCGCATGCTGCAGTCCGTCCAGCGCTTGCGCCAATGGCATCCGGAGCTGAAATACCCCTCTGTGAACTCTGCTGCGCCTGGTTAAGTACGGCCGTGACAGGCACTGTAGTTTATCGAGGAGGGGGTGTGGCCGGACTAGGAAAATTACACACATAAGCATGACTCTGCAGCAAACATGTTGCCAAGCAGACGAATGAGCTGTGAACGGGTTACTCTGACATAAAGCCCAAACTGAATGGGAAGGCAATCTGAGAGCTGCCAGCCTGTATTAAGAATAAGCTTTTATCTCGCATTGTCAAACCCTACGATCACCACGGGAAGAAAGCGGCACCAAGCGCAGCGTTGCGCTCACTTTCCGAGCTCGTGGTGCAGATGGGAGGTGGCTTTGCCTGCGTTGGCTTGCCAGCTGTCGCTGCCAGGGGCTTGTCGAGGGGCAGGCGCTGGAACACAGCCCACAGCTGAACACAAGCCAAGGCAGGAAACAATAACGAGTGGTGCGCGCTGTAAGGAATGCAGCTGCCATCGTGCCCGTGAAAGTTAATTGGAAACCTGATCCAGAACAGATGGCACCCTGCATGCTCCCGAGACCCTTATGCCATGGGAGTTAAAGTTTTGAGGAAAGGCGGGACATGCACCTGTCTTTGGCCATTTGCGTGCTTTCAATTATTGAAAGCCACACGCAAAGGCCAATGGGATGTGTGGGAGGAGGCACACCCACACGAAGAAGGTTCTTGGAAGTCTGCAGTGATTCCAAGAGCCCTCTCCTAGAGCAACGCATGCGCGCTGTGCTAGGCGAGACCTACAAAAGAGGTTTGGTGACATACAGTATTTGCCTAGGTTCACAAAATGTGCTCAAGCAGGGAATCTGGGATCAACCCCAGATTTTCACATTGTGCGATTCAGATACTAGATGGATATCCCTTTATTTCACTCATTTTACATCATTGGTGCTACACTGTGGTGCATGAGGTTAGCAAGTTGGAGCAGACAAATGCCACAAGAAAGCTGAGCTAGTTTTGGGCTAAAGGGTCCAAGCAGACCTTGAGATGAGCCAGCCACCTGCCTTGATTTCAGTAGCTTTCCCGTCTCTAAGACTGGGCTTGGGATTGTATAGTGACCTGTGAAGATGTGTGTGATGCGCAGGTCCTGCATTGGTGATCTTCACAATCCGAATGATTAAATGGCCAACTCTAGTGTTCACAATGTTTGGCTCAATTACGGGGAGAAAAGAGACATTAGAATTACTCTACTTTTAATGAATAATTTGAAAGGATGTTGTTCAGTATCTTCCTTAGTTAATCATGAATCTACTTTACAATCCTGATTTGGAAACAACCACTTCAATTGGGAGAAACAGGCTGAGCAAAGCCTCGGATGGTTGGTGAAGTTTTGTGATGATGAACAGCTTAAAGTTTTCTGTGCGGCCTGCCTGGAAGCGAGTGCGGGAGTACTCAAGGCCATCTTCCGGTTTCGCCAGAGAGAGGTACCTGTTGATGAAAAGATAGGATTTAATAAACATCCAAAACATCAGTACATTGTGAACCTCCTCTGTGGGCTAGATCTCTTAAGCTCTGCCACAGGTCCATCCCTGAAGTCAAATGTGCTTGCTTGGCATTACAAATTATGCTTTTAGAAAGTATAAACTTAACCATTATGGTGTCCCTGTTACTCTTAGTTTGTATGCGCTTTCTTATTGTTAACAAGGACATAGCGTAGTCTACGAATAGGTGCAGGAAATGTTCCTGTTGCTGTGAATCTTAAATTTGTGCTCATGGGTTGAGGCACTTGGTTGGGAATCATATTCAGCTAGGTTCTCTGTACATGGAAACGTCCAAGCCAGTACCATTATGTAAAAGTGGGACCAAAAAGTTGGAGGCACAGTGTTAGTAAAGTAAGAAATAGTAGGTAACCGCTATCATTAACAACAGTTCTCCAGTCAGAGAGCTTTCCGAGGGTCATAGCCTTAGACTCGGTTTGCCTTCGGACTGCTCCTTAAAACCACAACTAAAAACTGTATCTACCAATCCCATTCTGAATAAATACACAAAAAGTGAGCCTAACTTCAAACATAACACAAGAAATTTAAAATGTCACATCTCTTCAAATTGCTTTCCTACAAATAGTAGGGCTTACTTCAGGACCCGAAGATCAGCCGTATTACCACCGTTTATTAGACTCAGCCAAGCAGGATCTTGGACTTTGTATATTTTTATGAGTTTTGTTATCCTAAGTCAGCCTTATTGTCTCACTCTGGGTTTTTCCATTGTCCAGTTCTGCTGGGCCTTTAACATCGTCTGAAAGCCCAGTATCTTCTCTATCGGATTATGCCTAATTTCTGAAAAGGACTTGCTTGAGGAGATATTGAAATGTAATTCTGGCTCCCCAGATGATCCCTGTCCCCCTGAATTTATTTCCCAAACTGGCTCCCCTCAGTGTAAATCCTATTCTCAAAAGGATCTGGAACGCCTCCTTCCAATCTGGCATTTTCCCTGCTTTATGGAAACAGGCATTCCTATTGCCGCTGTTAAAGAAGCTCAATGCGGACCCTGGGGTGCTCAGCAATTTTAGACCCATCTCATTGCCACCTGCACCCGCTAAGATCTTAGAAAACCTGGTTTATCGGCAACTCTCTTCCTTTGTAGAAACTAATGACTTGCTTCATGACACTTAATCTGGCTTCCATGCAGGTTATAGCACGGAGACCGCTCTGAAGGGCGGTGCCTCTGTCATGGTAGTGATGTTAGATCTATCAGCAGCATTCAACACAGTAGCACCTTCTACCTTGTTGAACAGATTAAGCTATTTTGGCTTCGGGGCACTGTGCTATCATGGCTACAATCCTTTTTAGAAGATCGATCTCAACAGGTCTTCCTTCATCCATTTTAATTTTTGCCCAAACCTTTGGTTTATGGGGTGCCACAGGGTTCTGCTCTCAGTCTGCTGCTTTTCAACCTTTACTTGGCCCCTTTGGCCACCCTTATTGAGACCTCAGGAGTAAAGGTTGTTTTGTATGCAGATGACACACAACTTGTGTTTTCATTTAGAGAACATTCAGCAGCCGCTTTTCTCAATTTCAAAGAGTGTTCAAAAGACATTTCCAAATGGATGGACATCAACTTTTTAAAACTGAACGCCGACAAAACTGAGGTGCTCTTTTTCAGTCAGATGGCTACCACTCCATCTAGCCTCAGGTGGCCCTCTGAATTGAATCTTCCACGAACATTGGTTACTTCAGCTACAAATTTAGGGATTATGCTTGACTCTGACCATTCCTTTGCGTCTCAAATTCGTTCTGCTTTCTGAAGTTAAGATCTGTCAGGAAGCTATTGCATCTTGCAGTAGAGATCTGAAAGATCATAATTCATGTGTAGCTGACATCGCATTTGGATTACGCTAATAGTTTATATTAGGTCTTCCAGCTTGCTTGACTCATAGACTCCAAATGATACAGAATGCGGCGGCCAGGCTGACTTGGGTCCCCTTTCGTCATCACACCTCCCCTCGTTTGAAGCAGCTTCATTGGCTTCAGGTTGCCAAGAGGGTTGAGTTCAAAGCCCCGACGTTAGCAGTCAGATCCATTAGAGGCAAAGGTCCACAATACCTTAGGAAAAGGCTTAGCCAGTACCATCGGGAGAGAGCCTTGAGATCTAACCACCTGCGACTCCTTTGCATCCCAAGATTCGTCGAGGCGGCAGGCCTTTTTCTCTGTACTGACGGGCAGGCTCTGGAACACCCTGCTCATCCATCTTCGCTTGGCCGAGCCCGAACGCTGTTTCAGTTTAGATAGTAATGGCCAATCCTGTTCTTCAGTCTTGCTTTGAGCACAGGGACGCCTCTGTTGAGATAGCTGTGTGCTGTACAAATGATTTTGATTTATTGATTTTGTTCTTGCCATTTATTTTCCAAGATTAGATTTTTTTTCTCTAAGGTGACATGGGGTCTAAGGTAACATGGGGTTCTTTATTTATTAAATACAGTAGCTAGTGTGATGGGAAGATAGCACATACGGTTGGACACTCCAGCTTCCTGTTTTGCCTGTTAACTGACCATGATGTTACAGTCTGCAGGCAGTGTCTTAAAATAAGGTTAAGGAAATCGGGGGGAGGCACTCAAAGGGACCTGTACCTTCTAAACCTTCTACCCTGATCAGATGTTTGAGGTCTGGCTGGAGGCATTGGAAGGACTCTCCTTCTAAAAAGAATCAAGAAGGAATCCTGGGCCAGATGTACTAACAATAGGAACTGTGATTCTTACTGAATCGCAATTAGGAATTTGCAATTCCTAATCTATTACGGTTTTTATTTTAAAATAGCGATTCCTAGTGGGTCGCAAGCTGACCTACCGCATGAATATTATTGAGGTAAATTGCAATCTGCGACCCATTAGGAATCGCTGTCATCACAGGGATGCTGGCCTGCTGGAGTCAGCAGACCACCATGTCTGTGATTTGCTTTTTATTAAAGCAAACTTTTTTTTTTTTTTAAATGCAGCCCGTTTTCTTTACTAAAAAAATGGGATGCTCAAAAAAAAAAAGTTCTACCCGAGCGGCAACTTTCTCAACATGAACAGAATGTTTCTCAACGCGAGCGGTCGCGACTGCCCGCGTTGAGAAATCTCACCGGGAGGTGGATTTCTCTCGTTCGTGATTGCCAACTCATCAAGGCACAAGTCCAGCAGTACATGCGGGTAGACAGCGTCTACCGACTCTTTACACAGGGTGGATGCCGTTCACCCTCCGAGAAGTTGGGTGACACGGACATAGGCTGAACTCTGCCCGGTGTAATTTTTATACACCGGGACACGTTCAGCTGTACCTGCAAGCGGTTTGCTCTCATTCTGAGAAGCAGGTGCAGATGGGCGAGGAGGCTTTGTTATTTTAAATTACAGCTGGGCCCAAAACAAAGGCCAAATATAAGGAGTCATCAGACCTCCTTTTGCTCAGGTATCGTGGCTGAGAGCTATCTGGACCTTCACACCTAGATGCAAATGCAAGCAATGGAAGGGAAACAAAAGAACTCGGCTTGTTATTATTACGCAAGTACTTTGTATGGTTTTGACTTTGTTCAGTCCCTGTAAATAAGAGAGATGCATACACTGCAAGAATGTCAGATGTGTTGATCTATCCCTGTATTTACACAAATAATTTAAATACCACTATTTTGATACTTCTTTTATAGCGCTGCTCATCCCAATGCAGGGTGTAGGAGCGCTTTACATCACACTCTCACATTATTGATTGAAAATCAATAGTATAAGTGTGTAAATCAATGTACAGGATGTGTTGCATAAGACAGTGGGCGGTACAAGGTGTAGGAGTCACATGCCCTTCATAGCTCACTGTGCTATATTAGGATTACAATGTGTGATCTGCAAGTAACTAAAGGGTCTCTGTGTTAAAAGCAGTAACCTACTTATCTGTCTACATAAAATGAAAATCTATCATCTATGTTACATGATGTGCTTTGCAGGAGACATATTAACCTCTATGCTACTTTAAATTAAAACGGGGACTAGACAAAACACAGATCTCTCCAGCAATTGTGTTAACCTCCAGTTATCTTACCATTATTATTATTCCCTCAGACTTATTTGCCACACGAAGATCTCTGCAGCAGGTGCCTTAAACATATAAGCTTTTTTTAAATGCATACTTTACAACCAATTAAGTAGAACACACTTAGTGCCATTTTTCTCCCTGCTGCCAAATTCTTTGTGGCAGAGTTTAAAAACGAAACGTAGAAGTTAAGGCCCAGATTTTGCGTTGGGGTTGCATCTTGCTTTTGGCGCAATCCTGACACAAAATCGAATTTGTTAAATATTGTAATGCACTCAAATGTACTCATGATAGACCTGCTAAACATGTGTGAGTTCTTAAGCTCTGATATCACTTCACTGTGAGGTAATGGGTTGTGATGTCATCACACGCCATGATATCACTTGCATACTGTGCCTAACTAGGTTAGACCCCCTACCCTGTCTTTTAAAAAAAATAATAATAATGTTTAGGACTTGTGCCGTGAGCTTCATTTTTAGGTCTCGGCCTGACGTGGCAGCGCATGCGCAGCCCTTGTCATACGAGGCTTCTTGGAATCGATACGATTCCAGAAGCCTCGTCCCAGCTCCGCCTTCAGCTGTGATTCGTGCGTGTCGTTTGGCGTCACAAATTATGCCAAAGGCAGTGCAATGATTGCACTGAAGGCATGTCAGTCCCTCATTGTTGCCACCCTGTCTCCTTTGATCCACGCCCTGCGGGATTGGATCGTTTACTTGCTGAGGAACACGGCCTCCTTCAATTACTCAGCAAGCACTATATAATTTTTAGGGTAAGTGAGAGCGGGCCTACTGCCCCTATGGGGCTTGCTCCTAATCCTGGTGCGCTTCTGTCGTTTTGCATAATCCTGGTGCGCTTCTGTTGTTTTGTATTATGTTGTGAGGCGTTTGTTTCATGTGAGCGTTTTCTTTGTAGTAGTGCCCTGTCTGTGAATCTTCGCACCCCCTCCCCCCGCACGCACTCCGCGGTCCGTGCCTTTCCAGCCCCCTCTTGTCCCCCTCAACCCCATTTTAAATACTTGTTCGCACCTCCCGCCCGCCCGCACTCCGTGAATTTTCGACCTCCCCCCGCATGCACTCCGCTGTCCGTGCCTTTCCAGCCCCCCTCCACCACCACTTCAAATGCTTGTTAGAAGTTGCGTTGGTCGCTTCTGTATAGGAGCCCTTAAGTTGGTCCTGGGAACCATAATTTCTCCCAGCCTCGCACACGGAAACATAATTGTGTGTGTGTGTGTGCGCCTGTGTGTTTGTGTCCATGTGTGTGCCATCTGTGTGTGTGTGCGCATGCATGTGTGCGCGCATCTGTGTGTGCGCCTATGTGTCTGCATCTGTGTGTATGCCTCTGTGTATGAATGCATCTGTGTGTGTGTGTGCATGTGTAGTGGAAACATGCATTCTATTTCCCTTCTTATGGGACCTTGTTTTCTAGTGTCCTCGGTCACATACTGTTAATATTTCATAAAAATGCACATGATTTGCAAAACAAATCTGTAAACCTACACCAGTAGGTTTACACCTACGCGTGGAAGTATACGTATACATTTTTGGTAATTCTCATACAATTCTTTAAGTACTGGTGGGACGCTCCGAAAGGTGAAGCTTTCCCATGGTGCTTGCAAGCGTAAACCATTTAGCACACATAATTGTGTATAGTTTACAATTATGTGTGTGGATGTTTACCAATGGCATTCACAATTGCTAATTTGTTTAATATTCACTGAAAAAAAACATTGGGCCCGATTCACAGAACTAACTTAAGATAAAATCCTAAACTTACTACCATTTTGGTATTCACAGAAGGCACCTACTCATTTTGGTATTCACAGAAGGCACTTACTCATTTCGGTATTCACAGAAGTTAGGAGTCCTAACTTTAGGACTCCTAAATGCCTTCTGTGAATACCGAAAGTCTTAAAATTAGGATTTTTCTCAGTTTAGTAGTAGTATAGTTAGGACTCCTAACTTTAGGACTCCTAAATGCCTTCTGTGTATACCGAAAGTCTTAAAATTAGGATTTTTCTCAATTTAGCAGTAGTAAAGTTAGGACTCCTAACTTTAGGACTCCTAAATGCCTTCTGTGAATACCGAAAGCCTTAAAATTAGGATTTTTCTCAGTTTAGTAGTAGTATAGTTAGGACTACTAACTTTAGGACTCCTAAACTGAGAAAAATCCTAATTTTAAGACTTTCGGTATTCACAGAAGGCATTTAGGAGTCCTAAAGTTAGGACTCCTAACTTCTGTGAATACCGAAGTGAGTAAGTGTCTTCTGTGAATACCAAAATGAATAAGTGCCTTCTGTGAATACGAAAATGGTAGTAAGTTTAGGATTTTGTCTTAAGTTAGTTCTGTGAATCGGGCCCATTATTCCTACGATGAAAAATCCCTGTACTTACTGCTAACAATTTTTTTTGACTTCCACTTTGAAACAAACTCATCCCTGCCCTAGACTAGAGTCAATTTCTGAAAGTTTTCAGTGTGGAAATGAGCACAGAAAATATTTGTGTACATCCACAACCTTACAACTTTGTGGTTGTCTACAGTATTTCAACAACTTCATCACCTTAGAGCACCCACTCCCCTCCCACAAGAGCAGACTTACTGCTGCGTAACATTGTAAAATATGGGGGTAACATCACTTGTGAGCTAATGGAGGTACCAATGTAAATTCATATATCGTGAATACTAAACAACGATGTGCACTCTGCATGTGTACGCTGAGTTTATACATCCAAAGCGTTAATACATTAAGGTCCAGGGAAAAACCCTCAAAACAAATAGCCCGCAACTGTAAAAAAATACAGAAATGTCTTCACATACGCTTAACACATAGATTTAAAGTAATTTCTAAAGTCTGTAACTTTTTATTTCTTGTTATAGTTAAAGATAGACCGCAATAATAATTCTTACAAAAAAAAAAAAAATCCGCCATTTTCAAAGAATTTCAGGAATACTCCTGGGAAACTACAACTGTCTCAGATTACCAAGAGGGTTTGCCGTGGATATCTGATTAGTTACATAGACTGTGCAAATGTGCATTCCCTCTCTCAGAAACGGGAAAGAGCTTGTATACATCTTCCTGTCGTTGAACTGGGTCTGTGCACCCATCACATTTGTGGTTGTTCACAGATATCAGTTAGGGGCAGACATGTGCCACTCAGGGCATGGCCCGTGGTGGCCCAGACACTGGCTTTTCTAACCCTGCTCTTGAGGGTCATGAAGCTGCGACAGGAACAAATATTAAGCAGAGCTCTGGTAGTCCAGGCTACTTTTTGTAGTGTACACTCCTTCCATTTCTGTGGCACCTCAGTTGCAAATATGAGGCACCTTTGGGGCTAAAGGTTGCAAAAAGGGGGTCATCCATGTAATGGTATCAAGACCAGAGGTTGTATTGTCACTTCCACTGCACCTGGCATTTTGCTGCAGTGACGTCTGAGGGGTTGTCTCCTTCCGTTCCATCCTAAAACAAGCATTGAAAATGCAATAGGTCTCGCCTTTGATTAAGTTAAAGCCATTTGCTTTGCTAATGGTATTGTATAGCAAAGTAAATGGCTTTTTTACTTTTAGCGTGAGGCAAGCGCGCTAATTGCAACGTAGACAAAATTGCCTGTCTTATCCCTTTACAAATATTGAAGCTCCTTAAACAGGTCTGACATTAGTCTTGCGACGGAATATTGCCATTGGTAAAGCTATTTAGCAGTTTTGAGGATATTTTGTACGCAGGTTGTCTACGTTTTCCATATTTCACTTTTTGATTCTTATGGACTGGGGGATTGCGTTTTTTCCAGGCTATAAAGCATGGGGTGCTTTTTGGCATGTCTCTTCCAGCACACAATAAATTGGTGTTGAGATCGCCTCTGCATGGGACGAGGTGCTATGTCTATTCCCAAAATGTTACTGAAGGCTGCCTCTACTTCAACGGCTCATGATTCACAAACAAAAATCAACAAACTAAAAAGACGGATGCACCAAAAAATTAGGCTGCCACAAATCCCAGCATGCCCCTTTACTTTCCACTTATCCCTAACCCAATCAACAGAATTTCAAGTCAAACACGAACCAAATACTCGCTCTCTACTACTCGCTCTCTACTACTCTACTACTCTCTCTCTCCTACTCACTCTCTCTCCTACTCTCTCTCCTACCACTCACTCTACCCCTCACTCTCTTCTTTACTCTCTTCTCTACTACCCTCTTCTCTGGTACTCTCTTCTACTCTTCTCTACTACTCACTCTCTACTATTCTACTACTACTCACTCTCCACTACTCAACTATTCCTCTCTACCACTCACTCTCTACTACTCACTCTACTACTCACTCTACTACTCACTCTCTACTACTCACTTTCTACTCTCTTCTCTATCTACTCACTCTCTACTACTCACTGTCCACTACTCTCTACTACTCAATCTCTACTACTCTCTCTCTACTACTCTCGCTCTACCACTCACTCTCTACCACTCACTCTCTACTTCTCTCTTCCCTACTACTCTCTTCTCTACTACTCACTCTCTACTATTCTACTACTCTCTACTACTCACTCTCCACTACTCAATCTCTACTACTCTACTATTCCTCTCTACCACTCTCTACAACTCTCTCTCTACTATTCACTCTCTACTACTCACTCTACTACTCTCTCTCCTACTCACTCTCTACTACACCCTCTACTACACTCTCTATTACTCTCTACTACTCACTCTCTACTCACTCTCTACTACTCACTCTCTACTATACTCTCTACCCACTCACTACTACTCACTCACTACTACTCACTCACTACTACTCACTCTCTCTACTATTCACTCTCTCTACTATTCACTCTCTCTACTATTCACTCTCTCTACTATTCACTCTCTCTACTATTCACTCCCTCTACTACTCTCTCTCTACTACTCACTCTCTACTACTCTCTCTCTACTACTCTCTCTCTACTACTCTCTCTCTACTACTCACTCTCTACTACTCACTCTCTACTACTCTACTTTCTACTACTCTCTACCTACTACTCTCTACTACTCACTCTCTACTACTCTCTACCCTCTCTCTACGCGCACACATATGGACATATATATATGCATTTATATGTATATATATATGTACATATATAAACCTATATACATCTGCATATCTATATAAATGCATGCATACATATGCATGTTATGTACATGCTTGTTTAAGACCAGGCGTTGGTCCAACATACCACTTTCTGCTTTAAAATATATATATATTTAACATTCTGAGAGGGGAAGGGGTTCTAAGGGGACCCCTTCTCATTTGCGAATCGGTTACCAACACTTTTAAACTGGTGATAAAGTATTACTGTATTGCGACCCGAATTCACAGGCAAAACAGTAATACATACCATATCGATTCAGTTATTGGAAGGGAAGCCCTAATCGTGCCCCTTCTAGAAACCAAATCAACAAGTTACCAATTAAAATGTTGCCGCTTTGAAAAAGCATTTTTGTGGTCGACTACGCCCCAATTCTGTAAATCAAGGCCGCGTGTGAATGCAAAGTTTCTGAGTACATCTGGCCCCAGTGTTTTTCTCTGCGACTTTGGCTGATGCTTCTCCACCAGCTCAAGAGATGCCTTTTGAGCCTTCTGATCTTTTTCTCCCACCTGGCGGCCTTCTTCAGTAATTAGGCTTTCATCGACAACTATCAAGTCGGCACAAAGGGAGTGCCTGGTACCTACTGACCTGTTGGCATCAAGGGAGCTGTGAGTACCTACTGACCTGTTGGCATCAAGGGAGCTGTGAGTACCTACTGACCTGTTGGCATCAAGGGAGCTGTGAGTACCTACTGACCTGTTGGCATCAAGGGAGCTGTGAGTACCTACTGACCTGTTGGCATTAAGGGAGCTGTGGGTACCTACTGACGTCTCGGCATCAAGGGAGCTGTGAGTACCTACTGACCTGTTGGCATCAAGGGAGCTGTGAGTACCTACTGACCTGTTGGCATCAAGGTAGCTGTGGGTACCTACTGACCTGCCAGCACCACGGAATGAATATGAACATTAATTGCCAGATTTATCAGCGCAGAGCAAGTACATTCGGAACAACATATTCACTTCAAGACAGGACACCACTGCGATCCAAGTCCCCTGGACGGCAAGGTATGTATGAGGGAGTTTCCACCCCTGGACCCCATACAGCAGGGGGCAGAGGAAGAAGATGGATTAGGAAGAGAATTGTAATGATGAAAATGGCAAAGATGCAGACCACTGGTAGCATTTCAATGTTTCTTAACAGTAAAATGCAAATTTGTGTTTGTTCTGCTTACTGCAATCTTAGTTTTGGTTTCATATGTCACTACTTTCTAAAATCTCTGTGTCTTTCATCCATCTATATTATATGAAGTGACGCGGAATATCTTAACATGTTGCATATTTTTCTTCAAAAAGAGCTTATTACATATCCCTTTCTCTTAGATGACTACTGATTGGCCACTAAATACCTGTAGAATCCAAGTACCTGAGACAAAATGTTCCCATAAAGACAATTTGGGAACGAAAGGACTCTGGTTAACAAACCAGTCATTGCAGACACTGATACTGCACTAGGTAGCACTTAGCTATCGTGCCATGGCGATTAGATATAGACGCAGTATTTAATGACGGAGTATTGACTGGTCATCAAAGTGGCCTTGGAAAAGAAGGGAAGACCAAAGACACCCTACAGATGCATCTGCCTGGGTGTTGTACATTTGGATCTGCCAAACAGTAGGGGCATTAAATTACACGCTTTGCAGCCTTGCATATGGAATAAATACATACACAGTTTAAGATTGTTAGCCATCCGTTTTTTCCCCCTGCACTCAAAACTATCCCACCAAATGATATTAGGATAAAAAATAGACACTTTCCTTCGGGGGCACGTAGGTAAAAAAAGAAAGGAGATAGTTGAATAAGAGTTAAAAAAAAAAAAAAGAAAAAACATTTCTGGGACAAAGAAAGACGAAGTCTGGGATTACTGAAAACCAACACTTTAAATCAGAGCTGAGGGGTCATTCGAGTGTTTGAAACCTTGTTTTCTGAGACACAAGGAGATTACAGGTTCTCTGCGAAGTGTTGAATGATTCTCACCCATGCATGGAGAGTAGATCAGTGCAGCACATCAATCTATGAAGTGGCTAATTCTAGTGATCTAGTAGACCAAGTGCTTTTAATTATTACACTGCATGAACTTCAGAAAAAGAGTCCATCTTTTGCATAAGCAGGTACTTAGATAATCATTTTCTGTTAACTTAGGAGAAAAGAAATCTAGAATGTTATCCTAAAAAATATTGAGACGAGGGAGAGGTTTAGTCCTTCATGGCATATATTGTGTGTATAATTATATCCCACAGAGAACCCTTTACCCAGCAGCGATCGAAACAAGGGACCAGGAACACTAATGATGAGGCCATCGCTGTGGAAATCTTACAGGCAATGCGTTCCTCAAAGATCTGAAAGTATAACACTTGCACATTTCAATGTTTTAGCAAATTGATCGTTTAGGAACAGAGATAAATGTAGGCTTCTTCAGTAGGCTGGAATCTGCAACTCTTACCTTTCATTCTGCAGTATTTTCTTGCTAAAAAGTGCCTCGGAGAGACCCGCCTGTATGTAATCGAGCTGCCTTTTCACTGCATTAAACATGTCGACCTCCATCATGTCAAAAACCAGTGGCTTGCCATACCTGCAGAAGACATGTCATATTTAAAGAGATGCCGAAACATGTTTGCATTTCTAGTCATTTCCAGAAGCATGTTTTCCTGAGTTTTCTTGCCTTTCAGTTTTATGCCTAGTGTGGCTTTCACACGTCTACACATTACTTGTTTGACCCTTTCAATTCTAGGGGCATGGTTTAATCCTAGGTGGTAATGGACAATGTTCTGATATCGGGAGGCAGTGCTGAACCCAAAGAGAAACACTGGTTGCATTTCATAGATCTACTATTCTATGGTAGAGGAAATTAAGCTAGGGGATTCTTTTTGAAATCTATCAGTCAGTTACTTCAGCAATTTGAGGATTTCTGTTACCACCCAGATGTAAAACAGACCCTCACTCTGCCTCTTCCTCCCTGGAGTTATCGATCTTTCCTGGCCTTACTGTGCATCGATGTGCTCAGGTGTACATTAATCTTTCAATAGTACGTAGATGCGCTGCCTTGTTTATTTTTTATGTGCGCTTTATGGCCCCATATCTGCTGGAACCTCTTCCTCGAGGTGCTGTGTTACTTTACTCATTCCTCTGTTCCTTTGCCCTTGCTTGTCTGTGCTTTAGGGCTGACCTATTTCCATCTACCCAGATCAGGACACTGTTCTTTTTTTCATATCAATATTTTTACTCCTCTAATCCAATGCCATTCGAGGCAGGTGTTTCCTGGGAATTAAAAACTCGCCACCTCCTCACAAGTAGGGATTCCAAACTTATCTTCCATGACCCTGTACATCATAGTGTCCCTTCTGCCAAGTTGGTTCTTCCTGCTCTACTGCATCCTCAGATGTGCTTTTGGTCCTCTCACTTTCAAATGTACTTTATTTGTTTGAGAGGTGAAGTGGTGCCTGCCCTTGAGTTACTGACCATCCATCCCGGTGCTTCTTGTATTTCCCGCTCTCTCTTTCCAGCTTGTGTGCACCTACCTATGTCGTTCTGTAAGCCCAACAGATCTGCTTCCTGCCAGCTTGTTCCATCATGCCCTTCCAGTGGTACCCGATCTGTGGATGGCTTCTGTCTGGAGTGACTCTCGCCTTACCTCATCCTTCTGCCATTTATGTGCTTCCTGCTCTAATCCGACCCTTGCGCCTGGCGCGTTGTGCTCTCTGTCCTACCAACCTTAATGTTTCACTTACTTCGTATGTATGTACTCCCGGTCTAAAAGGTGCCGGGTACCGGGTAAGTGATGTTAAACTAAATACCAAGACGTGAAACAACACTACATCCATGGCTTCCAACCTAAAAGTCATGAAAAAATATGCAACTGGGTTTGCTCAATTGTGGCACAAATTAAGTTTTAAGTATTATCACTTTAAGATATGCGGGAGATTGTAATCTCACCACATTGTACTGTCCTTCATTTTCTTACCCCGACACGTTGAAGTCAAAAAACACCTTTCATATGAATATCTTGCACATAGTCACGTGAAAAAATAATGAAAAGTGACTTGTGATATCACAGCGCTTAAGGGACAGAGAAGCCTGCACTCAGCGTGAAGGAAAGGGGTGCACATGAACCCAGACACTGTGTACCAGCAGCAGTTTGTAACGGCATGGACACTTGTTCTAGCCTCGAGGTGAGCCCGGGCAGGAGTGTTGAGAACAAGCACTGGCAAAGCCAATAGGTCTCGCCTATGCTTTAGCCATGTTGTACACCAGTGTGGCTGCTGTTCAGCATGGCTAAAGGTTAGTGTGTGAAGTAGATTGGGGTAGAGTGTAGTGGGTTAGGTTGGGAGTAGAGTGGGGTAGATTGGAGTGGGGTAGCATGGTGTAGATTATAGTGGAGTGGGGTAGATTGGCATAGTGTGGAGTAGATTGAAGTGGAATGGGGTAGATTGAAGTGGAGTGGAATGGTGTGGGGTGTATTAGAGTGGAGTTGAGTAGAATGGAGTGGGATAGATTGGGCTGGAGTGGGGTGGGATGTGGTATATTGTGGTGGAGTGGGGCAGATGGGGATATATTGAAAGGGAGAGGAGTGGGGTGTTGGCGTAGAATGGAGTGTGGTAGATTGGGTTGGGGTAGACGGGTGGAGTGCGATACATTGGGGTGGTTTGAAATGAGGTACATTAGAGTAGGGTAGGTTGGTGTGGGGGTAAATTGAAGAGGAGAGAATTAGGGTATTTTGGGTTTAGAGTGGAGTAGGATAGATTAGGGTGGATTGGAGTGGGGCAGACTCGGGTAGATTGGATTGGAGTGGGGTAGATTGGGGTGGAGGAGGTAGAGCAGAGCAGAGTGCAGCGTAGCTGTGACCTTTAGGCTACATATCTTGCACCTATGAACATATGACTATAGGGTTCCCAAAAGCGCTTTAGATGGAATACATATGAGAATGAGGGCCTAGACACAGGTTTTAAGGAGTGTTAGAAACGGGGGTCTCTAGTTGGCAGTGGTTTGCACCCTGTCCAAGTAGGGACCCTCATTCTAGTCAGGGTAAGGGAGTTACACACCCAAGATAAAACCTACTCACACCCTTGACAGCTTGGCACGAGCAGTCAGACTTATCTCGGAGGCAATGTGTTCAGTATTTGCACAAAACACACACAGTGGAAACACTACAAATGGACAAAACAACAGTTAACCAATCTTTATCGAATAAAACAATACCAAAACGATAAAAATACAATATACACAAGTAGAGATATGAATTTTACAAGAATAAACTCAAAAAATACAGTTCCTTGAAGTCGACAGCACCAACTGGGGCTATCACGGCGTCGTGAGCCACACAAATCCAACAGTTCAGTGGTGCGGCGTCGGGAAGACCCGCAAAACAGTACCTTTGGAAATGAAGAGGGCTTGGGGACCTTGCAATTAAATCTGAAGATGAGGCATCAGTGGGCGTGGGTTTCGAAAGTCGGCAAGAAGTCATTGAGGCCTTGGTGTCGCACTCGGTGCAGGTCGATCTCTGCGATGGAAAGTTAACGACCACTGGCAGGGCCAGGGCTGCGATGTCGCCCCGGTCGATGTGTTGTGTTATTCACAAGCGGTGACCACGGCTTCGGTGCAGGCAGTCACGCAGCATTGGTGCGGAAACGCTGTAGTCTGCGATGTTAGACTGGGCAAGAAGTCAGGCTCTTCATTAGCGGTGCCCTCAGCTAGGGGGCAGGCAATGGCATTGAAGACTGAGTTGGTGGGGCTGTGGTCGGTGCACCAGGGGCTGCGATGTTGTCGCAGAGATGCATTGTGCTCTTCACAAGCGGTGCTCTCGGCCACGGTGCAGGCAGCGTTGTTGATGACGGCTTGAAGCAGCGTTGTTGAGGTCGGGGCTGCGATGTCGTTACGGTTGATGTGTCATGCTTCGCAAGAGCGGTGACCACGGCTTCGATGCAGGCAGTGGCGTCGATGACAGTGTTGAGGTTGCTTTTCTTAGAGTTACACCACAACCACTCAATTCCAAAGGCCCAGAACTGGCTTTGGCACCATCTGGCAACACAGGACTCACACAAGAAGAGTCCCAGTGCTGGCATCAAGGTGCAGATGAAGTATTTGATCTCCCTGACACTTCCAAAGGGAGGCAAGCACACACAAGCCCTTGAAGAACCTTGGCAAGCAGTATGAAGAAAGCAAAGTCTAGTCCTTTCTTTGTCCAAGACAGAAGTAGCAAGCAGCAGGCCAGCACAACACAGCAACAAGCAGATTGGTAGTTCCCCTCCTTTAGCTTCTCCAGCTCTTTTTCTTGGAAAAATCTCCTCTTAGTCCAGAGGTGTTCTGATGTTATTGTGTCACAGTTCCAGTACTTATACCAGTTTCTGCCTTTGAAGTAGGCAAACTTCAAAGGAAAGTCTCTGTAGTGCACAAGGCCCTGCCTTTTTCCCTGACATGGCTCCTGACACACGACAGGGTGGTGGAGACAGCTTGCGTGAGGACAGGCACAGCTCTATTCAGGTGTCACTGACAACCATCAGGATATGCAGAGCACACTCCAGCTCCCTTTGTGTGACTGTTGAGAGTGAATGCACAAACAGCTCAACTGTAAACCTCCCTTAGAAGTGGATTCCACGGGCAGGCAGAGGCACAGAATGGTAAAGCAAGAAAATGCCCACTTTCTAAAAATGCAAAAAGAAGGGGTAAGGCCCAAAAAGACAGACACCAGGACGGGCCGTATTAAATAAGTACAAAAAAGGGGGGAACCTGGTGTTCTAAATAATTAATGCAATTTCCTTACTGAAATAATTACAATGAGTTGCTTCATATGATTAGGTCATTTATTGAACCTTTTTTCTTGAATAGCTTATTTTATCTTTTTAATTTATATACATTAGGAAGAACGTAGGCAAAAAAGATTTTATAGTCCTTCCAAACAAAACACATATCAAATGATTCCTATATTTACAAATATTTACATATCTTTAAAACATTTACCACAATATACATTACATACATTTATTACAATGCAACAAAACATCAATATAATTCATCAACCAATGTATCATTTACAACTGATAGATACAAATTAATTCTCTAACAAGTCCTATCAACAAAAACTGGGAACAAAACTTCACTCCATGTCCCTCAGTATACAGCACCCTGTCAGTATTGGTCTTAATGCCTATAACTGCAAATGCCGACGCGTTTCAAGCCCCAGGGGACCTCCAGGGACTCTCATCAGGGCTTCTGAATTATATACACATTGGTATGATCTACAAAACAAAAAACTAATATATCACTCATTCTGTATCCTTCCTCAACTGTACTCCATCCTCTCCAGTCTTTCAATTTCATAAATGCACTATACCTGATGATCGGAATTTTAATCCATCAGGCTTGCTGCTGTCTGGTGGTGGTGGAAACAAACTGGACTGGCCCTGTTTAAACAAAAGTCTAATTAGACTTTCCATCACCAACAGACCTAATTCTCACTCGTGTTGTCATTGTACCTACAATGCTACCTACCTCGACTGTGGGGGTGGTGTGGCTTTCCCAAACCCGAATATCATAGAACACGAATCTCTGCCAAATGCGTGACTAAATCTAATGGCAAGAGGGGAGCATTTCGTAAATCACTCCATCCATTAGGTTTGGAGGTCATGTTTTCTCACTGCCTGGTCGGGTCTGCATAATGCGTAAGAGATGTTAGTGGTAGTCCTCTCTGCATTTGGCCACGTCCTGCGGGTTGAGGAGCAATGCTTCCCGAGCCCATCCTTCCCCTCCTGTATAGCATGCTGGGGTGGGGAGGGTGCCTGGGCCTGGACCGTGTGTAATTCCTGCTGTGGCCCAGTTCCTTGGGTTTGTTGCCTTGCTTACAGATCTTATGGCCGCCGGTTTATGCCCGTGTCCACCAGGCTACACGCACTGGTTTGCTGCTCCTTGAGTCTGTTTATCTCGGAGGTGTAACAGCCTTTGTAGTGGCTTATGGTAATTGACCTGTTGTGTTTCAGTTAGATCTGTTGTGTTTCCTTCCAGAGGATGTGAGTTCGATACTTGAGCTTTCCCTTGTTGTCACATAGCTCTGTGTGTAAGCATCGACGCATAATCAAGGTCGTGGTTTCAAGCTCCACTTTGCGCGGTGAGGATTTGGTGCACGTGGTGTAGCCGAGGAAGGGAGCTTGTGTCCCGCAATTGGGTTGTTTACCGTGTGTGGGCCGTGCAACGCGGAACACAGGGATGGTGTACCACTTCCCTAACAGGCGTGCTATGCAGTTAAAGTGGAGGGGCCCGAAGTGAGTGCTGTACCACGGCCCCCAAAGGGCAGGACGTGCGTGGTAATTGGTGCGCTGGTGGTTACCGCTTTAGGTGTTTTGTCCGCGGTCAAGGAAGGGCTTGCCCGGGCAGCCCCGAGCGTAGGAGTCACGAGGTAGTTCCCCGCCACCTTCCTAGGGGAAGACACGCGTGGTTGGTTTGGGCACCCCCTTCGCCCCCCCCCCCTTCATCAAGGTGACCCTCCCCAAGATGCAGCAAGATTGTCAAGGGCTCAGAGCGCTGGGGGGAAGCCCGGCTGCGGCCTCACTCGCAGAGGGAGGGTGAGAGGTGGGGCGCGGGCGCTACATCGGTGCGGTGTTCGAGTGGGTTTGTTGTAGGCCCTTTGCATAAGCGGCAGTGGCACCAATGATTTTGGGAATAGCGCCGCGCTCGGAGGCTGTGTTGCGGACACGGAGCTTTCCTCCGGATGTGGCATTGTTGGAAACCGGGGCGAGTGCACGCGAGCGGTGGCATGTATCCGTGCATCTGTCCACACCATAAGGCACACCGGGCAGACACGAGGGACCGTTCCTGTTGCCGTAGACTGTTTTGCAGCTCGTTTGTCGTAACTAGCATATTACGATCGGATCGTGTGTTTCTCCATATTTTTGAGTGGATTACTTCCTCCTATTAAACTCAGTTGAATAATAATTCTTGAATAAAACTCTTGAAAGATCATGGTTTTGAACATTCCATACACTGACAAGACAAAGCTATATGGATGATAAGAAATTGGACAGGAGACTCTCAGCTTCTATCGCACAAACTCAAATTATTATCTATAGGAGTGATCTAACCTTCATTTACAATTTGCCCTGAAGAAGTCCTGTGTCAGTACGAAACGCGTCGGCTGTATCGCATTGTATTGTCCAATGAATTTGGAATAAAGAGACTGAAATCAAGGAATACTTTGTCCTCTTAAATTGAATTTGATATATATATATTGCCATTATTGGATTGTTTTATAAATCTGTGGTGCATCTTAGCTTTTTTCGGGTCCCAAGAGTGCTTGGGCCAGTGTACGTTAAGCGCAGCGCTCCGTCCGCATTCTTGTTTATCCCACACGCCTAGCTACGGAATGGTAAGTAGTTTAGTTGCCTGTGCTTCCGCCGTGCCGCATGTTGCCATAGTTGGTTTGAATTGCAGGGGGTGAGCTGCAGCCTTAGATCGGGGAGTCCAGGTTCGAGCTCGGAGCCGTTAGACATCCTGGGAGCTGGGACATATCAATCATCTCCCCGTGCCTTACAAAGGGATTTGTAGGATAAAAGGAACACCTGGTTATGGTTGATATGGGTGACAATGCTGGGGCAGCACGGAAGAAGCGATTAGATGCGTGGCGTTGCCTCAAACTGCAGGTCAGGCGTGAGGAGCCGTGGGAGATTCCGGGCCGTCTCGCTTTGCTTTGGTCACGTTAAGCACCCCGATAAGGCGGCAGTAGCGCAAATGATCAATTCTCGCTATGTCGCACCCGACGTGGGTTCTCACGCTTGGGCTGCATGCGGGGGATGCTAGTAACCTCCAGAGGGTGTGGGCCCGAGAAGGGGCTCTTGGGAGTACGTGCAGGCCCACGCATATTCTTAGGAATTGTATTCAGGATCTGTGCAATTGTGCCAGGGTCGCTTGGTTGCGATGGCGGATGGTGTGATTGGAATGGTAGAGCAGTTCTTGGCCTCGACCCCTTCATCACAGTTCTGCCATTGCGGACATTTCATGCAGTGTGGCTGGTCTTTACATCTCGGGAACAGTTTTCTGTCACCGGCATCAAGGTTGTTGATATGTCTAGTAGAGCAGTGCTTGGCCTCAACCTGTTTAGTAAGTTAAGGAATTACGATTGTAATTTGGTCATATTTTCTATTTGATTTGCATTTTGCAAATTGTTTGCTTTTACGTGATTGTTGATAGAGGGGCCAACATACATGGAAATCCACCAGTATAATACGAGCACGTAGGATTGGTTAGCGGTCCGGGCGTCTCCTGTTTTGTTTGCTAAATGGTTCCGCCCATGGTATGGGAAGCACTTACGGCAGAAATGCGGTGACTCCAGAAGCAACGTTTGATCGGCTTGTTGCTGGCAGTGTGATACCGGTAGTATAGCTTGGTCGTATTTGCTCCCCATGAAGCGCCCGAGACCGTGCTTAGTTGTTTCATAGCGTGATCAGAAATACAATTTGGCTGCTACAATCTGGCAAGCCTTCCCTCCATCTTGCTATCCTAAATAGACATTATACTCGATTAAAGGTGTCGATAGTGTTGATGAACTCCACAACACATTTCATCACTGAATACCCCTTCAAAGTGTTCTTCCGACTACCTTGTTCTGAAATGTGCAGGGGGTAGCTGGCATGGGTAGGTTGGATATGTGCCGTATCATTGTTATATAGGGATGCAATGACATAGTGGCAAAATACCAGGCAAGGGCAAGGCACAGCCTTCCTCAGCACGCGTGGGGGCTTTGACGCGTTTAAAACATGGCATCCTGAAGGTTTGAGGTCAGGAGTGCATTTACTTGTAATCAACAGCACATGCTGTAGTACTACCAACCGCCCTGGGCCAAAATTATTGGGGGCACCTGTTTGGAACGGCTTTTAATTGATACAGTTTAGTTCTTTCATGCCCACTTTGAGGAAGTTTACTGACAGTGCACACACTCGTCCAAATTCCGAATGTTTCCATCCAATATGCGGGGACGGTGATGTGTTTTCAATACTGTAACACAGTAGCAGCTAGTTCTGCGGCCAATTGCCCCTACAGGAGCACAGGGTATGCCCACACCTCGACGCGGGGGGCTGTGCGGTGGCGTGTGTGCATCAGGAAGGCGCGATAGGCACGGTTTGTGATGGATATGTAGAGCCAGGTTCTCCCAGGGACGCCGTGTGTGCTCCCGCCGCGACTAGGGATGCACGCCCACCCGGGGCATCAGTTGGTCATTGTTTCTCTGCACCCACCCCACCCCTAGCACTCGTGCATGTCTGGGGGCCAAGGTGGGGCACTCCAGAGAGGTCCACCTTCCCTTTAGTGTTGTTGGTTTCAAAGTACGCGGGAACTGTACTTTGCCCCTCAGTGGGCTTTAAACTGTAGATGGTTCTTTTTGGATGTGGCACGGCTGTGTTCGGCTGTCCTTTTGTTTGCCTATATCGATGTGCGGTTCTAACTTAGTATTATGCCTGGGTTGCAGAGATGGAATTCACACGTTCATTCACCTTTACCAGAGTCGCCTGCTTGCTCCCCGGGTGTATGTCTTGGTTGCAGTATTATGGGGGGTACCGGATTGTGGCCGGTTTTCGGGTAAGTGATCCCATTGGCTAGTTCCTGCATGATGTCGAAGTTTCCTGGCGGTTTCTTGATTGGCACTAATGCTTTAGACCTCTATTCCGTCCCACGGGTCCTCATAGTGCCCTCACTAAGTCTGACGATATTGATAAGTTGGGAACATGGCGACTAGCATTGGGACGATCGCTGAACCTCACGCGCGCCTTACAAATCCAGGTTCAGCATCATAGGTACTAGTGGAGAAATCCCGGCATATGGAATTTTGTTGACCATGAAGGCGAGAACTGGTTGATATGTCGCCTATGTCATTGAATTGGATGACATCTGCATAGCAACAGGTGATAGGGCATGGGTGCATGTGGCACATTTGATAATGGTGCGGGATAATTATTGTTTTACTCTAGGAAACCGGGATCTTATGCCCAGGTTCTGTCTTTCTTTGCCGCCGGTTACCAACCCAATAGTGGAAAGTATAATTTTACATTTACTCTGGGCAATTACAACGCAAAGAGAGGTGCTGCAAAATGTTGTTGAGACTGCATTGTGCAATTGGCTATAAGGGCCTTTATGAGGAACATCTGCTGGCACCATATAAAAACAGGTACCATGTACGCTTAGGGGGCATTTCGAGCTTTGAAAGAAAGTTGAGACAACCCAGTAGAGTTTCAGTGCAAGGCCTCATTTGGTTGGGCAATTTCTTTTGTAAAGCATTAAACCCGCCAGCCCTTGGAATTAGGCAGGCATACGATTAGCTAAGATGTTTGTTCAAACCTGGTAGAGCATATCGACCATAATTAACAGCGGAACCAGGAACAGCTTTACAAAGCAATGCTATAGATTTCCTGTAGAATTCTGGATGGACAAGCTTCAGGGATAAGGCCCTGACCTTTCACCCCTCAAGGGACCATCACTAATTCCGAGCAAGTAGGTGAGAAGCATACTAATCCCCCAGCGAGTGTAGCACAAGAGGAACGGGTACACATGAATGTGTGACCTCATGATGCCCAGTCTGAGCAGTCCAGGTCACACCACAGAGGGCAAAGGCAAGGCCTCGGCCCCTGATGGACTATGTTTAATTTTAGTTGTGTGGGAGTGGGGCTCGCAATCTTGTCGCGTCTTGCTATGTCTGGACGATGCAGCTAAAATGTGCCCTCTGCAAACAAGGGCAGTTTACAGGTTGCCTCAGTTAAGACATATTCACCCACGCTTTAGCCAGGGCAGCAGGTGGGTTGTGGTAGTTTCATCTAACAAGTGGACTGCGGTGCAAAAAGTTTGGTAAACTCACCATTAGGGCACAAATGACGACAAGGTATTATAGACCATTTGGCATTCCCAACCAGAAAGGTGCCAAGTGGCAAAAAACAGTAAATAGGTTTAATATGTGTGTCTCTGGCCTTACAGCTGTGTGGAGCCAGTCTCATTTAGAGGAACACCCAAGTGAAAATTGGGTGCTTCTTAAGGTTCTCATGACCAATGCGGTTTGTGGTATCTCCCAGCGGATCCACTGAAGGTGTACTGCAGCCAACGTGAAACTCGGAATCTGGGATTCCGACACTTTTGCGGGTTTACGTATCCAGGGTCAGAGATGGTTAGCAGGTACTGGCATCTGTGATCCGACAGCAGTTAAGCAAGCGGGGTGAGCGGTGTAAGTTGTCACTACACGAAAGGGTGAGGTCTCGCCAATAATGGGCACAATACATATATTGTTTCAAACCATATTTGACGAAAATAAGGTGTTCACCAGGGTTCAGCAATCAAAGGGGTCTCTGCAATTTACTGGTCAACAGGGCGAGGTAAGTCACCCCAGAACCAAGTGTAGGTGACATGTTGCTGCAGTTAAGCTCAAATGCTCCGCCTGGTTTGCTATATTGGCCACACTGGGTGTGGACGCTGTCAGCCAACATAGTGTGCTGCTGTCCCAATAAATGGGAAAACAGGGTGTCAAGCACAAAAGGGTAGTATGTAAAAAGAACATTTGGCAAGTCCAGTATTCAACAAAAAATTAAATGTAATGGGGCAGGAAATTTTCCACTGCTTGGGCTGCACAGGGTGGGCAGTGTAAACCCCCCCCACCCCCCTATCGGGGAATAATCTAGTATGGGGGAAGGTAGGACTTAGTCAATCCTGAATGTTAGGCACCATATTGCAGACAGTGCGCACTGTATTAAAGCAGACAGGTTAACTAAGCTGGTACGCCTAGGGGGTTTCACCACAGAGGGAGCTGAGCAGGTGAAATTCCCATAAGGAATAAGGGATGCATGGCAAGTGCAGGGGGACACCCTTGCTCAGAGATTGGCCCAAAGGGGGGTTCCCCCCCAATTTCTTAGAGATACACCTAGGGGGCAACAACCTCATTGCCATGGAGAGGAGGTCACTCTTACATGCCATTAAAGCTGACTTAGGGGAGATCAGCAAATACATGGGTCAATGTGAGCTCTGGTGGTCTGAGATTATTCCCCATGAGTGTGGCACGGGGCTAAGTCAGAGGAGGCCGTTGAACATTCCCGGAAGAGAGTTAATAGTTCAATGCGTAAGTTCACAGATCAGAAGGGTCCGGGTTTCATCAGATATGAGATGATTCAAGCTAATGTGAAAGGGGTTCATTTATCCCCAGTAGGGATGGATCTCTTCCTTCTAGATTTGCAGGGGGCTCTAGCGATGAGAGATTGCAGGTGAGAGTAGCAGTTTTGGTGGGAGGCACTGGCGGTGACAGAGGCCGCCTCCAGAGCTGTGGCGGAGTTACAGGGCGATCTGGAAGCAAATGGGTACAGAAGGGTACCTCTGCAGGGCACAATAGGGGTGCCAGAGCCAAATCCCAGGAGCCTCATGGCAGGTTCCTGGAAAACCGTGTCAGCGTCCCGTTAGTCCTTCGGGCGGTTGTGGGCCTGAACAACCAGGGGCTTGCCTTGCTACGCTCCGCCCTGAAAGGGGCGTGATTAATAAGGGGACCAAGGTGTCATGTGATCCGGAAAGAGGATCACCCATAAGGTGTAGCACTGATTGAGTTCTCCCCAGTGCTGCTTGGCTCATCAGGCGGGCAGGCAGCACAGTTTGGTTACAGCTGCCTGCCCTTGGATCGCCTGTAAGATAACCCACCATATTGCATACTTTGTATGGAATAAACCTGCAGCAATATTTTCCCAAACAAAAGTTGTGTTGTGTATTTATTTATTTTGCATGCATGCTATGTGTTTGTGTGGGTGGGGTGTGTTGCCAGTAGTGGCACTATACTGCAGTACACCACAAGAGGGAGCCAGATACCTAGGGCTAGCTGGAAAGTGCAGCTAGTTGCACGCACAAGCCCTTCAAATACAGCAGAAAAGCTAGGACCAGGTACAGCTAATAAACGTCTTCTCATAATGTACGAACAACTTCAAAGCTTATTTTGAACTTTAGAGATGTATATATTGAAATTAATACTGAACAAAATCAGTGAAATTCATTTGTTTATGAAAGCTATTTTGTTTTTTAAAGTCAGCATACACTGGTGGCGAAATGCATGGCGGGTGAACTGTAACTCTGCACCAGTAAAACCTCAGGGTCACTGCTTCTTTCATTTTTGTTTTCTATACCGCAAACGTAGTATTTTAGCGCTTTATGATTGAATCAGCCCTGCCAAGTACCACGCACCAGGCGTTAGACTAACATATTTCAGTGTGGTGATCTGCATCACCGCACTGAAATTCGAAGTCATCCATAATAGTGCCTCCTCAGTGCTAAGTAATCATGCACCAATACTGCCTGATTGAAACAGAAAGCTGGTCTTGTCTGGAGTGGCAGCACGCCGTGCACGCTGCTTTTGGCAGGCTTGTGGGCGAGTCTGCAGCTATTAGCTGCTACAAAGTAACAGGCATTAACCTGACATGCACCGCAGCATGATCAATGACTATGGGTTCATGATGAGGTGTGAGTGGTGAGTGGGCGGTGGCAGTTCAAATAAACTAGTGGCAGACTAATGGCAGTGGCAGTAGCGTGCTGTGGTTATGTAATTATATAAAACACGCCAGGGATCTGACTAGCGGTGTCAGCTAAACCCTGAACGTACAGCAGCGGCTGCTGGAATTGTTCCTCAGCAGCCCAGCACACCAGCCCCTTCTATGCAGCTGCTGCTGAGCAACACAAGTCGTTGTGGTGAGGTACGGCCCGTACAATTGCTGCTCCTCGAGTCACCTTGCAAAGTAAGTTGTCCCTCAGTGAGTTATCTCTCTCTTCTGTAAAATGTTCTTTAAATTTTATTTATAGCACGCCGCCAGTGCTGCCGGTCCAATTACCGGAGTTATTTCGCACAAAGAAGCCTCATCCGTGGACATAAACTACAGCTTCGCTGAAAGCAACCCGTCTAGGTACCGAATAAACAGCACTGAGGCGAGCTATATACATATATCTCCACTGACACCAATTTTAGCTCATCTGGAAAGCTGCTCTCTCATCGTCAAAATGAAGATTCACAGGTCATTTGGGCTACTGGTTCCTGGATAGATGCAAAAGTGAAACCAAAAGAGTGGTCTTCTGCATGCAAACAGGGAAGGCAGCAGGCATTCTGCATTCGCCTGAAGGAGGCGGTATGAGTAAATTATCTTCATACCATATTTTTCACTGTGGGACTTTATATTATGAAACTACCATTAGAACACTTTGCCAGAGCCCAGCCCAAAAATGAAAAGTTTTAAAGCAAATCAGATGTGATCAATATGAAACGCAGTCTGACCTTGTCAAATGACCAACTAGGTGCAATTCAATCACCAACTTTTATCTATCACTTATGCTGTCTACTAAGGTAGCTTACAGCGCCTGAATACTCTCAGGGGTGATTAGCACCCTATACAAAAAAAGATAACATACATGTAACTTAAATGCTCAATGCTAAGAACTGTGTATGATCTGCAGGACAATGGATTGAATCCCAGCAGGGTAGACAAGTTTCATCGTTCGTAGGGTGATAAAATGCGTAATACTTTTGAATAGATATTAGGAAGGGGCGTCCCTTCCTAATAGCGAGTGTCAATGCACTGTACCATGGTTTTGCAATGGCATTTGCAGCCGCAATACACTCGCAATTTACCACCTACTTCAAGTAGGTGGTAAACCACTCGCAAACGGGAAAGGGTCCCCAGAGGACCCCTTCACCCTTTGTGAGTTTGTGCGAAAATATTTTTTAAGAGCAGGCAGTGGTCCTGGAGACCACTGCCTGCCCTTAAAAAAAATGAAACTGAAAAGTTTCATTTTTCTTTTTTAAATGCATTCCGTTTTCCTTTAAGGAAAACTGGCTGCATTTAAAAAAAAAAAAATCTCCTGATCCCAGCAGGCCACCATCCCTGGGAGTGCTAGCCATTCTCAATGGGGCCGTAAATTGCGACTGCCTCATGAATATTAATTAGTCATGCAATTTGCCTGAGACACTGTTGTACATTCAATTTTGCAAGTCTCAAATTGCGAGTCGCAGTTCAACGCAATTTACTCGGTGGTCCGCATCACCGCACTGAAATGCAAAGTCACGCATTATGGAACAAGAAGTTAAATGATTGGCATTGCCCCGGCGTCTCTGTAATAGAGATACCATGTTTTTAATTTTCATGTAATCCTGTAAAATAGAATACGGCCATCTGCGATTTCACGTCTGATGATGCCCCGGGGTTGTTTTGCTGGCTCGTCAGCAAAGCGGCTGCGTTATAAATCTGGCCCCGCCATGCTGTTCACTGCTCGTTATTGTGCTTGTCAGCGCTGAGGCAGCTGAGCAGAGAGTGTGCCGGAAAGCTGTCAAGGCAAAGTTTTAGAATGGCAGGTCAACGGTACGGTAAAGGTGCACATGCACCAATTCAACTCACACGGTTATGTGAGCCTCGCACTGGCAATTTGTTTCATAGTGCATTCCGCATTACATGCGCTCGGATGAGGGTTGCATTCTTGATTGCCTGCATTGTTTGGAACATTGTTTGGTGCCTTAATGGGACAAAATGCAGTCACGGTGAGTGGGCTCCACTCTTGACAATTTACGGCTATACTTGGAGACTTTGTTCTTCTGGCACAGTCACAGCAAGTTGTCTCTACTAGTGACAGTTTGTGTTTGATCTTGGAGATTGATATCAATGTGCATATCAGTGCGTGTGGGTTTGTTGTAGGCAGGTATATCCAGAGACTGTGCGCATAAGAAATTAAGAGGCTAAACATTGTGCTGTTGTATAAATAAGAACCACGAATTCAACAAAACTATGCTGTGAACTGGTGCTTTGCAGCAGTTTTAAGATCTTAGAGTTTCTCGTTGCTAAAATAGGTGTCATTTCTGATATTTAAGTTTCCCTCGTCTTTGTTGCTTGATTTTGCTCAAGAGAAAGTGTCACTCATAGCTGTTGCATGTCACTCATAATTACACTAAAATTAAGAAAATGTCACACATAAGCAATCTGAAACCTTGGCAGCTATGTTGAATGGAATATAGTGAAGAGCAATAGTCAAACAATAAAAACAGTGAGCACCCAAACAACACAATCAAGTTGAGGCAATGGAGATGAGGCGATGGAGCTCGGGATATTCAATCCTCGGCAGTGGGCACCAGAGATTTTAGGTTTTCCACGCAGTAGGCGGGTTTGGAGGGCTTTGTGCACAGCGGCTGAAGTGCTTAAAAAAAGTACTGAAACTGTGAGCGCGAAGTCTGCCCACAGTATTTAGAGCGCATTGCATGAACACCAGATTACATTTCACCAGGTCCGTTTTTTTAGGCTCGGGAAGATTGGGGGGTATATTCACAAGAACGTGTGCTAAACATCTCCATCACATGTTAACACAACTTTACACATCGCAGCCTATCGCGAGAAAATAACCCTGTGTCAACGTGGAATTCACAACACGGCGGTACCATGCGATAGTTCGCTGAAAAAACGCCCAATGTCCGCGATACAACCACCTCGACAGATATAAATACACAAACCTCAACGCGAAAAAACATGCGGTGTGCCCAACAGGGACAACCACAGAGAGGCCAGCAATACCCACGTGTAATGCGGGAAAAAGCACAATAACAGCATACGTAAAATGCCTATTAAAAACGACCAACTGCGGAGTACCACGGATGCACCCTGACCGACTGCCGAGGACAACATGAACCCCACAATCCCCATGGAGGAACACCCAGGAATACAGGGCCAGTGGAAGGCCAATGGAAAGAGAAAGACTGGGTACAGTCGCCAGGAAAACCCGATTATCGCCATGGATGAGCCAGAACACCACCACCAACTGCATGTCACTACCAACGTGTCATTGGCAACAAAGAGGCAAAGATGGCACACCACCTCGGACCATGTGAATGCCACCGCATGGCCGAGGAGGACAATGGAAGAGCACAAGAGGCCCTGGACTGATGTGAATGGCAAAACCAAGCAGAAACTAGCTGGCAACAAGAAAGCAGCAACGCATCCCGGAGGAGGGGGGCCAGTAGAACACCAGGAGCTGAATGACATGGAGAAAATGGTGGCCACAGTCACCAGTCGAGAGACGGTGACAGGAGTTGGGGATCCGGACACTGTCCAACATGACCCGACACCACATCAACAGAGTGCACACTGACCAGGGAGTGGGTGGACGGGGGGGAGATGGGCCCAATGGCACACATGCACAATTAAGCAGAGCGCACTGCAAACCCACAATGACACAGGATCATGTCCCTGATCCCACGAGAACACTTCAGCACACACACAAACACCAAGTAGTCCCACGTACACCATGTGCCCAAAGGTTCACCCACACAACACATCAACAAGCACACAACCAACACATGTACACGTGCGAAACACAGCAAACATGCATATACGTCAACCACACTGACAATGCAAGAGACACCACATGACGAGTAGCATGGCTGCAGTCCAATCACCATGACAATGTACACGGCACGACACTGAGGAGTGCGGACCACAACCGGAAAGGAGCAGGTCACACTCAGACACAACCACCTGCACAAACAACCCCTGACGTCAACGACGCATCTGTGGACAAACCATGCCCAAGGGTCACAACTCGACAAAGAGCAGAAGTGAGCCAAGTCTGCAACACCTCAGCACCGTGGAAGCACAGAACTGACAGGCAGACCGCATGAAAGGGACCAGTGGCAGACAAATCAGAGCCGCAGGAGCGAATCACCCACCGTGCAGAATACGCACATAAGTATAAGTGCACCTCGACATTGACAACATCCCGGTACAAACAGCAACACCTCCACAACGGAACATGGGACACAACTGGTGCTGCAAATGTGCACAACATGGCAAATCACATCTGGCACAGCAAGAGACTGTGACATGACAATGTACAAGTACAACCTTTAACCTGCAAATATGTTTTATTCACACATGCTGTGCTTATGGACATTTAGAACTGTCCCATGATTGCCAGGGACTGCCACATTGTCACGTGCTCATGAGAAGTAATTGTCAATGATGGTGTTCCTACGGGCCATTCCTGCTGCAGTGGGATGTGGGCCACCTGCCCCATCGTCCGGTACTTCTGGAACTGGGATCCATGGGGCATTGATGCGTACACAGATGTTGTGCAACACACAACATGCAACGATCATCTTGCACACGATGTCCAGGCAGTACAGGAGCTTTCCACCTGTGCCGTCCAGGCACCTGAAACGTGACTTCAACATGCCAAATGTGCAGTCAACGATGTCCCTGGTGCGTATGTGGGCTGTATTGTACTGACTCTCGGCGGGTGTGTTCGGGCATATCCTTGATCACCTGTGACAGTGCAGGGAGAAAGGAGTCAATACTTGGTTCGGCAGGATGTGATGGCAGGCCCACTAATCCGGTGACGTCTGTGCTGGCTGTGTGTGAGGTGAGTGTATGCCAGCCCTCAGGGAGTAGCTGGTGCTGCCAACAACTCCAACAGTCATCAGGCACACAGAAACGCAATGTCCGAACAGCAAGGGGGGATGACTTGAGTCGCACAGGGTTAGTGGCCCTGGATGCACAGCGGCCGACACGGGCCCACCGCCACGGGACGCTGACCTGCGGGAGAGTGGGGTAGGGCCATGAGGCTAAAAACTCCCCACCCCTTTCTCAACAGATTCTGCAGGCACCATTGATGCCAAATGACGCGAGTTTCTGCGCCAAAAAGCACGTTTAGGGTGAGTCCTGGGGAGATCAACCCTGCTCTTTGCTGGGCATTGAACAATGGACTGAGTCATGACTAGATCCATACTGCCATATTAGATATCACACAGAGGGCTAAGTGCGGATCACTGATGCTCTCTTCTCACCCCTAGTTAGAGGCGAACGCCCTCCTGATCGGCTGCAGATACGAGGCTGCTCCAATGCCTAGACGCTCTTTTTGCCTCAAAGGGCGGCTGTAGGGGAGTCAAACGCCTCTGCTTGAGAAAGCAATTAGTTCACAATATACACTCACTTAGAACACACCTGACCAACTTATCTTCATATTAACAGGCTGTCATCCTCCCCCGCCTATGTCCTGATGAAGACCCGCACTGACTCACTAGTAGTGCAGACCCTGGGTTGAAACGTCGACAAACTCCCATGGACCAGCCCTAAGGCTGTGCGTTAAAACGTATTCATTTAATTTGCAGAAGCACTTTTGCCAATTGTTGTTCCCTGACAACCAATCTTTCTGTACATATTTTAATCACTTTGTACATATTGTGCACCATCATTATGTCACCGAGCACTTGATGTCACTTTTGTCACATTTCACAAATATACTTCACCTTGTGTGTTGAGAGCCTTATAGAAAATGTTGGGGTATTTACCAAATATAAATGATGTAATTTATAAAAAGTGACGAAATACCCTATATGGTCTTAGCATGTGTTCCTTTGGTTTAAGCTAACATGAAATAACTCAGTGAATTTTTCGATTGTTAAAGGAATGTGTAACACCCGACAGAACCATTGGTTTTTACATACTAGACTGCCCAGGTTCTGAGGGATACTGGGTTACCCCATTGTTATTGAACTGGTCTGGGTATCAGCCTCCTGGGGTGCAGCAGGCGCACAGGGTCGCAGGCACCGCTGCTCACGGCGTCTGCCTCGTGGCGGACTGCGAGGCGCCACCTTGTCAGTGACATTGGCCTTTCCGGGAGAGAACCACGCTCTGCGCCACTGGGTTTTTGTCCACACCCCTGCGCAGCCCTGGCGTACTCTGGGCCAACCCACTACGCTCACGCTCACGGGGGGGGAGGCAGCGAGCGACATTTCCGCTATCTGACCCACAGCCTGGGGTGACATGGTTGCGTCCACTGATCACTACTCTCCAGTCACCAGCAGTTGTGGTCTGCATGGCCATATCTGTGGTTTGCATACCCATGACTGTCCTGCACATCCACACCTCACTTGTCATTGTGTACATTCCCATTCACGGGCCACTTGCATCCTTCGCACACGGCTGCATTCTGCATCTACACACGTTCAGCAGTTGTGTGGCTGTGGTGCCATGATAGAGCTGTATTGTGTGCAGGGGTAGTCCAGGATCACCATGGAGTAGTGTTGTCGTGTCTGGTAGGTGGGCATGTTGATTGACATGCTGTATGTGGTTTGGTCACGTGTGCATTCCCACAGTTGTGCGTTGTGTGAAGGTGGCTTTGAGGAGTGTGGTGTGTTGATTTGGCACTTACCAACGAGCAGTCCAGTTCCATACGTGTCATCCTGAAAGCGCTGGTTGATGATGGACTGTCTGAAGATGTAGGAATCATGCACACTGCCGGGGTAGTTTGCGACGACATTGGTGAACATTCCCCGGTGGTCCACTATTGCCTGCACATTGATTGAATGCAAGTGCTTTCTGTTGCGGTAGTGGTGTGCAGTATCCGCAGGGGGCACAAGTGGGACATGTGTGCAGTCTATTGCCCCCAACACGGCCAGGAATCCAGCTATGGCATAGAAGCCTTGCTTGGTCTCCTGCTGTTCCTGCGCAGGGTGGGGTGGCATCCAGGACAGGTGTGGTGAACTTTGATAAGGCTGGCTGTGAGACGCCTCCGACTCTGGCAGCTGTTGGTTGGAAGGTACCAGAGGCCAACAGATGCAACACAGCCAGCAGCTTTTTCTGCGGAGGGATGTTGGTTCTCCGCTGTGTTGGGACCGTCAACCTGTGGCCGATGTGGGTCATGATGCGGATGATGGTTGTCCTTTTGAGCCTGTATTAGGCAATGACTTTCTCTGGCGTTAGGTCTGTGAGACTGGTGCGTTTTCGGTAGGTCCGCTGTCTTACTCTGCGCTGCCTCTGTGGTGGTCCAGGGGGGAGGGGAGGGTGGGCGGGTCCGAGTCCTGGGGGTGGTGGCGGTGGGTGTTGTGGCCATGTTGGGGCTCCGAGCTGCATGATGAGTAGCTCCATGGCGTCGTTTGTTCTTCAGGTGTGGCTGTGTGTGGGTCTCCGTTGCCTACTGCAGGTAGTCGTCTGGCTTTAGACCTGCAGGAGGCAGGTGTTAAATACCTGCTGCTACCACGGCTTATCGCGTGGTTTTGACTCGCATTGCGGATCTGGCAGTTCGTTGTGAAAGTGGTGTTGTGGTTTTTTCATGTGTTTTTGCACTTGAACGCCTACTCTGCATCTCATTAGGGCTAGTTGGTGGTGTCCACCGTGGAGATACATTTTGGGGCAGTTATCGCGGGAATACTGGCGTTGTCTGCAGTTTGCACCAGCTTGTGAATGGGGTGTTAAATCTATCTCCACTTTTGATGCGTTAAGGTGGTGATAAATCGGAGATAAGTCCTTGTGGATAAGTCCTTGTGGATATCCCCCTAAGTTGTTTGTCCAGAATCGCAGAATGCTAAGCTCATGCTGGGGCTCCAACCTGCTTCCCCAATTCCAAAATTGGGAGCCCTACACTTTACGTCACACATCTTCCTTTTTTAACTGGGTGCCCTTGGGGTGGGGTCGGAGAAGTGGCTAAAATAACAAAATATTCTCAAGTTATTTTGTTGGCCTTTGGCATAAAAATATAACACAAACACCTAAATGAAAAATAAATGCAAGTTAAAGTAATCCATGAGAAATTTACTTTTTTTAAATATTAGATAATTGCAGATGTCTGCGTATGTAACCAGCCACATAATTCTGGGTGGTGCAGTGTGCGGGAGTAGCATGGGAATTCATAGTGCCAGCCTGCGACAGAAAGCATTGTGAATATGCAAATCATTATTTTTAAATTGTATTCCACATAGTTAGAGAGAGGCTGCCATAAAATGTGCAAAAAGACATACATGTGGAAATCTGGCAAGCAGTGACTTCCCATAAGGCTAGAGACAACAAGTGCCTGGGCTACAGACTGATTTACAACAATTTGACGCAGAGTAGCGCTGCACGTCACTTTTCTGTGCTGCCCTGCATTAAATAAAAAGGGTAGGAATGCACCAAATCTATGAGATACAGCGCATTCCTGTGCTCTTACACTCTGTTGGCGCCCAAATAGCTGCCTAACACCAACAGAAGCACCCTTGCATTATGGCGCAAGGGTGCCTGCGTTGAAATCAGGTTGTTTTTGAGCAGAAAGGGATATCTTTCTGCACAAAAATAACCGTACGCCACACCTGGGGAGGCACAGGGTTTTGAAGCATTCCCAGATTTACGTTATGTTGTAAATCTGTGAAGGTTTCAAAATCCATGGTCGTTGAGTGGGAACACCCACCGCAACTCCTATGGCCCACCTCCCCAAGACAGTGTGAGACAATGGAGCAACTTGCGCTGCGTTGCCTTACACTATGGGGCACATGCATCAACCAAACCAAAAGCGATTCCTTAATAGCGAGAAATAAGGAATCGTTATTAAGGAATCGCTTTTGAGCATGCATCAACAGATTCGGTAAATTTTAGCGATTCCTTAAAAATCGCAATATTTACCGAATAATCAATAGCGGGGCATGCAAACTCCGATTAGCTATTTGCGAGTTCGGTAATACCGAATTAGCTATTAGCGAATTCGGTATTAGCGAAATCTCAATTGACCGCGTCGCTCCGGGAATGTGCAGATGACATCACCAACCAGGAAATACTGCAGCCCCACCCTCATTGCCTCGACAGAGGAGCAAACAGGAGCTGTGAGTGAAGACAGTCTGTGCAGAGTGAAGCGACACCGACTGTGCAATTCGCAAAACCTATTCATCATGGAGAAGGAAGTGCCATCCAGCGCTGAGTCAGCACGCAAGCGCAAGTTCTCTGACAGGGAGCTGGAGTACCTTATAGAGGGAGTCAGCAGCCAGCACGATCGCCTTTTCGGTAAGCTGTCCCTCAAGGTGCCTGAGCAGGAGAAGCGGCGCATATGGCTGCGCATCCGGGAGAGGGTGAATGCAGTTGGTGTAACGCCCCGCAGCATCGACGACCTCAAGAAAAGGTGGTACGACCTGCGGAAGCGTGCCAAGGAGAGGATTGCGGAGAGGCTCCGGGAGGCGAGCAGGACCGGAGGCGGCCCTTCAACAGTACAATCCAACACTGCCCTGGAGGACCTGGTGGAAGGGACGATCGAGCGGGAAGCCGTCGTGGGAGTGACCCAGATGGACACGTCCGGCGCAGCCACAAGTGCCCAAGGTAAGATGCATGCCTGTGCCCATACCCAGCATAGCGTAAATCCATTCCCATGCCCCCAGCAGGACCTGAGTGTGTATGCAGCTTTGGGCCACACAGTTTTACTCTTAACACTAGTGCATCATGGGAGTTGTAGTCTAGTCAGCCCAGTGTGCATGTACATGCGTAAATACAATTACGGATCACCACATCAGTTGAACATGGATATAGACTGTTTATTTAGTGGATCACAGAGGGACATGTACGTGTACAACACTACGGAGGTGTAACTATCCCACTAACCATGCACTGTTTCACACACAGATGCATCTCCTGGGGAATCGGACGACAGCGGCCAGCTGATCATATCTGAGACACCGGTGGATTCCGACATGGAGACAGCGCAGGAGGCGCATCCATCACCTCCACCTGCCACCCCACCACCACCAGCACCACCAGCACCAGCACCACCAGCATCAGCCACACCAGCACCTGCACCATCCACACCAGCTGCAGCAACAACAGCCACTAAAGCGCAGAGGCGCAGGTCCCAAGTAGCGCCCTTGCAGGTGATGGAAACACCCTCCACACAATTGGGACAAAGTCTGCGCACCATCACACCGCCTGCTGCACCACCTGGACGCGCCAGACTCCAACAGCGGCGCAGGGCTCGGCCAAGTTCTGTCTCCTCAGGCGACCTTGATCTCCCACACACTTCTGCCATCGAGGAGAGGATGCTACGTGTACAGCGCCTGCAGGGACGACACATGGCAACAGTTAGCTCTAATATCGTGCGCCTTGCTCGGGAAATGCGTGCCATGAGTGCGGCGGTTAGGGACATGTCCACTGTGGTGGCAGAGGGCAATGGGCACCTCAGGGAGGACATCCAAGAGCTCACCCGTGCCATGAGGGAGGGCCATGAGTGCGAGAGGAGGAGGCACCGTCAGCAGTTGTTGCGGTCCGCGGCCTCTACAAAGGCCATCACACATCTCAGCAACAGCACCGCAGTGTTGGCACGCCGCTCTGTGTCCTTGCAGGTGGACCTTGGGCACTTTTGCGGGGATGTAGCAAAGGCACTAGGGCAGATGACCGCTGCTGTCGAACACCTACAGAGCGGCACATTCAGTGCTGGTGCATTGGGAGGGGAAGATGGCAGTGAGACTGCCTCGAGTGTCAGCAGTGTGTCAGTGGCAGAGGCCAGCACCAGGCGCCGCAGTTCGCGGGCCTCCACGGGGACAGGGCTTGGTGAGGCGTCGGAGACACCTGAGCGGAGGCTTGGTGTACGTGGCAAGCGCCACTAGACAGAATTACAGGCCTACCTGACCGTGGTGGGGCAACCATGGTCCTCCCCTTCCTGAGTCTGCACAGCCGTGACTTTAACGCACATTTGTTTTAACTTCTTACATGTGGTGCATTTTTTCCATTTCTTGTTTTGTTGCACATACCGCAGTGCTACTGTGCATTAAACAGTTGCACCCCCAACAAATTAGTTATGTATCATTCTCACCTGATTCAGAAATGATGTTGCATGATGTATGTCCGCCTCCTATGGCCCTCTGCTGTGTTAGGGACGTGTGCCTGTCGGTGTTGGGCGGGTGGTTGGTCATCCCGGTGGTCCCCATTCCTGTCCACCTCTATGGGTATCCCCCTTCTGGTCGCAATGTTGTGCAGCATTGCACATACGGCAATAATCCGGCAGCAGGTTTCAGGTTTGTATAGCATGGCGCCGCCAGTCTTGTGTAGGATTCGAAAGCGACTCTTCAGAATCCCAAATGTCCTCTCTATTACATTCCTGGTGCTAATGTGTGCTGCGTTGTAGCGTTGCTCCTGTGGGGTTGCTGGATTGATGTATGGGGTGAGTATAAAATCACGCAGGGCGTAAGCACTGTCACCTAGAAGATAGAAGCAAAGACTTAGCAATGGTGAAGTTCATACATGTGTGGTGTTCATGTTGGGAAGCGGGATTTGTACGTACCAAGCAGGAGTCCCTCTCCAAATTCTCCGTTGAGTAGACGCCTGTGGATTCCACTGTTGCGGAATATGTAGGAGTCGTGTGTGCTCCCTGGGAATTGTGCCACTAGGTCCGTTATGATGTGATTGGCATCGCACATAACCTGCACGTTGATTGAGTGGTATGACTTGCGGTTACGGAATATGTACTCATTTGCTGCCGGTGGACATATGGCGATATGCGTACAGTCGATGCATCCAATTACATGGGGGAATTGTGCCACATGGTAGAATGCCTGTTTGTTGCGGTCCAACGGTTGTGGGGAAGCTGATGTGGGAGTGTAGCATTGTCAGCATGGCATCTAGGAATTTCTGGAAGAAGTGTGAGAGTGCGCTTTGCGATACGCCTCCGGCTACCGCAATTACCCCCTGGAAGCTTCCTGAGGCCAGTAGGTGAAGGCTGCATAGGACCTGGACGTGCGCAGGGATTGCATTGGTCCGGTGTGTTTGGTGCTGCAGTAATGGTTCCAGGTCTGCAATGAGGCGCATGATCATGGCACGATTGAGTCGATACTTCTCGTACACCTCGTCCTCATTCTGGCCGAGCAAGGTGATGCGCAGTCTGAAAACTCTCTCCTGGACCCTTCTCCTGCGCTGTCCTGCCGCATTGATACGCATCCTCCTTGCAAGCATATAGAGGGCTGCCATTTTGTGGTAGCCAACAGGGTCTCCTTGGCCACATTTAAGGGGTTGGTGATTACCACAATCAGTTGCACCTGTAGAATCATTTTTTTTTATTCACAATTTTTTTTTTTTACTTTACCTCCAGGTTCTGATTCCCCTTTTAGCTCATGCTAAATAGCGATTTTTGTGATTTTCGGTATTTGCGACTGTTGTTGAATTGGGTAGCGATTCGTTATTAGCCATTGGCACTTGCCGGGAGCTATTAGTGATTTCGGTGATTGCTAATTTGGTATTTAGCGAATCGGTATTTTTGCATGTTGGGTTAATTGCGAATCGGTACTTTACCGGATTTCATTTAGCGATTCGTTATTTGCTCACAGTTTTGGTTGATGCATTGGGATTCGGTTTTTTTTAATCGCTAAAGGGTGTTATTAGCGATTCGGTATTTTACCGACTGGATTTTGGCTTGATGCATGAGGCTGTATATGAGGTCATGAAAAGCCATGAAGGGTGGCTTTCCGTGCCCACACAGATATGACTGAGAGGCCTGCGCCACCAGAGTGTCATTTAAAGTGTCACATGGGCGGCGCAGGACTTTTGTAAATGAGGCCCTAAGTCTTGTTCAGGGTTGAACTGCCTTATGCTATATTAGAAAGAGGTAGTAACATGCGTTCTTGGTGTTATTGTGAGAAAGTGCCTCTTTTTGCATGGTTAGCCCCCGCTTTTTGCCTGGTTTTGATGTGGTTTCAATTGTTATGCACAGGGTCCTTGCCAACCAGGTAACCAGTGCCAGTGCTTCTTCCCCGAAGCATATCCACAATTGGTACTTATGCCCCCTGTAAGTCCCTGGTAAGTGGTACCCTGGGTACCTAGGGCCTGGGAGCTGCAGAGGGTCCCCTGGGACCCCCCTCACTGGGACCTGGCCACTACCCTTGCAGCTCGCATGCCACGTGACGGGAGAACACAGGAAAGCAGACATGACCTGCATAGGTGACATGCCAGCCAGCACTGCTTGAAGGTATAGGTATGTCACCCCTCTAGCAGGCCTCACAGCCCTAAGGCTTGGTGCACTATACCACAGGTGAGGCCATATCTGCAGGAGCAGATATGCCCCAACAATATTAGGGTCCATTTCTTAGTATTATAAGTGCCAGTGAAGCCTTACCGAGTACATGGGCTGGAAACTCAACAGGTCAAGTCCACAGCACCATAATGGCTTCACTGTACACAGGAGTGTTTGGTACCAAACAACTCCTTTCAATAAATCCACACTGATGCCAGTGTGAGATTTATTGAACCATGTACCCCAAGGTGCCCCCTGAAAACCTGCCAACCCTTTTTTCTTCTGACCAGCTGTCGGCAGCCAGCCACCACCAGACATGTTTCTGGGCCCCTGGTTAGAGAGCCCCTGCTCTCTGGGACCAGAAACAATGCACATCTTGGGCTGAGGTGTCACACCTCCTCCCTCAGGATGGCCATATGCTTCAAGGGGAAGCTCCAAAGGCCTGCTGCATTTGTAAAGCAACCCCAGCCTCTGCTGCTAGCAGCAGATGGCAGCCCCGGGATGACACCCCCACTTTTGGTGGAAAAACAGGCGAGAAAACTTAGGAGAATAGGAGGTGTGCCCACCTCTGCCAACACTGCCCCTTAGGTGGGGGAGGCAAGGTGAAGCACATCTTTCAGTCCCCGCCATCTTGAACCGGGGGAGACCCCTCCAATCAAGGCTAGATCTATTCCCCCTCCCACAGTAGGGTGGCATGATAGAGGGTGTAGTCACCCCCGGTAAGGTGCCCATTGGCCATACCTGCTACTCCCCTAAAACACCCCTAAATGTAGTATTTAGATGACTCCCCCAGACCAAGAAACTAGATCTGAGATGACCTAAGAAGAAAGAAGATATCCCTGCAGAGAAGACTGAAGACGACGACTGCCTTGGTCCCAGCCCTGTAAGCCTATCTCCAGCTTCTGGGAACCTGCGGCCAGTCTTGCAGCCAGGGACCTCTGAAAACCCTGGAAGGACTGCTGCCTTAAGAAAAAGACTCCAATCTCCCGTGGACAGTGGACTTGTCCAGAAGAAAATTACTCCAAGGTCTAGGGAGCCAGCTTGAACAGCGATTCCTGCCCACTCTGGACCCGCTGCCCACGCCCGAGTGACCCACCTGTGCAGTGAAGTTTCCCTAGCGATCCTGACCTCGTGCCCAGCATTGGCTGACCTCTCCTAATCTCCACGGCACCTGCAGTGTGAATCCAGAGGCTCCCCCCGACCCCGATTTGCTCCAGTAAGAAGACTCCAACATCGAAAGGCGTAAGGCACCCCAAGCCCCTGGGCCTTGTTGAGCTGAACCGATGGTGCACCTATGGCCCCCAACATCTTATCTTACCTCTGATTTTGTTGGTCTCCCTCCTGCAACCTCCCGTGCAACACCTGCAGCCTGTTTGCCAAAAGAAGAAACTCCATTGAAAAGCGTTGGGTGCCAGATACTGATTTTGCACCCTGCACCCGGCTGCCCCTGTGCCGCTGGTGGTGTATGTTTGGTGCTGCTTTGTGGCCCCTCCCTGTGCTTGTGCTAACCCCTAAAACATGGCCTATACAATGATCTACTTACCTGCAAGCAATGTGGTTCCAGGCACCCCCACTCTCCATTGAAAATCATTGTGCCGCTGGTGGTGCAGTTTTGATACTCACCGGACCCTTGCCCGTTCCTGACCTTTGGTCCCAAATAACTGGAATTGTAAGTGTATTACTTGCCTGTATAACCGCAATATTGTTTCCCCCATAGAATAACACTGAACTGTGATGAAAAGTTTCAGATCTGTGCTGAAAAGTTTCTAAGTGTCGAGTTTTCAAAGTGAAAAGCATCTTTATTTAAAAACGTACTTGCATTATTCCGAAGATCTTGGTCTTCAAATAAAATACAAACAAAGTATATTTGTATAAATTGGTGTAGATCTCCTTATTGAGTCATGTGTCCATTATTGGTCAAGGTTGTGCAATAAATGTCTTGCACTCCTCTGTGTTAGGTCTAAGGTTGCTCGCCCACACTACCTCTAATAGAGCACTTTGGGTTTTACATTGAACCATGTACAATTTTGGGAAACCCAAGTACTCTGTGCACAGTGATACCATACACAGAGTCAGCTTCTGTTAGACGGCGACCTCAGAGGAGCCCGGAAAGGGGGTCCTGACTACCCTGAGACCCACCCTCAAAGTATCGTAGCCGGGCACTGGCGGGAGACTCCCCAGGGGGAGGAATCTCGCAGCTAGGATCGTACTTCTGGCACCACACGACACCGAGTAATCACACCGGTTGTTCTCAGAAACAATCTTTATCAAGTAGGTTATCACGGCAAATATGTACAAGGTGGGTACGGGTTCAAGAGTCTCGGAAAGGTAGGGGGGTAGCGGGACAGTCTTTGGCAAAAGTTCAAGCAGGGACGTATCCGGCGCACAGCTCACAATCCTCGAGCCGGGGGATACGGGGTCGTAGTCGGGGTCCGGCGGGACCGTGAGAGTCTGGGGGAGCCGCGAGTCACTCAGCGGGCTCAGGTACAGGTTCAGAGATGTTACGATCTTCAGGAGCCGCGAGTCACTCAGCAGGCTTAGGCGCGAGTTCAGAGATGTTACGATCTTCAGGAGCCGCGAGTCACTCAGCAGGCTTAGGCGCAAGTTCAGAGATGTTACGATCTTCAGGAGCCGCGAGTCACTCAGCAGGCTTAGGCGCAAGTTCAGAGATGTTACGATCTTCCAGGAGCCGCGAGTCACTCAGCAGGCTTAGGCGCAAGTTCAGAGATGTTACGATCTTCAGGAGCCGCGAGTCACTCAGCAGGCTTAGGCGCAAGTTCAGAGATGTTACGATCTTCAGGAGCCGCGAGTCACTCAGCAGGCTTACGTTGTTCCAGCGTCGAATCTGCCGGACCGACCCGGAGCGCCCCTTGTTATAGGTCGACCCCTCTTTGATGTCCGGGGTCGGTGGAGGCAGGGGTCTTGTCACCTGGGGGTCGCTTGTCGGGATTTCCTGCTATTGTCTTTTGATCTCGTTCAGGGCCGGGGCGGGAGGAGTCCCAGACACCCAGCAGGCGTGGAGCCAGCTCTCAGGGAGGCCGGAGGGCCGATCGAAACCCATCGTCCCAGGGGAGTCCAGAGGTGCGATAGAAACTGCTCCTCCCTCTCTCATCCCCCTGGAAGTGTGATGTCCTCCAGCCGGAGTGGCGCCTCTAGGCCCGGGTCGCGCTGGGGCCGGGCGGCCATCTTGACGCATGAAGGGGGCATGCGGGCCCGGGGTGGCCGAAAGGAGAGAGGCCATGGACGGGGATGTCCGGGCCGGGTGCGGGTGTTCTGGTAGGAAGGACCGGCTGGGCCGGGTGGTTGGGGCTGCAGGTACCAGGTTCCGGTGGTGCGGGTGCACGGAGGGCCGTTCTGCGAGGCCGGGTCCAACACGCGTCCCCCCCAGCTGAAAGCCGGAGAGAACTGCCCATCATCTTGGGGGGTTCTCTTCGCTGAGGCGGAAGAACCGGGAGAGGCCGTCAGCGTTGGCGTGGTCCGTACCAGGGCGGTGTTCTACGGTGAAATCCATCCCCTGGAGGGAGATTGACCACCGCAGTAGCTTGGGGTTTTCTCCTCGCATCTGCATGAGCCACCGCAAGGGCCGATGGTCAGTTTGGACTCTGAAATGCGTGCCGAACAGGTAGGGTCGTAGCTTTTTGAGTGCCCAGACCACGGCAAAGGCTTCGCGCTCTATGGTGCTCCACCTCTGCTCTCGGGGCAGCAGCCGCCGACTGAGGAAGGCGACGGGCTGGTCTAGGCCTTGGGCATTTACTTGGGACAGGACGGCCCCAATGCCATGTTCGGAGGCATCGGTCTGGACTAGGAACTCCTTGGCATAGTCGGGAGCCTGGAGGACGGGAGCAGTGCACATGGCCTTTTTTAGAGCATCGAAAGCCTCCTGGCAGGCAGCCGTCCACTGCACCTTCTTTGGCTGTTTTTTGGATGTGAGTTCGGTGAGAGGGCCGACCAGGCTGCCATATCCCCGAATGAAGCGTCGGTAGTATCCTGTGAGTCCCAGGAAGGCTCGGACCTCCGTCTGGGTGATGGGTGGTTCCCAGGCCAGGATGGCGTCGATCTTTGGCTGTAGAGGGGCTACCTGGCCGCTCCCGACCCGGTGCCCCAGGTAGACTACGGAGCCTTGCCCGATCTGGCACTTGCTAGCTTTTACTGTGAGGCCTGCCTGGCGCAGGGCGGTTAGCACCCTCCGGAGGTGCTGGAGATGCTCACTCCACTCTGAACTGAAGACGGCGATATCGTCTAGATATGCCGCGCTGAACTGTTCCAACCCGGCCAGGACCTTATTCACCAGTCGCTGGAAAGTGGCCGGGGCATTTTTCATCCCGAAGGGCATCACGCGGAAGCGGTAGTGCCCGTCGGGGGTGGAGAAAGCGGACCGCTCCTTGGCCCCTTCGGTGAGCACAATCTGCCAGTATCCGCAGGTGAGGTCGAATGTGCTGAGGAACCGGGCTGCCCCTAGTCGGTCAATGAGTTCGTCGGCTCGTGGAATGGGGTGGGCATCGGCTCGGGTAACGTCATTGAGCCCCCGGTAATCCACGCAGAATCGGAGCTCGGGGGCGACACCGGGGGCCGCTGCCTTCGGGACCAGGACCACGGGGCTGGCCCAGGGACTGTCAGAGGGCTCAATCACCCCCAGGGTCAGCATCTTCGAGACTTCATCTTGAATGCAGGACCGGACCCGGTCAGGAACCCGGTAGGCTCGGTGTCTCACCGGCGGGCTGTCCCCGGTGTCCACGTCATGAACACACCAGTTGGTGACCCGGGGGGTCAGAGAGAAGAGGTCGGCAAATTGTCTTAGGAGCTGGCGGCAGTCCGCTTGTTGTTGGGCAGTGAGGGCTGGGGAAAGGTTCACTCCCTCCACGGAGCCATCCTGCTCCTTAACACACAGGAGGTCCGGGAGGGGATCCGACTCATCTTCGGCCCCGTCATCGGTGGCCAGCAGGAGGCTCAGTTCTGTCCGCACGAAGTGAGGCTTGAGTCGGTTCACATGCAGGACCCGGAGGGGGTCCCGGGGCGACTGGACGTCCACCAAGTACGTAACTGGACTCTTTCGCTCCACCACCTTGTACGGCCCAGTCCATCGGTCCTGGAGGGCGCCAGGCTTCACGGGGCCATGACCCACACCTGCTGGCCCGGCTGGAACTCAACCAGAGTGGCATTCTGGTCGTACCAGCGTTTCATCTCTTCTTGACTCGCCTCCAGGTTGGCCTCGGCCAGTTCTCGGAACTTCCTGGTCTGGTTCCGGAGGGCCAAAACGTATTGGAACACATCTCGGGGGGGGGTCTGGGGTGCCGCCTCCCACTCTTCCTTTACCAAACTGAGGGGACCTCGGACGGGGTGCCCATAGAGTAACTCAAACGGGCTGAATCCTAGGGACTTCTGGGGGACCTCTCTATACGCGAACAATAGGCAAGGGAGCAGGACGTCCCACTTCCGCCGGAGGGGTTCTTCTAGGCCAGCGATCATCCCTTTCAAAGTCCTATTAAATCTTTCTACTAGGCCGTTTCCTTGGGGATGGTACGGGGTGGTGAACTTATAGGACACCCCACATTGTTGCCACAGGGACGTCATATACTTTGAGATAAAATTAGTGCCGCGATCGCTCACGACCTCGCGGGGAAACCCCACCCTGGAAAAGATCCCCATCAGGGCCCGGCCCACCACAGGGGCCGTAATGGTGCGCAGGGGGATAGCCTCTGGGTAGCGGGTGGCGTGGTCCACTAGGACCAAGATAAAACGGTGGCCTTGGGAGGTGGGGGGGTCCAGTGGTCCCACGATGTCGATCCCGACTCGTTCGAAGGGGGTACTGACGACCGGGAAGGGTTGGAGGGGAGCCTTGAGTTTCCCTCCACTCTTTCCACTAGCCTGGCACGTGGGGCAGGACTTGCAATGGGCCTCTACCGCTGCTCTCATCTTAGGCCAGTAGAAATGGGTCACAAGACGGTTGTACGTCTTGTCCTGTCCCAGGTGACCGGCGAGGGGGACGTCGTGGGCTAAACCCAGGAGGAAATCTCGGAAGCGGAGGGGTACCACCAGTACCCGTCCAGATCCCAGCTCCACCGACTTCTGCTCACTGTACAGGATGCTATTCTCCCAATAGATTCGGTGCGTCCCGGTCTGGTCACCTGCGGCTTGGCCCTCGGCTTGGCGCCGCAGCCCGACCAGGGAAGGACAAGTGGCTTGCTCCCTGCAGAACTCCTCCCGAGTGGGTCCGCCCTCGTGGCGCCACTGGGCCAACTCGGGTAGATCGCCTAACTCAGGGACTGGGTCAGGGTCGGATGGTGTGGGTTCATCGCTAGCGACGGACCCTTCTGATGGGGGGACGGAAGGACCCTCGGCGGGGACTGTTCTGATCTCTTCGATCGGGGTGCTCTCGACCTCCCTCTGGGGAGTGAGTCGGGCGGACATAGATCGGGTGGTGGCGCACACCCACTCGGGGAGTCCCATCATTCCCAGGTGGGCCTTACGCTCTACGTGCTTCCATGGGGAACTCTCTAGGTCGTTTCCTAAAAGGCAGTCGACCGGCTGGGAGGTTCTTACGGCTACCTTGAGTTTGCCTATCACCCCTCCCCACTCAAATGGCACCAGGGCTACCTGGCACATGCTCTCTCTATTGTCTGCGGATATTACAGGGCAAAAGACGTTGGGGAGGATCTGCTCTTCGGGGACTAGGTGCCTGAGGACACCGGTGATACTGGCCCCGGAGTCTCGCAGGGCCTCTACTTGGTGGCCATTGATTTTGACAAGCTGCCCATACTTCTGGGTGTTGGAGGGGAGGAGGCTCCCAGGGATCATCTCCCTATCTCCCAGGGATACTAGGGCCATTGCTGCGGGTTCCCACTCTTCGGCTTCCTCCACCCCCTCCCCCAGGGCTACGTTGGCTATCTGTCTCGTCGGGGGGACTTGGGGGGCCATGGGGCACTCTGGGTCATTGGCGTAGTGCCCGGGTTTCTGGCAGCGGAAACATGTGACGGTCACCCGATGTCCCCGTTTCCCAGGGGGCCCGGTTACTGGTGGAGGGGGCGCCGGGAAAGGTGGAGGTGGTGTCTTCGGGGGGCTAGGCTGGGACTCTCTCGGCCCTCCCTGGTTCCCTCCTCCTCTCTGGCGGGGTGGTCCCTGACTGGTTCGGGGGTACTCTCCTACCATGCCCCGGGAGACCCGGGTGTTGGTCCAGCGGTCGGCCTCCACAGCCAGCTTCCGGGGATCGGTGAGCTTACTGTCCAGCAGATGCTGACGTAGTTCTACGAAGCAGTTCGCAGCTAGATGTTCCCACAACATGAGATCAGTGAGTTCGGCCAGGGTGGTGACCTTGCTGCCCTTGGTCCACCCATCGAAGGCCCGACTGAAAAAGTTTACATATTCCACCCATGTGGTGCCCGGGATCTTCCTGCAGTCCCGGAACCGTTGACGGTACATTTCTGGAGTGAGGCCGTATCTTGTGAGTAGGGCCTCTTTCATGTGGCTGTAGGAGGTCTGCAGGGAGAGGGGTAGGTCGAGCAGGGTGTCCCTTCCTTCGCTCAGAAACCGCCCCCACAACCCCGCCCCCCAGTCCTTCTCCGGGATCCGATGGGAGGTCATGGCGACCTCGTAGGCCCGAAACCATTGCTGAATGTCATCGTTTTTATAATATTCCTTGACCACATCCTTCGGGATGTGGACCTTCTGTTCCGCTGGGGAGACCGTCTCTCGGTTTCCTGGGGGCCTCCCTTCCTCGTTTCGGGCCTTGAGCTCGAGTTCCTTTAAGCTGCGTTCGTGCTCCAGCTGGAGCTTTCTTCCTTCGTGCTCCCGTTGGAGCTTTTTCTCCTCCAGTTCGCCTTGTACACGCATTTGTTCTACCGCTAGCTTTTTTTCCGCTAACTTCAACTCGCCCTCAATTTTGAGTTTGGCCAGCTCTAGTTCATGATTGCGGCTTCTCTCTCTGTCCGCGAGTTCTTCTGGGGAGAAGCCCCCGTCTGGTACGCCTCCTCGCACCTGACTGCTGCTGCTTTCACTTTGGGGAGGTTCGGTTTCGTCGGGGCGCTCCCCCGTGCCTTCTGGGCGGGAGGCCCCGGTCTCCACCCAAGTTTTCAGTGCTTTCTGCAAATCTTCCTTCGTGTTGAGACCAGTGGTAGCGATTTTAAGTTCTTTGCAAAACTGCTTCAGCTCCTTGTGGGTATATTCTTCTAGATGCTCCACCTGGAACACCCTGTTGGCGTTGGTTTCTGCGGGGCTCATGGCGCTTCCTTCTGCCATCCTTGTCGGTGGTGCGTCCGTTGTTCACGGTACGATCTCTAGGTGATGGGCCCGAATCCCGTCGCTTGCCACCAATGTTAGACGGCGACCTCAGAGGAGCCCGGAAAGGGGGTCCTGACTACCCTGAGACCCACCCTCAAAGTATCGTAGCCGGGCACTGGCGGGAGACTCCCCAGGGGGAGGAATCTCGCAGCTAGGATCGTACTTCTGGCACCACACGACACCGAGTAATCACACCGGTTGTTCTCAGAAACAATCTTTATCAAGTAGGTTATCACGGCAAATATGTACAAGGTGGGTACGGGTTCAAGAGTCTCGGAAAGGTAGGGGGGTAGCGGGACAGTCTTTGGCAAAAGTTCAAGCAGGGACGTATCCGGCGCACAGCTCACAATCCTCGAGCCGGGGGATACGGGGTCGTAGTCGGGGTCCGGCGGGACCGTGAGAGTCTGGGGGAGCCGCGAGTCACTCAGCGGGCTCAGGTACAGGTTCAGAGATGTTACGATCTTCAGGAGCCGCGAGTCACTCAGCAGGCTTAGGCGCGAGTTCAGAGATGTTACGATCTTCAGGAGCCGCGAGTCACTCAGCAGGCTTAGGCGCAAGTTCAGAGATGTTACGATCTTCAGGAGCCGCGAGTCACTCAGCAGGCTTAGGCGCAAGTTCAGAGATGTTACGATCTTCCAGGAGCCGCGAGTCACTCAGCAGGCTTAGGCGCAAGTTCAGAGATGTTACGATCTTCAGGAGCCGCGAGTCACTCAGCAGGCTTAGGCGCAAGTTCAGAGATGTTACGATCTTCAGGAGCCGCGAGTCACTCAGCAGGCTTACGTTGTTCCAGCGTCGAATCTGCCGGACCGACCCGGAGCGCCCCTTGTTATAGGTCGACCCCTCTTTGATGTCCGGGGTCGGTGGAGGCAGGGGTCTTGTCACCTGGGGGTCGCTTGTCGGGATTTCCTGCTATTGTCTTTTGATCTCGTTCAGGGCCGGGGCGGGAGGAGTCCCAGACACCCAGCAGGCGTGGAGCCAGCTCTCAGGGAGGCCGGAGGGCCGATCGAAACCCATCGTCCCAGGGGAGTCCAGAGGTGCGATAGAAACTGCTCCTCCCTCTCTCATCCCCCTGGAAGTGTGATGTCCTCCAGCCGGAGTGGCGCCTCTAGGCCCGGGTCGCGCTGGGGCCGGGCGGCCATCTTGACGCATGAAGGGGGCATGCGGGCCCGGGGTGGCCGAAAGGAGAGAGGCCATGGACGGGGATGTCCGGGCTGGGTGCGGGTGTTCTGGTAGGAAGGACCGGCTGGGCCGGGTGGTTGGGGCTGCAGGTACCAGGTTCCGGTGGTGCGGGTGCACGGAGGGCCGTTCTGCGAGGCCGGGTCCAACAGCTTCCTACAGGTATCTACAATACCAGGGACTAGCATACATCGAGTCATGACTGGACTGGTAGACTGGATTTTTTTAAGGAAAGATTAATAGGAATTCTGTTTTTGTTGGGCTTGGTTTTAGGTGGTGGCTCATCATCCACTTCTGAATTTTAATTAGGTTCTTGGAGAACAGGTAGCGGTCATTCAGGGAGGATATTTCCAGATAGATCTGGATTTCCTCCACATATTGGTGAAAAGGTATACCAGAAATTATCAAGCAATCAATCAAAATATTTTATTTCAAGTGTCAAAAACACAAATAAAAAGTACACACAGATGAAAATAAATAAAACAAATCAGGTAAAATAACACTGAATCTCAGTACTGTACTGCAGATTTTAAAAATGCGACAACAGTGAACCATACAAATTTATCAGGGAGCATCTGTGAAAAACCCTGGGCAACACAACACTTTTTAAGATTATGCTGTTGCGATAGAGGTAATAAAAAGTTATTGTAAAATGTTTGTAATGTGTGCAAAAAAAGGTAAAGTGCAGCAAAGTCTGGTGAGAAGTACCATCACATGGACATGTGCAAATTTCTGCAAGACTGTACTGTCCTAAAGGAAAACACATTAGGATCTGTACAGTGTCAGACCTAAATCAGAAAAGTAGTGGTTGTTCACAGCTCCCTGATACCTACATCAATTAGGGCTCAAAGCCTCTGCAAGACTGTAAGATCACATACTGACTTGTGGTTATCTTTTTCAATACAGTGTCTTCTCGGTTGATATGCAAGTCATTTAAAAACGTCTGTTTTACCCAAAGTTTGTCTTTCTTCACAATTGATAGTGGATTCTCAAACAATGATGGACGTCCCAACTTCAGTAGATTGGATTTGGACATAAGACAACCATAGTATAGATAACCCTTTATCACAGGATAAACAATCCCCGGTGTTCGACCATACAGAAATTCATAACATTACAGGTCCCAATTTGAATATGGTCCTCAATGTAATTCAGGCCAAGTTTCTTTCAAAGTGTGAGGCGGCACAGAAAGAAGATGGTAAGAGACACGATTCTCTTCAGTTTGTCGAAATGAGGCGTTAGCATAACCTCAAACCCTAGCCCTATATGTTGCATTAGATATACATTGGAGCTTATGGATTTGTTAAATGGGGGCAATTGGTTCCCCTCCTAACTTTGAAGGAAGAGCTCATAGCCTGAATACATTTCTGACACCGCACTGGAATATCGGAAACATCAACAACTACACCCAGATCAGGTAAATTATTAACCTCTGCTAATACATTGCTGTCTATGTTAACTGTACAAAGTTTAGACCTACCCTGGCCACAGGATACAATCGACAATTTAAAGATTTTGGTTCTCAGACCTAATCTTGGCTTAAAGTGCTACCAGTTTCCTAAATGTCATTGGAGTGCCATCAACTAAACCAGATCATCAGCATATAACCGTACAGGGACCAGAGTTCCCTTGATCACGGGGACATTAGCACCACTCTTCAGCAGGCAGGAATGAATATTATTGATATATAAAATAAATACATGAGGGGCTGACATGTAGCCTTGCCGAACTCCTCTTTTTAAGCTAAATGATGATTGTGTTAACTCCCCATTTGGACGGAATCTCATCTTTGCCATCAAATTATTGTGCAAATTGGAAAGAAAAGTGATTAATGAGGCATCTAGGCCAAGTTCAAATAAATGGTCTCACAACTTTGACTAGTTTACCCTATTAAAGGTACTAAATAAATTTGTCAATGCAAGATGTAACGAGCAATGCCATTAATGGTATTTTTACCAATTCATAGATTATGGTTTTGGCATTGCTCCACAATGCCTAGATGCTCTCTAAAACCATACTAACAGGGCCTCAAGATATTTTTGGAGTTGGCTCAGTCCCATATTCTGTTAAAATGATTGTGGCTAAAATCTTAACTGTGGAATCCATACATGCAAGGTTAACAGCAAGGTTCAAGTCTATTTGCTTTCTTAAAAATGGGGGTGATAATAGAATTACACGTAATACAACAATTATTAAAATATTTGTTAAAAGAACACATGTATCCAGGTTATATTTAAAAAGGTCAATTGGAACACCATCAGGCCTTTTCAGATGAACTATGATATAGAGCCAAAAAAAGTAATCAGTATTAAAACAGACTCTGATGTCAGCTGCAGAACTAAGTAAGACGCTGGTAGCACAATTAAAATCAGCATTTACGCTATAAATTGACTGAAAGTGTGATATCCACTGTGGATCTTTAATGTGGGTGCTCAGTGTAGATAAGGTGCTATGACCTCTTCTGCCAAAAAAGTTTGGGAACGCGTTTTCCTGCTGGCTCAGTAAGTTGTTTCCAGTACAAACATTGCTTTTCCTTTTTACTCTAATTCTAAATATACGTATAGTACATACAGACTATAACCTCTTATCTGATTCTTGGTTTTCTTGCCAAGGCCTTACGTAGATGTTTTGAGCGTGGTTAATGCAGACGCATATTGGAATGAAGGACTCCATAACTTAAACATGACTAACAGTGTCAGGAAGACAGATTATAAAAGTACTAAGATTTGATTCTATCATGGTTTCTAAGAACAAAGATAGATTAAAGGATGTGAGGATAATCTCAAGTCATTATGTTGTGGTACTGGACGATGAGAATAAGTTGCAAGTTTTCTAGAAGAAAAGGATGAGGACAAGAACGATAGAATGAGTGGACTATGGTCCCCATAATTAGCATCCAGAATATAAATACATAAAAATAGTTTCAAAAGGTCTTGGAACATAAAAATATAATCAGTAGGAGAGGCACAACCGTGTCCAAAATAGGTATGCATTGAAGACGTTGTAAAAGGGCCTTTGTCCTGAACATTGAATATGTCATGAGTTCATATAAATATACCCAAGATTTCACGCATAGAATCGGCAGCTATACTCTACACAAGTGAGTAGTTGGCAAGCATACACAAACCAAATGTGTTAGCATATACTCTGGCACTGAAATCGTTACAAATTAATAAGTTCCTACTTAAAAGCAAATCACCAACAAACTTAAACAGCCATAAAATAATTGAGTTATTTGAATTTACAAAATACTTTTCATAAAAATTAATTAACTAAAAATGATATTCATTCAAATACCAAAATTAAAAAGATTGGCTCGCTTTACAGTTGATCTTGATAGGGGCAATCTTTGCATTCAAAGAAAGTGGAAACCAAGTTAAAAGGTCACCCTTAGTTCTACCTGAATTTGAAGGAATGGCCAGGTAAGAACAGCATAAAAAGCCATTACTCACTCAATCAATCAAGCGTTTGTTAAGAGCGACTACTCACCCGTAAGGGTCTCAAGGCACTGGGGGTGGGTGCAGGTTCCGGTCCGTCAAGGATGGGGTCCGTCGTAGAGCCAGGTCATGAGGTCTCTTACGAAGATGGGAAGTGATGTTGTCTGTCTGAGGTGGAGCGGAAGGGCGTTCCAGGCCTTGGCTGCGAGGAAGGAGAAGGAGCGGCCACCCGATCTGGTTTTTCTGGTGCGTGGGACTACAGCGTAGGAGAGTTGGGCTGATCGTAGGGTCCTTTGGGGGGCGTGGAATTTGAGTCGGCTGTTAAGGTATGCTGGTCTGGTGTCGTGGAGGGCCTTGTGTGTGTTGTTGAGCATCTTGAAGGTGACTCTTGCCTCAATAGGGAGCCAGTGGATTGTGCGCAGGTGCTGGGAGATGTGGCAGTGTTTTGGCAGGTTGAGGATCAGTCTTGCAGCAACATTTTGGATGTTGTGTAGCTTGCGGGTGAGGGTTTTGTTTATTCCGACGTAGAGTGCGTTGCCGTAGTCGAGTCTGCTTGTGACGAGGGCGTGAGTGACGGTCTTTCTGTGCTCGAGGGGGATCCATTTGAAGGTCTTACGTAGGAGGCGGAGGGTGTAGAAGCATGAGGACAAGACTGAGTTGATCTGGTCCATTGTGAGCTCGGAGTCCAGGATGATTCCCAGGTTGCGCGCGTGGTCTGTGGGGGTGGGCAGGTTTCCTAGGGCGGGGGCCACCAGGTTTTGTTCCAGGCATCTGGGTTTGGGCCCATGGCCACCAGGTGTTGTTCCAGGCGTCTGGGTTTGGGCCCATGATGAGTACTTCCGTCTTGTTGGTATTAAGTTGTAGGCAGCTGTTTTTCATCCATTTGGCGATGGCTTCCATGCCTTCTCGAAAGTTGTGTCTGGCGGGGTTGGGTTCGTTGGATAGGGAGAGGATGAGTTGGGTGTCGCCTGCGTATGACACAATGTTGAGTCTGTAGGTATTGACGATGGGGGCGAGTGGAGCCATGCAGACGCTGAAGAGCGTTGTGCTGAGGGAGGATCCCTGAGGGACTCCGCAGGTGGTTGGCATAGGGTCCGAGAGGAAAGGGGGGAGTCTGACCCGCTGCGTTCTGCCGAAGAGGAAGGAGCTGATCCAGTCGAGGGCCTTGTCCTGGATCCCTGCGTCGTGAAGTCTGCATAATAGGGTGCGGTGGGAGACTGTGTTGAATGCCGCTGAAAGGTCGAGGAGGATGAGGGCTACTGTTTCTCCTTTGTCCAGTAGTATGCGGACAAAGGGCGGTTTGCGTACTGTGGTTTTTCCTAAAGCCGGATTGGGAGTAGTCGAGGATGTTGTGCTATTCGATGAATGTGGCGAGTTGGCTGTTGATGGCTTTCTCGATAACTTTCGCAGGGAATGGGAGCTGGGAGATGGGTCTGTAGTTTGAGGTCGGTGGGGTCCGCCGAGGATTTCTTCAGGAGGGGGTTGACCTCGACGTGTTTCCATCCAAGACCAACATCTTCTTGCAGCTCCCTTTCCACAACAAATCTGAGAAAAGAAAGATGTATTTTGTGCAATGGGGTTATGTACGTAAACACATCCATGAAGTCCGGATACAAGCTCCGGCCTCTTATGACAAAGTCTGCAGGATAAAGGATTTAGGGGTCATCTGGACTATTTCATTCAGAAAGATGGTTTTGCCCACTGGAAGTTTGGGACAAGCCATGCTTTCTAATTTCCTGAGCAACAGGACATACCTGGAACTTCAGTACTCCCTCTTCTCCAGTGGCAAAACCATCTGTACACCCCCTTTATGGATGAGCGCACAACTTCTTGAATAAAGATGCTGTCCTTGGGATACAGGAGAGGAATGTGAGACAGTGCTCGAAAATTTTACCTGAAATGCCCACGGGTCAGAAGCAATCTTCTCTCACTCCATAAGAAATATTGCAATTATGCTACCTGAGGTGCCAAGTGGAGCAAAATAAACTCTACACTTAGCCGGGAAATACTTCAAGAATGCCTGAATATTTTTTTTTACTTAAATTACAAAAATCTAGAAATTTATGATATATAATTCTGCACCTTACTACTGCCACCCATTGTTCCTCTTCTACTACTGTCTTCATTGTCTACCTTCAAATCCCTGGAAGGAGACGCAGCAAGACAGATGCAACAAGCCTTCTTATAATCACTGGTTTGCACCATATTTGATCAAGGAAAATCTTGCCACTCGGACAAGGAGAAAAAAAGGCAGCGTTTCACCGATTTATAGTATATGCACCCTGATTACAAACTGCAGCGTAATAAACATGAATATGCTGATACAAGGGAAACTCTGTTTTTTGAGTAGCCACATTGATACAATCATCAAATCCACACATCATATATTTCTGATTATAAAAATTGCTAGTGACCCTTTCATCTCAAGCACTCTGTGGCACAGTAGGCTTTTCTTTCCTTAAGAAAACAATGCTCATCTACAACTCTGATTCTATCCATTCCACATCCACTGCTACCTAGGTTGAGCCTGATATATTCTTTAGGGCAAATTTTAACTCTACTGCTGCTAAATTAAGGCCTGATTTAGATTTTGGTGGCTGGAATACTCAGTCACAAACATGGTGGACAGAGAGGTTTGTGAGGCAGAGCTTCCCTCATCATCAGAGAGACATCAGACTTATTTTTCAGTCTCTGCAGACAAATCAACAATCTAACCTCTCTGTCTATAAGGGTTTTAGTTGAGAAAGCTTTACAAATGTTGCAGTCCTTTACTTTATGCTGGGGGTAGAGACAGTAAATACAGTTTTTATGGGGGTCTCCAGCATGCAGCCTCTTCTTACCGCATGTTAGACACGACCTGAAGAGACCTTTCTTTGAAGAATCCGACATTCTCAAAAGGATATCTGGTAATTTAGGAAGTAAAAAAAAAAGCTGAGCTCAGGGAGACTCCCTGTCACACAATCGTACGGTAGAAACTCTGAGGAGTGTTCTACTGGGTGCAGTGGCCTGATTGGCTATTACTTAAGCCCTTATACAAGTGAATTATATTCTATGGCACTTGTAATACAGTGGATGGGATACTCCATCACAATTGGAACTCTTAATAAGGCCCTTAATTTGAGGCTTCAGATATGCTCTTTAAGATTAAATTAGGTTCACCTGATGACCACTGCTCTGTTTCAGTCATGAAATTAATTGTTCTCTCCTTACCTCTAGTGATCGCCAATATGTTTAATAACTCCATCGACATTTGGCTTGTACTACCCACAATGAAGGAGGGTATGGGTATGGTCTTTGGTCTCATAGACCGTCGTGGTGTTTCTCTGCAGTCGTGGAGGCTGCAGAGAAACACCTCACCAGTTGCCTTTTGAATTAGGTTTTAGTCTTTTACAAGGCACTAAATCACTACTGGTCACTTTGGAAGAGCTGTACGTGATTATTGCTGCTGTAGAACCGGAGGAGCGTCTTTTGATCAATCTCTTTGCCACCTTCACCATGGTTGATAACAGCAGTCTGATGAGCTAGTTGGCTGTGGTTGGGATTTTGACATCATTCTGAAATGGTTCACCTCATGTTTAATGCATTCGACCCAAGTAGTGGTGCGGCCTCCTTTTTGTTCCTCACACGTTTAACCTGTCCATCCTACTCTATAGTTAGCATATCTTCCAGACGCTCGAGGAAGTTCAACTATCATTCAACTCAATAAAAGCCTCTTATTCCTTAGTATTTTACAAAAAAATATTATGATGCCTAAAGTAGAGTATTTGTTTTTAGCAATTACGCTCATGTGCTATTCTTGCAGTGTACCTCGAAAGAGGACACTTTAGCAATTTGCAGTTCTCTCCCAGATCACCTTGTTTATTATGTAAAATAATGCATTTAGTAAAAGTAAAGAAGATAAATTGCAACTCTCCTGGTAAAAATCCAACCTAGAAACCCTGAAAATCCTGGAAGGACGTCAGTGTGAAGCATGTTGCTCTGAGGTAACCATATTAACAAGGACCACAAAAGAATAAAGGCTGCCTGACTGCTCTGTAATGTGGTGTGCTGCTGCTCTTTGTGAGGAGAAAGAGTTGTTGCAGAATGAGCACACAGCCCCACTGGAGGTTCCTTTTTCGCTAAAGGGTAACACATTTTTATACAAATGACAACCCATCTTGAGATGGGACACTTTTGGACAAGCCAACCTTATAGCCAACGAAGAGTTGATCGTCCACCCGGAAATCTTTTGTGCTGTCAAGGTAGAAGGACAGCACATGTTTTGGGTCCAGACGGTGGAGTCTCTCCTCCTTGAAGGGTGCCATGTGGGAAAAAGGTGGGCAGAGTGATAGTCTGTCCTAAGTAAAAAGGTGTAACTACTTTAGAAAGGAATGAGGGACTCGTTCTACGCACCACTTTGTCCGGATGCACAGAGAAGAAAGGGGGCTTAGAAGAAAGAGCCGGAAGCTCACTCACTCTGCGAGCAGAGGTGATGGCAACAAGAAAGGCAGTCTTCAGAGTGAAGAGCCTGAGAGGACAATTGTGAAGAGGCTTGAAAGGAGCACACATAAGGTAAGTCAAGGCAAGGTTCAAGTCCCACTGGGGGACTATGAAAGGAGATGGAGGAAAGAGGTGAATAAAGCCCTTAAAGAATCTATTTACAATAAGGGACTTGAATAATGAGGACTGATCTGGTAGCCGAAGGAAAGCAGAAATGGCTGCCAGATAGCCTTTAAGAGTGCCCAGAGCAGAGCCCTGCTGGGCCAAAGAAAGAATGAACAAGTGAACCTCAGAAAGTGGGGCAGAGAGTGGATCCACAGCCTGTGCTGTAAACCATACCACAAACTTGTTCCATTGACAGGCGTATACCATCTTATTGGAGGGACGCCTGGTTGCCAAGATGACATTACAGACTTCGGGCGGAAGGTCAAAAGGTGTCAACTGTCGCCTCTCAATCTCCACCTAAGGAGGTGGAGGCTGGACAGCTTCGGGTGAAGGACCGTGCCTTGTTGCTGCAACAGAGATCCTCTGGAAGGGGCAGTCTGATCGGAGGATCGATGTCCATGCTCAGGAGCTCGGGGTACCAGACTCTTCGTGCCCAGCCCGGAGCCACAAGAATGACTTGGGCCCGGTTGCGCTTGATCTTCTTCAGCACTCGGGGCAGAAGTGGTACAGGCAGAAAGGCGTACAGGGGGCCGCAATTCCGCCAGTGACGAAAAGCACTGCCGAGCGAGTGCCACCTTGTAAACTCCAACACCAAAACTGCTGACATTACGCGTTCTCTTAGGTTACGAATAGATCTAACCAAGGCTTTCCCCACTGCTGAAAGACTTTGCACCACCTCAGAGTGAAGATGCCATCCGTGATCCACCAGGCACCGACAGCTGAGTTAGTCGTCCTGGAGTTCAGAGAACCTGCCAGGTGTTGAACCACCAGGGTCATGCCCTGATGTTTCAGCCATGTTCAGAGGCGAAGAGCCTCTTGACATAGTTTCCATGACCTCACCCCGCCCTCTTTGTTGCAGTACCACATGGCGGTGGTGTTGTCTGTGAACACCTGCACTACTTTCCAATTGAGGGAGGGAAGGAATGCCTTCAGTGCCAGGCGAATAGCCCGGAGCTCCAACAGGTTGATATGGAGCCCGGACTCCACAGGAGACCAGACTCCTCTGATCTCCGCCTCTCCCAGATGGCCGCCATCCCAGGAGTGACACATTGGTCACCACTGTTAGTTATAGTTGGGGAAGGGAGAGGAATCTGCCTCTGACCCAATCCTGGTTCTTTAACCACCACTGCAGCTGTTGGGCAGTTCCCTCTGAGACCTGGACGTAGTCGGAAAGATTCTCCTGATGTGGCGCCCAATGGAACTTCAGGTCCCACTGCAGAGCCTGCATATGCCATCTGGCATGATCCACCAGCAGGATGCAGAAGACCAATTCGGAACAGAGGCTGAAACATCAATATCATAGCCCGCACATCCCGGACTCGCTGCTCGGGAGATACACCTGAAACTGCACTGTGTCCAGAACAGCTCTGATGAAAGGGAGCTACTGAGAGGGAGTCAGGAGTGACTTCGGCACGTTTATAGTGAACCCCACTGAGTGCAGGCGGTCCGCCGTAGTCAGGAGGTGGGAGAGGACAGCCTGGGGTGAGCCCGCCTTCAACAACCAGTCGTCGAGATAGGGGGAAGACTGGAACCCCTGATCTGTGCAGATGAGCTGCGACCACCGCCATCACCTTCGTGAACACCCGAGGGGCACTCGTAAGGCCAAGGGGGAGCACGGTGAGCTGAAAATGCTTGTGGCCTACCGTGAACCATAGGTAGCGTCTGTGGGCTGGCAGGACAGGGATATGACAGTAGGCGGACTAGGAAGGTTTGGAGGCTGCTGCAGGAGGGGAAAGGGAGGACTGGCCTGCCCGCTGGCTCCCACACCCGCGAGGTCACTGGGTCTCACGGCCACGCAGAGGCTGGGCAGCTGGCATGGACCGGTGGGTAGACTGGGAGGCCGTGGTGGGGTGCTCCTTCCGTAGGGGTGAAAGGCAGACTGTGGTGGACGAGAGGACACAGCGAGGCCCAAGAATCTGGCCATAGCTCAAGAATCCTTGAAGAACTCCAGCGCCGAATCTGCCTTGTCACATAAAAGGCGACAGCCATTGAAGGGCATGTCCAGCAGGTTTGCCTGGACATCCCCCGAAAAGCCAGACATTCTTAACCAGGTGTAGCGTCGAAGGGCTACTGAAGTGGCATTCGGTGGTATCCTGTAAGACTCGAAAAGACGTCGACAAAAGTCAAAAAAAGCTGAGTCAATAAGTGACTAAAGAGGTAGCTCTCTCCAGATCTGTGCTAGGTCTGCGTGGAAAAATAAAGAACTGAAGTTAGCGCGCTGGGGTGGCGTCTAAGTAGGCACCGCAACGTCATCCCGGCGATCATGACGCTGACGACAGACACGGTGTCGACCAACGCCACTTACCGATGCGCAGGGATACTGCTAAGAAAGAATCTCCGGATCCAGTCTTACGCCTGGGGGAAATTCTATGGAAAGAAATCTATAACTAACTGTCTCTTTCAGATAGTGGTATTTTCTTTTAAGGAGTATGATTTTACAATAACCTAATATGGCTTTGTGGATTGAAAAAGGTCACATGCTATACCAGTGACTGGGAGGTAATCAATCTTTACAGATCTTGTTTAAATTACACCAATTACTCATTTTTTTATCCAATGAACCCTACCACACCCGTTTTACTCATACCTAAGGGCTCCCAGCAGCGCCAGTCGAATCGTCTCTGCCTGCATGTGAGCCGGATTCAGCATCTCCAGGTAATTGGTGTCTCTGTACCGCAGAAATGTTGCTGCTTGTCCCGTAGGATCAACGATCAGAGGCCATCTTCAAAAGTAAATATACACAAATCATATATACCAGCAATGAACAAGCAGATCATCTCACTACCATCCCCTCTTTCAGTCACTTTAAAGATTCCAGATACATTTTACTGCTCAGAAAGTAAAGCAGGTGAAACTTTGCAGAACAATTTGACATAGCTATTTAAAGAGCTTGATGGGGGGTACGGGGGGAGGATTTGTGCTGCAGAGAGCTCCATTCTCTCCATATTCTGTTGCACGGTGTTGACCTATTCTTGGATACTACATAAAAAGATGTTGCTAAAAATCTCATTTTGAAATTTCATAAGGAAATGTGTGTTGTGACTTTTACTTCGGGAGAATTGCTTATTGCGACTCCTAGTTGTAGAGAAGTTCAGAAAGCTGGCCAGTGGATGCAAACATTCAAGATGCCGAAATGCAGTAATGTGCTCTGGACCCAAGGTGGCTCTTTAAGTCTACAGAACATAATAGCGAATGCTTGTTTCACCCACTCACTTTTTTCAGTTCCAAAAAGGTTTGGTTTTGAATTTGACACTTAGATCAATTTTTCAGACAATGTATCTTCAATATCACACTTCAATCTTTATCTACCTTCCTTTCTACCTATGCCATTCAATGCAACAGTGGAGAATAGACTATTTGGATTCCTTTTATTTAGATTCATGTAAGTTTGGAAGCACACAAACAACAGAATCTATTGAAATACTCTGGCAGTATGAGCTACATGTTTTTCGACGTTCTCATTGAACAGTCAAAGGGAACAAGCCCTATTTAATGAATGTCTCATTACAACAAATGTGTTTTTCACGCATTCCATTACAACGCGGTCGTTACAACGACTGCGTTGTTTCAACGCAAGCCACTATATCGCAAATCGTTACAACGACTTGCTGTAGGGGGCGCGCTGGACTTAGGAATAGTATTATTTACTATTCCTACTTCAGTTTGTGCAACAGCAGGGAAGGTGTTGGATTGTATATCCAACTCCGGGCACTCCCTACAGCAAGTCATTGAAACGACTTGCGATGTAATGGTTTCCATCGTAACAACGAGGTCGTTGTAACAACTGTGTTGTAATGGAATGCCTTGTAGCGCATTCTATGTAAAGGCTGTTTCCCTTATTGAATACAATAAAAGTAGAGCTGCAAAACATGGAGTAACCAGCATCGGACAGTGTAGGAAATTGGGCTACTGGTTGAGGATGATGAAACCCTTCTCAAGAAGCAACCACAATTCTAGTCACTATGAAATACAAGCAACCCCCAAATTAACCTGTGCTTAACCCGCTGGTAGCTTGGCAAAAAAGCAGTCAGGCTTAACTTGGAGGCAATGTATAAAGTGTAATAAAGTGAAACACAACACAAGAAAAAGCATACGACAAATTAGAACAATAGAGCAAAATTAAAAATATTCCAGCAGAACTCAGGCAAGTCCAGTTGCAGGTCCAGGCAGCATGTCAGTTGGGCAGATGCAAGAAGCCTCTGGAGCTTTATATGTCACTGTAGCCCAGAACAAGAGGTCACTCAGCTGACCCTTGAAGTCACTTGAGCCTGGGATCAAGGATGCAGTTCCAGTGTTTCTTCTCAGCAAGCAGGGCAGGGCAGGCCTCTGGCAGTAGGGCGTCTGTCTTCTGTAGTCTCCATAGGTCTAGGAGTGTACTGAAGAGTTGAGTCTGAGGGTCCAATATTTATACCTGGTGCCAACTTTGAATTAGGAGAAGTTTCTAGAGGCTTCCCCCACCAAAGGTGCTTGGAATTTCCAGCCTCCCTACCCTGGCCCCAGCTTGTCTGGTGGCACAAAAGACTAGTGTCAAACCCTTTGTGAATATGCTGAGGCAGACGTCTTGTGATGTGGAAGCGCAGTAGATGATAACTCCACCCCCTTTCAAATCTGAGACAACTCTGCTGACACCTATTGCCCATTTGTTTGGGAGCAATACACAAGGACCAACTGCCAGCTACAGTCATGTGAACCAGGATACCGGCTGCAAGCACCAAATGGTTAGGACAAGAAAATGTCAACTTTCTAAAACTGTTAAATAAACGCAGCTGTGATGCAATCGAATAATCAAATTAAACCAGTGTATCTGTAGAATCAAATTTTACACCAAATTTGTAACACATTCCGTGTGCACCAGATGAGGGGCTCTACAAGCCACCTAATTCAATATGAAAAGACAACTACCCAGATCAGTATCTGGGAATGTCCAGTGCACTACTATTAATACACTATCCAGTGTACGTAATATAAACCACATATAAAAAATTGTTATAAAACACTTCGTAATCATAAACAGACATAATCCAATGAATGTTCAATGAATCAATAACATGGAATCCAATGTTCAGATAATCCAAATTGCGAAGTTGATATCAATCTGTTTTATTTCTGATAAATGCAGAAGTGGTTGTTGGTTGTAACAGAAAATTCAGCTTGTAATCAGCAAAAACATCAAAGTTTCAAGTATCCCAATGCATTTCGGGCTCTTCCATATGAGCCCTTCGTCAGGGGAGTCTGTAAAAAGCGATAATAACCTTATTGTGACACATATATCATTATGACATACACTTGATTAACAACATGAAGCCTTTAGACGGCAGAACCAATATGGAGTGACAATCTCATTCGGTGAGAGAAACAGATCAGAGAAGATTGAAAATCATCAGAAATCAAAAACCAAAACATAAATATAGGTCACCCGAAACCGCGTTAAGTGATAAATGATAGAAAATGGTGAAATAGTCCCCGTGAATACCATTGCGACACAGTAAAACCATAATGAGTGCAAAAAGGCGCTTGTTACCTCTAATGTTTAAAGTGTAAAAAACTCTAAATAAAGATGGGAGCAACGTCAAACCGGCTGACTAGTCCTGAAGGGAAAAAATTATATGAAAATTGGCGTCGAAGGAGCTAATGCAGACAGTATGTTAAGGCTGAAATTGGGTACTGCGCTTACCAATAAATCAAAGTGAAAAACGCACACTCCAATATCTCTCGAAGGAAATCTAAAGCAATCTGAAAAAACCAGAAAAGAAATGCGGTGTTGAAACTTCCCAGAAATGGGGAATACAAACATAAATTAACTCTATAAATAGGAAAGCAGCTATGAAACACCCAACTTTTACGGGACCATCATTTCTTGAAGGGGCTAACCTAAAGAAACCCACTCAGTAAAACAGGAAAAGCGCTACCGCCAGCAAGCGTTCTCATGTGATTGCTGCAAATCGCTGAATGTGCCAACAAAATACAGTTTCTTAAAGAAACCCACTCCGTGTAACAGGTAAAGCGCTAACGCCAGCAAGCATTCTCATGTAATTCTGCAAATGAAAAGCAGTAATCGCTAACTGTGCCAGCGAAATACAGTGCTCACCTCAGGAGGACCAATTCAAACAACTCATCATCAGCTCGGAGAACGCCGGCATCAACAGGCGTTCTCTCGCACGTGCGCGTTTAAAGACGAGTGGGTTCACAAGAGTGTGGAAATGAAGATAGGACTAAGAAAACAAAATGAAATAAACTGTGGCCATGATGAAAGGGTAAAATTATAATCACCACTGTGCAAAAACGGAAACAAAGATAAAACAACATAAAAAGGAAAGGATACAAAATTGGGTACAAAATTTAAATATGGGCATCTAATCAAGTGTCAATAACCTGATCTAATACAGTAATACGAACCTGTCCTAATACAACAACAAATATAAGTCAATGACCAGTAGTTTAATAAATTCCAAGAACATGCTGGCATCCCGGCCTATGAAGCCCGCCGTCTTCAGGCCATCCAAAATCAGGCGGCCCGACTCATTCTTCACTTACCTAAATGCTCTCACATCACTCCTGCCCTTAGGTCTCTCCACTGGCTCCCAGTACATTTCAGATCTTCTTTTAAACTTGCTTGTTTGGCCTTCCTGGCCCACCATCGTTCTGCCCCTCTGTTCATTAACTCCCTCATCACCTCTCATGCCCCCGCTCGCACTCTTCGCTCCTCATCTTTGTCTCTGCTTCACATTCCCCGCTTTCGTAAAACTCGTACCGGGGGCACTCGCTTCTCGGTTCTGGCCCCTCGGCTTTGGAACAGCCTTCCTCTTGCTATCCGTTCCATCCCCATTTACCGTCACTTTCGCAAGGCCCTTAAAACTTTTCTTTTTTCCCAGGCTTTTCCCGGCTAGTCCTCTTGGGTTTTCCCTGTGAGCGTGTTTGAGCCCCCAGCGCCAGGAAGCCGCTTTGGCCGCAGTGCGCTTTACTAAATTCCTTTTTTCATTTCATTTCATTTCATTTCATTTCAAGTTACAAGAAGCAAGATAGTTCAAATTTGTCATTGAGACCCTTAGGGGACAATGTTTGCATGAACCAGATCCAATGTGACTCACGTTGAGATAAAGTTTTGGACATATCTCTGTCTGGACGAGGTTCAACAAGTTCCAAAACCTCAAATTTAAGTTGAGCAATAGTGTGTTTGGCCTCAAGCCAATGTTGTGCTAACGGAGAAGTGATGGTTTTTGTCCGGATCCTGCTTTTATGTTCTGTGATCCGGGTGCGAAGCACTCTTTCGGTTTTACCTACATAGTACAAATCACATGGTCACTTAATTGTGTAAATCAAATGATGACTGTTGCAATTTGCATTGAAATTCAAAATTATCTTTTTGCCATACAGAGGATGTGATAAACTATTGCCCACAATTACGTTGTTACAATGCGAACAGTTCATACATTTAGACATTCCCTTATGTAACATTTGAACTTTTTTGGTTTATTTAAAATTTCTTTTAGATTTGGGGATCTCCTGTATGCAAACAGCGGAGGATCAGAAAACAACCCTTTGAAATCAGACTCTGATTTAAGCAAATCCCATCTTGATAATATGCTCTTATTTAGTGAATGAGAGTGGGTTGAAAACATGGAAACAAACACTTCTCTAGTCCTACCAATTTGTTTAATTTTATTTTTTAACAAATCCTCACGATGAATAGCTAATGACCTTGTAGCTGCCTGATTTACAATATGTGGAGGATAACCTCTACTTAAGAATTTGTCTTTGGAATCTTCAACAGTCTGCTGACCCCACGCTGAATCAGAAGTGATACTTCTGATTCTAAGAAACTGAGAAAAAGGAAGGTGGCGTTTCAACGGCCAAGGATGAAAGCTTTGATACAATAAAGCATTGTTACGATCAATTGTTTTTTTGAAAACAGAGGTCTTAATGATGGTGCCAGATATGGTAAGCAGTACATCAAGAAATGCTATACTGCGAGACTCAATCTGATGGGTAAATTGAATTCTGGGGTTGATACCATTAAGTGACATGATTTGAGTTTCTAGATCACTACGTGATCCATGCCAGATAATAAGAATATCATCAATGAAACGTCGATATGTTATGAGTCTTGATGTCCATGCCATGTTGGAAAGAATATGTTCAGATTCGAATTTTAACGTAAAGATATTCGCGTAGCTAGGTGCTCCAGAAAAGCCCATAGATGTTCCATTGGCTTGAAGAAAAAAACGATTTTTCCATTGAAAATAACAAAGAAATAAGCAAAAGTTCAATATTTCAAGAAGAAACACTTTGTTAGCCCTTACATTATCCTGTTTCAACAAGGCCCATTCTATGGTCTCAATACCTTCCATGTGTGGAGTAGATGTGTATAATGATACAACATCTATTGTACATAACCAAATGTCACCTATTGTGGGAATATCAATATTTTGAAGAATGTTCAACAAGTGCGTGGTATCCTGAACATATGACGGACCATTTTGAACGATCGGCTGCAAGAAAACGTCTAAATAATGGCCCAATGGATCATGCATGGAACCACATCCGGAGACATTCGGTCTCAACGGGGGGTCCTTTACATGTTTGTGTATCTTGAGAAGCATATATAAACCCAGTCTCCGAGGAAAACAAGTGTATAAATACTCTCTAGTCTTAATAGTGATCCATTTCATGTCAACCGCGTGTGACAAAATGGATTCTAGTGCCTTTTAAAAATCATCAGTTGGATCTTCAGCCAATGGTACATAAGTAGAATCATCTTGTAACATCTGATCTATCTTACTCTCATAGTGTGATCGATCCATCACCACCAATGTGCCACCTTTGTCTGCTTTAGTAAAATGTAAGGTTTCATTCAATTGCAGAGATTTTAAAGCAAGTCTCTCTTTTTTAGATAAATTGGGGGTGCCCGCCATTTCCAATGGTAGTTTAGCAATATCTTGTTTGACCAAGGTTTCAAACAAATCAATGGTTGTATGTGAAATTGGGGAGACAAAAGTACTATGTGGTTTAAATTCAAGATATTCCTCATCATTTGCAGATTCAAAATTAGTATCAATAGTTGAAAAGAAATATCGTAACCGTAATTTTCTCGTGAATTTGTATAAAGCAATGAAAGAATCTAAACATCTCGAGTGATAAGTGGGTACAAATGAACATCCTTTGTTTAGTACTGAAACCTGATTATTAGTCAATTTTTTTGAAGAAATATTCACCACTAATGTTTCTTTGCCCGACGTGTTGTCCCTGTTTTTGTTAAATCGGTGACCTCTGCGTGTTTGACTGATTCTTTTACTGTTTGTGTAGGTGGTTGATTTGCAGCTGGGCTGGTTGCCAAAAAAATAAACCTTGGGAGTACTGAGACTTATTGTGGTGGTATCACTCACCGATGGTTGAGTCATGGAAGACACAGGGGGGCGAGATAGCTGGGTGTCACTAGCTGAAACTAAACTCTCTTCGGATGAAGTAGTATCTGGCTTTCGCCAATTTCGTTTTTGAGCATATACTTCAGCCCACGAATAAACTTCATCTAACTTGTAGTCTATCGTGTCACAACGAAATTTTCTCACCTTTCGTTCGTGAATCTCCTTAGCATACGCATCTAGTTTTAGGTTAATTTTATCTAAAGTAGTGGTCCACTCGTCAGTCTCCATGCGTGACACTAAACTAGCCTGTAATTCTTTGATTTACAGTTCTAAACCTATTAGTACCTGTGACAATTCTCCAACTATTAATAAAATAAGGTCCAACGAGCATTTATTTAAAATGGCGTACCATTTTTCCATGAATTTTCTGTTCATTTTAAATAACATGGGCTTGATGGCATGACGAAGTCCCCTTGGAATGCGACTAGCTTTATGATATTGGATCAGCGTCGTGGCATGCAGACGTTGATTAATCTCTCTGCGCATTAAGTATTCTAATTGACAAATTTGTTGCTGGACAGGACCTGAGGTTGTATCAAAAGTCCTGACCTCTTTTATAAGCCCATAAATGTCTGCCGCTTCGGAGGCTGAATAAACCTTTGTTTGTGCTCTATTTTCAGTGAGGTGAAGAATATCATCAAAAGACATGATTAATCACAAAATCAAACAAATCAATATGAAATGGTGCAACTGTAGCTGCTATGCAGAAAAAAATGACCAACAGTTAAATAAACGTAGCTGTGATGCACTCAAATAATCAAATTAAACCAGTGTATCTGTAGAATCAAATTTTACACCAAATTTGTAACACATTCCGTGTGCACCAGATGAGGGGCTCTGCAAGCCACCTAATTCAATATGAAAAGACAACTACCCAGATCAGTATCTGGGAATGTCCAGTGCACTACTATTAATACACTATCCAGTGTACGTAATATAAACAACATATAAAAAATTGTTATAAAACACTTTGTAATCATAAACAGACATAATCCAATCAATGTTCAATGAATCAATAACATGGAATCCAATGTTCAGATAATCCAAATTGCGAAGTTGATATCAATCTGTTTTATTTCTGATAAATGCAGAAGTGGTTGTTGGTTGTAACAGAAAGTTCAGCTTGTAATCAGCAAAAACATCAAAGTTTCAAGTATCCCAATGCATTTCGGGCTCTTCCATATGAGCCCTTCGTCAGAGGAGTCTGTAAAAAGCGATAATAACCTTATTGTGACACATATAGAAAATGGTGAAATAGTCCCCGTGAATACCACTGCGACACAGTAAAACCATAATGAGTGCAAAAAGGCGGTTGTTACCTCTAATGTTTAAAGTGTATAAACTCCAAACAAAGATGGGAGCAACGTCCATTGATTTGTTTGAAACCTTGGTCAAACAAGATATTGCTATACTATCATTGGAAATGGCGGGCACCCCCAATTTATCTAAAACAGAGAGACTTGCTTTAAAATCTCTGCAATTGAATGAAACCTTACTGTAGTAATCCACTCCTTTTTAGTAGAATTAAAGTAGGTTTAATAGAGCAGATAAATACACAGCCACCTTCAGCTTCACAGGCATTACTGGTTAAACATAGAATCCTGACATGGCTGAGATTCTGTTACATCACAGCCTACTAAAACATTCTAATCATTTCCACACTTACATTTTACTAAAGCAGACAAAGGTGGCGCATTGGTGGTGATGGATCGATCACACTATGAGAGTAAGATAGATCAGATGTTACAAGATGATTCTACTTATGTACCATTGGCTGAAGATCCAACTGATGATTTTTTAAAGGCACTAGAATCCATTTTGTCACATGCGGTTGACATGAAACGGATCACTATTAAGACTAGAGAGTATTTATACACTCGTTTTCCTCGGAGACCGGGTTTATATATGCTTCCCAAGATACACAAAAATGTAAAAGACCCCCGTTGAGACCGATTGTCCCCGGATGTGGTTCCATGCATGATCCATTGGGCCATTATTTAGACGTTTTCTTGCAGCCGATCGTTCAAAATGGTCCGTCATATGTTCAGGATACCACGCACTTGTTGAACATTCTTCAAAATATTGATATTCCCACAATAGGTGACATTTGGTTATGTACAATAGATGTTGTATCATTATACACATCTACTCCACACATGGAAGGTATTGAGGCCATAGAATGGGCCTTGTTGAAACAGGATAATGTAAGGGCTAACAAAGTGTTTCTTCTTGAAATATGGAACTTTTACTTATTTCATTGTTATTTTCAATGGAAAAATCGTTTTTTTCTTCAAACCAATGGAACATCTATGGGCTTTTCTGGAGCACCTAGCTACGCGAATATCTTTATGTTAAAATTCGAATCTGAACATATTCTTTCCAACATGGCATGGACATCGAGACTCATAACATATCGACGTTTCATTGATGATATTCTTATTATCTGGCATGGATCAAGTAGTGATCTAGAAACTCAAATCATGTCACTTAATGGTATCAACCCCAGAATTCAATTTACCCATCAGATTGAGTCTCGCAGTATAGCATTTCTTGATGTACTGCTTACCATATCTGGCACCATCATTAAGACCTCTGTTTTCAAAAAACCGATTGATCGTAACAATGCTTTATTGTATCAAAGCTTTCATCCTAGGCCGTTGAAACGCCACCTTCCTTTTTCTCAGTTTCTTAGAATCAGACGTATCACTTCTGATTCAGCGTTGGGTCAGCAGACTGTTGAAGATTCCAAAGACAAATTCTTAAGTAGAGGTTATCCTCCACATATTGTAAATCAGGCAGCTACAAGGTCATTAGCTATTCATCGTGAGGATTTGTTAAAAAAGAAAATTAAACAAATTGGTAGCACTAGAGAAGTGTTTGTTTCCATGTTTTCAACCCACTCTCATTCACTAAAGAAGAGCATATTATCAAGATGGTATTTGCTTAAATCAGGAGATCCCCAAATCTAAAAGAAATTTTAAATAAACCAAAAAAAGTTCAAATGTTACATAAGGGAATGTCTAAATGTATGAACTGTTCGCATTGTAACAACGTAATTGTGGGCAATAGTTTATCACATCCTCGGCCTGGCAAAAAGATCATTTTGAATTTCAATGCAAATTGCAAAAGTCATCATTTGATTTACACAATTAAGTGTCCATGGGATTTGTACTATGTAGGTAAAACCGAAAGAGTGCTTCGCACCCGGATCACAGAACATAAAAGCAGGATCCGGACAAAAACCATCACTTCTCCGTTAGCACAACATTGGCTTGAGGCCAAACACACAATTGCTCAACTTAAATTTGGGGTTTTGGAACTTGTTGAACCTCGTCCAGACAGAGATATGTCCAAAACCTTATCTCAACGTGAGTCACATTGGATCTGGTTCATGCAAACATTGTCCCCTAAGGGACTCAATGACAAATTGGAACTATCTTGCTTTTTGTAACTTGTTTTTGGAATTTGTTAAACTACTGGTCATTGACTTATATTTGTTGTTGTATTTGGACAGGTTCCTATTACTGTATTAGATCACGTTATTGACACTTGATTAGATGCCCATATTTAAATTTTGTACCAAATTTTGTATCCTTTCCTTTTTATGTTGTTTTATCTTTGTTTCCGTTTTTGCACAGTGGTGATTATAATTTTACCCTTTATCATGGCCACTGTTTATTTCATTTTGTTTTCTTAGTCCTATCTTCATTTCCACACTCTCGTGAACCCACTCGTCTTTAAACGCGCGCGCGCGCGCGAGAGAACGCCTGTTGATGCCGCCGTTCTCCGAGCTGATGATGAGTTGTTTGAATTGGTCCTCCTGAGGTGAGCACTGTATTTCGCTGGCACAGTTAGCGATTACTGCTTTTCATTTGCAGAAGTACATGAGAATGCTTGCTGGCATTAGCGCTTTTCCTGTTACACGGAGTGGGTTTCTTTAAGATACTATATTTTGTTGGCACATTCAGCGATTTGCAGCAATCACATGAGAACGCTTGCTGGCGGTAGCGCTTTTCCTGTTTTACTGAGTGGGTTTCTTTAGGTTAGCCCCTTCAAGAAATGATGGTCCCGTAAAAGTTGGGTGTTTCATAGCTGCTTTCATATTTATAGAGTTAATCAATGTTTGTATTCCCCATTTCTGGGAAGTTTCAACACCGCATTTCTTTTCTGTTTTTTTCAGATTGCTTTAGATTTCCTTTGAGAGATATTGGAGTGTGCGTTTTTCACTTTGATTTATTGGTAAGCGCAGTACCCAATTTCAGCCTTAACATTCTGTCTGCATTAGCTCCTTCGACACCAATTTTTATATAATTTTTTCCCTTCAGGACTAGTCAGCCGGTTTGACGTTGCTCCCATCTTTGTTTAGAGTTTATACACTTTAAACATTAGAGGTAACAAGCGCCTTTTGCACTCATTATGGTTTTACTGTGTCGCAATGGTATTCACGGGGACTATTTCACCATTTTCTCTCATTTATCACTTAACGCGGTTTCGGGTGACATATATTTATGTTTTGGTTTTCGATTTCTGATTATTTTCAATCTTCTCTGATCTTTTTCTCTCACCGAATGAGATTGTCACTCCATATTTGTTCAGCCATCTAAAGGCTTCATGTTGTTAATCAAGTGTATGTCATAATGATATATGTGTCACAATAAGGTTATTATCGCTTTTTACAGACTCCCCTGACGAAGGGCTCATATGGAAGAGCCCGAAATGCATTGGGATACTTGAAACTTTGATGTTTTTGCTGATTACAAGCTGAATTTTCTGTTACAACCAACAACCACTTCTGCATTTATCAGAAATAAAACAGATTGATATCAACTTCGCAATTTGGATTATCTGAACATTGGATTCCATGTTATTGATTCATTGAACATTCATTGGATTATGTTTGTTTATGATTACAAAGTGTTTTATAACAATTTTTTATATGTGGATTATATTACGTACACTGGATAGTGTATTAATAGTATTGCACTGGACATTCCCAGATACTGATCTGGGTAGTTGTCTTTTCAACTTTCTAAAACTGGCATTTTCAGAATTGTGTCTAAAAATCGACGTTACCATTTAAAGAGAGTTTTAAATTACAATTCGTTAGACACCAAACTCTACTTCCTTACTTGCTCCCAATTGAAGGTTATCACTTATTACATGTAGTAAGGTAACCAAATGTTATCCTATGCGAGAAGTAGGCCTGGCAGCAGTGACATGTAAAAGTTAAAAGTACATAGCCAACTTTTTAAATACACTGTATCCTGCCCTACGGGCTGTGTAGGGCCTACCCTCAGGGGTGACTAATATGTATTAAAAAGGAAGGTTTAGACCCAGCAAAAGTTTTATCTTGCCAGGTCGAAATGGCGGGCCTGAGACATGTTTAATAGGCTACTTGAGTGGGTGGCACAATAAGTGCAGTATGCCCGCTAGTAGCATTTCATTTATAGGCTCTGGTTACATGTAGTACCACTATACTATGGATTTACAGATAAATTAAATGTGCCAATCGAGTGTAAGCCAATTGCACCTTGTTTAAGGGAGAGAGCACAAGCACTTTAGCACTGGTTAGCAATGATAAAGTGTGCAGAGTCCTAAATGCCAACAAAGGCTGGTTCAGAAGACAGGAAGGTGAAGGTAAAAAGTTTGGGCATCACTCTGCAGCGAGAGCCAAGACCAAAAGAAAGCCATTCTGCCAGACTTAAAGTAACATTTGAAGTAAAAACGTTTACCTAGGAGTGCCCAGCCACAACCACACACAATGGGCAATTTGTGCTCTTTTTCAACCTCTTGGTAGAAAATCCTTTTTAATTTCATTTAAGAAAGAGACAAAAACAGTCTCTGTATTTCTGTACATGTTGCTTTCTATATGATAAAATAGAGCATATAGGGCTATATATGCAAATTAAGTCATGCATTTGAGGCTTTTTGGTGTATACCTGGGCACTGTCAAAAATTTACAACTTGTTGTTGAGTGACAAAACATATAGGCACACGCTATTAAAGGGCACAAGTTTCAAGATTACACACACAGAGTACGGAAACTAGTGAAATTGGTATCACTTGGATTTCTTAATCCTATTTAGGGAAACATTTTTCCATGAAATTTATTACACACTTCTAACAGTGCGAATTAGTAGCTCACACATTATGCACTCCTTTATTATTTGGGTGTAGGTTCAAATGTACAAATACTTGTGGTGCAACATATTGAAAATGACAATAACCACAAACATATTGCCTGACATTTCACTAGGAACACACTAATTTACTCATCCATTAAAAATCTGCGACAGTAAAAATTACACAAACTTCCTCACTCATAGATGAAATGTAAAACAGACATTTCTGGCTTTGTGAACCACGATTAGATCAAGACTATGGAATTACATTTTTTCCCTGTTCAAGCATTTCAGGTCCATAGTTTATATTTTCTGATAAATAAAAATGTTCCTCTGACTAAAATAGGAATGAGATTTTAAATATTTACTGAGATTTACAGTTAAAACTATGTTAATACAAATAAGCATGCTAAGACAGAAATGAATACCACTCATACAGAGTTGTGAAAAAGGCATGCCATAAAAGGACAAGTTGAGCAAATAAAGCACCCAGTCCAAGGTTGACAGACTGCCCAATAAACTGAGCTAACCATAAAAACCCAGGGCCTCATTTACAAGCCCATTTCGCCACCGGGGCATCACTTTTTTTGAGGAACAGGCAGCGCAATGGGCTTGCCCATATTTACAAGGCCACGTAAATTCACCCTGCATGATTTTCCATGGCCTTACAAATAGGGGCCCTTTTCACACATTACTCTGCGTGAAAGAGGCGTTCCATTGGTTTTGCAGTAGGTGTACCCACGCAACATTCATGGAATCTGACACATTCCCAGATTTACAACGTTGGGTAAAGCTGGGAATCCATCAGAATCCTACACCTACCCAGGGAAGGCACATGAGTGGTGCATTCTGCAGCATGCATAGAAAAAGGAATATGCCATCAATCATTGTTTTTGTGCAAGAAGGTGTCCCTTCCTTCACAAGAACAATCATCCTCGCAAAGCAGGCACGCTTGCAACATGATACAAGGGTATCTGAGTTGGCGCACGGCTGCTGTTTGTGCACCGGCGCAGGAGAGAAGGACTGGAATGTGCCGTAGAGTGTAGAAGCAGCACATTCCTGCCCTTTTAGTTTGACGCACAGCAGTGCTGCAGTAACGCTTGCTATGCTGCCGTGTGTCAAAATTTAGTAAATGAAGCCCACAATTTCCAAGCAGGAGGAGATCTATCCAAAGAATCTTAACATAACACAAAATAAAACACAACATGGCATAACATAGCACTGCATAGCACAACAGTGACAACATGACATAGCACAACATGTGAAAGATATACAAAAATGCTTTAGGAGGAAGTTCAACATGAGACCACAGTAACATTCTCTGCCATTCAGTTGTTTGCAACCTACCGTCCATCTTGCTGTATCTTGTTGCCCACATCCTTAATCAGTACCTCATCAAGCTCCTGGATTGAACACTTCAGCCCTGGCAGGCCAGAAGCAGCACCTGGAGATGCAGAGATACATCTGTAAGAAACTGTGTTGGGTTCCTCTCTGATACATTATAGGCAGTTGACTCCCTATGAGACAGCCTTTCTAAGAGTTGAAAGGCTCATCGGCTGTTCTGGCTCCCCAGCAGGAAATGGAAAGAATCATGGCCTGGTTCAAAAAGCTATTGTGTGTTTAAGTTCAACATTCATGCACAAATACCCTTCTTTAACAAGTGTACAGCCACTTTGTGATCTTTTCTGCTTTTACATTCATAAAACGCAAATGTGAGTAAAAAGATATACTCCCACATACTTTTTGTATGGTAGTCATACATGTGGTGAGAATGCCTTCCATGGCAGCAATAAACTTAAAGTTTAGGAACACCCACAAACATTTTCCTCGCTACCCTGGGAAAGGCAGGAAATGTATTCGAGGAAAGCAAATCAGGTTACCTCAAAATTGGAGGAGGTGTAGGCAAAGGTGTTTCGCCGCAAGGAAGATCTTTTTTTCATGCAGAAAAACAGTTGCAAAGTGTGAACTCAAGTTTTTCCAATTAAAAAGCTGGTCCTGGGTTTTGACCGCTAAGGGTGGAAACAGTAATGAGTTGGAAGAACAATTGATAAAAGTGAATCCTAGGAAGAAAGAGGTTTTGCTGTGGCACTGACTGACACTGGACATCAGGATGGGGACTTTGAATTGCCTGAGGCGCTATGGGGAAGAAACTTGCTGAGGCCGCAGATCAAAGAATTATGACAAGTATCAATGGATACACTGAACTGAACTGTAAAACATGCCTATTTAAGAAGGAACCATCTTTTCTCTCGCTAAGGTGTTTTTGGACACCTAAAAAGATTTTGAAGCTGGGGAAAAGGATTCTATGCATTGTATGAAGTGCAGCTTAGAAAAGGTTGATGATATTCATATGTTTATGGAGTGCCCCATGATCCATCAATATTGGGAAGATGTGGGTAAGACAATAATCGCATCCTCCGCGTAGATATCAAGGTAAGCCTTAGATTAATCATTTTGGGGTGCATGGATTATACCGAGAAGCTGAGCAATGGCAATAGTAAGTTGTTGTTCTACCTCATACTGTTGGCTAGGAGAGCAATCTTTAGAAAATGGTTAACAAAGGCACCACCTACCAAATTTGAGTGGCTTGAATCTACAATGTACATTTTAAAAATGGGCAGGCATGTTATGGCCACAAAAAGATTTATGGCATGGCAACCTATGATTACATGGAAAGAGGTAGTATATTGGGGGATCGCATTAGGACAATGCATGGAGCTACGGAGAGATACTGGTTTATAGATCCTATGATAACACCAGACCTGGATCTTGGCAACCCAGGCTAGAATAGGTTAGACCTGAAGGGTTACTATAAACTTCCCAGGCATGGTAAAACCACGATTCCCCTGATAGGATAGGAGAGTGGAATATGGGGACCTGGAGCTGACAGCAGGACGTAAACAAGGTGAATAAAGACAAAAAAACAAGCACTGGCAAAGCCAATCGTCTCGGCAATGCAAGAGCTATTGGAGTTGTCAATGCGTTTGTGTACTGCATGGGGGCTGATGGCATTCACATATGGGTTCCCTTACCACTGAGCGTTGGCGGAGTGCAGTTTTGTGCATTAACATTGAGCTCCAGTACCTCCTTCCTCAACCGGGTGAGTTATATACAGACACAGAATACATTACAAAGCAACAGGCAACCGGAACGGGATCCAAAGGCAAATAATTTTCTTTTTTTGAACCATATAAATTAATAAAAAAGAATAAACACGTACTTGGCTATCTTCCATGCAGCAAACTAGACATGTTCATTAGAACTGTTTACATCTCAGATTGTTTCAGAATTTTACTCATTGTTGAGTGAGAGTGTTCTCTTACTATGCTGAATTTAAAGGAAAAATGCAAGATTTATATAATACAAGTTCATCCTGGGGAGCGTCACTGTCAGTTAACACGTTTACTGTTATCCAACTTAATGATAACTGATTTGATCGACCTTTATAGATGAAAGCCGCCTAAGAGATCCCACCCAGAATTTTAAACAGTCCACAATTCCGGGTTCTAGATTTGTACTTAATCAATTATTATGTTTCATTCAACATCACCTTATGGGATACAGCCATGCTGTTAAATGCGTTACAACAAACAAATGATGGACGGAATGCTGACAATGCAGACATTCTCCCCCAGTCAAGAGATCTGGGTTAAATCCATCGTTCTTTTGCCCACTACACCACCCCAGTTTAGACATGGCCATATGCAAATCAGTCTTGACCCTGTGCCTCATGGGAACAGTCCAGCCCGAACTGCCAAGCCATGTCTTCCCTGGACCGGAATCATGCATCCTAGGACCGGTTTCTGGCTATCAGCCGTCATCAGCCAGGATAGCTTGACTCCAGTGGCGTAGTGAGCACGGGTCCCACGTCTGGGAATACCCATCCCACTTAGGGCGAAAAGCGTTACAACAAACAAATGATGGACGGAATGCTGACAATGCAGACATTCTCCCCCAGTCAAGAGATCTGGGTTAAATCCATCGTTCTTTTGCCCACTACACCACCCCAGTTTAGACATGGCCATATGCAAATCAGTCTTGACCCTGTGCCTCATGGGAACAGTCCAGCCCGAACTGCCAAGCCATGTCTTCCCTGGACCGGAATCATGCATCCTAGGACCGGTTTCTGGCTATCAGCTGTCATCAGCCAGGATAGCTTGACTCCAGTGGCGTAGTGAGCACGGGTCCCACGTCTGGGAATACCCATCCCACTTAGGGCGAAAAGCGTTACAACAAACAAATGATGGACGGAATTCTGACATGGCTTGGCAGTTCGGGCTGGACTGTTCCCATGAGGCACAGGGTCAAGACTGATTTGCATATGGCCATGTCTAAACTGGGGTGGTGTAGTGGGCAAAAAAACGATGGATTTAACCCAGATCTCTTGACTGGGGGAGAATGTATGCATTGTCAGCATTCCGTCCATCATTTGTTTGTTGTAATGCTGTTAAATGCAACATGACAATTTTATTTCCTGTTGTTCATCACTCTTAAGGTCCAGTGTTCCTTTGTTTCAAATCCTAAGTGATATAATGAGAAGGTGTTTTTATGTAGCAAAATTGTACCATTTCTAAGCCCTTTAAACTGTCACCCAATATTTAGTGGTACTGAATTTACCGACCTCAGAAGGATGGAATGCACAGATGACCTTCCTCAGGTTTGAACTCTTGACCTTCCGATCACTATTGCTTTTAACAGTGACCATTAAACTTGCTGAGCCATCCTGCCATCTCACTGTGTTTATAGCATGTGTTGGAATATGCCGATATTCCTGTTGAAATCACGCTTTCATTTGCATGAAGCCAACGTTTTAGCTACGCTTCACTGATGCTTCTTAGAACACAGGCAAGACGTCCAGAGGAGAAGGCATTTGCCTCCTATGCAAACACCCCTTAACTGTTTATGCCAAAGGCCCTCTTCAGAACTGTTGCAACGTCGTCCACAGGAACGCATTGTTAGTAACAGTTATGGTGTGTGTCTACACTTCTTCAACTATTTCAAAACATCTATAGACCCAAGAAGCCTTTGTTTGTATCAGTGCTCACGCAGATAGAAAATGGCAGTAGTCTTTTGTTTACAGGCACATATAGGCGCTGCTGTTCAGAGACAAAAGGACAGGAATGGACAAGTCAATAAAAAAGCCTGGATGCAGATGCTTAGTAAAAATATGTAATCAAATCAGAACAATACAATACAGCAAGGGGCGGGATGAGGTAGTGATGTATGCCTGTGTAAGTATGGGTAGGTATCCATAAGTGAGGCAATATGATATTAAGAGGATGTATTTTTAGATCTGGTATTTAATGTATGTGAGACTGCTGAAATGACCGCACTCTCTGGTGTACACTGCTAACAGAAAGTGATTCCCCTCTTCTTACTTTGCATCCTGTGTTTCTTCTTTGAAGAGACTGGCATTGCTGAGAACATATATTTAATGCAGGAAGAGATGTATACAGAGGGCCACCAATTAGCACCCCTGGTATGCCCCGATTTCCTTCTGAACCATTATCGGAGTAAAAGCGGAAGCAACTCGGGTGACTAAAAAGAGAATACAGGTGAAAAATAGACAGAGGAGGGATCGTGTACAGCTCGTCCTCAGTTGAATGTATTAAACCGAGGGGTGTATTTAACGAGTTTGATACTGTTAGCATGAGAGGTGAGCAAGCAGCCCTAGCCTTGAGTTTCCACATGGCCACCTCCCTCCTTCTCCGGCTCAGATGTGTGGCTGGCACGCAGCCCTGCACAACCGGACAGCTGCTGGTCTGGTCCGGTGATCAATCCAGCCAAGCACTAGATTGCTGATAATGTGGTACATGCGCAGCCCCAGGGAAGGGAACATAGCTATGGAAACGTAATTCTTGTGGGCAGGCGCAGCATGCGGATTTGAAAAACATACACAATTACAGAGAGGCAAAGCAAATGATATTTAGGTTTATTGATTGCGATTTAGGAGACAAATGTTGGGCTGCTACCGGTTGAATTAAAGTGCCATGAGGAATATGCCTAAGCACAAGGAGTAACCGTATAAAGTGGCCCAGATAATATAAGGGAGCGATTAATTGCAAACTTGAGCTGTAAGTCATGGAGCAGATGTGGGGTATGTCTGAACCAGCGGATTTTGGATGTTATGTTTTTAAACAACGTCTGTTAGATAAGAACAAGATTTACAGCCCTGTTTACAGCGGAGTTCCTCTGAAGTGCTCCAAATTAAAGAAAAAAGTAGTTCTCAAAAAACGCTAAAATGGTGACTAGTGTATTACTATAGTACTTGGTCCCTGTTCTCGGGGACAGCTAAACACAGGAAGATGGAAGCACACATAGGTGCCTTGGACAAATGGGGAGAAAGATAATGAGAGCGGTGATAGAGCCAGCAAAAGCCTATGAGAGGGCTAAAGTCCACAAAGTATATACATGTCCAGCTGAGACCTAAAAATAGTTAATAAACTAAAAAAACTGTCCCTTACAGGGGCCCACAAAATATGTCTTGCCCCAAAATTCTTAGGGTGACACTGCATTCACCTGATTCAGAAACAAAGAACTTGTCACGTTTGTGCCCAGAACTGAACAAGGAACTTACCCAGTACCTCGCAGAATTGGAAGGGGAAGAAGTCTCCTTCATGCTTCTTGTTGGTATATCGCAGCATGCCATGCCTTATCTGATGCGATGCTCCTCAAGTGCTGCACCAGAAAGGTCTTGGTGGAGCTTTTTGTGGGTCGGGACAACCTCACAACTGAGGTGTGAACAGTAAGCAGGCATACAAGGAGCTGATGGGATGGAAAGAGAAAGAAAGTGTGCAGCACCGTGGCCCCCCCAAATTCTTAGCACTAAATGTGCAACAGATTAACTGGCAGCCTGACCTATGGCAAGTAGCAAAAAGGACAATGTCTCAACCGGTCAATCATGTAGGGGGACTGTTAGGTTAGGAATTAATCGTGGCGAGCAGGCAAAGAAACAAGGGAGACCAAAGAGAGGGTAAATGGTTGTTATTTGTAGATAGAAGTACATAGCGCAACTAAATGACAGTAACCATAACAAACATGTGAGCACTGGAGGTGTGGTGTTGAGTGAAAACGGCGCAGTGACACAAGTGTGCGGGAGCAACGTGAGGCGGCGCAGGATAATTACACAATGTGGGTCAAACAAAATAAGTTAGAAGCTATTAACAATTACAGGCATCATTTCATTATTAGAGAATGACCCTTCTCCAATGCCGCTATTGGTGTTGTGGGGTCGACGGCGTTTCGACCTCTTCAACTTGAGGTCATCATCAGGACTAATGTTACAATCGATTCAAAAGGTACTTCTATAGAAATTAGAAGAAAAGGAAGGAGAGTAAATAGTAGAACCCTGAGGAGTGCAAGTAATGTAAAGGAACGTGGGATGGAAGTTACCTCGTAACGTGAATGGGGGGAAGTTTCACGAAGACTCAATCAGTAGGGTCTGAGGCATCAATGCGACAGTAGGTGAGGTAATGGATATTCTGTAGAGGGGAGAGGCAAGGGTAATCAAGGTATTCAGTGGAAGGGGGCAAAAACCTATGGCAAGGGCATAGCATTGCTCTGGATGAGGGGCTACTATATACTCAAGTACTAAATAACAAAAACTGAAAAAGAAACATGTTTCTAAAAAAAAATATTTGCATTGCCATATCGATGGGCCATTGTAGAGCTCTGTTCTATCAAAGACGCCAAAATCAGACTTACAAAGAATTTGAGAGAAGGAGCTTTTGCTGTTATTTTTCTTTCTGGAACACACATGATAGCAGTCTGCCTAAAATACTTATGTGAAAGAATTGTATGACTTCTGCTGCAATCTTTGTTAGAGTTCCTCATGAGTCACGCTGATGCTGTATGCTGTTTTTATGCATGATTCAATTTCCACAGCACCCAAGCACCTATTGATAGCTCACAGAAGTCATCTTACAAGGAGCTCTATGGCTACTGGGATCATGAATCTTGTTTTGCAGAGGGATTCCTGTCACCACTTACAAAAGGGCACCAATCCTAAATTAAATCGAGTGAAGCAGTAGCGGCTAAATCGGATGGGCTGTATATTACTTCAAACCAAAAATACACTTGTTTGCAAGACCCTTGCACCTACCATCCTGCATCTGTTCCCTCAATCTGAGCTTTGCTGCAGTCAGCCTCCCTTCTGCTTTTCCTGCCGCCACTCTGAGGGACTCCACGGTAAACTCTGCATCGTGCACTGCCTGTCAACGAGAAGGCTTCGTTAGACACAGCTGCATAGGGCTGTAGAGAAAACCCCTGACTCGACTTACAGTACATCATTCAGGTAACTGGCCTCGAGGGCTGGGGGACAGAGAACCTAATGGGACACCATCCAGGTGACTGGCCTCGAGACGTGGGGTCAGAGCACCTTACAGCGCACCATCCAAATGACTGGTCTCAAGGGCTGTGGGTCAAAGCACCTTACAGGGCACCATCCAGATGACTGGCTTCGGGGGCAGGGGGGCATAGCACAGGAAGATCTTCCAGGGCAACATCGAGGTGACAGGACTGGCTACGAGGGCTAGGGGTTAGAGCTCCTTACAGGAACCATCCAGGTGACTGGCTTCAAGGCTGCAGGACAGAACACCTTCATGATCCAGGTGACTAGCCTCATGGGCTGGGGACAGAACATCTTACAGAACACCTTCCAGGTTACTGGCTTCCAGGGCTAGGGGGCACAGCACCTTACAGTGCACCATCCAGGTGACTGATATTGAGGGCTGGTGGACAGAACCCCTTACAGGACACCATCCAGATGAGTGGCTTTGAGGGCTGGGGCACAACACCTTAGAAGGCAACGTACAGGTGAATGGCTTCGAGGGCTGTGGGACAGAATACCTTACAGGGCACCGTCCAGGTGACTGGCTTCGAGGGTTGGGGGACAGAACACTTTACAGGGCACTGTCCAGGTGACTGGCTTCGAGGGCTGTGGGACAGAACACCTGGCTTCAGGAGCTGGGGAACACAGCATTTGGTACAGAGGCATGAAACCAGTGATTTTACTGTGATAAATCTAACATATTAATTAGGTTGTTTTGAACCTAGCATACTGAATATTAACGGAACAGGCCCACATAAGATTATGAAGCCTCGGAATGTCTGCCTCTGTCTCTGCCTCTGCCCACTCCCAGACTTCCAATCCTCTGCTTCCATCTAGCTCTATTTAAATCAATCCACTTTCTCCACTTGGAAGAGACATAGGCGCCAGGTTTTGTGGGACACAGGCCCAAGCCCCACCAACAATTCCCATGCAGAGACTTGAGGGGCATCAGGTGCCCCTCAAGGAGGGCAAAGGAGGTGGTGACCCCTCCTCCCCCCAGTGTTTTGAGACAACGAAGAGAGAACACGATAGCTGAAGAAGTAACAAGGAAACCCATCTCCAGCTAGGTAAACTATACTCCCAGACATGTGTAGAGTTCTAATGTTGGTTAGTGTAAAAAAATGCACTAAAGAGCACAGTTCAAGCAAATCTGTTTAAATCTCACCTAGCAGAAATTAATGCAGAAATGAACTAAAGTAAGGAGTTCCTAACACCACAGACGATTATGAAGCTTTGAAAGGACATACAAAATTTAGTAGTGAAAAGGTATTCCCTTATACTAAGGAAGACTATGAAGACAATTTTCATTCAAACATCTCTGAGGGTGCATCGGCCCATAAGAAGAAGATGGCCACAGGCAGTTCTATTTCTGATGGATGAAGTAGCGATGATGAATGGAGAAGGACCTCCAAGTTTCTACAGCTACCTAATGGGACCGATCCCTTTCCAGCATTAATCGCAGGCACCGTTCTTCCATCCATGAATAAAAACTCTGTTTGCCCAGGCATTTTTAGGAAGAGGCCGGGGCGGAGGTATGACAAAGGGAAAAGGCTAACACATACAGAGGAATACAGAAGAACCACATATAGTGACGTGCAGTCGAGGGAAGGAAATGGACAAGTCAACTGATAGTCAATCTATCAAATATAACACTATCTAAAGCTGAAAGAAGCGCAATTAACAAAGGCCTGGACTTTGTCCACACCCCCTGGGAAGATCCTTTCAGACTGAACTGTGAATTGGCTAGCTTGTACAGGAAAATAGGACTTTGAATGTGTTTCCGGATAAACCATCAATACAAGAGAAAACCGACTCAGGCATGAGGAACACATCCACGGTTACTCCCCCGACTTGAGCCCATCATGTGAAACACTTTTTTGAACGAGCAGTAATAAATGACGTCCAGACACTGGACAGTAAACAATCATAGCAGAACCTCACAAGGAATGAGAGAGCAGCCATTAAGACCCTTCCCGAAGATGAATTGATCACAATCAAGCCCACAGACAAGGGAGGGCCTATTGTTATACTTTCCACTTTGGATTACAATTGTGAATGTCTATGACAATAGTGAGACACCAAGTATTACAAGCCCATCGTGCAGGACCCCACTCCGAGATTCAATCGACATATTCGGCCAATGTTCAATGAGTCTGAGACACTGGGATGGATTACAAATAAGGAAGCGGACTTCTTGATCCTGTAGTTTTATTCCCTTCTGAAAACCCTCAAATAAAGACGAGCACTACCGGGAAAACCTATAGTGTCTGGGATTGGTTCAATTCTTGAACCAGCTCTAAATTCTGTGACTATTTTTTTAGACCTATAGTAGGGAGCACTTCACATCTGAAGGCTACAAAAGATGTATTAAACCTGACTGAAACCACCAACAATGAACAGACAGCAGACTTACCAATAACGCTTAACATGGAAGCTCTGTACACCAAGATTCCCCAGGATGACACCTTAACAATAGTAGAAGAGATGTTGATATCACGTGACTGAGGGTCTGCCACACCTATTCAATTTATTATGGAGTGTGCAACATTGGCATGAATGGAAAATTTCTTCCAATTCTAAAAAATACTATAACTACAGAACCAAGGAACCTCAATGAGCAGTACTTTCACCCCGAGTCTGGCCTGTTTATATGTGTATAATTTTGAGATGTATACACTCACAGACACAAGCCCATTTAGGAATGAAATTGAACAGTGGCGCAGGTTTATTGATGACATCCTGATAATCTGGAGAGGCGAAAGAAATGGGGTAACTGAGTTCACCAAATAGATTCATTCTCTAGACCCATTTTTTAAATTTACCGCTTCAAGATCAGACAAGGAGCTTCCTTTCCTGGATTTATTGATATCTATTGAGGAAGGCGACTAAAGTCAAGAACTTACTACAAAGCTATGGACCGTAACAGCTTTCTACTATTCGGGAGCCACCAACCAAGAACACTGAGAACTAATCTTCCTTTTGGTCAATTTCTTAGAACTAGGAGGAAATGTAGAGATGTCTCGCGCAGAGGATTTGGCAGATAAACGGAGAAACTGTGATTATCCAGAAAAGGTAATCCTCATAGCTCAGAAGAGGGAGCAAAATAATTACAGAGAGGCGTTACTAGAACCTAAGATCAAACATTAGCAACCCAAATGTACATGTGTCACTACATTCACTCCCCTATCTAATGACGTGAAAAAGATTATCACCAAATGGAATATACTCACCAGCAGAGGCTGATTATTTAGAAGCCAGTATTCACATTTAAATGCATTGGTAATCTGAGAGACCTTTCAGTACAAACAAGACTGAAAAAATCAACACCAGTGGGCAGTATAACAACAAGTTGGTATTTCCCACCTGTTGTGGGACACTACCCTGTGGACAATATAATGTCTGCTAGTTTACCAGCTCAACAAAATAAGTGCATCTGGGACCACAAGGGAAATGGCATCTACTAAAACATGCAAACTGTAACACAAAGATTTACATTGACCTAATTAGTCACCCTTCCAATTTAAAATACATTGGTATGACAACAAGACTTGTCAAAACATGGATAAATGAATACAGGAGCAATATGAGATGCCAACGAATCAACAGAGAAATGAGAGCTCATTTCCTTGCCTTGCCTTCCTTGCCTTGCAACATACCCCATAGAACAAAGATGGATTTTCTGCTTGAAAACCCATATCAATGGTTTAAATGAAGGAATACCCTGGGGGGAACTGTCAAAAAGAGGTACTTGACATGGCTGAATAATAAATCACACACCTTAAGCTTCTTTACCTATGATAGGGAGCATTATCCCTGATAGGGATTCCAACATGATACAACATAGATATATTGTGGCTAAATCCACCTTCTATGAAGTGTGTAGGAATGTAGACTAAAAGGAATCCTGAATAAAGAGAATAATTCAGAACCACTCGATCGTGTTGAAATAGTACGCATTCAATTTTTATTGGCATATGATCTCTAACATGAAGGCCCTCGATAATATTATGACCGTTGAAGTTTCTCATGAAGATGGGGAGTGATGTTGTCTGTCTGAGGTGGAGTGGTAGGGCGTTCCAGGCTCTGGTCGCGAGGAAGAAGGAGCAGCCTCCTGATCTGGTCTTTCTGGCGCGAGGGACCACGGCGTAGGAGAGCTGGGCTGATCGTAGGGTCCTTTGGGGTGCATGGAATTTGAGTTGGCTGTTCAGGTATGCTGGTCTGGTGTTGTGGAGGGCTTTGTGTGCGGATCTTGAAGCGGATTCTAGTCTTGATGGGGAGCCAGTGGAGTGTGCGCAGGTGCTGGGAGATATGGCAGTGTCTTGGCAGGTTGAGGACCAGTCTTGCGGCGGTGTTCTGGATGTTTTGTAGCTTGCGGGTGAGGTTTTTGTTTATTCCGGCATAGAGTGTGTTGCCGTAGTTGAGTCTACTGGTGACGAAGTCGTGAGTGATGCTCTTTCTGTGCTCGAGGGGGATCCATTTGAAGGTCTTGCGTAGGAGGCGGACGGTGTGGAAGCAGGAGGATGCGACAGAGTTGATCTGGCGGTCCATTTTGAGCTCGGAGTCCAGGATTATTCCAAGGTTGCATGCGTGGTCCGTTGGGGTGGGTGGGCTTCCGAGGGCGTGGGACCACCAAGTGTTGTTCCAGGCATTGGGGTGTGGGCAAATGATGAGTACTTCTGTTTTGTCGGTGTTGAGTTGTAGGCAGCTGCTTTTCATCCATTTGGCGACAGCTTCCATGCCTTCTTGAAAGATGTGTTTGGCTGCGTTGGGTTCGTTGGATAGGGAGAAGATGAGTTGGGGGTCGTCTACGTATGAAACAATGTTGAGTCCGTGGGTTCTGACAATGGTGGCGAGCAGAGCCATGTAGACGTTGAAGAGTGTGGTGCTGAGGGAGGACCACTGGGAGACTCCGCAGGTGGTTGGTGTAGGGTCCGATAGGAAAAGAGGGAGTCTGACCCGCTGCGTTCTGCCGGAGAGGAAAGAGTGGATCCAGTCGAAGGCCTTGTCCCGGATCCCTGCTTCGTGGAGTTTGCGTGTTAGGGTGCCTTGGGAGACTGTGTCGAAGGCCGCTGAGAGGTTGAGGAGGAGGAGGGCTACTGTTTCTCCTTTGTCCAGTAGGGAGCTGATGACGTCTGTTGCGGTGAGGAGGGCGGTTTCTGTGCTGTGATTTTTTCTGAAGCCAGATTCGAGGATGTTGTGCTTTTCGATGAAGGTGGCGAGCTGGCTGTTGATGGCTTTCTCGATGACTTTAGCTGGGAACGGGAGCAGGGAGATGGGTCTGTAGTTTTTGAGGTCGTTGGGGTCCGCCGGGGCTTCTTCAGGAGGGGGTTGACCTCAGCGTGTTTCCAGTCATCGTGGAAAGACGCGGTCGCCAGGGAGCGGTTGATGGTGTGGCGAAGCATGGGTGCAATGGTGTTGGAGGCTCTGTTTTAGATGAGGTGGGGGCAGGGGTCCGTGGGGGCCCCGGAGTGGATTGACTTCACGTCTTCCATGTGTCTTCGGTAGTGAGGGCTGTCCAGCTGGCAATCGTTGGTTTCAGGGTGTCGGGGTGGCTGGTGAGGGTTCAGTGTGCTGGTTGTCTTCGTCGAAGTTGTCGTAGATGTTCTTGATTTTGTGGGGGAAGAAGGCGCTGAGTTTGTTGCAGAGGTCTTGTGAGGGAGGAATGTCAGTAGACTCGCTGGTGGGTTGGGTGAATGCCTTGATGATGCCGAAGAGTTCTTTCCTGTTGTGTGCGTGTGCGGAGATTCTGTCTTCGATCGCTGTTTTTCTCGTATATTTCCGATGATTTGGTGGTGGGCGTTGGTGGCGGTTCTGAAGTTGTTGTGGGCTTCTGTGGATTTGGAGTTCCTCCAGGCCTTTTCGAGGCGGCGGCTTGTGCGTCTGGACTGTCAAAGTTCGGTGGTAAACCATCTGGCTTTCTTGGTGTGTGTGTTGTTATTCTTCTTGAGGGGGGCGCTGTCCGAGATCCATCTGCGCAGAGTTCGGGCTGCGGTGTTGGGGTCGTCGTCTTCCACGGTGGTTGGGGTCGAGTTGCCGAGTGAGGAGGTGAGCTGGTCGTCGGTGATTTTGGTCCAGTTTCTTCGTGGGAGCATGTGCTGGGGTCTGTGGATGGTGGGTGTTCTGAAGGTGAAGTGGATGCATCGATGGTCGGTCCACGGGAGTTCGGTGCTGTGGCTGAAAGTGATGGAGTTTCCTGATGTGAAGAGGGGGTCGAGGGTGTGTGCTGCTGAGTGTGTGGGTTCGGTCACGATCTGGCGGAGTCCAATGTTGTGGCGGTTGTCCAGGAGGGATGTGTCAGCCCACGTGATACGGTCTCAATAGGGAAGCTGGTCCAAGGGGTCCTACTTCCAGGATTGTGGTGGCGGGTTGGAACAGATACGAGGCCTACACTACGGAGCAGTGAGTATACTATACAGACGGGGACTCCCTGATAATAGGTCGGATTATGGCTATTTTTGACCAAGCAAATAATGTGTTTGATTCACATGACCTCATAATAGTCTGGTTTCCACAAATCCAAAGGGGCCCACTTACCAAAGGATTTGGGTAAGATACAAGAGGAATACTTGTCATTTGGGTGTATAGGAGAGACGTTATTCAGAATGGAGGTGCCTTTATAATTTAACCTTGTTGACATATTAAGATCCTTTTGTATGAGCATTATGAATGTGTTCTTTTGTCAATGGTATGATGAATATCAATAAAGTCACTTAAAAACAGCACAATAAAAACTGCAATAACCTCACAGCATAACATTAAAGAACAAGTTGCTTACCTTCGGTAACGCATTATCTGGTAGAGACTATCTAGCTGCAGATTCCTTACCTTTGAATTTCCATGGCGTCAGGCTAGATCCAGAAACTTTTGCTGAGCAATACCCCTTGCTCGCGCCATCAGGTGGCTCCATTCAGCTCTGCGTGAAGTCGGCGGCATCGGTTGCGTCAGTTATGATGTCGCAGTACCTATATAGGTGCCACCCAGGCGCGTGATGTCAGTACTTTTGCCAGAAGCACAGAGCCACGAAGTAACTGAAGCAGTTGTGTTCAGCACTAGGGCCGTGAAAGGAGGAGTTACCCTAGCCCTACAATATCAGTCAGTAAAGCGGGGAGGCATGGGTGGGGCTGTAAGGAATTTGCAGCTAGATAATGCGTTACCAAAAGTAAGTAACTTGTTCATCTGATAGAGACTTCTAGCTTCAGATTCCTTACCATTCAATTAGATACCCAAGCCATACCATCCCGACAGTGGCCTATGGATCAATACCTTAAACTAGAAATGTCCTGCAGGATCGAGCAGGCAAAGTGGAGGTCCCTGCAGACCTGACCATCCAGGCAGTAGTGTTTTGCAAACGTGTGCAATGATGCCCATGTTGCCGTCTGACATGTCTTGGACTGGGGCACCTCGAGCCAAGGCCATATTCACAGCCTTTTCCCTGGTGGAATAGGCCCTTAATCCCTCAGGGGGCTGCTTCTTTGCCAGGGCATAGCAGATCTTAATGCAGAGAACGACCCAGAGAGACATGGTCCTTTTCTGCACTGTCCTCCCATTCTTTGCTCCCACTTACCCCACAAAGAGTTGGTCGTCCACCCAGAACTCTTTTGTGTGGGCAAGGTAGAACGACAACGCTCTTTTTGGGTCCAGTCGGTGGAGACGCACCTCTTCCTTAGAGGGATGCGGGGGATCAAAGAAGGTGGGCAACATGATGGATTGACCCAGATGGAATGGGGTCACAACTTTCAGCAATAAGAAAGCCCAGGGTGTGAAGCACCACTATGTCCGGAAAGGACATTAGATAGGGAGACGAGCAAGATAACGCCTGCAGGTCACTCGCCCTCTGGGCCGATGTAATCGTTTTGATGGTCAACAGCCGGAGGGGACAATTGTGTAGAGGCTCAAAGGGAGCACACATCAGGTAGGTGAGAACCAAATCAAGGTCCCACTGTGGCATAAGAAAGGGCGTGGGTGTAAACAAGTGAGCCTTCCCTTTTAAAAATGTATGTAAAATAGGAGACTTGAAAAGAGAGAGACAGAGCAGAGAGATAACCCTTGAGATTTCCTAAAGCAGAGCTCTGTTGGGCAAGGGTTAGAATGAATAGCAGGACAGTAGAAAGAGAAGCAGAAAGAGGGTCAATAGACCTTTCTGTACAGTAAAATAAAATTTCAGCAGGCGTATACCTTCTTAATGGAGGGCCACCTGGTGAGGTGGAGAACCTTCCTCTGCTGCTGCAACAGAAGATCATCCCGAAAGGACAGCTTGATCGGAGGATCGATGCTCATCTTCTGGATACCAGACTCTCTTCACCCAGTCCAGAGCCACAAAAAGGACTTTGGCCCGGTCACTCCTGATATTCTTCTTAACCCTGGGCAGGAGTGTTATGGGCGGAAAGCCATACAGCTGGCCTGAGCTCCACCCACGGCAAAAGGCGTCGCTGAGAGATAGCCACCTTGGAAACTCCAGCGCGCATTACTGCTGACACTGTGCGTCTCTTCGGAGCGAACAAATCTAACCAAGGTTCTCCTCACTGTTGAAAGAGACCTTGCGCCACCTCTGATTGGAGACGCCATTCGTGATCCGCTAGGCATCGTCGGCTGAGTTAGTCTGCCCTGGCGTACAAAGAACCCGCCAGGTGTTGAACCATCAGGGTTATGCCCTGCTGTTCCAGCCATGTCCGGAGACGCAGGGCCTCTCGACAAAGGGTCCATGACCCCAACCCTGCTCTGCTTGCTGCAGTACCACATGGCAGTGGTGTTGTCCGTGAACACCTGCACTAGCTTCCCCTTGACAGAGGGAAGAAATGCTTTCCATGGCAATCAAATCGCTGGGAGCTCCAACCGATTTATATGGAGCCCTGACTCCGCCGGAGACCAATGTACTCTGATCTCCACCTCTCCCAGATGGCGGCCCCATCCCAGAAGTGACGCATCTGTCACGACTGTGAATTCTGGTTGGGGAAGGGGAGGAGTTTTCCACTGACCCGATCGCAGTTCGTCAACCACCACTAAAGATCCCTTGCAGTTCCTTCTGAGATCTGGACCACGCCAGTGAAATCTCCTTGATGTGGTGCCCACTGGAACTTCAGGTCCCCCTGCAGAGCACGCATACGCCACCTGGCATGCTTTACCAACAGGATGCAGGAGGCCATGAGGCCTAACAGCCTCAGAGTCAGTCTCACCGAATACAGGATAGAGGCCGAAACATCACAATCATAACCTCAATCTTCTGGACTCGCTGCTCAGGAGGATAGGCCCAAAACTGGACTGTGTCCAAAACTACTCCGATGAAAAGGAGTGTCTGGGAAGGAGTCAGGTGTGACTTCGGCACGTTTATGGAGAACCCCAACTAATGCAGGAGGTCTGCCGTAGTGTGAAGGTGGGAGACGACTGCCTGGGGCGAGGACGCCTTCAACAGACAGTCGTCGAGGTAGGCGAAGACCGACACCCCTAACCTGCGCAGATGTGCTGCGACCACCGCCATCACCTTGGTGATCGCCCGATGGGCACTGGTAAGACCGAAGGAGAGCATGGTAAACTGAAAGTGCTCGCAGCCTACCTTGAACCACAGGTAACGCCTGTGGCCTGGAAGGATGGGAATGGGAAAATATGAATCCTGCAGGTCCAACACTACCATCCAGTCTTCTTGGTCTAAGCCAGACAAAACCTGAGCTGGAGTGAGCCGCTTGAACTTCTCCTTCTTGAGGAAGAGATTGACAGTCCGAAGATCTAAAATGGGCCGCAACCCTTTGTTCTTCGGAATCAGGAAGTAGCGGGAATAACAACCAATGTCTACTTCTGAAACCAGGACCCTTTTTTACAACTCCTTTGGCCAAGAGAGCTGTAACTTCCTCCTGGAGCAATTTCAGATGATCTTCCGTCAGCCGTTACTGATTTGGCAGAATGGGAAGAGGAAAAGAAAGGATCGGAAAGGCAGAGAATAGCCCTCCTGAATGATCTGCAAGACCCACTTGTCCGATGTTATGGATCTCCAGTGGGGGAGATGGTGATGAATTCTCCCGCCAACTGAGGTAGTGTGGTCTTTCAGACTCAGACTAGGAGAGCTTGGAGGCTGCCGCGAGCAGGGTGATCGACAACTTCTGGCCTCCATTTCATCGAAATGTACAGCGTCCATGTCCTTGCACGGCTTGGGCAGTCTGTGCAGGATGGCGGCTGGGATTGTGCTGGCGCGGCTGGAAACCCCTTCCGTTGCCACAAAAGGTGCGAAAGGAAGATTGGCCATGAGGAGTAGAGGAGAGGCTCATGGATCTGGCCGTAGCTCGAGAGTCCTTGAACCTGACCAGGGTTAAATCTGCCTTTTCCCCAAAAAGACGAGTTCCATCAAAGGGCATGTCCATTAGACTTGCCTGGACAGCGCCCGAGAAATCAGTTGTCCTAAGCCAGGCATGGCGCCTTAAGGCCACTGCCGTTGAAATCAATCTTCCCAGCGAATCTGTCGTATCTAGGCCACACTGAATGGCAATTTTTGCTTAATCTCTCCCATCCTTGACTGCATGGGAGCGCACAGCCCGGGCCTCCTCTGGGATTTGTGGCAGTACTTGCGTAAATGTCTCTCAAAGGGAGTGGGAGAAACGGCCCAATAAGCATGCGGTATTCACCGACCGCAATGCCAGGCTGGAGGAAGAAAACAATTTATTCCTAAATGCATCCAACCTCTTGGATTCCCTTTCCGGAGGGGCGGACGAGAACGCGGCCTGGGAAGCAGAGGCCTGCACCACCAAACTCTCTGGGGTGGGGTGTTAGCTGAGGAACTTCAGATCACCCGGTGCTGGGCGATGGTGGCGTGCAACCGCCCTATTCACAGGAGCCCCTGTGCTAGGCTTGGACCCAATGCCTAGAAGGACATTTGTAAGTGCCTTATTAAAAGGCAAAAGGGGTTCGGAAGTGGAAGCCCCAGGTTGAAGCACTTCGGTCAGGAGATTAGTCCTGACCTGCACTGAGGGTAGCTCAAGTCCTAGGACCTCAGCTGACCTTTTACCACCAGGGCATAGAATGCCCCTCCTCCGTAGCCACTGTTGGCAGAGAGAGCATGCCAGTATCTGGAGAAGTGTCCAGTCCACTCGCTTCCACAAGTCCCCCATTCCAATCCAACTGCTCCACAGAGCCATCCTGGTTTTCCAGAGGGTCCATAGATCCCTCCCATTCCTCTCCTGAGTCTAGCACATCCTCAAAGTGCTCAGGCGACAGCATAGAACCCCTGGGTTCAATCGACGTCGGAATCGGAGTCGAGCTATGTCGTTCTGACTCCGTGTCATCAGGGATGAGGATGGGGCTGGCAACGCTGCAGGCACTGACTTCGGGTCCAACACCAGAGGTTGTCGCGTTGGGACGACCAGTGTGGACCTGTATCCTCATCCATGAGGCCTCACTGGCGCCGTGGCCGGATCCGATGGCGTCGAACCTGAAGGTACCTCTTCCGACCCTGTGGGGCCTGAGGGGTCACCAGCGGAGTTGGCCCACTCAAATATGAAGTATGGCCTTGTCAACTTGTTTATTTGAGCAGGGGTCGCTCCGGTTCCAGAAAAGGGAGGGAGGCGTCCCAGGCTCTGGCTCCGCGGAACTGTGCCTAGAGCGCAGTGCTCCTTAAGCTCTCTCGACGACGGACGACAGCCGAGGTGAAAATAAAGTCCGCGTGGACTACTTCTTCTTCTTATGCCTCTTCCCTGAGTATCCCAGGGAACTCGAGTGGGGAGAAGAGGACTTAGGGCTGTGGGAGCGTTCCCATGACCTCCTCTTCTTCGATCGGGACCGGGACCTCCGTGGAGTCTTGCTCGACGGTGTCGACTGCCCGGGCCGCAGGGAGCTTCATCGCCCGCTCCCTCAATGCCTTCAGAGCAATGGCCCGGCAGTCGGAGCACGACTTCGAGTCGTGGTCGCCTCAATACACCAGAGATAAACATGGTGGGGGTCGGTACCCGACATCATGCGGTAGCAGGCACCGCACGGCTTGAAACCTGTCTTCCTCGAAGACATCCCTCACACATGAAGATGGAAAAAATTTCAGAATTAGACAAAAGTCGAGAACAAACCTGTCAAAAAGCGACTGAGGGGTAGCCATATCAGCACTGAACTGGCACGGAAAGAAAAGCACTGATGTCTGCGCACCTGGGTTGCGCCTATATAGGTACAGTGACATCATAACCGATGCCAACAACGTCACGCGTAGCCGAATGTAGCCACCCAATGGCGCACGCTAGAGGTATTGCTCATCAAAAGTTTCTGGATCCAGCCTGATGCCTGGGAATTTCAAAGTTAAGGAAAATGCAGCTAGAAGTCTCGATCAGATATGTATGATGTTATTTGAAATGCTTGTTTATTTTGTCTCTTGTTCTTTTTCTTAATAGGTCATGAGCATTTGCTAGAGACTTCGCTAGAGACTTCAATCCTTAATCAATCAATCAGTCGATTTGTATAGCGCAGCTAATCACCCGAGAGGGTATCCAGGTGCTTTAATACCTTAATCAGGGATGCAAGTCCTTAACAACAACAAGTGTTGTTGCTGTGTCATCACTGTATGAGAATGAAAATCATGTTTGTGGGTTTAAATAAAAAATTTCTATAGGATGGGATGCACACACACAGGTGGAGATTAGGCCACTTTCAAGGTCCTTACAAATTGCCATAGAGTCTTAGGGGACTGAAGGCAAGAAATATTTTGACCTCTTACCACTTTGTGAAAACATAAGGATCATTGTTCTCTTCTGTGTTTGCAAATAGGACCTCTATAATTAATCTTATATAGAACACCCCTCACCAATCTTTCTTTATATTTGCTTCTTTGCTTCCAACTTTTTATGTAGGAGGTGACTGGGCTGCTCAGTTGCAACCTTTAAGGCCATCAACTACAAAAGATCGCCGGCAAAGAGCCCCCTTGAGGGGCCCGTTGGGCATTGCAGTGCCGGCCCAACAAGCAGCCCAGCCCAGTCATGAAGCATGCCACCTCCAGGTGGGCGAGGGCTTGTGCATCGAGACGTCAGTGCTTTCATTGACCTTTTTGGGTTAGTATACCAAATATAGTAACCTATACCCTACTGCAAAATCGTAGACTTTATTGGTTATTGCGCTTGACAACACAAATACGCAGAACAGCAGTGCACCTCAGCTCCATTTGTGCGTGTCTTCTGCTCACTCATCTACACATTCATGAACTGTCAGAGACGGCTCATCAGCAGAAAATGTCCCTTTTTCTGTTAATACAGCACCTAGTCTCAAGATGTGCCTAGCGTACCTGGTCAAGTGAGCTCAGGTGCAAACCAGGGTCATACGGCAGTTTAATTATACGCCACCTGACTTTCTTTGGTCTTGTGTTACGAATAAGAATGTTAAATCAGCAGCATATGTCTCAACTTTGTTTACCATCTCTACATCCGCCATTAAAAAAACGGCTGAACATTTATGAGCAAATACTAAAATGATTCTTGAGTTGAAGCACAAGGATGCTGCATGAGAATTTAAATAACCATTTTAAGACTCTAAGGAGGTTGAGCTCTATAAAGGTGACAACAATTCCAGCTCTTCAACTCAAAAATAAAGTTTAGATACTTGGGTAGATTTGTTCTGCAAGATGTACCTAAACAAGGTCTGGTCTGGTATTTACCAGAACTGTATATCCATACGCAAGCTATCTGTAGCGAAGTGCAATATGTCTAAAATAGTCAGTCTGAGTAACTAAAGTCTTAATCTCCTGGCTCCTCGTTAAATAACGTATATGGCATCCACCTACGCACCCCCACAGGATCTGTGGGGAATAGGCCAGGTTCTTCTCCATAGTCACGTTTTGAAAATCTGCTACTAAGGTGGCCGTTCCTCTTCAGTGCAGGCTTCTAGAATCTGGAAATCACTCCTGATGAAAGTTAGCCCTTCATGACAGAGTTTAAAAAGACATTTTAAAAGCCTTTTTTTGCTAGACGGTGCACTTAGACCAGCACCAAGAGACCCTTGGAAGAAGTGAATGCTGTCAATGATATCAGTCAGTTTTTTCCAACATAAGATCTTTCATAGATTAACAAACCTGAATCAGAATATTAAGCAGTGTTAACATTCCAGTCTATTATTTACATTGCGTGAGAATGGTGGGATAGAAAAAACAGGCTCTCCTTATTTGAATAGATGGTGGAGAACTGCCTGCCCCTAAGCTGCATCTGTCTGCAATTGCTTTTAGGCAGTAGTGTCTTGTGAAGGAGTGCCTGCTCCCTCTACGATGCTGCTCGGCAAATGTCTAATGTAGAATGGGCTTTGACTGCTTGTGTTAAAGAACTTAGTGCAACAGAAGGTTACTGTTGCAGCCGTCCATCATGATATTCCCTGTTTTGGTACAGGGAATCCTTTACATGGTGCAAAGAAAGATACTGGGAGCTGATTACACTTTCTTATTTAGTTCTGTTCAAATAGAATTTTAGGCATCTTTTGCAGTCCAGTGGGTGGAGATTTCTTTCTGCAGAACTTGTCAGAGTGGGAAAGAATGCCTTCAGGATTACTGGTTCATTGGGGGGAAGTCCAGTTGGTATACTTTAGTTAAAGATTTGGGGTTAGTTCTGGATATGACTTTATATTTTGAAAATTGCAGGAAAGGTTCTGGATCTCTCTAACACTTCTTGCCAATATTACGGCTAGCAGGAATTTAGTTTTCCTGGTCAAGAATTTTAAGGTTGCCTTATGTATATACTCAAATTGAGCTGACATTAGCTGCAACGTTACAGGATTTTATTCCCAGGTCCCTGGTGGTATTCTAGATGGTGGTAACACTCTGAATAAACCTTTTAGAAACTCTTTGACCACTTTATGTGACCACATAGATGGCCGACTCTAAATTAATTTCAAACACGAGAAAACTGCAAGGTGAACTCTGATTGGGGCATGTCTTTAAGGCTCGACTTTGCTCGGTCTAGAAGATAAGGAAGTGCCTGGTGTGCCTTAATTTGAAAGGGATGGAATCCATTAGTGTGACAGCAGCCGCAAAACCTTTTCTGTTTAGCAGTACATGTTTTATTTATTGACATGGCCCTGGCCGATACTAAAACGTCCTTGCAGTCTTGCGAGATATCTAGCTGTGCAAATTCATGGTGCTCAGTAACCAGGTTACTAATATGAGCAATTTCGGGTTTAGGGTGAAGAAGTTGACCCCGGTATTTTGAGAGAAGATCTGTCAACGGCAGCAGATGCAAAAACAACAGTTGATGGACAGAATGCAGAACAATGTCATACATTCACCCCAGTACAGAGATCTGGGTCTAAATCCATTGTTTTTTTACTCACCATGCCATTCCAGTTTGAACCCAGCCATATGCAAATCAGTTGTGACTCTGTGCCTCATGGGAACAGTCCAGCCCGAACTGCCAAGCTAGGTCCTCCCTGGACTGGAAACAAGCATCCTAGGACCGGTTTCGGGGTTTCACCCCACTTCAGCCAGGATAGCTTGATTCCAGTGGCATGGAGAGGACAGGACCCAAGTCTGGGCATACCCGTCCCACTCGGGGTGATAAATGCAAAAACAACAGTTGATGGACAGAATGCAGAACAATGTCATTCATTCACCCCAGCTGTAGCAGAATGGATGGGTCTTGGGCAGGTTGTAGCAGGTCCATAAACCAATACTGTCTTGGCTAGGCGGGGACTATGAGAATTAGCCTGCATGTTTCTGATTTCACTTTTACTGCCTGCAGGGTTCTCTTTTCATTTTTACTATCAGTTTGCAAAGGAGGGAATGTGAGGTAAACATATGCAAACAGTTTGTACCTGACTATCAAAAGAGCATTCCCAGAGGGGGCATAGTTGTGGGTGTCTGCTTGCCTAAGAACAGATTTTGTTGTTGGTCCTTGTTGCAAACAGGCCTATCTTTAGTTTTCCCTAGGTCTGGAATATTTGGTTTAGCACACTGTCCTTCCACTCCCACTTGTGACAATCCTCAAACGTTCTACCGAGACAGTCTGCCTGATTGCTGTACCTGGGAGATGATCTGCTGTAAAGGTAGTTCTGTTGTGAATCGCCCAATGGCATAGTTTTTGTGCTTCTTTTTGACAAAATTTGAGAACGTGTTCCAGTTTGTTTATTAAGTAGAACATCGTGGTGGTGGTGTCCATTCGGTCCATTACTTTCACAGTGGGGATATGTGGGTGAAACATTGCAGAGCCCTCCAGACTGCTGTGAGTATGAGCATGCTTATGTGTAGACATTTCTCTTATGATGCCCAGAGTCCTCATGTGGATATTCCAGGAAGTGTACCCCACATCCTACCACTAATGCATCCTTGGTAATCACAAGCTGATGTCTTGGTTGAAGAAATGAAAGGCCTGAACCTATGTTGTCCTGTGGTCTTTCGTGTGAAGCGGGGATCAGGGTTGGTGCGGCAAGTGGCTTGCACTCGGAAACATTTAGCATACCAGTGCACAGCACCTCTGCCTCATCTCATGGGGGTTTTTAACACACAGTCTTAGATTGGACATCCAACGCCAAGACAAGTAGGTACCACTGTTAGGGTACTGTTTTTCGACACAACAGTGGGGTAGGAAATTCCCCCATATTTATTGTCCTGAAGATCCTTTTTGACCACTAGGGTCACAAAACATGTTGACCAGAGTTTGACCCTATTAAGGGTGCAAAAACCAGACTAATAGGGTAAATTACAACTAAGGCTGCCTGTATTCCGTTTTTACTGATTTTTACAGATAAATACAGACAGAAAACATTTATTTTCTGTCTGTATTTATTTTTAAATGTGTATAAAAACGGAAATTGTGTGGTTTTTGAGTTATTCTAAATATACTTTGTCATGATAGCCAGGCCAATAACTGTGTAGATTGATAAGTAACAGGGTTAAAGAAGAAATACATTTTAGAAAAGAGGCTTAAACAGCAGTAGCTATGCACAAGGCTGATACTGAAATGGGCAAATTTTCATATAACCCATGCGGGTATTCATATCACTGAAACTTGGCAGGCATTCAAGCATGACTGCATATTTATTGGTTAAATAAATGTGGAAATATACCAGTTTCAGCTTTAAATTTTTCACAAAATCCATAATAAATATGGATAAATACAGATAAAGTTGACAACAAATAAATATGAATAAATACAGACGGAAATGACAAAAAATAAATACCATAAAACCGGGAGCCCTAATACAACCCCCTAAGTAGCACTAACCTATGAGGTTTTTCAATCTGACAGAATACAGGTATTAAAGGTTTATGTGATATCCCCAATCAGTTTTAACACACATCACAGCAAACTCACCACCACCCCACTTAGATACTACTTGCACACATCAAACGGCAAAAAGACAAAAGATCTCCACCAAAGTGACCCTTCGGGGGACCCCTAGGGCATAGCAGCGCCAGCCCGACAAGGAGCAACTGCCCTATGATGAAGCTTGACATGCCTCGGGATTTGTGAGGGCAACACGAAACAGTCTTGTTGACTGTCCCTCATTATCTGTCCAACTTCTAGTTAGTTCTCTTTCTCCGTCATTTTTTAGGAACAGTGACCCTTATTTTTGCATTCGTCCTGTGATGTCCAACAGAGAAGTGCTTTATTAATTTTTGCAGTTACTTTTACATTGACCTCAAAAGTATGTTCAACTCTTCTTGTATAGTCTTCTGCATAGTCTGCAGAATGGCATTAGCGGGATACGGGAAGACATCATGCCTAACAGACTTTTGAGGAGGCAATCTTTAATTTATTTCTGTTTCATTATTTGCTTTGCCAACATCAAAAGATCGATTTGCCTCTCTATCGATGGAAATGCTCTTGCTCTTTCTGTGTCTGTAATAGCTCCTAAGAAGTAAATCTTTTTTGAAAGGATTAAAGACAATTTATTTTTGTTTAATTGGAGGCCTAAGGACTTGAAATGTCCAATGCAGGCTTTACCTGAGTTGTTGGTAGACTTTAAAGACGAGCCTGTGAACATTCAATCATCTAGGTAAGGTAAACCCGATGACCTAGACATCGAAGGGGGGAGTCTACTGCAGCTATACATTTGGAAAAGATTCTGGGAGTGGCTCGGATGCGAAAAGGAAGGGCATCAAACTGGCTACCTCAAATCCTAGGTATTTGCACTGCTTTGTGCGAATGAGAAAGTAGAAATATAAAGCTTTGGAATGTATTGATGTAATGAATTTGTTTCTCATTATTAAGGGTAAAACTTCCTGGATGGTGCCATTCTGAATGATATAGATTGAACTGGTGTAGATCTAGAATGGGCCTCCACTTTTTCGCTGTTTACTTTTTTATGTGGAATTATCCGGAATAAAACCACACATTTGGATAATGTTTTGAGAAGATTTCTATAGCTCCCTTCTGAACCATGGTTGGAATTTCTGTCTTCAATAAATGCAGGTGTTGTGTTTTACTCTTGTGGGCAGAGTTTTTGGAAGATGTTGAATGAACTCCAATGTATGGCCATTCTGGATCACGTCCAACACAGACTGGAAGTCTGTAGTGACTGCCTCCCATTCGCTGTAGAAGGTAGATATTATGCCTGCTACAGGGCCTGATATTCTGTCTCTGTGTATGTTGTTATCCGGTGCCTGGATATTGTCAGTAACGTCTGGCGTCCTGACCCTTTTTTGGGGGGCTGGGGCGAATTGGCAAATGCTTTTGTATGGTTGTTGATGACGTGATGCATAATACTGGCAGGACCTTGGAAGCTGATAGACAGGTTTGGTATGGTGTATATCTATAGCCTTGATGCATACATTGGTGGGATTGCATTATGCCTCTTCCTCAAATGGACTGAGGTTTCTGCTGTTTTAGAGCACCCAGAGATCTGGCTGACTCCGGATCCTCTTTGATACCTTGCGTCCACGTGCTTACCAAACAGCTATTTGCCATATAATGACAAGTCCATGATCTTGTTTTGCACTTTTGGTCTGAACGAAGTGGCCCTCTTGGAGTAAAACTGCTTCACTGACTCGCTGTCTGAAGCTGATGTTTGAGACATTCATCGCTAAATCTATGACTGCAGCTGATGCTTTTTCTGACTTACTTCTTTTTATCCTCCGATAGCAATTCCGGATATGGGGGTATGTCAGACCACATCTGCATGTCATATCTACAGTTGCCATGACATTAGCAGCCCCTACTGACATAGCCGCAATACATGAAACTCTTTTCCTCGCCACGTTCATTCTGTGGCCTCCACGCTCTGGAGGTGCTGTACAAGCTGCCATTGGGTTTCTCGACCTACGCTGTGCTGCCTGCACGATAACAGAATTAGTCTTAGGGTGACCCAGGAGGCACAATGGTGAATTCGCTGGGATTTTATAATTTATATCAGTTCACAGTACGACTGCTGCCACTGTTGAAGTTTGCATAGGTTTTATGCTTTCTTGCCAAGTGTGATCTATTAATGGATTGTCTTGACCGATATCTTTGATGGTTGCTCGAAATTATACAGGAAACAGTCAGTTTCTTTCACTGTCACAGGTTAGTCGTATCTCTTGGCTGCTCTAGCCACCAAAGAGTGAAATCTGCCAATATCAGCAGGCAGTAAATCTGCAGGTGGGGGCGTTTTGCAACTGGTAGGATGTAATCATCCCATTCACCTCCCCTCAATGGGTCTGTTGGGCATATTTCACCCTCCTCCACATCTGTATATTGGTCATCATCCAATTTGCCTACTAGGATGGGTGGTTGAGGCACACGTGGAGTTTAAGGCACATTGTGATCACCTTCCTGTGATACTCATGGTGCTGGTGGCAGAGACCCAGGTGCTTGTTGAGGCGGCACAGGTGTAGGTGCTTGATGTGGACCAGCTGGAAGCATGTGCAATAGTCGGCGTTGTGGTTAGTTGTTACATTGGAATTCAGTAGTGGGTGATGTAATAGAAAGATTGATCTCATGATGGAATGTGAGGTCAGTTAGCTGGAGGCATTGGATAAGGAAGCAACTGGAGTGCTATGGCTGTAATATTGGAGACGCAGATGAGGGGATTATGCAGTTTACAATGGGGAAACGTTCATGTATTATACTGTACTGAATAAACCTTACTGGAAGATCAACGAGGAGTGCTTTATTTGGTTATACTCAACAGTCTGCCATCATGTGCCTTAGATCTTTAACAAGATCCACTGGTATTCTCATCATAGGCCTTTACATATAGTTTTCATATGCATTTACATAAGTGGTGGTCGTAGTATTCCCTGCCTTCCGATCTCTGGTGTGTGATCTGTGGGTGGTATGTCTCAGGTTGGGCCTCCTCTGTGTCCTGGTACCTGACGTTAACCATATATGGACTATATGCTGCTCTGAAAGGATCATCTGGATCAGAATCCTCCCCTGCTTCTGTATCCAGACGTTTCACCAGAGGTTAAAGTGGTATCTAGGTTGGCGTGTTGGGGCCATCAGTGCTATAATCAACGGCAAGGACGTCATCAATGTTAATGGCGTCAATGGGTGTGTTATCAACAAAGTTTTGGAGGAAGTATTCAATAGAAATGTTGTTGCCTGTGGTTTCATTGTCAACTTCACAGTCAAGACATCAACTGATTTTTCGTTTACCAGTCCAATATCTTCTCCCCATACTGTCTCCTCAACTTCTTAGACAAAATTTCATTGAAGGGCATAGTTGACAACGTCGTTGATGGGCTCACCACCGACAGTGACTGCCTTTAATTTTTTTAGTCAGCGGTTCTGACGGTGGAGTTATTGAAGTTGAGAAAGCCTCTTTTTCTATTGGTTTTCTGGGAAGAAGTATCTGTTGGACTTTTTAAACTCTTTTTATTGTGTTTTTCCTCCTCACTGAAGAAAGTTCTCCAGGCTTGGTCTTGGCCCTTGATGATTCTGCTCTATCAGGCTTTCTTTTTTCTTCTAAAATTTAGAGGATCTAGCCTCAGCTTAATCACCACAAAGAGAGTTGTTTAGTTGCTTTATTGTTTTGGGCCCATATAAAAAGTCCCCCACTACGGTCATTGAGAGTCTTGGCAGAAAAAAGTTCTGCATATCTTGCAATCTTTGGCCTTGTGGTCTGGGTAGCAGTATATGCATCTCTTCTGAGTGTCATCAGAGAAAACCCTAATTTTGTAACAGGAATTACAAGCCTTAAACAAACTCCTTTCGGATTTCTCCACTGATGCCATTTCTCAGAGGCTATAGGCTAATGAGTATACCGAAATTCCAAGGAAAAGGCTAAACGTTTAATTAGCTGTTCTTAAAGAAGAGTAAAACACCAGGATTCCCATCCGCCACCAAAAGTTGGGGTAGCAATCTGAGATGTAAAGTTGTCTGGCAGGGGTGAGTCACCTCGTTATTTGAAGTTTGGGCCCTTTACAATGAGATGGGTGGGCTAATAATAGTGGCCACTTTCAGTGGCTTTCACAATTGTCAGTACCTAGTACTGCTATTTTAAAGTTACTGAGAGACTCCTGCTTTGAAGATGAGGAATGATTCAAGCATGTGAATCTATCAAAGATCCAATGCTGGAGAACATTATTGCTCGATATAATTAAATTAAAGAACTGGTTTTCCATCACTGCTTCACAAAATGAACATTGAGATGATCATTCATACAGAACAGTAGTTGCATAAATCACAGGTTGAAAGAAGACTTACAGCAATATGATTGTATTTAAAATGTGGTATTTATAGTGAGAACAAAGCACAAGTTCCCTCCCCTATACTCTCCTACTCACCTGCAAGGTGATCTCCGTCTTGTCCTTGTTTTTCCTTACACTCTTGTCATGCTCTATGATCCTCCGGTTCAGCTCTGCATACGCTTGCTGCAGCTGCATTGTTGGAAGGTTCAAGGGGAGTCAGGGACAGGGATGAACAGAGAGCAGGACAGAATATTATGACATGAAAATGGCATGGTGCTTTATGAAAGGCACTAGAACTGCGCAGAACACAACAGACCATCAACACAATATCAGAACACATTGTAGTATCCCTCACTTAAGTCACATGAAGAGCAGAAAATACATGTATTAAAGAAATCTAAACCAGACCCAGTGTTGGCAAGCTGCAACTTTGGTCTGGTTTTCTATAGCTGGCTCAACAATGCCATTACCGATATTTTTCTGTTTTGCACTTTCTAACAGATGGGTAATTTCATACCTATCATGGTCACATGCATGTTAAATAACATGGCTGACAACAGGCAGGACAATGTTTGGCACTTATAAGCCACTGTTGCCATGGTTTGTTTACGAACATTAACTTAAGATCCGGTCATGGCAATCCCTTAAACAGTCTGCAATTATGCTGAAAACCTGACACCGCTTCATCCATGGTGGGCCTCCCTTAGAGAGTCCTGTTCTAGGGGGACATTAGAAGGAATTATGCCACCAAATCTATGTGATACACGTCAAATTATTTTGTTGTGGTCATCGCACAGCCGGGGAAGAAGAGCTTGATTGGTTGGGTGATACAGTAGGAGATTTAGTGCACAGTTTATAAAATGCTCTAACTGACTGCACAAAGGTCCAAGTTGGATATCAGCCCCCCAGAGGTTTAAAGGTTCTCTCCTATTTGAGGTGGCCAACTGCTCCAACATTGATGGTCCAGATAAGCATAATAAACCATCGCTAGTAGAAAAGTAAGGTGAACTACTTTTCCATGGATAAAGACACAACAGCATCCCTCCTTTATACAGGAACTACGGCTGTACTCCTCTCCAGCTGTTGATGCCATATCTACTGACACTGTGGGACTGATAAGGATCTGGCCTGAAACCCTTGGTTGAAAGCATGCGGAGGAATATCTACAGCAGTCTACTGACTAATGAGCTAGACCTAAAAATGTCAAAGTCTATTTCATAAGCGGTGGGAAATGACTGTCTGTCCACCCCAACCAATTGCTTAGATGAGTACTATTAACAGACCAATAATGGAAGGCAAACATACATTTATCAAATTGATCACAAGACACCGCTGCACATGCTCTTAGGCCCATTTCTAATCACATTTACATTACCTTCCTGCTAGTTTGTAGCCTTTCTTCTAATCTCCATACATTAGTACCCCATCAACTGGAGCTAGGAGGACCACACAAGATGTAAAGCTTTTAAACCAATACCCAGCATGAGCGATAGTACAGACTCAAATCTTGCTGCTTTTTGCTAAAATGGCTCTGGGTTGTGTTTTGCCCTCAGTAACTGTGGGTTGTTGCTTTTTACGGTGGTGTCTCTGGATTGTTGTTTTTTCTCCTGAGGCCTCTATAGAGTTGCCTATTTCATTGATGGCTCTGGATTGTTTTTTTCCCATCAATGCCTCTGTATTGTTGCTTTTTCCCCAAGATGATGGTGAATTTTTGACTTCCCCCTGAGGATTCTGGATTTACCCCTCTCCCAACCCTAAATTACTCTGGTTTGCTGCTTTATCACTTGATACATCTAGGTTGTTGTTGTATTGCCAGCTAGGTCTGGGTGGTTGATTCTTCCCCACAGTGACTCCAGGTTGTTACTCCTGATGGCTCCAGATTGTTGCTTTTGCCCTGATATCACTGTGTTGTTAATTTCTCATCTGATGACTCTGTTATTGTTTTGTTTTTGAAGGCCCTGGGGTGTTGGTTCCCCCCCAACAGTGACTTACGAGGGCCTCTCCTGATGGTTCCAGATTGTTGCTTTTCTTTGATTACTCTGGGTTGTTCCATTTTCATTTGATTCCTCTTGGTTATTGTTTTTTTCCCTGATAGGTCTTGAGTGCTCCTTTAGTTATTCTAATGACTCTACTAGGGTCTTGTGGTTTTTTCTCCTGATGACTCTGGATTACTGTATTTTTTTCATGTTAACTGAATTGCAGCTTTTTCCACTGATAAACAAATTGTTCCCCTTCTCCATGGTGGTGGTGTTTTTGTTTTACCTGATTGACTCTGGATGCTGCAAACATTATGCAGCATAGCACCTACAGAGTACCATATATAGTGTGCCGTCTGGATGCTATAGTGGTCATCATCAGACACGCTTCAGAAGATGGCTCCCCTGGCAGGACACCCACTATCTACAAGTGCCAGATATTGCAAACTGCTTGCAGCACAAGATCCCTGGCCTCAACTGGATCTTTACGATACATGCAATAGTGGGTGAACACAGGAGAACAGCATCACATCTATGGAAAGAAACATCTGTGGCACAGGATCACTAAGGGCAACATATGAAGGTTTCAGTGCTGGTTGATAAGGGTACACCCAATGAGGGTGCGAAGCCATAGCTGTGTACCTCATGCGTACACATGTGTGGTACTGTTAGAAGGCGACCTCAGAGGGGCCCGGAGGGGCACTGACTAGCCTGAGGTCAACCCTCAAGGTATCATAGCCGGGCACTGGCGGGAGACTCCTCAGGGGAGGAATCTCGTATCTAGGATCGTACACTCGGCACCACACGACAAAGAGACACCACACCGGGAGTTCTTAAGAACAAATCTTTATCAGATCGGAGTTGTAGGATCTTTATGATCACGCAAGGCAAATATATACAAGTGGAGCGCGGGCTCACAGAGTCTCGGGGGGGGGGGGTAGGAGGTAGCGGGACAGTCTTTGGGGATATGGATCAAATGCAGGGGCGTACCCGGCGCACAGCTCACAATCCTCGAGCTGGGGGATACGCTTGTCGGCGTCGGGGTCCGGCGGGACCAAGAGAGTCTGTGGGAGCCGCGAGTCACTCAGCAGGGTTCAAGCACAAGTCGGAGGTCTTACGATCTTTTCGGGGAGCCGCGAGTCACTCAGCAGGGCTCAAGCACAGGTTCGGAGGTCTTACGATCTTCAGGGAGCCACGAGTCACTCAGCAGGGCTCAAGCACAAGTTCGGAGGTCTTACGATCTTCAGGGAGCCGCGAGTCACTCAGCAGGGCTCAGGTGTTTCCAAAGGCGAATCTGCCGGATAGTCCCAGAGCACCCCTTGTTATAGGACGACTCCTCTTTGATGTCCAGAGTCTGTGCAGGCAGGGGTCTTGTCACCTGGGGGTCGCTTGTCGGGGTTTCCTGCCATTGTCTTTTGATCCTTTCAGGGCCGGGTCGGGAGGAGTCCCAGACACCCAGCAGGCGTGGAGCCAGCCCTCGGGGAGGCCGGCGGGCCGATCGAAACCCACCTTCCCAGGGGAGCTCAGAGGTGCGATGGAAAGTGCTCCTCCCTCTCTCATCCCAATGGGAGCGCGATGTCCCCCAGCCGGAGTGGCGCCTCTAGGCCAGGGTCGCGCTGGGGCCGGGCGGCCAGCATGGTGCATGAAGTGGGCACGCGGGCCCGGTGTGGCCGAAAGGAGGAAGGCCACGGACGGGGAAGTCCGGGTCGGGTGTGTGTGGGTTCTGTTGGGAAGGATCGGCTAGGCCGTGTGCTCGGGGGCTGCGTGAGGTGCATGGGTCAGGTTATGTGGTGCGGGGACAGGGATGGCTATGCTACGAGGCCGGGTCTAACACGCGTCCCCCCCAGCTGAAAGCCGGAGAGAACTACCCATCCTCTTGGGGGTTCTCTTCGCTGAGGCGGAAGAACCGGGAGAGGCCATCGGCGTTGGCGTGGTCAGTACCAGGGCGATGTTCCACGGTGAAATCCATCCCCTGGAGGGAGATTGACCACCGCAGTAGTTTGGGGTTTTCTCCTCGCATCTGCATGAGCCATCGCAAGGGGTGATGGTCGGTTTGGACTTTGAAATGGGTGCCGAACAGATAGGGGCGTAACTTCTTGAGGGCCCAGACTACGGCGAACGCCTCGCGCTCGATGGTGCTCCATCTCTGTTCTCTGGGCAACTGCCTTCGGCTGAGGGAGGCTACGGGCTGGTCTAGGCCTTGGTCATTCACCTGGGACAGGACGGCCCCAATTCCATGCTCGGAGGCGTCCGTTTGTACCACAAACTCCTTGGAGTAGTCGGGAGCCTGAAGGACGGGGGCTGTGCACATGGCCGATTTTAGGGCATCGAACGCCTCTTGGCAGGCAGGGGTCCACTGCACTTTCTTGGGCTGTTTCTTGGACGTGAGTTCCGTGAGGGGACCGACTAGGCTGCCGTACCCCCGGATGAATCTCCGGTAGTAGCCCGTGAGGCCCAGAAAGGCTCGGACCTCCGTTTGGGTAGTGGGGGGTTCCCAGGCTAGGATGGCGTCGATTTTGGGCTGTAGAGGGGCGACCTGGCCGATTCCGACCTAGTGCCCCAGGTAGGCTACCGAACCTTGCCCAATCTGGCACTTGCTGGCTTTCACGGTGAGGCCTGCCTGGCGCAGGGCGGTTAGCACCCTCCAGAGGTGCTGGAGGTGCTCACTCCATTCGGAACTGAAAACTGCGATATCGTCTAGATAGGCACCGCTGAATTTTTCCAGCCCGGCCAGGACTCTATTTACCAGTCGCTGGAAGGTGGCCGGGGCATTTTTCATCCCGAAGGGCATCACGCGAAAGCGATAGTGCCCATCCGGGTGGAGAAGGCGGACCGTTCCTTGGATCCTTCTGTGAGCGCAATTTGCCAGTAGGTGAGATCGAACGTGCTGAGGAACCGAGCAGCCCCGAGTCGGTCAATGAGCTCGTCGGCTCGGGGAATGGGGTGGGCATCGGCTCGGGTGACTTCATTGAGTCCCCGGTAGTCCACGCAGAAGCGGAGTTCTGGGGCGACACCGGGGGCAGCTGCTTTCGGGACCAGGACCACGGGGCTGGCCCAGGGACTGTCGGAGGGTTCGATCACTCCTAAGGTCAACATCTTCGAGACCTCGGCTTGAATGCAGGACCGGACCCGATCAGGGACTCGGTAGGCGCGGTGTTTCACCGGTGGGCTGTCTCCGGTGTCCACGTCATGGACCCACCAGTCGGTGACTTGGGGGACCAGGGAGAATAGGTCGGAAAACTGCCCTAGGAGCTGGCAGCAATCCTCACGTTGCTGGGAAGTGAGGGATAGGGAGAGGTTCACTCCCTCTACGGAGCCGTCCTTCTCTTTGGTGCACAGGAGATCAGGGAGGGGATCCGACTCCTCCTCGGCCCCGTCATCGGTGGCCAGCAGGAGGCTCAGCTCCGTCCGCACAAAGTGGGGCTTGAGGCGGTTCACGTGGAGGACCCGGAGGGGGTCCCGTGGTGACTGGACGTCCACCAAGTACGTAACCTGGCTCTTCCGCTCAATCACTTTGAAGGGCCCGGTCCATTTATCCTGGAGGGTGCAGGGTTTCACGGGGGCCATGACCCATACCTGCTGGCCCGGCTGGAACTCGACCAGAGTGGCATTCTGGTCGTACCAGCGCTTCATCTCTTCCTGGCTCGCCTCCAGGTTGGCCTCGGCCATCTCTCGGAACTTCCTAGTCTGGTTTCGGAGGGTCAGGACGTATCGGAACACATCTCAGGGGTGGCCTCGGTGCACCGCCTCCCACCCTTCCTTGACTAGGCTGAGGGGCCCCCGGACGGGGTGCCCGTAGAGTAACTCAAAGGGGCTGAACCCCAAGGATTTCTGGGGAACTTCCCGGTAGGCGAACAGGAGGCAGGGAAGCAGGACGTCCCACTTACGCCGGAGGGGCTCTTCCAGGCCCGCGATCATCCCTTTCAGAGTCCGGTTAAACCGCTCTACCAGGCCGTTTCCTTGGGGGTGGTACGGGGTGGTGAACTTATAGGACACTCCGCATTGTTGCCACAAGGACGTCATGTATCTGGAGATGAAGTTCGTACCGCGATCGCTCACGACCTCGCGGGGAAAACCCATACGGGAAAAGATTCCCATCAACGCCCGGCCCACCACGGGGGCTGTGACGGTGCGCAGGGGTATGGCTTCAGGGTATCGGGTGGCATGATCCACCAGGACGAGGATAAAGCAATGCCCTTGGGAGGTTGGGGGGTCCAGAGGCCCCACGATGTCGATCCCGACCCGTTCAAAAGGGGTACTGACGACAGGGAAGGGTTGGAGGGGAGCCTTGCGCTTTCCTCCGCTCTTCCCACTAGCCTGGCACGTGGGACAGGACTTGCAGTGGGCTTCTACATCCGCTTTCGTTCTGGGCCAGTAGAAGTGAGTCACGAGGCGACTGTAGGTTTTGTCCTGGCCCAAGTGGCCTGCGAGGGGAACGTCGTGGGCCAAGCCCAGGAGGAGGTCTCGGAAGCGTAGGGGTACCACCAGCATCCGGGCGGATCCTAGCTCCACCGACTTCTGCTCGCTGTACAAAAGGTCATTCTCCTAATACACCCGGTGCGTTCCAGTTTGGTCGCCCGCGGCCTGGGCCTCTGCTTGTTGCCGGGGCCCGACCAGGGAAGGACAGGTAGTCTGCTCTCGGCAGATCTCCTCTCGGGAGGGGCCCCTCTCGTGGCGCCACTGGGCCAACTCGGGCAGATCACCTAACTCGGTGACCTGTGCGGAGTCGGAAGGTGGGGGTTCGTCACTGGCGACCGACCCTCCTTGTGGGGGGATGTGGGGACCCTCGGCGGGGACCATCCTGTCTTCAGTGGTCGGGGCGTCGTCGACTTCCCCAAGGGGGGTCATTCGGGCTGCCATGGATCGGGTGGTGGCGCACACCCACTCAGGGAGACCCATCATCCCTAGGTGGGTCTTGCGCTCGACTTGTTTCCAGGGGGAACTTTCCAGGTCGTTCCCCAGGAGACAGTCGACTGGCTGGGAGGTTCTCACTGCGACTTTCAGTTTACCGACCACCCCTCCCCATTCAAAAGGCACCAGGGCTACCTTACACAGACTTTCCGTATTGTCAGCGGAAATGACCGGGCAAAAGACGTTGGGGAGGACCTGGTCTTCGTTGACCAAATGACTGAGGACACCGGTGATGCTGGCCCCGGTGTCACGAAGGGCTTCTACTTGGTGGCCATTGATCGTTATGAGCTGCCCATATTTCTTCGTGTTGGAGGGCAGGAGGCTTCCAGGGACCATTTCTCTATCTCCTAAGGATACTAGGGCCATGGCTGCGGGTTCCCACTCTACGGTCTCCTCAACCTCCTCCCCCAGTGCTACATTGGCTATCTGTCTAGCGGGGGGTGCTGCCTGGGTGATGTGTGGGGCCATGGGGCATTCAGGGTCGTTGGCGTAATGCCCGGGCTTCTGACAACGGAAACAAGTGATGGTCACCCGGTGCCCCCGTCTCACGGGGGGGCCGGATACAGCTGGTGGGGGTGCCGCGAAAGGCGGAGGTTGGGTTTTCGGGGGACTGGACTGGGACTCTCTCTGCCCTCCCTGGTTCCCCCCCCTCTCTGGCGGGGTGGTCCCTGACTGGCTCGGGGGTACTCTCCTACAGGGCCCCGGGAGACCCGGGTGTTGGTCCAGCGATCCGCCTCGACAGCCAGCTTTCTCGGATCCGTGAGCTTGCTGTCGAGCAGATGCTGGCGCAGTTCCACAAAGCAGTTCGCAGCCAGGTGTTCCCACAACATAAGGTCGGTTAGTTCTTCTAGGGTGGTTACCTTGCTGCCCTTGATCCACCCATCGAATGCGCGGCTGAAGAGGTTTACATACTCCACCCAGGTGGTGCCCGGGATCTTCCTGCAGTCCCGGAACCGCTGGCGGTACATCTCCGGGGTGAGACCGTACCTTGTGAGGAGGGCCTCTTTCATGTGGTTGTAGGAGGTCTGCATGGAGGTTGGTAGGTCGAGCAGGGTGTCTCTCCCCTCGCTCAGGAATCGTCCCCACAACTCGGCCCCCCAATCCTTCTGTGGGACCCGATGGGAGGTCATGGCGACCTCGTATGCCCTGAACCACTGTTGAATGTCATCGTTTTTGTAATATTCTTTGACCACATCCATGGGGATGTGGACCTTCTGCTCCGCCGGGGAGGCCGCCTCTCGGTTCCCCGGGGGCCGCGCTTCTTCGCTTTTTGCTTTTAGCTCCATTTCCTTCAAGCTGCGTTCGTGCTCCAGTTGAAGTCTCCTTCCTTCGTGTTCCCGTTGGAGTTTCTTCTCTTCTAGTTCTCCTTGCACTCGCATCTGTTCAACTGCTAGCTTTTTCTCGGCTAATTTCAACTCGCCCTCGATTTTGAGTTTGGCTAATTCGAGTTCGTGATGGCGACTTCTTTCTCTGTCTGCGAGTTCCTCCGGGAATAGGCCCCCGTCTGGTACGAAGCTTCGCACCTGGTTGCTGCTGCGTTCTCCTTGGGAGGGTCCAGCTTCGTCGTGGGGCTCCACCGCTCCTTCTGGGCGGGGGGCTCCAGAATCCACCCAAGCTTTCAGTGCCTTCTGCATATCTTCTTTGGTGTTGAGACCAGTGGTAGCGATTTTGAGTTCTTTGCAGAATTGCTTCAGTTCTCTGTGTGTGTACTCCTCCAGTTGTTACGCCTGGAACACGGTACTGGTGTCGTTTTCTGTGAGAACCACGGCGTTTCCTTCTGCCATCTTTCACGGTACGATCTCTAGATTATGGGCCCGAATCCCTTCGCTTGCCACCAATGTTAGAAGGCGACCTCAGAGGGGCCCGGAGGGGCACTGACCAGCCTGAGGTCAACCCTCAAGGTATCGTAGCCGGGCACTGGCGGGAGACTCCTCAGGGGAGGAATCTCGTATCTAGGATCGTACACTCGGCACCACACGACAAAGAGACACCACACCGGGAGTTCTTAAGAACAAATCTTTATCAGATCGGAGTTGTAGGAACTTTATGATCAGCAAGGCAAATATATACAAGTGGAGCGCGGGCTCACAGAGTCTCGGGGGGGGTAGGAGGTAGCGGGACAGTCTTTGGGGATATGGATCAAATGCAGGGGCGTACCCTGCGCACAGCTCACAATCCTCGAGCTGGGGGATACGGTTGTCGTCGTCGGGGTCCGGCGGGACCAAGAGAGTCTGTGGGAGCTGCTAGTCACTCAGCAGGGCTCAAGCACAAGTCGGAGGTCTTACGATCTTTTTGGGAAGCCGCGAGTCACTCAGCAGGGCTCAAGCACAGGTTCGGAGGTCTTACGATCTTCAGGGAGCCGCGAGTCACTCAGCAGGGCTCAAGCCCAAGTTCGGAGGTCTTACGATCTTCAGGGAGCCGCGAGTCACTCAGCAGGGCTCAGGTGTTTCCAAAGGCGAATCTGCCGGATAGTCCCAGAGCACCCCTTGTTATAGGACGACTCCTCTTTGATGTCCGGAGTCTGTGCAGGCGGGGGTCTTGTCACCTGGGGGTCGCTTGTCGGGGTTTCCTGTCATTGTCTTTTGATCCTTTCAGGGCCGGGTCGGGAGGAGTCCCAGACACCCAGCAGGCGTGGAGCCAGCCCTCGGGGAGGCCGGCGGGCCGATCGAAACCCACCTTCCCAGGGGAGCTCAGTGGTGCGATGGAAACTGCTCCTCCCTCTCTCATCCCAATGGGAGCGCAATGTCCCCCAGCCGGAGTGGCGCCTCTAGGCCAGGGTCGCGCTGGGGCCGGGCGGCCAGCATGGTGCATGAAGTGGGCACCCGGGCCCGGTGTGGCCGAAAGGAGGAAGGCCACGGACGGGGAAGTCCGGGTCGGGTGTGTGTGGGTTCTGGTGGGAAGGATCGGCTAGGCCGTGTGCTCGGGGGCTGCGTGAGGTGCATGGGTCAGGTTATGTGGTGCGGGGACAGGGATGGCTATGCTACGAGGCCGGGTCTAACAGGTACCAGTTGAGCAGGTCCTTTGGTTTAACAGCTTTTAGAAATAGTGTCCAATCCTGTTATTTCACACAATACACACAGGTTTAGAATCAGAAACAGCTAGGACGAAACAGTAAAAACATAATATTGCTACTTGCATTAATGAAGTAATTAATGAAGATCACACAGTGAATGTCATTTTTTGAGTGTGAAAAGAGAAGTGTGCCCTGACCAACACCTTACCTCTTTCTGGCAGCGTTCATGCTCCTTCTTCAGTTGCATAACTTCATCTTTCATTCTGTTGGGACAAAAAGTAGCAAACATATAGGGTAGCAGAATTTGGGCTGGTTCACGTATAAGTTCAAATTCGACTTATGCACTCACAGTGATATTTGACTGGAGAAGGTTGCACCTTTTTAATAACATTGTAGAAATTAACAATACAAAAAAGACCATGCAAAATCTTATTGGACCAGTAACATTCATTGTTATGCTACGCAAACCATGACATCGAATGTAGAAACAAACCAACTTCACATAAATATATCTTAAAAATTGTCTTCCCGTAGGGAAAGAATGTGTCAACTGTTGTGTTTAGTAACTAATGTGTTTAGTAACTAAAACAGACACACACGGATAGAAAATGAAATCACACCACATAAAAACACACATATATATTTTGTTTACCGCTGCACAAAACTAAGAGACGCCTTTAAGCACTTGGAAGAATGGGGCAAGGAGCAATGTAACAAGCATTGTAGTTTGCTAACTCAATGTGCTTGTCTATACCTGTAAAAGTCACCTTGCTAATCACAATAGCAAGGGTGAAAACCTTGTTCGAATATTGTAGCCCTGGGAAAGAAAAACAAACTAACTTTAGAAATGGTAGCGGTGGTATGGGCTTCACTGCACATCCAATGTGAAGTATGGCATTAATTAACGAAAAGAAAAGCAGACTTTCAAAGTAAATGGCTGCTTACAAAGGCCGCACTTCTCCTACCAAAAAAGTGCTGCTAGAGTGTGCCACAAGGCCACACATAGCACAGAGTGGTCTGGAGCACACCAAAAGTACATCCAAACAGGTATGGATTCAGTACAACCGGAGTGTAGTGTTTTGTGATAGTGTGCAGTAGGACCCTTGTGGCCCTGTGCAGACTCCTTACAGAGTAACGTAATCAGGTGGGAGGTCTCTGGGTGTGGTCAAAAAAGTTTATGATACAGTCCGTTCCGTTAACAGTTGCATGCGGAAGAATAAAGACGTGTGTTACAGAGCTCTGTGTGTGGTGTGGTCATTTGCATGCCCCCGGCTGGGGAGGACGCGACACTGAATATATTTTTGATATACTATATTCTAACATAATGCTCAATCAAGATAAATAAAGAAAGTGCCAGCGGTAAGTACTCCAGTGGGTAACAAACAAAACAGATAATTGGACTGGCCACACAATTATAATCAGTAAAACTATGAAATTAAGATTTTCATGTTGAATCACAAAACAGTCTTCTTGTATGGATGCAATCTCGAGCCCCCACTCAAGCATCTGCAGTGTGGGGCACAGCACTGGAGAGCTTTACAGATGTCACTATTGGGAAAGGTGTCGCTCTTTGAAATGATGGTTCGGCCCGCTTTCTCTATGTGCTTCATAATACCCTGTACCCAGTTCCAACCTTCATACTTTCAAGCTGTGGACATTGTGATCCAAACGCTCCTATGAGATGGGGGTCTCCTAGAATATCCCCTGTGAAAATGACACAGGGCTGGTTCGGCAGTGGAATGGCACTTCCAGCCCTCCAGGAATACTACTGGGTGGCCCAACTTACTGCCATCAATCATTGGGTACATCTTCCTGAGGATGAACCCGCTTATAGAATGGACAGGTGAAATATGGAACCTGGGGGCTACCTCAGAGCTATCTACAGGGGAGGCACCCCAATTTGCTCCCAACTTCGACTTCAGTCATGCTTCAAGTATGGCACACAGCACTAACGGCACTTGGTTGGTGGAGTAAGATCACCTGTGCTACCCCGCTGTGGGACACGGCGATATTGGGCACATTAGCCAAACAGCAAACTTTGAAAAATGGGACCTAATAGGCCTGTCAAGAGTGGGGGACTTGTGGGCACATGGGGAGATAATATTCTTTGCAGAACTAGAAAGGGACTACCAGTCAGCGCACACAGAGGCATATCGCAAACTACAGGTTAGTCATGCTCTACGCAAGGCACTGCCAAAGAGAGAGGAGCTTCCTGAGTCCTTCCGAATGGAAGACAGGCTGCTGGATTATTATATCACAAGAAACGCGATCTCACTAACCTACCAAGAACTGTTATATAACTACCCAGAGCTCTTGACTCGACTCAGAGAAAAGTGGGTGGGTGATCTGGGGAGTTTGGAAGATGGTGAATGGCAAGAGGCAACTGCATCCCTAAAGGAGTTAGCTGTGCTCTCACAATTTTGACTCGTACAACTAAACATTTTACATAAGTCCTACTATGCCTGCACAACAATGGCTAAAAGGGCAGGGCTGAGTCGGCACATTGCACCAGTGATTGTGGTCGAGAGGGCACATTTATCCACATGCTATGGGGCTGCCCAGTGCTCCAGAATTATTGTGGGGCAGTGATGGCTGGTCTTATGAATGTGTGCAGGGTGCAAGGTCAATGTTGGCAAAGTGGTGCCTGTTAAATATTTGGGACAAAACAGAGCTATACACTAAAGATCGACTCGGGGTGGCGCTGGGCTTTGTGATGACCAAACATAGCATAGCCAGGATGTGGAGGGCTGCGTCCACTCCTTCCCTGAAGTGAAAATAGATATGTATTTGTGTATGCAGGCAGACAAAGTGGTATAGGAAAGCAGAGGCTGCCCTAATGAATGGACCAACATTTTGGGAAAATTGAATGAATATAGGGGGTTGTTAAGTGCACCTATTGACCAAGTTAATGCTATTGAGCTGTATTAAAGGACTCGTATCATGTGGCTATAAAACGCTAACTTGTCGGGGAGGGTGGGATATATTGAGAGTCTGAAAACATGTGGTAATTGGTCATTGTTGTATTGAGTCTCAATGCTGAGTACTACGAAACTTGCTGTCATCGCAATGTTGTTTTCAATCTTTAAAATAGAAAGTTTTTTTGTTTTTTTTTAACAGTCTTCTTGTGTTAATGACACGAGTTTCGTCGAAGACGACTTTTTCAAGACTTGTTCTTGTACCTTTTGGGAAATGGAAAATAAGGAAGGCCCATTCATAGTAGGTAAAATCTCAAAAATGAGCTTTCTGTAACTACAGTTCACCAGTGTTTCAAAGATTTCCATGTTTGTTCTCAAGCCAGGAACCCCCGGTAGTCAATGTTACCATAGAAGGGTACAATCACAGTCAATTAATTTAACCTTCTTCATCATTAACTCTTCCATGGATTCACAGAGCTGTGCCAGAGGTATCAAAGAGGAAAGCGGGAATGAGGCTCACCGAAAGCATATAGATTTTGAAGCAGCACCTGTACCACTGTCACTTGCGCTCTGCACTGTGCATCAAGGAAGGAGTGCAACGTCTCCCTGGTGACCCATCTGCAGATATCTATTAATGGTGGGAAAGAGGCTCCGATTATATAAGCAGGTTTGAAGCAACACTTGTCCCAATGGGGATTCCACAATGGCTTTTCATCGATGCCCCAGTGCTGGGTGAAGGACTGTGACCTTCACCAAGCACTACAGATTGCCGCTTTGCAGATTTCTTTCAAAAATACCCCGCAAGGAGAGCAGTTGTAGCCACCATGTCCCTGGAAAAGTGTGCCTTGAAAAGAGGAAAGCAGTTTGTCCAGCTACCCTTGAGCAGTGAGATGAAGTGATGCAGAGGAATGCTTACCTTGATAAGCCTTGCTTTGACATGGCCATGCCTGTGTTAGTCTGATGAAAGTCACCAAAAATATGATCAGACTAACAAATCTTTATTCTTTTTAATTACAACCTCATACATCGCGGCAGTGGAGTGTTCTTTCAGCCAAATAAGTAGCCCATGGACAAAAGGGTAGATGGTCTGTTCGCATTCCATTCACAATTATCTTCTGCCACCACATTTTACAGCATGAGGCAATGGGTTTGCTACTTTATTCACTGGCTGCCTTGCACTGTGAGTAAAGGTATTTTGATTCATTCTATGTGCACAGCTACCTGGAAAGGACTGCACTTGGATATCAGGGCTGGGGTACTGGGCCACTCCTTTATTTTAATATTTTTGCCATGTTTGCATATTTCATAAGTTTGCATTTAAAAAAAGCATTACATGGTGTTTTTTTCCGAGGCCAGACCTATTGGCTTTGCTAAGGCTTGTTAAATGTTGTTGTTGACCTAATGTAAAACTGCTATTATGTTTTGTCTGTGTGGTGCAGTCAGAGAGGGAGAGCACATCATCTGTAAAGGAGTTGAGTTGTGCATAGTGGCCTCCACTGCATTCCTGACTGCTCTGTACCTGGCACCTCTAAATGTGACTACATTGCAGAAGTATTGTGTCTGGCCTCCAAACAGTCGGCTGCCTGCTTAGAGGGTCTGTCAATAATTTTGATCAACTCTGTGCTGTTCGTCTTTTTTTTGGGCATGGTTGTTTGAGAACATCGGCCATTGAGTAATTAGGAGCTGATTGTGCCAAGAGGCTTTCCTCTACATCCCCTCCTGGCCTTACCGTGGTGCCTTTTGCAATGTGCACCTAAACCAATGGCGGAGGGACGTCCTACCGTCTTGTCCTAGGATGATCGGATAACAACCCTGGACAGAAATGGAGTGGCTGCACAATTACTGCTGGACCTGTCTGCTACCTTTGACACAGTCAATCACCAAATTCTGCAACTGATGCTACAGAATCTTGGGATCCATATGAACGCTCTAGATCAGTGGGTCTTAACCTGTGGTCCGAGGACTCCCGGGGGTCAGTGAGGTCTACTCAGGGGGCCCCCAACTGTTTCACAAAATTAAATTAAATTTACATTGATAAATTAAAATTAATAACGTATACATTAATAAAGAAGCAACATTGTAAATGTTAAATAATTTCCTATATTTGTTGGTGAATTACACAGAATATAATATTGAGCATTTGCTTGGTGTGTACATGTTTTTGTATTTTCTTGAATATTTTTTTGAAGCTCAAATCATAGAAATTGCTTTGGACAGGGGTCCCCAGCTTCCAATAATGATTCAGTGGGGGTTTCCGGATTCCAGCAATGATTCAGTGGACCTCCACATTAGTCAAGAGGTTAAGAACAACTGCTCTAAACTGTATCTCCTTCTACCTGGCAAATAGAACCAGCATCATCTTCCTTTCCCTTTTCTTGCTGTTCTTGCATCAGTACCGATCCTAGTGTTCCTCATAGTTCATTACCCTCTTCTCCTCTTTTCAATGTCTAACTGACAATAAAGCCCTACACCATGACACTCTACAACTACGCAGAAAAAAACCCAAGTTACTTACCTGTACACTGTTGTTCTCCAGTATTGATATCTTTCAAAGATTCACATGCTTGAATCTTCCCCGTTGTCATGGTGGGAGTCCCACGGTATTTAAAACCAGCATTACCATGTAAGTACATTAATAGTCAGAAAAAGCAATTGACATTGTTAACCAATTCACATTGTTTTAATGGACCCAATCTTCAGCCAATCAGAGACAACACCCTTAACCACTATTCCCCTGCAAAGCCACCATACCTCAGATTTCGAGCACAAGTATAAAAGGGAATAAGATATATATATGAGGTATAGGAGTGGTAAGCCAAAAACGTGAAGATGGGCGGGTCGCATGTGAATTTATAAAAGATAATACTGGAGAACCGCAGTGTACAGGTAAGTAACTTCTTTTTACTTCAGTATTAAATCTTTCATAGACTCACATGCTTGAATCAGAGTACCTAGCAGTAAGGAAAAAATACATGGTGGTGGGTAGGCAACATGACTCTCTAAAGGGTTATGAAGGAAGTAAACTTAGAACAATGGTGATACAACCAATAACAATACATCATCACCCAATATGTTGCAATGAAAGAATTAAAAAACAATTTGTAGTACTGATTTTATGTTTATTAGTATAATGCTGTACCTTGATCTTTAACTGTTACAATAAAGCTCATTAAACTTGAAAAAAACAATTTGTACCTTATTGAAAAAGGCAACTTAAAACTGCCTGTCCGAGAACGGCACCCACTTTCCATGCTGAATCCAAACAATAGTGCTTGGTGAATGTATGTTCATTCGACCATGTTGCCGCTCTGCAAATGTCTGAAAGTGATACTTCAGAAAACAAGGCTGTGTATGTAGCCAACTTTCTGTTTAAATGTGCTATTACGTTTGAAGACAGTGGTCTTCCTGATTTGTTGTGGCAATATGCAATAGCTACGGACACCCAACAGGATATGCTGCTTCTTGAAAGTACATAACCCTTCCTGGGTGGAGCAAAAGAGATGAGAAGCTGATCCGATTTTCTAAAAGCTTGCATTCTGTGAATATAGAATTTCAAGCAATGTTTGACATCTAGAGAATGGAGAGCCCTTACTGCAGCGGAGGAAGAGTTTTTGAAATATGTGGACAGAACAGTAGGTTCATTCAAGTGAAAATAAGTTGGACCCTTCAGGATGCACTTTGGGTTGGTTCTGAACAACACCTTATTGTTGAATTGTAAGAAAGGCTCAGTGTCCGTAAAAGCTTGAATTTCGCTGACCCTTCTGGCTGACGCGAGGGCCAAAAGATGGGCTGTTTTCCATGAGACATATTTCATATCTGATTTATTGATTAGCTCAAATGGAGCTTTCATGAGTTGGGAACAAACCGTATTCAGCTGTGAGGATATTGCAGGAGGCCTTTTATGAATTCTTTAACAAGTCTAGTTGACCACAGAGAGATTTCCTTTGTTTTTCTACAGTGCATCCAACTGTTACTGTAACTGTCTCATGTGCAGACAATTTGAAATTAATGAAATGCACGAAGATAGCATCCCCAACATTGACTTGAACATTCTGACTGAAGTGGACTTTTTTTGCAAGGGAAGTAGCGGTCGCCATTGTTTTTTTTTTTTTTTTATTATTAGAAACCGTTAGCACACAGTAAAATACAGACAAGGGCCTACAACCACCAGGGCCGGCCGTTATAGAGCCCGAAGGCCCGCAGTGCAACGCCACACATTCAAATGAGCCCGAGGCAAAGCGCCCGGCAGTTCGTGAGCACATATAACAGGCCGTGGCCATAGGCCAGGAGCAATCGGAAACAACAGTTTCGTTTTCTATTACATATAAAACACACTCAAGGCAATGAGAGTCCGAAATAGCAGCGTGCTCTTCCAAGGATAGGGAACAACATACAGTGTCCAAAGCAGTTCCTGTCCGGAAGCGGCAGAGGGGGGCAACGGGAAAACAGAGCATGGAACACACCTCATACCCTCCCGCAGAATGCGCGGCTAGGGGGTCAAAGCGATATCGACCTCTAATGGCAGAGGCGGGGTGCAGATACTTCCACGATATAAATTCCAAGGACCCCATACCCTAGTCCATTTCCCTGGCTTGCCTCTCGCCACATACACCGTCTTTTCCCTAAACATACACCAATCCATATTCTCCTTCCATACCTCGATCGTTGGCGGCCTCGGGGAGCCCCACAACTGTGCAATGTTACGCTTAGCCACCATGCACCCCAAGGTCACCCACTGTGTCTGTGCCGCATTACAATCATTCGGTTCCCAGACATTCAACAAACACCTCCTAGCCTCTGGCAACAGGGCAACGTGTGTGACCTCCTCCATTACAGTGTGGATACCGTTCCAAAATCGCACAACCTCCGAACATTCCCACAAGATATGAAGAAAGTTGCCTGGCAGGCCACATCCACGTTTACACAGTCCATCCATCGAATAACCCATACGCAGCAAACCGGGCCCCGTGATATACACTCTATGAAGGATCTTCAGCTGTACAAACCGTAAGCGGGCTGGGATCGCCACCTCTTTCGGGGAGGCCACCGCCGATACCCAGTCCTCATCGTCCAATTCCAAGCCATCGCCCGTCCATGCCTCCCGCAGACGGAGGAGCAAGTCCGCGCGATCATTAATGAGTTTCTTATAAATCAGAGAAATAGTGCTGTCGGGCACGTAGCCATCCAACACTCTATCCTCCAGTGGGGAATACTCGGGGATAGCAGCAGCGTCCGGAAAGACCGAACACAGCGCATGGTGGACTTGAGCATACCGGAAGTACTCTCTATCGTTTAATTTATATTCCATTTTAAGCATTTCAAACGTTTTGAAAGCTCCCTTCACCCAAAGATCACCCACCTTACATATACCAATCATATCCCATTTCTCAAAGCCTTTCGATCTCCACAAACAGCCCAGACGCATACAACGGCGTCGCCCGAGTCAAGCGATCCTTCCACCCCATCGCAGCATTCGCCGCGTGCCACACACGTACCGCCACCTGCGTGGGTCCCGTCAACCGCGTGTCCGGGGTTACCGAGTACAGCGCCCGATTATAGTCCCCACCCGGGAGCAGAAATTTATCCATCTCGAAGGCCGGGTTCAGGGCAGGACCGTATATTCCGTGGTTCACCGCCGCCAACTTAGACGCCCAATAGTATCGTTTAATATCGGGGAGGGCGACCCCCCCATCGTACCAAGGGAGCGTCAACTTGGCGAGAGCAATCCGCGGCCGCCCGTCCCAAAACAGTTGGCGCTGAAGACCCTCCACCTCCCGGAAATAGCGGGCTGGCACGACATCTAGAGTATTCTGCAAAGCGTACAAAAAGCGAGGTAGCGACATCATTTTAAACAATGCCGCCCGTCCGAGCGGCGAGAGCGGAAGTCGTCGCCACCTCGCGACGTCGGCCTTCAATCGCTGGAGGGGAGGGAGAAGATTTCGCTCATAGCGGACCGCGGGATCCAGTGAGATGAAGATTCCCAAATATTTGAACCCCCGGGTAGCAATCTGAATAGGGCAATCCCGTGGCAGGAGGGGGGCATCCCCTGAGAGGACGTAGACGCACGACTTGGCCCAGTTGATGACCAGGCCGGAGTTGCGACCAAAGGAATGCAGTACATCCACCAATACAATTAGCGACTGTCGGGGGAAGGTGAGATACAGAAGGATGTCATCCGCGTAAAGGGAGACACGGTCTTCAAACTCCGGCGTCCATCTAATGCCACGCAACGACGGCTCCCAACGCAACCAGGCGGCGAGAGGCTCTAAAGAAAGTGCAAAGAGAAGGGGTGATGACGGACATCCCTGCCGCGTACCTCTCCCCAGTGCGAAGGGAGCCGACACCCTACCATTCACCACCACCTGAGCCAGTGGGTCAGCATATAGTAATTTTACCCAACCAATAAACTCAGGGCCAAACCCAAATTTCGCCAACACGGCCCAAATATATGGCCACTCCAAAGTGTCGAACGCCATAGTAGCATCCAAGGATGCCAAGATGGCCGGCTCACGTATGAATTCCGCTCTAGCAAGCACGCCGTGCAACCACCTCAAATTTAGAGCGGTATTCCGATGGGGTATAAAACCAGACTGATCCTGATGAATCAAGTCGCCCACGACCCGAACCAGTCGGTTAGCCAACACCTTAGCCAGAATTTTGGGTTCTGCATTCAGCAGCGAAATGGGCCTGTAGGAGGCGCAGCGATCTCGCGGCTTCCCCTCTTTGTGTATCACAACTATGGTGGCGAGGCGTTGGTCGGGGGGAGGAAGCCCACCGCACGTACCGCAAGAAACATGTCCCGAAGATACGGCGCTATCTTATCGGGACGCAACTTGTAGAGTTCAATGGGAAGACCGTTAGGACCCACGGCTTTACCCGATGCGATCGAGCGAGTGGCCAGAGCGATCTCATCTGACGACAACTTCGCCTCCATCAATACTGCATCAGCCTCCGATAGGGTTGGCAATGCAATGTCTCTAAGCAACAGACGAGAGTCCTCCTCCGAACGCCCAGAGACCGGAGAATATACTCCGCGGAAATGAGCCGCGAAGCAGTCAACGATCTCAACCGGGTCAGTCACACTCACTCCATCCGTCCTCTCCACAACGGGCACCACCCTGCTCGCTCTCTCCTTCTTATCCAACCAAGCAATCAGCTTTCCGGCCTTATCCCCCACATCATACAGTCGCCCTTGCTGTTCTCTACCCATCTCTTTAGCAGCTTCCGTGACTAGCGCTCTATAATCTGATTGTTTGAGGCTGAGAACATGCAATTTCTCATCAGTAACTCCACGCTCCAAGTCCTCCTCCATTTCAGCTATCTCAGCTTCCAGGTGGACCACCTCTGCCCTCTCGCACCTCTTAGCATGGGAGATAAGGGACAAGGCCTGCCCCCTGATCACCACTTTATAAGCCTCCCATAGGGAGACAGCCGACGACACCGACCCCACATTATCAGTGAAGTAGTGACCAGTGGACTTGACCAGCTCCGCGCGGACCTTGGGGTTACGAAGATACCAGGGGCTAATGGGTGCCACTCTCCCCTCTGCCCCAGGGACAACCCTCAGTTGCAACCATATAGGGGAATGGTCAGAGATACCCCGGGCCAAATGCCGCACCTCCCCAATCATCCCAGCTTGGATCGCCGGCATAAGCATGTAATCAAGTCTCGAGAGACTCCCATGGGCCCCCGAGTGAAAGGTATACTGCGCCTGTCCCGGGTGCGTCAATCTCCAGCAGGGTACAAGTCCCAAAGTGTCCAAAAAAACCCCCAACCAGTCCTGAGCCCTAGGGAGATCCCTGGGGGGGTGACGGTCCTCCAACCCGGAGACAACTGCATTAAAGTCACCACCCAACACCAGAACCCCCCCAGGGAGTCCAAGGACCAAACGCCCCAAATCAGCAAATGTGGCCGTTTGTAAGCCCGGAGGCACGTACACAGCCACGAGCGAAATAGTCCTGCCCTCCCATCTCCCCACCAGTGCCACATATCGCCCCCTATCATCGTGAAGCACCTCGTCTACTTCCAATGGGAGAGAGGCCCTAACCAGAATGCCCACTCCCCTAGAGCCAGAAGTGAAACCAGAGTGAGCGGCAAGGCGATAGCCCCTCCTATTTAGGGCCTGGAAGGAGTTCCCAATCAAATGTGTCTCCTGCAGGAAAACAATGTCAGGCGAAATCCGCTTCAAGAACTGCAACACCACCCCGCGCTTGATCCTGTCCCCCAGTCCATTCACATTCCACGAAAGGATTCTCAATTCCCTACCCCCCATCCCACTCCCGCACATGGTACCCACATCCCAGAGAGCACAATCCGGATACGTCAGCAGAAAACTTCACATTGCCTTGCAAAACAAAAAAACAATCCCCAACAACCCCCCTTCCCCACAGTCCCGGAACCACAACTCCCCCCTCCCTGCACCCCTGCTTGAGCCCATACAGCCCCCCCAACTTGCAGTGTGCCTGTCGCCCTAACATGTACCACAAAAAGAACCCCAGAAGGAGGAAAAGGCCCCAATAAGCTCCCCGCAACCCCCAAGCATTTGAAGGGCATGTTGTGCAAAATTAGAGTGCAATTGAGCCAAGGTACAAAACATCGCTAGTCCAGTCCATCACCAGGAACCAAGTTCTAGTCCTGCTCCACCACATCCCGTCCGCTCTCCGCCGTCCGACTGTCTCGAGCCTGTCCCCGAGGCAGGGCGTCCAACCAGTCTCCAACTGCCTCCGGCCGGTCAAAAAAGTGGGACCGACCCTGGAACTCAACCCGCAACCTCTCCGGGAATAACATCGCATATTTCAGCTCCATGTCCCTCAAGCGCCGTTTGACACCCAAAAATCCCAGCCGTTGTTTCTGGACCGCTGGCGTGAAGTCCGGATAAAAGCTAACATTGGAGTTCTCAAACTTCAGCGGCCCGGCCACTCTCGACGCCTGAAGGATAGCATCTCTATCCCGAAAGTTAAAAAGACGGGCAATTATAGGCCGCGGGGGAGCACCCACCTTGGGCGCACCACCTGGGATCCTGTGGGCCCGCTCCACCACAAAGAACTTGCTCAATCCCTTGGGCGCGAGATGATTCATCACCAGATCTTCCACAAAAAGATCAGCCGCAGATTCCTCCGATCTTTCCGGCACTCCGATGACGCGAACATTGTTCCGTCTAGCCCTGCTTTCGGAGTCCTCAAGTCGACGATCCGTCTGGTCACTGGCAAGCCGCAACCTACGGACAGGGCGGCCACGTCCACAGTTAGGCTCGTTGGTTTTGGACAGGTCTGCCCTGACCAAATTCACATCGAGCAGGACCGCGTTCAATTTATGAGCCAGGGAATCAAACCGCTGACCCACAGCAGCCTTCATCTCCTCAATGGCGCCCATGACGTCCTGCAGGGTCAGTTCTGACGACGGGCCCGATACCTCTTTAGACCTCTCAGGCAATTTATGCAGGCCACTGGGGGATCCCTTTGGCTGCGCATAACGATCCATGTTGTTGGCCTGAGTATAGGATCCTCTCCGGGAAGACTTGGGTTTCGACTTGTCCCCGTCTAGTCTCGCCGCCATCGTCCGGAGGCCACCAAGGTTGGCACCCGCCAGCGCCAGGGACAGGGATCAGGTGGCTAAATCAATCGAACACAGCAGTCGCAGACAGGAAGCCCGTGTATCGTCCGAAAATCAGGCCAGACACTCCGCCATCCGCGCACCTCTGAAACCCCAAGGTCCCGCAGCCGATCTAAAAAAAAAACAAAAAAAACACTTGAAAACGAAAGTGAAAGTGCGGGGTACGTGGCAAGTCAAGCCCAGCGTGCCGCTGTTGTTCACTTCGTACCCGGGCACCTCACCAACTCGAGATCGGGACCAAGGCAGTAGCAGGCCGCAAATTTCGGAGGGCAACCATTCGGGTTCCCGGCGTCCGATCTGAATTTGGAAAACGGGTGGCACCTCAGCGCGGATGCATCAGCAAAAGCCCGTCGAATTTACCAGGATTTAGTCAGGATAGACGTGGGAGGTTGCGGAGGCCCTCGAGAGCCGTAAGCCTACGCGGTCATCTTGGTTGCACGCTAGGCTCCTCCTTCTCCATTATTTTTTTTTTAACTCTCTCTGCGGTCGGGTAAGGTTTAGCGACCGTAGTGTCCAGAATGGACCCTAGAAACACCAATGATTGGGATGGTATCAGGGATGATTTTTCTGCATTCAGCTTCGGCCCCAGAGACTTGAACAGCTGCCGACAGGCCAAGGTAGATCTTTTTGCTGAGAGGAATGTGGGATGCTTGACCAGTTGTCCGGGCAATGGAATACTTGGTTGCTGTTACTTCTTAGGAAAGCAGCTACTGGAGCAAAGCATTTTGTGAAGACTCTGGGGGCCGACAGTAGGCCAAAAGGGAGAACGTTGAATTAGTAGTAGCATCCTGCCACCTCAAACCTTATTAATTGCTGATGTTTCTCATGAATGGGAATATGGAAATATGTGTCTAAGAGATCCAGAGACATCATGAAATCCCCTTTATTGACCAGAAATAACATTTATTGCAGAGACAGCATTCACAAAGGTTGATTTTTTTATATACTTTGGCTGCCTGAGATCTATAACCTGTCTCCATTTCCCAGACCTTTTCTTGATGAGGAAGAAGTTTGGGTAGGAACCCCTGCTGCGCTGCTGCCAAGGAACTTATTCAATCGCTCCCTTTGAGAGGAGCAGACATATCTCTTGCTTTAAGAGAGTGAGATGTTTAATGCATTCTCTTGGGAGAGGGATGATTGGGAGGCTTTTGAATAAATTCCAGGATGTGACCATGATGTATGATGTCCAACACCCATTTGTCTGAAGAGATGCTCTCCCATTGATCGTAAAAGACGAAGAGATAGTGGCTAAATGGTTGGTCCGGGCGTTGCGAGGGGGCCAGAGCCTGAAATTGTCACTGTCTTCTAGCAGCATCTTGGGCTTTCCCACCAGCCAGGGGTCATCTTCGCGTTGGATGTAGGAGCGGTGGAGGGCCTGTACCATTGTTGCATAGTGTATTCGGATCGATACCCCTGCTTTGAATGTGGCTGATATCTGTAAGACTGACAGGAAGGCCATTCTACAAATTGTCCTCTTCTGCCACGAAAGGACTGAAAGCACCTTTGCTACAACGTTCCCAGGGTACAAACTATCTGGCACATGCATCAAGCAAAAATCTCCTCGCAAAAATACCGAATCGCTAAAATCTCCCGTTAGCGAGTGGCAAACAACCAATTCCAGTGCACATGTGTTTGGCGAGTTTTGAGATTTTGAGGTTCATTGTCCCTATGTGTCTCCCCTGCAGGCGATGAACACGCAGCATTTGGGCCTCTACACCACCATAGATGTTCCTTGGCTGGTCGCCTCCCTTGGCAGCACTGCGCATGGACCTGCGCCGCTGTGTGACTCGGCCACGTGCTGGTGGTGGGGCTGGCGGTGTGACACGTGTCTGACTGTGGGCACTTGTGGGTGCTGGACTCGGGTCTGCATCCATCACCTGCAGGGAGGGGACATGTGCCCTGCGTCTTGGTGGTATTGTCGCTGGTGATGGTGGTGGTATTGTCACTGGTGGTGGTGGTGGTATTGTCGCTGGTGGTGGTGGGGATTGACCTTCCTGCGGAGTGTCGCCATGGGTATCTGACGGTGTCTCGGTGATGATGAGGCGCTCACTGTCATCAGATTCCCCAGTAGATGCATCTGTGTGTGAAACAGTGCATTGTTAGTTTATTTTGTGACTACATCTGTTTGTCATTCAGCATTTATTTCCTACAATAAATTACATAATTTGACACTCTGTTGGGCCTGTACTGCTGATCTAATTTATTGTGCATTGGTGATTATACATGCACACTTGGCTAACATGACTACGACTCCCATGATGCAATACTGATGTGAGGGCATATGTGTTATGCACTTCTCCCTGCACACTGTTATTGACCTGGGGGGATGGGGATGGGTATACAATACGCAGCGTATAGGCGCAGGCATGCATCTTACCTTGTTCTGTGGTTGCTGCGCCGGAGGTGTCCATCTGGGTTACTCCGACGACTGCCTCTGGCTCAATGGTCCCCTCAACGAGCTCCTCCAGGGCAGTGTTGGCAGGTACTGTGGATGGCCCCCCTCCTGTGCCAGCTGCCTCCTTGACCCTTTCGGCAATGCGTTCCTTTGCCCTCTTCCTGAGGTCATACCACCTCTTCTTAAGGTCGTCGATGCTGCGGTGCGTCACTCCTACAGCATTCACCCTCTTCCTGATGCCAAGCCAAATCTTCCGCTTCTCAGCTTCGGGCACCTTGAGTGACAGCTTCCCAAACAGCTTGTCATGCTTGCTGCACACCCCCTCGATCAAATGCTCAAGTTCCCTGTCAGAGAACTATCTCTTCCTCTTCCTGGGCGTGTCTGAAGTGGCAGGTGTATCCTTGTCCATCCTGGATGAAGGTAGGGTGGATGGGTTCAGAGGGTGAAGTCTCTTGCCTCAGCCTGTATGCTCTGCCTCCTCCTGTGAGCTCCTCAGGGCAGTGAATGAGGGATGGGCTGGATGACTTCCTGGTTGTAATGTCATCAGTCCGCTTCTTGTGCGACCCGTTTTTTGCGAATTCGCTATTTCCGAACTCGCTAATACCAAATTCGGTAATACCGATTTCAGTAATTGCTAATCTTTATTTTAAGGAATCGCTATTGAGTTTTCGGTAATTATTAGAGATTTTTAAGGAAACGCTAAATTATACCGAATCTGTTCATGCATTCTGGAATGCGATTCCTTATTAGCGATTCTTTATTTCTCGCTATTAAGGAATCGCTTTACAGAATGTTGATGCATGTGCACCTATATCTGCATCAGTTTGAATGGCCTGTAGAGCATCATCTACATGTTTCCCAAAACAATTCTCCCCATCAAAGGGTAAATCCAGAATTTTCGCTTGTACCACAGGGCGGAAAGAGGTCGCTTTCAACCAGCTCTGTCAGTGCAATACTGCTGCACCTGCCATTTGCCTAAAAGCGGTGGAGGAGCTGTCCATGGCAGTGTCTATATATTCAGAGAATGCTCTAGCACATTCTTGAGAGGTCTCTTTTTCATCATTTTTCTTGGCATCCAGTAGGAACTGCAAAGAAAGCCAACAGATCGGACCACATTTGACGGTCATTGCAACCCAGAATGGCAAGCACATTCAACGCCCTGATGGACGTAGCTGCCACTGCTACCATTTTCTTGCTGATGTTATCTAGACCTCCAGACCTCCTTATCTGGTAGTGCTGCAGAGTGGGGGGATTCACCCATTATTTGGCCCCGCACAACTTACACACTAGAATAGATTATTGGTTCATTTTGAGATCTTTGTTGCAGCAGGTACGAGCCTGCAAGATACTCCCCCGATCTTTCTCTGATCATTCCTCAATAATGCTAGATATTGAAAGCTTGAGAAAGAAGCCCACTCCCTTCACATGGAGATTCCCCCATACTCTTTGTTAAATAGTGTATTTAGGTCTGAATTTGCAGAAGCCATAGAAAGCTTTTTTGATACGAATATTGAATCTGTTCAACGGTTTCCCACTATTTGGGAAACATTCAAAGTGTACATCAGGGGTGTGGCCATCTCCAAGCATTCTGGGGTCCTTCGTTCTATCTGACAGGGTCTGGTAGTTTTGGAAAAGCGATTGGCAGAATTAGAAAAAGAGGTCTTGGATGATGGTAATACTACGGCTTTTGATAACTTGAAGGAAGCACTTGAAGAGTACCATGAGATCGCAGACAGCGAGATAAAACACTTGGGGAAGTATGCAGTGGCCAAGACTTACAGGGAGGGAGAGCGGCTGGGCGCAGTGCTGGCTCCCCAGTTACGTGACATGAGGGAGGCGGGGAACGTGACGGAGTTGCGAACTGCAGATGGAAAACTACTGACTAACCCTATAGAGATAGCAGGAAGATTTAGTCAATATTATTTGGAATTGTACCACACTAGAACGAAATCAGATGCGGCAGCAATCTCAGAATATATAGAGCATATTCAGATGCCATGGTTATCTAATAAACATAAGGAGCATTTAATGAAACCAATAGATTCTAACGAGGTCCTTTCTGCACTAAATGCAATGCGAGTAGGGAGCGCTCCTGGGCTGGATGGCCTCACTGTAGCATTTTATAAAGAATTCAAGGGGTTTCTGATCCCTCATTGGATTACTCTATTTGAGGAGATGGGCGAGAATGGGATGATGCCACCCTCAATAAGAGAAGCACTTATTGTCACTTTATTAAAATCAGGCAAACCTCCAAACAAATGTTCGTCCTTTAGGCCCTTATCGCTCCTGAATGTTGACACTGAACTTTTTGCGAAGATCTTGGCTAATCGGCTTGCACCATTGGTACTGTTAATGGTGGGCCCAGAGCAGTCGGGTTTTGTCCCGGAGCGCAACTTGTCGTACAATTTGAGAACTTTTTGGACACAATTCAACACATTATGCCTGAGGTTCAAGCAGCAGCGCTCTTTGAGGATGCAGAAAAAGCCTTTGATTCCATGGAATGGAATTTTATGTATGGTGTACTGAGACGCATAGGCGTGGGGGAAATTTTCCTTAAACTGGTGGAGGTGCTGTACAGCTCTCCTGATGCTCGGAAACGAGCTGGTGACATAGTCACAACCCCTTTTAGAATATCGAGAGGCACCCGGTAGGGGTGCCCGCTGTCCCCATTACTTTATGCCTTAGTGGCTGAGCCCCTTGCTTGTGCCTTAAGGGAATATCGTAGCCATAGGGGGATTAAATGTCCTAATTATAACCTCATTTTGTCGGCATATGCAGATGACAATTTGCTGCTGTATGTTAGGGATCCGGAGACCAACCTGACCCGATCCTAAATGAGGTGGTGCAGTATGGGGAAATGTCTGGACTTAAAATCAACTGGGCTAGGTCGACAATCTTTCCTTTATCTCCAGCTATGGTGCCGGTTGGCCTAGACTACCACCTACAGTGGGCGTCGGACCCGATCCGCTATTTAGGCATACAAGTACATACCGATTCGGGCCTAGTCCTTAGCGAAAACTACGATAAAGCTATCACCAGACTAGAGGAAGAAGTGGATAGGTGGATCTGCCTTCCCTGTCCTTATTAGGACGCATATCCTTAATGAAGATGGTGGTACTTCCTGGATTCTTATTCTTATTTCTGAATATCCCGATCTTGCTACTTGGGCACATTTTTGAGACGATTGCTCTCTATTGATGAGATTGGCTTGGGCAGGGAAACAGCCACGCGTCAAGTGGGATGTTCTCACGCTGCCATACTCTATGGGAGGACTGGGGGCTCCAGATCTGGAGTTATATTATAGAGCGGTGCAGGACTCACATACCTTCCACCGGATCCACGAGGAAATGCATCCGCCTCATTGACTAATTGAAAAGGTGGCTACAGCTCCCAATTCACTTTCACTGGTACTGTTTCAGGTCCCACTCAGAAGGACTGGTGTCCTGGACTCTGTTAATTCAGTGGTACATGCGTGGCAAAATCTGCTGAAGAAGCAGGCAGGCACGATTCAATATTCTCCCCTGACCCCGATTGTGTGGTGTCACTGGCTGCCGATAAGTTGAGAGAAGGGGGTGGTACAGGCTCTTGCGATGCTTGATATCACCAAGGTAGGCAACGTGTTCTCAGAGGGCAAGACTACGGGATGGGATGAGTTTGATATTGAAGGACGCAAATATACACCTCTTGCTCGTATTCAATTCTATAGAGTGAGACACGCGTTGCACGAATTGTTGGGCGACAACATGTCTGAGCCGCCCGAGCTGGGGGCACTCTCTACCTACTGCGCTGCATGACCCCCAGAAGGATCGTTTCTATTGTCTATGATATAATACAGGATTATAGAAGAAATCACTATGCTAAGGCCAGATTGGACTGGCAGACTGATCTGGGGGTGGCACTTGAGGACACTGTCTGGCCGTATTGCTGCAAGGTTACACAACACCTAACCCTGAATGGCAGGCATTGCCTGATTCATTTTAAATATCTTAAGAGAGCCTGTCATACGCTGGTATGACTGTCTCATTATGGCCTACGGGATTCTGCAGACTGTGGGAAATGTGGGGCCGGCTCGGCAGGGTTTCTACATATTGCTTGGGTGTGCCCGGTGATAGCGAAGTTCTTGGAACAGATCTTCCAAACATTGAATGACATCACCGGTCTTACGCTTACGATGGACCCCCTGCTGGCATTGCTGGGGTATACTGTGGAGCTACCGAAAGAGATGCGAAAGCTCATAGATATAGGATTGCTGCTTGCCAAACGTAGGATTGCTATTCGGTGGGCGCTGGGACCCGCACTCTCAGTTACTGATTGGTCTAAAGATATGGTTTATTGCAACACGCAATCTGAATTCTATAATGATCTGTTGCCGCCTCAGAGCCGCCCTAGTAGCTCTTGGGGACTGTATCAGCAGTATTTAGTCGGAAAAGAAGCAGGGAAAGCTGAGGGTGCAGGCTCTATTCAAATAAGACAAATTGGATGATGCTCTGCAACACTAATTGAGGCCTCTTTTATTTATTGAATTGTTATATAATACAATGCTAGTGAAGGTCGATGTTATATTGAGAGTGGGCTGTAAGAGGTGGACCACGGGCTGGTAATGCGGCTATGCACTGGAGGAGATGTTATAAATTTGTATCATTGCTCTATAATTGTTCATGATATGTGTACACTGTGAGTTGCAAATAGTCACTGTATTTATATGCATTATTCTTCTCAATAAAAATTAAAAATAGAAAAAAGAAATGTAACTAAAACACAGTACTACAACTGATGCACCAATGATTCCTAGGTAGATGATATTCAAAATTCAAAGCATATTAATATAGGAAAACACAATGCTGGTGCACAACAGTTGTTCTGCTATGAGCCTGAAATACTATGCCAACAGAAGCCTATGAATTTAGATAAGTTTCAGTGTTTACATACTCCATGAACCACTAAGCAGATCGAGTGGTTAAAACTGAAAAATTGTGCTATGAACAATGTAATCAGGAAACAGAAACGACTTTCCTTTGGGTGGAAGTTTCTGAATTCCTTTTAAGCACAGAGTGCTAGTAAGTGTAGGCACACATTTCCTTATGCTGTACATTTACGCTCACCGGTCAGTGTCTTCGTTTTTCATCTTCTGTTCCTCCTGTTTCTTTCTCTGACCTTCGGCTTCCATCTTCTTCAGCATGGAGTCGGTTAGACTGATGTCCCAGGACTGGAGGATGTTAATCACTGCGTCCATGGAAGCAACCTTATAAAGCAATGGAAACCATTGATTGCTGGTTTTAATCCAGCAGATGCTGTGAATGATACTTCTTATTGTCTGTTAAATGTCATTCATGATCAATATGCAGTAATTGTAATGGTTACTATTTCAACTTGTTAACTATCTTTTGGCAGATTTTGAGCTAGGGGCTCTGGGTAGAGGACCAATACCAGGAGCAGATGGGGCATCCATACCGCATATCCCTCTACTTGGGATTATTTCTCAAGTGTATGTATTGGTAATTCTGATCTGTTCTCTCTGCTCTAAGTATTTTGCACACACCATCTTTATGACTCTAGCACCAGACACTTCTCTGACTTTGCCCCTTCTATAAAGCCCCACTGCCCTCAGTCGAATTCCTTCTCAGTGTTAAGTAAAAGGAGTGTTGTCTCCCTCTTGATGTTCAGTGCCAAGTCTATGAGGTGCACCACCTTCCTTGTATTGTCACGCACTCTGCGGCTGCTTGAAAAACCTGACTGTTCTGGGTGGATTAGCTGGGGGAGGCACTTGTGCGATATTGTTACTAAGAAAGAGGTGTACATCTTCACATCTACATTCACTAATAAGATGGATGTATAGAACCCACTCTATCCTGTCCTCTCTGGGCTTAAGTGTCCATGCCAGTTCAGCATGTCCCATCATGGGAGTAGGCTGGCACTATGAGGCGAAAGAAGTAAATAGTTTGACCAGGAAGTCTAGGAGATGAAGCCAGAATGTCTGGTAGAACAATTCATAAAGCAATCAGTGCCTCCGGCCTTTGACAGTTAGACATCTTTAACTTATCTTGTCTTTGGTAATGGGTTGCTCTACCTCTTCTGCCTGGTCAGAAGAGAGTCTCTCCAAATCTGCATCTTTGATATATGCTTCTTCATCTCCCGGATCTTTGTATTCTGATTCATAAAATTTATGATAAAACTAGCAGAACCACTCTTTTTTTCCTTCTACCTTAGTCAACACTGCCTTCTTTGATTGTGTCCATGTAAGTACATTCATGTTCGGCCTTTAACAAAGAGGACAGCAGCCTCCCTGTTGTTCTTTCCTTCAAATAATTTATGTCCTGTGTTTGCTAGGGAGCATTCTGTCCTCTTTAAGTCTAGTATTTTGAGTTGTACCCTGTTGGCCCCTGACCATTTTTTAATAGTGCCCTGACATCTTCCCTTATCTTTTTCAGCCTTGCTCCTTCAGCTAAGAAGTATCCCCTCATCACAGCTTTGAAAGCATCCCTTACTACTTCTAACCAAATCTGACCTGAGTTAACTGAAATGGAGAAATGGATATATTTGTCCAACCACTATAGCCTTCACAGGTGGGTCCTTTAACAGTTGGTTAGTAAGTCTCCAAGAACATTTTGTCTTTGTTTCTTCTCCCCCAAACTGAACTGGCCCACAATCAGGAGTGACCAGAGAGAGAGATCATCTCATGTACCGCTTGATGCAACAAGAGTATTAGGTGCAATTAGAGAGGTTCATATTGATCCACGGATAATATTTTTATGCCGCTGATCGATGTGTGTAGTCTACTGGATCATGGTCAATTTTTCTCCATATTCAGCAATCCTAACTCTGTCCACCGTTGCAAGCCGTCGCTGGACAGTTCATTCGTGCCCACATATTTCAAGGTCATTATGTCCTTTGTTCCGTTTAGGATTAGGTTCCAGTCTCCCTCTACAATTATGGGCCAATCAGTGTTTGTCCATAGTATACTGAGGCTTGTGTTAGTCTCATCCCTCTTAACCCCTTCAGTGCCCGCCCCTTTCCCCGCCCTGTGCCGGCCGTTGTATTAGCGGGCGGGGTCTATGACGAGCTGGACTCGTCATGGGCACAGCGCCACCGCGGCCCATGACGAGTCCAGCTCGTCATGGGCACTGAAGGGGTTAATAAGCCATTCACCAGTATTTGTCTTCCCTCCATATCAGCATGAAAGGCAGTGAGGTTAAAAACAAGTGTGTCACCATCAGGATACCCACTCCAACTGTTTTGTCTTCGCTGATATGTAGAATTGCATTAGGAAGGAGCAGCATCTCATCTTCCACGTCTTTCCCCAAGAGATGTATTTCAAAAACAAATATAGCTAACATTTTTCTCGAAACAAATATTGCCTCCCACTATTGGTGGATCAGTGTGGATCCCCAATAGTCACACTGACAATGTACGACCCTTCTATTGTAAACTTATGTTGGGCCATCTGCTTTTGCCCATTCATGCTGGATAGCATGGAAGGCTTGACGGCCCTCCGGGCAGTTGAGGAGCCCAATGGTAAGACTGCGTCTCCTGTGCAGCTCACATCCTGCCAGTCACGATGCTGTTGTTTCTCGGTGCTATGACAGCAGGCATGCACCAGCACCGTGCCAAACCGTCATGTGTTTCCTGTGACGCACAGGAATTTTCTCTGGCGGGTGCAGTATTAAGATTAGACCATGCCGCTAGCCTGTTGTAGAGGTCACAGGTCTCCTAATCGCGCATTCCAGCTGACCTTACTTAGCCATCCACTGCTCCAGTCTTGACGTTTGCAGGAGGAGGAAGCACGTCACCCTTTCTTCATAGCTCCTTAGGATGTTCCATGCACCATGGGCTCTCTCGCTGCTCCCCCAATTCAGCATTTGCGCAGCCCACCACTATGCTGCTAGTCCATAGAAAACCCTCTCTCAGTGTCACCGCCCACCATCATCGCTGGCCTCTTGCTCCCTCTGCTGTGGATCTCCAGATCCAGTCAGCACTGCCATCATTCTTTCCTAGGCCGCTGATGCAGTCGTACTCACCATCTTTCCCAGCATACATTTCTGTAGTCTCTACATTCTGGTGTAGGTCTTTGGCTGTCAGCTACTCGATCCTTGTCCTGCCAAAGGCAGTTTGCGCTATACACTTAGGTTTCAGGGCCAGGGAGGTGCTGTTGGTGCTGGACAGACCCCCAATGATGTCTGGCTAGTGCGGAGAAGACTTGACACATGCCCCACTTTTTGTCATACCAGGCCACCCCCACCCACCACCCCATATCCCTCAAACTGCTTTTTTTGTTCAGCACTTTACCAGCCAGGATAGACTTTGTCACAAGCCGGCAGGATGTAAAAGAAGTCAGTTCTAAAGAAGCTTTTTTTCGACCGCAGTGTCAGTGATGTTTTTGAGACAGGACTGAGACCAGCTGTCATGGAACTATTGAGTACCTTTGCAATGCATGTGGCAGAAGAATGCTTCAATCTTCATAGATAAAGCTGGAAGAGTATCCTCCTGGCTACAAGTGGACTTCAAACAGTGCAGCAGATTGAAGCAATAAGACATAGGAATTTCTTGAAGATGAAACACTGACGTTACCATACCTGGGTGGAACTTGAAGTGACTTACGAATCTCAATCATTTTTTTGATAAAAAATACTACTTGAAAGCATCTGCCCCAATGCATGGCACTTCAGCACTGTGGCTGGTGAGAGAACATTTTGCACAATTTGGGACAGTTCCTGCAGTGTGATCACAGTTGTAGTAATGTACTGCACAGAATAGACAGGGTGAACATTTTCCCCCCCTCAACTTGCTTTTCTGCTCCTTGTTCAGACAGAATAAACAGGATGAGTATTTTTTACCTATCAACCTGCTTTCTACGCTCTGTTGAGACCTCCTTCCACAAAGATAAATAATTAGCATTCTTGGTAAATAGCCAGATGGTTTCCCGAAAACTACTAGTGCCTTTTGGAACAAGGAAGTGTTCCTTTGGAATTTCAATGGTAAGGCCCAGAAGTCATGTAACCACATACCTCTTTTGGTATTCTTATAAACTGATTAACAAATTCCAGAGACAGAATAGATTTATTCTAGCACTTTTGAGAAGGAAGTTTTGAAAGCCATGGGAGGTACTTTTACTGTGACAGGGGAGTTCATCATCATCATCATCGTCTTTAATCAGTTAGTTAAAACCATAAAAGATACATACAGTCCAAATAAAATGCATAAAATATGGAACATTCATCAGTAGCAGCCGAAAACCATATTTACACTTCTTATATAACACCAGGTTATTTAAAATGTAACTCGTATAGGCACATAATGTACAATAAGATCACTTCATAAAGTTACCATAAATACATGAGTCAGTCCTCCCCTACTTTTTCGAATTACTCTAATTAAAAACCTTGCTACATTAAAGGAAACATATTCATTGGGTAACATTTGTAAAAACATAAAAGCTAGTCTAGCCTGCATAAACATCAGCCATTTCAGCAGTGGGAGAAAAAATTGTCTATGGCGATCATGAAAGAAGTCACAAAACATAGGTATTTTGGACTGAACAATTGTCACAGCAACATGGAGTTCAATTATCAACAGTATTCCATCCTTTTGGGTCAGCTAAAAGCCAATGCAGTTGATTCAACCGAAAACGTGCCAGCAGAAAACGATGTTGCACTTTAGTGACAAACGTAAGCTAAGCTTCAATGCACCCAAATGTAGAGATTATAGTATATGCATAAACTGTACGCTTAACTAATTACCCACGTTCTCTATCAGCCTGAGATCTAGCATAGAACTGTTTTTTAGCCCAGAGCATATCTCCTTTACTCATGTTTTCTGGGTGGTCATACAGCTCAGGAAGTCCCAGCTCCCTACAGGTGGTTCTAATGTACTTCAGCGAAGGGATACATTTGGCCTCAGTCAAATACATGCAGTCCCTAAAAATGACCTTGTTTAGCTCCAGTTCGGGATTTGTCCAAACTGAAATCCATCTTAACAAGGGGCGAATAACCAGTATGTCGGGAATGTAGACCACCCTTAGCTCTTCGTGAACGACAAAAGAAGTAGTGGATTAAGGCACTGCCAAGAGGCGTCTTAAACATTTTTTCTCAATGGTTTGGAGATCAGGGTTTTTTTATAGGCCCACACATCAGTCCCATACAAAACCAGGGAGATGCATTTTGATTGAGTAAGGTCCTTGATCGGTATCTCCCATACAGCTAGGAACATCAAACACAGAAACCCCTGTCCTAGCAAAAGCATTTCTTTTAGCTCTCAGGAAGGACACCAAGAACCCTTCTCATCAAAAGCACTCCCAGATATGGGAAGGTATTCCATAGAAATCCCAGCCCCCTCAAAACTATAGGTTATCTTCCTCCTGACACCTCTTCCGACCACCATAAAACTGACAAAAGCATTCAGCATTTTTTACAAGCTGACCGCAGTTCTAGATATTAGGACTGCGTCATCGGCATACAACAGGTTGGTACTGCATGTGGGCGCGTGCAGGGTCTCCCCTAAATCATTAATGTAAAAGGTGAATAACACTGGGGCCAATATGCAGCCCTGCCTTATACTACGATGAACCGTAAAGGGGGTTGTAGTATCTCCATCTTGAGTATATCTAATCACTGCCTCTAGGTCAGAGTGCAAAGATAATTTACTCCTGTTGACCATATCTAAAGCCGAAGACAGGTCCATAAACGCCATATATATGCAGCCCTGTTTGGCTATAGTATACTTATCTATGACCTGCTGTAAATGTAAACATTGGTCCAGGGTGCTTCCCAAGCTCTAAAGCCATATTGTAGGTCGCTCAGGATTTTATTATCCTCTAGCCATGCAGACAACCTTGAAAGAATAACCTGACCCATGATCTTGAATGTTCATTACACTTTGTGCGTAAATCAGGCTTTTTCTTTGCCCCAGTTACAAGGTTGCGCAAAACATCACCGACATCAATTACTTTTGATGGGATCTCTGCTTGATGGACTTCTTTTGTACTATTATCCATTTTTCGATGTGGACATTGCTTCTGTGTTACCGTAATCATTTGAGATAATTGAAGTACTCCAAGATTCTCATGAAGAGTAACTTCTCTGGAACGTGATTCTATTTTTACGACGGGTTGTGAACACAAAATTAAGACTATACCAACCGTGCCACCACCTCTCTAACATTTAAAAAGTCAAAGATTGACAAAACTGTGTTTCTTCTGGATATCTCAACAGGAATTAAGATTGTGAAACATATCACCATTTTGTGGATTACAACTCTTGTTTCATTCAATTGTATCATTGTATTATCAGGATTGTGCTAAGAATCAAACAAAACCATGTTTAAGTAATTATGGTCCATACTGTCGGGACACTACATTTATTTGGAGAGTGCTTTGGTTCTTCATAGTGTATCTACCCACAAAGCACGATGGGATTGAGAACATACGTGGTTAAACCATCGAAATTCAGCAGCTAGTCCCTCTGGTTTAGTCTTTCCTAAACTAAAATAACCCCAAATAAACTCACAATTATGAAATGCTAACAATATACCATCCTGTACAAAAGATGCGCCATACACATAAAAATGTCCCGATGACAAGTTGCGTCAAGATTAGCCATAAGCTTCAGATGCTCTATTTTGGACCATTTGAGTCTACAGCCCTAATCAACTGGCTTGAGCCCCTACCCTACCAAGCCTTTGTCAATTTGGTTAGTCTTCCATAAATTACAAATGAAAGTTAAACGCAGCTGGTTGTGATCGCTGAGATGACTCCATACAGCTTCATACTAGGCAACAAAGTGAATCAAATTGGGGAAAGAAGAATATAATCCACTGTAGACTTAAAATCCCGCCCAACAAAGGTATGAACAATCAAATCCGGACTAATGCTGTCATTTAAATGAGTTAACAATTGTAGATTATTGTCAGCCAAAATATTACCCACAAGTTCACTCGGCCACGTATGTCTGAAATGACCAGAACCATCAGCAAACAATTCATCTCTTGGTACAAGGCTCCAAGCATAGGTGTATTTTAAAATCTCACAGCACAATCACACCTAATGGGGCTTGTTGCTTGCCCAAAAAATCAGCTAAGATTCAATTAACTGCCATCAAGTGTTCATTCAGAGTATAATGGGAATGAGAGTTGTTAAAAATGTATAACTAAAAGGCTAGGTGAGGATGTAAACAATAGAATAACAGTCAGAAGCAACTGAGAGCGTCTGAACCGGGGCAGTTTTACAATGGATGTCTAAAGAAATCAAAATGACAAGACCACCCTTTGCTCTTCCTCTAACTGATGGGATAGCTGGCATAAAAAAGGAACAATACCTGTCAAGATAAAGAGTCAGACCAGTATCCCATGTTTCCTGAAAGCCCAACAATTTGCTATTCTCTCAGAAAACTCAGTCACTTCTCATCTAGTAGCTTACTCGCTAAACCTGCCACATTCCAACTGACGACCTTAAAAAGAGGGTCTGATGACGTGATATGAGTGGAAGGGATTTCAGAAGCAGAGCCCGCAGATGCACCTTGAGTACGGTAAGCACAAATACAAGGACTGTGTAATTAGTTGTTGCAATTCAAGAGACTTGGGGGGCTAAATCTATTCTGGAGCATAATGGGCTCACCCCAGTATTGCCACAGCCATGCCAATCCCAAGAGGTTACCTTCTCCCTTACCATATAAGAAGCGTTTGGAGAGTATAAAAAAACAAGTGGATAGACTTCAATGCCAGATGTGAGGGCGTTAATCTGCGCAAAAGGAGAGTTAAAAAAAAAGCTATATGCACTATTGAAACGTAAAGGGCTGTACCTGTGGTTAGAGTGACAGATTAGAAGAGAGCACCACAAAAAAATGAGAACACGGAATTCATAGAATGTTCATGAAACTAAATGTGTAGGTCTCTCAAAAGCAGTTAATCAAGTCAATGCTCGAAAGCACGCATAGATAATGTGGAAAATCCTTCAGATCCAGAGCTGTAGGATGAGATGTGCAGTCCCACAATGTGCTTATGTCCAGGTGGCAATGGGAGGCATTAAGTGGCTACCTTCACATCAGTTCATAGAGTTGGTCAAGGCCAGGTGCAACTGGTCTTTGAGGGTGTTAGCATAATGCGAGCATTGAAAGAGATGATCAGCAGGAAAAGTTAACAAAATTCTTGAGGATACATGTTCTGGGTTTTGTGAGAGGCACCTAGGGAGATTTTCAATGAAGAACTATGGATGATAGCAAACCCACTACATCACGTCAGAAAAACAGGTTTCAGTGATAAAAAGAAAGATATTTTTGTGTCACTCCTATGCATCACACAGGTCAGCAAGAGGAGGGATTATATATCCAAGTATTAAATTGAATTTAGAATTTGCTGTTTCCCACTCCCTTTTATTATGGCCAGTCTGCTTTCCAGTTTTGCAAAGCACAACGGTGCAGTAACGCTAGAAAAAGTCATTTAGCAGTAACACTAATTGTGCATTTTGAAATCTGCTATAGAATCACAGACTCACAGAAAGATGGGCTTCCATCAAGGAAATACCTTACAAAGTTGTGTTGTGGTCAGTTGCTTGTGACTCTGTAAGACATAGTCACACAAGATAAACATGTGTTTGAGGAATTCACCCTTTAGCATTGATTATTAAATCACCCAACACATAATGCCCATTAACATCATGATAATATTTCCTAACAAGTGGAAGGGGAAACCAAGTTACAATACAAAATGAAATTAAGTGATGCCATCATATTTAAACATGGCCAGTACCTTGCAACGTAGGACTGCACCAATAATGATCAGAGCATGTTACCGAAGTATACAGCAATTGTCTATGTGGTAAGCATAGCAGAAAAATCTGCACACATGATAGTTCCAGTTCTCTCTAGAACTAATTTCGCTCATAAGGTACCGTATGATACTTTATATTAGATGTAATAAAACTTGGACTGGGTTGTCACAAAGATTTATACTGCTCTACTGTCCAAGGCGAAGTAACAATTTTACCACTGTAATGTGGTAACAATGCCACATTTGTTGCTTATAAGTAGGCTATCCTGTTTGCAGTGTTTATGTTTTTGTGGATTTTAGTAGTGTTTTCTCATTGTTTTCCAAACCTTTTGAAATAAAAACCAAAACTGTTATTTTCCAGTGTTTACAAACCACTTTGTTTTTATCAGTGATTGTTATACAGCACATGATAGAAATTGGGTTACTGGTTGATTGGGGTGTGAGCCCTGGTCAAGCAGCAACCACAATCCTAGTCAGGGTAAGGCACAAGCAAAGAAAACAAGTTACTTACCTGTAACTTTAGTTCTCCAGTATTGGAAACTTCATAGATTCACATGCTTGAATCATTCCCGTCGTCGAGATGGGATTCCCCGGTGTATATATAAAAATAGTAGTACAAATCACTACAAATCAGAAACTAGGCCTAGGCCGATTCTAGTTTTGAAACATATCCACCTCTTTTTGTAAAAGAGACCAAATAAAATCAACAACCAATCAGATTAGCCTCACCCTGTAGAACCTTCCTGAGAGAACCTCAGACCCTCAGATTTTCGTAGCCGTAGTGCCACACTATAACCATAAAATACAGAAGGTCGAGCTTTCCCAGGGGAGGAGTGTGGGTCGCATGTGAATCTATTAAAGTTTCCAACACCGGAGAACTAAAGTTACAGGTAAGTAACTTGTTTTCTTACTCCAGTATTGGAACTTTCATAGATTCCCATGCTTGAATCAGAGTAGCTAGCAGTCATGAGCATATTTCTTTGCGTGTATCAAATTCAACTGATACCAACAATGCATCAATAAGATTAAGGTAAACAATAAATATCAAGCATATATCAGTTTAGACTTTACTGATTCTTTTTTTTTTTTTAGCAGAGAAAGATGATAATCTCAAATTTCAAGTGTCAATAACATATATATGCATGCATTCAGAAATAAGCACCCATATTAAAATTCATCAAAGAATGTGCGAAGAAAGTATAAAGGAAAAGGAAGGAGGAATGAGAGGGAAAGCTCATCGCTTATTGAAAGAGGTTCCTCAGGACTGCTTGACCAACTGCAGCGTCGCTGCGCATTGAAGAATCCAAGCAGTAATGCCTCGTGAAGCTATGAGTGCTCTTCCAGGTTGCTGCCCTGCAGATGTCCCGGATAGGTACTCCAGCAAAGAGGCCCGTGGAAGAAGAGATCGCCCTCGTGGAGTGAGCACAGACCTTCCCCTCAAGGGGTTTTCCCGCTGCTTAATGACAATATTTGATAGCGCTTGAAATCCAACGTGCAATCCCCTGCTTGGAAAGGGGAGATCCTTTACGAAGAGCGCGGTAAGCCACAAAGAGCTGATGTGATTTTCTAAGATCCTTAGTTCTCTGAAGATAGAACTTCAGGCAACGTTGAATATCCAATGAGTGAAGAGACCTTTCAGCCAGAGTCGTAGGCTGAGGGAAAAAGGACTTGAGTATCACTGATTCATTTAAATGAAAGTCCAAAGGTACCTTTGGGATGAACTTGGGGTTGCTACGGAGTATAACTGTTTCATTCTAAAATTGAAGGAAGGGCTCCTGAATGGTGAGTGCCTGTAACTAGCTGACCTTCCTAGCTGAAGTCAAGTCTAGAAGAAGAGCCACCTTCAAAGAGAGAAATTTCAAGTCTGTTTTATGTATAGGTTTGAATGGATGCTTCATGAGCTGGGACAAGACCAGATTAAGGTGCCCCAGTGGTGGACGAGGTTTCACTGGAGGGAAGGCTCAAAAAAGGCCTTTCATAAACTGCTTAACTATCCTTGCTGACCAGAGCGAAGGGCCTGAGGATGTTCTCCTGAAGCGAGAAATGGCTGCGAGATGAACTTTAATAGATGAATGAGCCAGACCCGCTTTCGCCAAAGGAAGAATGTAAGGAAGGATTTCATGAGCCGAGGAAGAGAACGGATGAACCTCCGAGTCATGGCACCAGTGGCAAAACCTCTTCCACTTCAGCCTGTAAGTTTTGTTTGTACTTTAAGCACGAGCTTGAGAGAGAATGTCTCTACATTCCGCAGAGAGTCTTACATCGAGAAATTCTCTGTGCTCAGGAGCCACGCCGATAATTGCAAGGATCGGGGATCCAGATGCAACACTTGGCCCCGGGACATTGTCAACAGAGATGGGATCGGTTATAAAGGCACCGGATGCTCCAGGGATAGAAGGAGAAGCTCCATGAACCAGTACTGGCGTGGCCAAGACGGCGCTATTAGAATCATCTTGCATGGTTCCATCTTCATCTTCCTGAGAAGCCTTGGGATCAGCGGGATGGAGAAAAAGCATAAACAAAGGCGCCGGACCATGCCATCGAAAACGCATTCCCAAAGGATACCCGATGGTGATACCAGCTTACGTAGAACTGGCATTTCTTGTTCGCCGAAGTAGCAAAGAGATCTATGGCTGGTCTGCCCCATAGACGAAAAATTTCCTCTAGAGGCTGCTGATCCAAATCCCATTCATGGCTGACTGATTTCAGTCTGCTTAGTGAGTCTGCTGTCTCGTTTAGCGTCCCTGGGAGATGCTCCGCATTTAGTGCATGGCGGTGGTTATTTTCCCCGATCGCGTCTGATCTTTTCTCGCCGCAATATGTGCTATGTGTAAGGCGGTGCACCAACTTACCAGCGCTCTGCATTGGAGGCCCCTGCTCTGTTATAATTGTAACTTCGACTACTACGATCTACAACTGCCCAGTGACTCATCTATGATCTGTGCTGGCAAACGCAACCGATTACAACCGAGTGCAGACTGATCACAAGATGGCGACTAGCATATGTGGTGTTCAGTTCTTATCTGTGCGGTAGTCCCTCACAGCTCTTGCTCCATCATGCTAGCGGGATCCCAGACATCCAAATCAGCGATTCACCCGACGCCTATGTGTCTAATGACCTCCTGTGTAATTAATGCCTTGCAGTGGGGAAGATCTGCAGACTTTGAAACTGTCCTTTCCACCACTCCTCTCACCACTCCTGACCTGGGGGCAAGCTGGAGGATGAGGCAGACAGCACTTCCCAGTAACTCCGTGACCGGTGCTCTCGATGGAACTTTGACGATGCCCCCTGGGCAGATACCATAACTGTCTGTACTTACCGCGGTGCCCCAGCAACCTTGGCCGATACCCGGTGGAGCTGTCCTATGCAGCTATAGAGGAGTTTGGCTCTGGTTCACCCCTCAGCCGTCACCTACCCAGCCGGACATTGGACATTGTTTTCCTCGTCTTCCACCATAACTGTCTGTACTTCCGCGGTGCCCGAGCAGCCTTGGCCGATACCTGGTGGAGCTGTCCTATGCAGCTATAGAGGAGTTTGGCTCTGCTTCACCACTCGGCAGTCACCTACCCAGCCGGACATCGGACATTGTTTTTCTCGTCTTCCCGTTGTGTCTCCCACCTGCATTCCTTACCCCTGTTACCATTCCCCCCTACCTTTCACTCCCCTGAAGACATGTGTACGCGCTAATAACTCATATTATTGTGTAATCTCATGGTTTTTTTCTCCTATGTCAATACTTGGCTATGTAATTATGTAACCTGTAACTCGCTGATCCTTATGTAAAGCGCTCTGATACCTCTGGGTCTAGGCAGCGCTATATAAAACTTTGCAAATAAAATAAAATAAATAGTGCGACTCCATGCAAGATCGCCCATTCCCAGACTGCCTGAGCTTCCACTGATAGCAGACGAAATCTTGTGCCGCCCTGCTTGTTGATATAATGCATGGCCGTAGTATTGTCTGTCCTTATTAAAACCGGTGAATTTCTTATCCTTGGAGGAAAGCCTGCAAGGCCGGGCGAATCGCCCGGAGTTCAAGCAGATTGTTATGTAAAAGACGCTGGTGGTCCAGCCCCCAACCACTTATCTGGAGGTCCTGCAGGGCCGCTGCCCAGCCCTCCAGCGATGCGTCTGTTGTGATCATTTGAGGTGCTGGGGTGACCATGAGGGAGAGACCTTGGAAAATGTTCTCCTGGCGTGTCCACGATTATTTTTATTATTGTAAGATTTGTGTCCCAGCGCAACCAAAGACTTGAGACTGTACGGGTCGGAGGGGAGTTACGCCGGGAAGAGCCAGGTCTTTATGGCTTTGCGCAAGGCAAGATGATTCTGGATCCCTCTGATGGAAGCTGGGAGCGAGTTCCATAGTCTGGCCGCAAGAGTTCTAAAAGAGCGGCCTCCAGCTCTGGCTCTTAAGACTCGGGGAATACAAGCCAGCCCTTGATCAGCTGAGCGTAAAGTACGCAGAGGGACATAGAAGGCTAGCAGATCCGCCAGCCCCAATGGTGCTTGTTGAGTCAGAATTCTGTGAGCCACACATAGCGTTTTAAACTGGATTCTTTTTTCAACTGGCAGCCAGTGTAGTTTAGGTAGAAATTTAGACACTGAGCAAGATTTCGGGAGCGCCAGGAGAATACGGGCGCTGCGTTCTGTATTCTCTGCAGACGCCGAATACTGGACTTACTGGCGCCTAAATAGAGAGAGTTGCCAAAATCTAATCTAGATTAAATCGTGGCCTGGACAATGGTCTGACGAATTTTCGAATCAAAAAAACCAAGTAGAGGTTTTAATCCTCACAGAAGCCCAAAACAGGTCCCTGCTACTGATTTAGATTGGGTGTCAAAGGAGAGACCACTGTCAATCCAAACACCGAGATTCTTAACTGCCTCTTTAGGCGAGGGTGCTGTTTTTAGTCGATCTGGCCAATATTGCTCACACCACATATCACGGTCCCTCCCGAACAGCAGACTTTCTGACTTAGTGGCATTCAGCTGTAGGTAGTTTGAAGCCATCCAGTCCGCGATCACCAACAAATCCTCCTTAAATTTCTCGAGGTTGTGGTTAAATTTCTTAGAGAAGGCAATAACCAATTGGGTGTCGTCAGCGTACAACACCAACGACAACCCTCTACTTTTGGCCACCACTGCTAGGGGTTGGACATATATGTTAAAAAGTAAAGGGCTCAATATTGAGCCTTGTGGCACCCCCTGTTGCAGGGCGAACTCCCGAGAGGGAGCTTCTCTCATTGGCGCCGTCATTGCGATCACATCTTCAAAAGATCCCTCCACCTGGCGCCACTGCAAGTCCAGCTGTTCTTGAAGAGGGCACATTCATAACCTGCAGTGAGGAATCAGAGGAATGCAGGACGAAATGGATCCCAGAAGGGACTTGTAGAGGCGAACTGAAAGTGACCTTCTTTTTCGAAGCAGGTGGGCCACTGACCTTAGCTTTGCTTGCCTTTCCACTGTGGGGAAAGCCTTGTTCTGAGACGTGTCCAATATGGCTCCCAGGAATCTGGCGCCCCTTGAAGGGCACAAATTAGATTTTTCTGCATTAAGGGAAAGACCCAGACTCTTGAACAGCTTTGTACAAGCTGTTACTGACCTCTCGGCTGCCGCCTTGGTAGGCGCCTTTAGCAGCCAGTCGTCCACGTAAGGGAAAACCTGGTGCTGTTGTTTACTTAGAAAAGCTGCCACTGGAGCTAGTATCTTTGTAAAGACTCTTGGTGCCGATCTGAGGCCGAAGGGGAGGACCTTGAATTGAAAGTGTCTCTTGGCTACTGTGAAGCGAAGGAACTTCCTGTGGGATGGATGAATGGGAACATGAAAATATGCATCCTCTAGATCTAGAGTGGCCATGAAATCTACTGAATTTAAAAGATGAAGAAATGTCCTGTAAGGAGACCATTCGAAACAACTGTTTGATGAGATAGGTGTTGAGCTCCCTCAGATCTATAATAGTCTTGTGAACCAGAAAGAACCGGGAGTAGAACCCCTTTCCCCTCTGCGAGATGGGGACCGGTTCTATCGCCTCTTTCTGCAGCATTGTTGGACCTCTAAATGCAGGAGACGAAGATGTTTTGTTGCTGTGGCGAGAGGGGGCTTGGTTGGAGGAGGATGGACAAACTCCAATGTGTGGGCAAATTGGATGATATTGAGAACTCAACGATCCAATGTTATTCGTTGCCATTCTTGGGAGTATTGCGATATCCTGCCCCCCCACAAGTGTTACATGAGGGGGAGGAACAGTAGACAGAGCCAGGCAGCCGCTATTGGCGCTTAGAGGACTCCTTCCCCTGGCGTCATGCTCTTCCTTGGTTCGTGGATCTTAAATAAGATGAGGACTGACCCTGCCACTGGTGATACTGTGGATGGTAGGACTGCGAGGCAGGCGTATAAGAGGAGTAACGGTATTGCTGGTATCCTCCTCTGTATGAGGGAAGACCTCAACCTCTTGCACCCCGAAAGGGGATCTTGCGGTATTGCAGCATCCCTAACGAACGTGCAGTGTCTGTCTTTTTTAATGTCCTGGAGCGCATCATCTATATGTTTGCCGAAGAGCGCTTCACCATCAAAGGGAAGATCTAAAATCTTGTTTTGAACCGCTGGTCTGAACCTGGTAGCACGGAGCCATCCTTGGTGTTGTAGGACTGCCGCTCCAGCCAGGGAACGGAACGCAGTTGTTGCAATATCCATTGTGCAGTCGATTACCTCCGATGAAGCCCTCTCTCCTTCGTGGAGAATCATTTGAGCTTCGGACTTGCTGTCCTCAGGCAGTTGGCCTAAATAGGGGGAGAGGTCACACCACATCTGGCGGTGGTAGTGCCCTAAGATGGCTAAAGCATTAGCTGCTTTGACAAGCAGGCTGGACATTGATGAGAACCTCTTGCCAGCATTGTCCAAGCGGCTGCCTTCTTTATCAGGAGGCGTTGTTAAGGGTGCCGTTGGATTTCTAGATTTCCTCTGTGCTGCCTGGAAAATAACTGAGTCCGGCTTTGGTTGTCTCCCCAGGCAAGCCGGGCTGTCCTCCGGGGCCTTGTATTTCTTTTCTAAAGGAGGAAGCACCGGGACCACCGTAGCTCGGGTCTTCATAACCTTGAGCCCCTCTTCCCTAATGTGACTAACAATAGGGATTGTCCTCACCGAACTTTTAAAAGGCATTTTAAAGTCGTACAAGAAACATTCCAACTGCACTGATGGCATAGGCAGATCGAACCTTTTAGCTGCCCTCTCCAACAAATTATGGAAACCACCAATGTCCCCAGGCGTAGAATCCACTGGCACCGGAGAAGAAGAGGCAGGAGAAGGGATTATGTAATCATCCCATTCCCTATCTGGATCCGGGAGATCAGTTTGACCCTGGTCCTCATCCGAGGTGTCATCCTGGACTGGAGGAACTGAAGGTGGTGGATCCACTATCAATTGCAGTGGAGGTTATGGCAGTCGAGGCGTGGAAGGCCCCGCTGGCGGAAGAGAGGGAACTGAAACAAGCTCCTGTACCAGAGATGCCGTTGGAAACCTCTTTTTATAGTCAGAAAGCATGAACTGTAAGTCCGAAATCAAGGAGGACGGCATACAGACCATTTCCTCCTGATAACCTCCAAGATAGTCTTGAGGAGGATCATACTCCTGCTCGTCATCATACCCATCCTCAGAATCCAAGTCCTGGCACTTAACATGCAGTTCAGAAGGGCTATATGCATAGCAATACGGACCTTCTTCTTCCTCCTCCTCCTCCTCCTCTAGGACGTGGGTAGGCAGCAGAGGAGTCACTTTGCTTGGGGAAGTGATCTCCTGAGTAATGTGCCGTTTTCTGATGGTTACAGCAGAAATTGTATCCGTCGTCGAGGTCGTCAACTGTGTTGTCGACGATGTAAATGTAATCGTCAGCCCCGTCGACGTTACTGTCGTCATGACCGTTGACGTTGTAGCCGTCGTCATCATAACCGCGGCAGACGTCATCCTCATCGTCGAAGTTGTCGATGACATCTTCGACGTGACTGATGACGCCGCATCAGACTTCACCACCGTCGACGATGAAGACTGCACCGTAGGAGAAGGTAAGGAGACTCGTCGATGATCCCGTCGTCGGAGTCAAAGACGAATGAGGAGATTTTACCTTCTCGCTGTGTGTCAACGAAGACGATGATGGTTTCTTCGTCGACGCTGTCATCGGCAGCGTCGTCGAGGCGGAATTTTCTTTACATGTTTTTCCTCAGAGGGAACAGAAGAGGGCTTTTTTAAGTCCTTTTTTCTGTGAGGAGGAGAAGATGGAGGAACAGAGCTCGACTTCCTCACTGCAGTCTCTCCAGTAGAAAGTCCTTCCCTCTCATTTACACCTCGGTGAGGAGATTTGTTTTGACTTTGCCTGTCAGACCCATGAGAGGTCTTTTTAGAGGCTTTCCCAGGACAGTCTTCAGAAGAAAAAGGGTCTGATCTCCCCCTTTTTAGAGATCTTCTAGAAGACGCAGCTGATGAGGCCCCATCTCTGTCGTCACTGGAGATAGGCTCCCTCCTGGATTTTAACTTCTGGAGCCAGGTCAGGAGACAACCCTCACGGTCCCTCAAGGTTTTGGTAGGAAAAGTACGGCATACCTTGCGATCCTTGGCCTTATGATCTGGATACAGGCAATAGTTGCAGTCCTTGTGAGGGTCATCCACATAAAGCCTCTTTTTATAGTAGGTGGCACAAGCTCTAAAAAGGCCTTTTTCCTCCTTCTCTGACATGTTGAATAAAGGTGAAGAACAAAGTTGAAAAAAAAGCTCTTGAAAAAAACTCAAGGAATAGACGTAACAATGAAAAAACTGGGCAGAGCTCAGTGGAGACTCCCTAGCACAACGTGCGGTAGAAAATCTGAGGGTCTGAGGTTCTCTCAGGAAGGTTCTACAGGGTGAGGCTAATCTGATTGGTTGTTGATTTTATTTGGTCTCTTTTACAAAAAGAGGTGAAGATGTTACAAAACTAGAATGGGCCCAAGCCTAGTTTCTGATTTGTAGTGATTTGTACTACTATTTTTATATATACCGGGGACTCCCATCTCGACAACGGGGAATGATTCAAGCATGGGAATCTATGAAAGTTCCAATACTGGAGTAACCCCAGATTAACCTGTCCTCAACCCTCTGGTAGCTTGACACAGAGCATTCAGGCTTAACTTAGAGGTAATGTGTAAAGTATTTGTGAAACACTTCAAACAGTAAAACTGGGGAGAGCTGGTTGCACCAGACTGAGACAAAGTCAAACGTTTAGGCCGACTGCGATGGAGCCTGGGCCGGCTACAGGGACCTAGTTAGGCCTGCTGAATAGAGTACCTTATATCTTGGTTGTAGAGAGTTGCCTGGATATGCGTGGAAGATGCGCCGTGTAGCCAGAACAATGCATTGGCTCGTAGATACGGCGAGGCTGCGGTGTAAGGTACTGTTGCATCGTCGTCAAGGATCCTGCTGATGGGGCTTGCGATGTGAAGTCCGGAGTTGGGATGCGGCACACAGCTGGCGATGCATTGGTTCCGAGGAGCTGCGAGGCTGCGATGCAGAGTCCATCGATGAGAGATGTGAGGACCTGGGGTGTGGAGGCACTAAGTTGTCAGGACAAAGCTTTGGTTCCGAGGACTGCAGGGGTAAGATCGGCCTTTGCGACAGGTCCAATCCACAGTGGAGATGCATTGATTTTGCTTGGGGATGCACCGGTCTGGTGCAGGGGAAGCGTCGGTTCTGCTCGGAGATGCGCAGTTCAGCAGAGAAGATGCGTCTGTTCTGCTGGCAAGCACCTTAGGCCTACTTCCAAAGGTCCAGGACTGGGGAGGCATGAGCTGGCAGGGTAGACTCACAGATGGCAGAGTCCAGGTGCGGGTGCAAGGTTGTTGGAAGCCTGTTATGTCCCGGAAGCTTCAGATCAGGAGGCCGGCCAACTAGTCCTTGGAGACACTCTAGGTTCTGGGGACAAGAGAGGTTCAGTCATTCATACCCAGGCAAGAGGGCAGCAGGTAGTAGGTCAGTATAGCAAAGCAGGAGTCCAGCAGAGTGGCAGTCCTTCCTGGCATAGTATTTACATGTCCCGAAGTGTACTGAAGCGGTGGTGTCTAAGGTCCTTCTTTTATACACAGTTGTGCCTATGAGGTCGGGAGAAACTTCTAGAAGCATACCTTTGAAGTGTATAGATGACCTGCTTTCCCTGCCCTGGCTCCAGACTAACTACAGGGGGCATGCAACCCTTTGTGTGGAGACAGGACACAGCCTATTCAGGTGTATGTGAGACTGGGACCAGCTTTTCCCTCCTATCCTGCCAGTGATTGCCCATTCCGTTACACCTAAAGTCCCATTGTGTGTGGCTGTCTAGTAGGAATACACAAAGCCCAACTGCCAACTATACCCAGTCTTGTGAACAAAGACAGGCTGCAGGCACCAAGTGGCTATAGCAAGAACAAATCTACTTTTTAAAAGTGGCATTTTCAGAATTGCAATTTAAAATCCAAATGCACCATAAGTTAGGATTTTAAATTGTGAATCCAGAGACATCAAACTTGAAGGGGTATCTCTTTCCATTTGGAAATTACACTTATAAAATATAATAAGGAAACTCCAATGTTTTCCTATGGAAGAGAGAGGCCTTGCAGTAGAAAAAATGAATTTAAGAGCTTTTCACTACCAGGATATGCAAACTTAAAAGTACGTGTTCAACTTTTTAGGTTCACTGCACCTTGGGTCCCAGGGCCTATCTTAGGAGTGACTTGCACATATTAAAAAGGAAGGTTTGGGCCTGGCAAAGGGTTTATCTTGCCAGGTCGACATAGCAGTTTAAACTGCACACAAAGTCTCTGCAATAGCAGTCCTGATACATATTTGAAGGGCTACTTAAGTGGGTGGCACTACCAGTGCTGCAGGCCCACTAGTAGAATTTAATTTACAGACCCTGGGCACACGTAGTGCACTTTACTAGGGACTTATAAGTAAATTAAATATGGCAATTAGGTATGAGACAATATTACCATGTTTTAAGGAAAGAGCACAAGCACTTTAGCACTGGTTAGTAGTGGTAAAGTGTGCAGAGCCCTAAGGCCAGCAAAAATGAAGTCAGCAAAAACAGGAGGTCAAAAGGCAAAAAGTTAGGTGAAAACCATGCCAAGGATGCCATGTCTAACAGCACATATCTAACTTAAAGTAGAAGGAATGCAGGATATGTAATGTCTTCCCTATTGCAGTCTGTCCAATGGACTTATGTGAGACTGTTTTAAGCACAGAAAGCCTGTGTATTTCAATTTCACTCCCACTCATCTCATTATCCTTGTTCACATCTCAATACTTCTCACTCTCACTTTTTCAGGATTCTCTCTGATTTAACGAACTGTATATGGATAAAAAAGTAAGAGTGGTATATTTAAATGTTTAGTAAACAAATTCCTAGACACAGTTGAGGGTCATTTACCTACTCTTTACTGAATATTATGACATTGTATGGGTGGTCAACCCTGCCAACAGCACAGCACCTTGTGAAATCTTTAACATTTTGAATTGCACCTGATTAATTTGTTGCCCTACATTCTAAGACACCTGCAACTAGATGCTTTAAGCATGCTCACCACTGCTTTTCTGCACTATGTTAGGATGGTGCTACTGTTATATTAACATTCATAGCTGCCAATGGTTTCCATGGCACACGTCTCACTTTAAGTCAGTCCTGACCTTACAGCACACATCACATTGTATTCTGGGACTTGAAATTTTGCTGTTGACATGTAACTTTGGACTCAAAAACCCCAACAGTAATGTGCAGTTGGTTAAAAAGCCAGGATTAGCTGAAGGAATTACACATACAAATGGGACACCCTGTAGGTAAGCATTTTTGTATGTATGTGGAATGTCTTGTGTGCTGTTTTCACTGCTATCCCATGTGCATGGTGAGAGCACTCTTAACAGGTACCTGTTACTACACCTTGCATTGAATGTGTAAAGCCTGGGGTGTTTGGCAGGTGACCTGCTATCATTATTGACTTGTTAGAAAAGGGGGTGATGTATCAAAGGGTTTTACTCATTTTATGACCGGGCAAATGTAATAGTACATATTGGTCAACATTCTTATGAGCCAGCACTTTCACCAGTCAGTGAAATAATTAAACACTACCAAAAGATCAAATATGATTTCAATATTCCCAGATTCTCTACATTCGATAAGATTAGATCAGGCCTAAAACATGTTTCTAAGCCCTCCATCTTTAATCCAAACACACACAAACGGAGAAAACAAATGAAGAGGAAACAATAGTTTAGTACCACTCCTAAACAACAAAAACTCAAGCAGAATAATCTTAGATCTGACTTTCTTGCTACTACCTTGTATAACAAAGTTACATTATGTTGGCTGCTTCAGAAAGAAAGACGTATTACTCATTCTCCTTCACTTTCTTTTCTTTGAATGGAATTTTAGTTTGGAGTTGTGCAGGTGTTTATCAATGTTTATATGTTTACACTTATGAGGGCTGTTTCCCTTTTGGTGGGGTTTTATTGGTTCAAACGTAAAACAGGATAGCCTAGTTATAAGAACAGTAATACCGATAAATGAAAAACTAAAGCCTGCCCTGGCACTTATTGTACTGTATGAGAGAGGTAAGTGCATAGACTTGAGACAGTATTACCTGGTCAGGCCTGCTGCCGTCCTCAGCATAGATCCTTGGGTCAGCACCATACTGTAGTAGCATTTGAACAGCAGCTATGTGCGCCCCAAAAGCTGCACGGTAAAGAGGCGTCCGGCCAAAAACACCCTCAAACAGAGAAAAGAAAATAAGGAAATGAAGGTGGTATGCAAACAGGTCAAGACATTTCTAGTTCAAGGCATAGTGAAATTTTTGGCAAACTCTGTTCTATTCAGTTACTGAGAAGTTCTGATTTGGTGCCTCTAGAACAAGATGGAAGGTAGCAAGACTGCTGTAAAATGCATTTCCTCCTTCAGTAGGAAGGGTTTTGGACCAGATACAGTCTGAGAAGCAATAAAGATTAGAAAAGGATGCAAGATAGTGCATCAATAGTAGAAAACGTGGCAACTAAAATGGTTACTGGGAAAGACAAACAGGGTTTTCAAGATGACTTAACACACTTATGCCCAGTAAAAGGGCTTATGCTCGGAGTCTTCGTAATGGGTGGAGTTAATGAATCAAACATCTGACAGGTATATCATAACAATGCATCTCTGCCTGTCTGAACTTTCGGAAAGTGTCCACGAAAGGGAATAAGTAAAAGCTTACCAGGATTATTTCCATTAGTAGCTTCTCTCAAACACTTAAACTCTAACCTAGCACCCAAAAAGGAAAGGTAACACAACCATAAACAAGCATTGGCATAGCCAATAGGTCTCGCTTTTGGGGCGTTATAAGTGTTTAGACAGAGCTATTGGCTTTGTTAACGTTTTTAATATGTGTTGTAGAGCCTTGTGAATGCTGTGCAGCATGTTGAAAATGTATAAGTTATCATAAAAAAAGAATTATAACTATTACTGTCACCTTATATCTAACTGAAAAAACATTATATACAACTGAAGTATTGTACTAAAAACCTAAATTAATACATAAAATGAGTTCTAGTTTATTTGTTTATGCAATGCTGTCAATTGTTTGCACTGGGGTGAAAGGAGACACCCACCACATATCTGCACTGTGCAGTGTTGTGAAAGGAAGCACGCGCCACTACTGTGCAGTGGGGTGAAGGAAGCACTTGCCACAGCTGTGTACCGTACAATAGGGGAAAAGGAAGCACGCACCACAGCTGCGCACTGTGCAGAGATGTCAAAGGTAGCACGCACCACAGCTGCGCAGAGATGTGAAAGGAAGCACGCACCACGGTGATGAAAAAATGTGAATGTTAAAAAGTGCGGTCCATTTTTAAGCTGGGTACTGTGCAATGGGGGGGAGGAATCACGCACCACAGCTGTGCACTGTGCAGGGATGTCAAAGGTAGCACGCACCACAGCTGCACAGAGGTGTGAAAGGAAGCGCGCACCGCGGTGCTGAAAAAACATGAATGTTAAAAGGTGCAGTCAATTTTTAAGCTGTGTACTGTGCAATGGGGGAAAGGAAGCACGGACCACAGCTGTGCACTGTGCAGAGATGTCAAAGGTAGCACACACCACAGTTACGCAGAGGTGTGAAAGGAAGCACGCACCACAGCTAAGCAGAGGCATTATTTAGCAGCTGGTGCCAGCAAGCAAGCACAAAAAGCAAGTGCTAATAATTAAGTGCTCATGTGTGCACCAGCACACACCGGTTCAAATCAACCCAGCAAGTGCCTGCGTTACGCTCCTGGATCGAGCAAGCACCAAAAGCAATGTGGGGAAAGGAAACAAGCACCACAGCCATGCACTATGTAGCGATGTCAAAGGTAGCACACACCACAGTTGCGCAGAGGTGTAAAAGGAAGCACACACCACGGTGATGAAAAAACGCTAATGTTAAAAGGTGCGGTCAATTTTTAAGATGGTACCGAAAAAGAGGTGACTATAGAGGCCAACTACAGAGTACAGCAAATGTCTTGACAATAACATACTAATACAAAGATAACGGTGCAGGAAGAGAGTGCTGACATAGATGAAATGCGAGTGCTGGAAAGAAAAAGCGCACTCTTGTGGCGGTGGGGTCTATCCCTTGACCGGGGTGGAGGGGACGCGCCTTGTTAGTATCTTATTGTCATGAATGCGAGTGCTGGAAAAGAGGCGCGCACTCCTGTGGCGGTGGGGTCTGTCCCTTGGCCGGGGTGGAGGGGACGCACCTTGTAAGGAAAGCTGCAAGGTCTTGAAAAGAAACATGCTCCACAACAGATGGCACACTGCACGCCGCTGCTCGCTCCCGACAGCTGTGGGTGTAAACATTTTCAGAAAAGGTGGGACATGCACCCGCCTTTGGCCCAATTGCGTGCTTTCATTTTTGAAAGCCACACGCAAAGGCCAATAGCATGTGTTGAAAATTGAACACCACACGCACAAGTTTGCAGAAAGTCTGAAGTGATTCCAAGAGGCCTTCTCCTAGAGCAGCACATGCTCGCTGTACTAGGCTCGACCTAAAAAGGGTGCTCAAGTCTGCAGAAACTGAGTACTGGGAATAAAATTCTAAATGCATGGGACTGTACACCTGAACTGGTTGATAGACAGTTGTTGGTTGGTGCTCACAGTTCTAGTAGAGGGTTCCATCTAAGAACTGACAACATGACTAAGTCAAGGTTTTTGGGTTGACTGTCACCCAGGGGTAAAAATGATTTTCAAATGCTGTATCTTGGTTGATATTTTCTGACCTAGAGAGCACCTGTTGACCCAGAGGCACTGCTTGGGTGGTATGTCACCCACTGGGTATCAAGAAGCTATAGTTATCAAATCCTGGATTCACGACCTTCACTCAGTTTGATATATAATATTTAAAGTCAACCAAGTTCAACTCCGTGATTACTTCCATGCAACTGCCTCTCAGTTCACTGGTGGGTTTAGACACTCAATAAGTCATCATGCATGCAGTGTATAGCCCATCCTTGCATGCATGCATTACATCACCCACCCTTTGATTAATTCTTGCATTTACACACTCACCCAAACAAACACACACACCACACACACAAACAAACAATAATCATTGAAAAAGCATTTTTAGTTCAAGCCAAACCTACTGAATTTGTCAATGTTTGTTAAATTAGTGGGGCATAGTTCATCTGCATTAGCATAGACCGACACAGAGGGCCCAGATACACAAACTGTATGTTGTAGTATGTAAAATGGTACTACAATACTACTACTGTCTTACTACAAAATGCAATTCACAATCTTGGAGGATAAATCTCCACTTCCTCCTCTCCTATATTTTCTACGGGGTGATCCTCACACATGTAAGTTTACTACTGCTACTTTAGCATACAGGGACCTCCATCATCAAGGCAGAGATCTCCCTATGGTAAAGCATAGGGAGAATGTAAAAGTTTTTGTAACTTAAAAAAAAATAGTACGAATATTTTTACGTGAAATATTAAAGTAAATGAATGCTATAGTTTTTTAAATGTTTTTTATAATTAACTTTATTGAGCTTTTAGGGCATGACAGCTGATCACACAGAGCAAAATACAAGTAAAATACATGAGTGACATTGTGGCGGATTTGGGTACATGAGAAGTGCATCATTACCATTTCAAATCGACAGGCCATAATAATCACACCATGTTCCCCATATCCGTGCATGCTATTGGGAGCAGCCAAGTGCCTGGAAGAAGTGGCCTTTCTTAGTGGGCACACCAGTCCACCCCTGCCCACCAAGTCCCAATTGTTAGTGGCTTTTCCCGCTTTCATGTGCATGCCACATCCATTTGGCAACCAAACAGCCCACCCCCAGGAATGCACGTTTAGCTTTGGGGCCCCCACTTCCTCCAGGAGCCCATGCAAAGTCACGCAAGAGGTGAACTCCAGAGAGTGGCCTAGGGCATCAGAAAGTATGTGACCAACCTCTTCCCAAAATGATTGTAGAACTGGACATTACTAGGCAATATGATAGAAGTCTGCCAACAGAAGTGCTCATCGCGCACATGACGCATGTGTACCCAAAGGCGCTTTGGCGTGACATATGTCACATGCAAATAGTTGAACTGGATCATAAACAGCAGGGTTGAGATCGCCACTTCCCTAGGTGCCATGCAAGCCTCCCTCCAGTCTTCTTCTTCTAGAACTCCCACTCAGGTTTCCCATCGCCGCCGAGCTTTGTCAAGGCCATCCGGAGCGTGAATCACCAGCAATCGATAAATCACGGATATTGCCCCTTTACCCAACTTTCCCTGAAAGATCTTTGCCTCCAACGGACTATACTCAGGTAAAGAGTCCTACGAAAGGTCATGGACTAACAGAGCATGGCATAGCTGAAAGTACCAGAAAAACTGTGAGTTATGCAAACAGTGCTTGTTTTTCAGCTCCTAAAAGGATATAATGTCCCCCCCTATAAACATCCACAAGATGGGAGATCCAAAGGCAGTCCCAAGGTAGGAAGCCCTCTAGAGCAGACAGCTGGCTGAGTCATCCCAATGAGCCGGCGATACCAACCAGTGAGGTGAAGAGCTGCCCTCCAACCGGCGAGGAACACCCTGTGCGGGAAGACAAAGTGTTTAATATGCGTGCTCCATATAGGAGATCAAGCATGCCATCCATCCCCAGCGTTCGTATCTCTAACTGATATGCCAGGTCGTCCCATCCCTGTGAACCAGTCATAAACCGGGACCAGATGTCCCGCCGATTAATATAGGTAAATATCTGATAGGCCCAGGCCTCCGTCAAACGGAGACTTACGCAGTGAATGTAATGCTACTCTATGTCGACCCCCTGCCCACACAAATCTGGTAATTTTTACAGTTAAGTAGTGAAACCATTTGCGGGGGATGAAGTATAGATAGTTGCTCAGCACGTAAAAGTAGCGGGGCAGGCATACCATTTTATAGGTTAAATCTCTTTATTTCAAACAATGCCATCAACATTAGTACATGCATCATTTTGTCTTGTGTCCAATATGAACTTTGATTCTTATGATGGCCTTGGTTGACGTACATAGGAAATAAAACTTCCCAAACACCCAAACCGCCCCCCACCCACTCAAACTCAGTTCACATATGGTCTTGTATGTGTGATTCAACATTCAGTGCAGTACGACATCATGACTAGTTATGCACTAGGGTTGGTTTCTGACAGTTGCAGGAGTTGGAGATACTTTGGGCATGTCAGTTCCCTGAAATCTTGCATGAAAAGGGATAGATAAGGGCGCCACAGCTGCCCAAAGGATGCCACTGGTTAGAGAAATTCTCTCCATGCCAAGTATGGTCCACAACCAACTTGTGTGTGGGGGCACTTGTGTTGAGCCCCAGTGGCTAGAACGTTCTGTAACGCATCGCCAAAGCCAGGCCTATTTGTCTGCCCCTTCTATACTTCAGGGGTATGTAAGAGGATTAGGTAGGCCTAACAAGATATAGGAGGGGAATCTGGGGACTTGTGTTTTGAGGTGGGTGTCGAACTCATGAACTACTTGTGTCCAGTATATCTGGATTCGGGGGCACTCCCACAAAATGTGAACTAAGGTTCCTTGAGCTCCACAGCCCCTCCAGCACTCGGCACTTCGTTCCCGGTTCATTCGTATGTAACCTACATGGTGTTAAATACCAATATGAAGTGATTTTAATGAATGTTTCGGTGAGAGAGGTGTTGCAAGAGGCGTATCTCACCCTATAGTATATATCCCCCATTCTCTGTCACTCAACTGCAGGCCTACATCTTGCTCCCACCTGCATTGGCTGGCCTCATATGTGTGTCTATGGCATTGGTTCATAAATGTATATATCTCAGATATAAGCCATTTCCCTGATGAGTGCGTGATCAGCCATTTCTCATATGGTGTAAGATGTCTCTGAATGTTGGATCTGTTCCTCTGGTGTAATAGCCAATGACAGAGTTGTCGATAATGCAGTCTTTCAGATTCAGGGAGGACAAAGTCTGTGTTTAGTTGCGTCTATCATATACCCCATTGAAGGCAGGCAGTTCGCCTCCATAGCGTAAACATTCCTAGGTCGAGTCTGGGTTATCAAACAGTGGTGTCATAGGAGAAGGAAAGGAAGCCAGTCCACAGTTAGTGCTCATTCGATCCCATGCTTCCACGGTCGCTCGTGTGATAGGGGAAAGATAGAGATTACCCGGTCTATGTGCTTTCTTAAGCGGGGGACTTTCCATAGGGAGGTGCCCGCTACTGCCCTATCTTGGAAGAGCCAGTGTTTCTCGGACTTGGGTTGGTGCCACTCTGCAAGTACCACATAGGGGCTGCCCTGTAATATCCAAGGAGATCCAGGATTCCAAGTCCCCCTTCTCGGGGTGGAAGGTAGCTTATCTCTATCCTCATGCAGTGCTTCTTCCCCAGCCAGATAAATTGAAGTAACTCTGACTGAAGTCCCTTAGGTGGGGCAAGTGGTAATGTTTGAAATAAATAAAGTATCTTGGGGAGTATAGTGATTTTGTCTGCCGCTGTCCGGCCCAGCCAAGATATCTGATGATGTTTCCAAAGAGAGAACTCATTTCTAACCTGCCTGTAGAGGGATTGGTAATTTATGGAGGACTTTTGTTGGAGTGTGGGCGCCAGTTTGATCCCCAGGTACGGGAGGGCCGTATTGTTCCACTGGATGGGGTGTTGCGTCCTTAAGTAAGTCGCCAATTCTGAGGATAGAGAGAGCCCCAATGCTTGAGATTTTTCAACATTGACCCGGAAGCCCAACACCAGGCTGAATGCCTCCAGTTCCATCAAGAATGCCGGTAGGGCTGTGGCCAGTTTATCCAGGGTCACTAGCACATTGTTGGATTAGTATGCTGTTCCCCTCCAAAGACAACTCCTGAGATCTGAAGGTCATCTCGTATTCTCTGGGCTAGGGGCTCTATGAAGAGAGCAAACAAAAGGGGTGACAATGTTCAACCCTGTTGTGTGCCCCTGCCAACTGGAAAGGGGTCGGAGGTATGACTGTTGACCCATACCAACACAGTGGGCAAGTGATAGCAATTTAAGACTTGTGTCCTAAATTTGTCGCCTAGACCAAAGTGCACTAGGACTTGTTCCAAGAAAGGCCAGTGCACTCTGTCAAAAGCTTTCGATCGCTAATAACAAAAACCTAAGGAGCTGCCAATGCTGTCCATTATTTAACACATGTTTTATTCATAGTGTAATCATTAAAACATTAACACTGATGACTTTTATTGTCAGATTTAATCACAAATAAATTGAGATCATGAAAATCACATAGTACTACATTATACCACGAACCTAAAACTCATCTTAAAGTGCTATACAAAAATTATTTTGGTGTGCAAATGTAACTTTTTTTGAAAAAGACACAAAAAGACACTTTCTTTTTACAACAAACATTAAAAAAACATCACTCATACCTCATGCCTCAAAAATAAGGTTGACCTTATTTTTTAGGCCAATCATTTCACTCAAATTCAAATAGTGTCTCTTTTTTGAATTGTGTATCAATTTTTCTGATGGCCCTCTTAATGTATTATGAATCAATATTGTTTGTTCAGATATGACTTGTATGAATGGTATGAGTGATGTTTTTTTAATGTTTGTTGTAAAAAGAAAGTGTCTTTTTGTGTCTTTTTCAAAAAAAGTTACATTTGCACACCAAAATAATTTTTGTATAGCACTTTAAGATGAGTTTTAGGTTCGTGGTATAATGTAGTACTATGTGATTTTCATGATCTCAATTTATTTGTGATTAAATCTGACAATAAAAGTCATCAGTGTTAATGTTTTAATGATTACACTATGAATAAAACATGTGTTAAATAATGGACAGCATTGGCAGCTCCTTAGGTTTTTGTTATTATTAGGCTAGGCCTTGCTGCCGATACAGCCAAGACCCGAGATTGTTTTTTCGATCGCTAATAGCATTAGTTCACTTGGGGTCCACGCTGCCTTCTCGATAATGTGTAAAATGCGTTTAGTGTTGTCGCCTGTTTGTCAATTGGGTATACAGCCGGCTTGGTAAAGGAATTGAAAAGCCTGGTAAGAATGGGGGTTAGAGTGTGGCAGAAAGTTTTATAGAAGCCAGAAGGATATCCATCCGGTCCCAGCGATTTTGCAAGTTGTAACCTCTTCAGGGCGTATGTCGTCTTCTAAAGCCTCCACTTGTTCTGAGGTAAGGCGAGATGTGTTCACGTTTTGAAGGTAGGCTAAGCTTTCTACAGGATCTAAACTTTGACTAGAATAGAGCTGCAAGTAACAAAATTGGAAAGTGTCTGCTTTATCCTTGTCATTTATGATATGCCTTTTATCGTAGGCACACCATTTTAAAGAGGGCCACGCGCCCCATGGGGTTTAGTGGGAGTGTGGCCCAGCAGTTGTAGTTATGATCGAGCCGTATGTCCAGACATCGGAAGTTAAGGGCCCAGGCCAGGTCCGACGTGGAAGAAACGTACACCCAGAGATATTTAAAAGAGGTATGGAGAGAGGGAATGTTAGGGCACCAAACCCACCCGAGGTCATTGCTCCTAATCTCTACTAGGCAAGATTTGCCTTCATTAACGTGAAGCCCGGACGCCTCACCGTAGAGCTGGGGAATTTTAAGGCACCAGGGGCCAGAGCACTGTGGGTTACTCAAGAACAAGAGCATATCATCCGTGTAATAAGATACGCGGTCCTCAAGACCAGCTCTCCACTGCCAGCTCTATACATGAGCATCGCACCGTATGAGGCGCTAGAGGCTCCATCCCCAGGGCAAATAGCAGCAGGGACACGGGGAACCTCACGTGCGTACCGCGTTCTATGGGGAAAACTGGAGACAGAACCCCATTCACCCTGACCTGAGCAGTCGGGGATTGGGAGAGGAGCCGAACCATACGGCGAAACCCATCCCCCTGACGAGCCCGATGAAGAACCTCATCCAGGAAATTCCAGGCAATCCCACAACACGATGTCGAACACCTTAATGAATTCTATCAGCAGGAGAGCCAGAGTGCTGTCGAGGTTTGCCACACAGGAAAGCGCCACCTGGACCCTCCTAAAAAAATTACGCGTGCTACAGCCCAACGTAAATCTGCACTGATCCGGGTGTACTAGATAGGGCAAGGCTTTGCCCAGCGGTGCAGCCAGTACTTTGGCTTAAATCTTGATGTAGGTGTTGATCAGCGAGACCGGCCAGTAGGAGGAACACTGATCTCTAGGGAGCCTCTCCTTGGGTAGGACCACGATTGTAGTGCTATCTAGTGTCGGCAGGAAGAACCCCTGCTGCAAAGCCACTACATAGAGATTCAGAAGATGGGGACAGAGGGTCTCGCAGAAGTGTTTAGAAAATATACAGTGGAGCAACCGTCGGGCTCGGCTGTCTTGGCGGCGTGCAATCCCGACACCACGTCACACACCTCCTCAAGTGTTAAAGCCTGGTCCAATTACTGGGCAAAGGTACCCGGCACAGTCGGCAGCGGTATGCTATCTAGAAGGGGGTTGGCGACTTCCTCAGGCAACGGAGGGCATCTCGAGTACAACCACCAACAGAAATCCGCAAAGGTCTCTGCAATCACTGGGATGTCCTCCAGGGGACAGCCTGAGGAGTCCTGAATCACGGAGACCACCCTCTGAGTGGAGGACCTCCAGAACTGCCTGGCCTCTTCTAAAGAGACCTGCCGCAGTGGCAATGGCCATGGCCATGAGATGACAGAACTGCTCGATGTCCTAACATCGAAGAGCAACCTCCTCAAAGGGATCCGGGCTGTTATATATTTATTTTAAATGTAGAACAAAATAAAAAATCTACAGCACTATAAACTTAATTCTGACTTAAATATGTCATTAATTTAAATATAATAAATGAACATTAATATTTAGGATTATAAAGTGTAATGCTGATATGAATGTATAATGTTTTACATATTACAAAAGTTAGGTATACAATTAAAATAATTGATTTTTTTACAGTAATAAAGTTACCTTTAATTGTAATAAAAAGGTTATTAAAATACTTTATCATAAAATATTTATTTTTTAATTATGTTTACATTTTTAACATTAAATTAATTGTATGTATATATACTATTTCAACTTCTCAAATATATGTATTTAATTAATTTAACATTATTTTTATAGGGATCTATTTTAAATTCCTGCATCCATTTGTTTCTAAGGGACGGTGTTGCAGTATTAGTGGTAGACCGTGTGTGGTGCTGGACTTACTATACTCCTTTTTGGCAGTAACTTACACTTGTGAATTTAGCTCCACCCCCTGTTTCAGAGAGTGGAGACATGCTGCTCTACAGTTTTGAGAAACTTTACAATCGTAAATGGAGAACTAGCCAAAGTAGTGGAGTTACTCAAAAGATTAAGAGTAAACTTACACAAGCATCTGTTCCTAAAATGTATTCTGTGATAGGAGGCTGTTGTAAAAATAAATGCTGTTTTAGACAAGGGGAGTCACCATCTTTCCTGATTTATATAGAATTATTGTCTTGTCTGTCATTTGACACAAGTGTTGTATGACCTCTTCTTTCTAAGAACTGTGAAAGTGTCAAGTCCTTCGCCCAGATTATAGCACGAGATTCAGCCAGAGGCGGTCTCACCTACTGCCAGTGCACTTCCAAGATGCTACATTTTGCTCAGTGCTGATAAAGCCAGGTTCAGGAGGAAGGCCGCTACTGCGACGTGTGTTTGCCCTTTGCAGGAAACATTGCCTTCACACCTCTGCTGGTGACTACAGCTCTTGCTGTCAACAAGGTATGCAGAGCGTCTCTAAAAAAACTTTAGACCGCACGTTGCTCTACTTTCCATGCTGTCTTAGTGTAGCACAAGGATGTCAATTTTAGAGTGTCCGTTTTTTAGATGGCATTTTAACCATGTTAGAAATGTTCATTTTATTTTCATTATTTCCAGCAAAGTGCCTTCTTGCTGTTTTTATGAAATTCTGTGTACTTGTTTTACATGTGCAGAGAAACAGGTTTGCTCTGTTGTATTATTTTATGACATACTTTAAACAGGCAATGCTTGTTCTTATGTGTCATGCAGACCCTGAGTTCTTAGATTAATTTATTGAAGACATTTGGAGGAATACCAAAATAATCATTCATTGAATGCACTCACCTGGCTGTTTGGCTGAGCGCCTCTCTCTATAAGAAGTTTGATGGCTTCGGGATGGCCTCCCCCTGATGCCTCAGAGAGCGGTGTATTCCCATTGGCATCAGTGCAGTCCACCATGTTAAGCTGATTTCGGAGGCGCACAGCTTTCCCTCTTTCATCGGATCCAATTCCGTTTTTTGTATCCAGGTCTGACACCTTAAGAGAGAAAACGAGAGAGAAGATGGAGGTGCAGGTGGAGCATGGGGAGTATTTCCATGATTCAAATTCACTCTTCGTATTTGTACTAATTCTGTCGGGTAAACTCTATGCTCTGAGATTAGAAAAATGAGTACTCTCGAGTGAGGCAATAATGTCACCCATTCTTCAGATACAACGAGACATCCAAATCTGAAGTGAGAGCTACACAGTCTCCATCAACAACACCAGACAAAGATATTTACAGGTATTGCAAAAAAAGTGGCCAACGCATCGTCTATAGATTCCCATGCTTCATATACTGTGTCAGGGGCATTCTAGTCACCTGGTTTGCTTTGCCTCTCCGCTGGTAGGTTGGCTGTGCTGTCAAGGACCACGCTGGGAGCTGCTGAGGATCTTTCCAGAAGCTGATACTGGTTTACACCCAGGCACAGTATGACAAGCAACTGCACACAACAAAGCTCCCAATTCAGACAGTGTTTTTTTTAAATCTAACATGAAACAAACTTTATAAATAATAAGGTTTAAACGGCCGGGATAACAGAAAGCACCAGCAGAACACCGATGCCATGAGGCTCCTACAGACGTCTGAAACCAAGATACAAGGCGACAAGGGTCCAAGTACTTAGAGTTAAGGAAAATGCTCTTACATGTAACAGACGTTCTTTATCACTGGAACATTTGTCAGTGATTATCAATGAGCTAGTACCCCAGAGCTATAAGAACACTTCTAGTATTTTAACATAACACATTTAGTGGACTAGTTTTCAATGCAAAAAAACCAAGCAAAGATAAGTGCAAAACGGACTGACAGTCATAACAGAGGCTGCACGTGGAAGCAGGTGCTGCTAATGCAAGTTTACCCACCTTGTACTACCAATAATTCCTCTCAAGGCCTCAGTTCTGTTTGACATGTTTGAGAAAACTATCAGTTCTGCGATATAAGTGAATGTCTTCAAGGGGGCGTGGCTTGATAACAGGGCAGCGTAGTCGGGTTTTTCCGGAGCTCCTCGAGGCGGCCCACACATTTCAGATATCCGGCCCTCACCGGTCCCGGACTGACTCCCTCTTGAGGTGCTGACGGGCGCTGTCTAAACTTCCGGGTTTCGGAATACTTCGAGACCGGTACAAGCGCCGAGTATGTACAGCTGAGGCCTCGGGAACACCGGAGCACCATTTTGGAACTGCGGCGCTGGTGCTAACGGAGACCTACACGGCCCGGTACTGGTTTGGACACCCGGAGCTGCAGGCGTGTTGTCGCACAATTTGGTGGTGCGGCCGAAGGGGCGTTCTCGCCGGAGAATCGGGGTCGGCTCCGCAGTTACTGGACCGCAGCGGGAAGCTGAGGCCTCGCGACGGTGGCGGCCTGATTCAGTAACATGCGTCTGACGGAACCAGCGGCTCTCTGGAGACACCTGGTGTGGCAGAAGGGGCGTTGCAGGATTGGAGGTCCTGAAGGTGACTTGGGCCATGGTCCGCGATCCTGGGGATCTACACGAGTTGGGTGGGCACCGGGGACTTGGAAGGAAGGCGTCTGGGCCATTCTCAAGTGCTGCAGGAGGACTGCGCGACTGATCCGGCGCAGGGTGTTTGGCACAACGAAGCCCAGCATAGGTTCTGCTCTATAAGTGCGTGGGGCAGCTGGTCCTCAGTAGAAGTGCATGTAGCGGAGGGACATTCGAGTCGCCACCGGAGGTTCATTGATAACTGCGTTGAGGCATCCTGGGGTGGAGCGTTATTCCACTGCATCCATTGTTTCCGACTGGGATTTGAGGATTGCCACTACGGAGGCCATAGGGTGGGCCCAAGACCGAGGACATATTCCAAAGGTTCATAAGCCATTGTGGACTGCGTTTGAATAGCAGCTGCTCGCCCCGCTCACCCTGTGTCAGAGAGGCTACAGGCGCACAGGATAATATTGGACAACGGAGTATTTACACTCCGTAGTGTCACCGTATGCTTGAGAAACGAAACATAAAGGTGCCTGGTGGATGAGCAATATCTGATCCTATTGGGAGGCGAACTGTGATCCCGCTCTCTTATGGTAGAGAGTGGTGATCATACAGGGGGAGCAAGCTGTTGGATCACTGACATCATGGGGAAGGATAAAGCCCCACAAGGCACAGGTAAATAAGATCTCTAATTATGCGCAGCCGCTGTCGCATGCTCTGGAACACCGAGATGAAAGTAATGGCGCTGATCGTCCTCCTATAGATGGGAATGGAGGGGATTCCCCCACGTTGGTAGACGTGCTCCAGGCCATACAAACAACCAGGGACGATATGGTTAACAGAATAGACTCAGTGGCCATAGATGTAAATTTACTACATGCCGATCTACGGAAAGTATTGGATATTGCTGAAAAAGATGTGAGCGCACTACAGACCGATATTAAGACTCTCAGCGCTACTGTGGTCGACTTGAAGAGGCAGGTACTCAAACTGGATGAGAGGGCCGAAGATTCAGAGGGGAGGTCGAGAAGAAATAATTTGTTTTGTTGGATTTCCTGAGAAAGCGGAAGGCCCCTCCACCAAACTGTTCTTGGAAGATTGGCTCACCAAGGTAATTGCTCCTAGGACACTCTCTAATTTCTTTAATGTGGAATGTGCACATAGGGCGTTGGTTCTGCATCCCAGACCAGGTGCGCCGCCGAGGGCCATTACTGCAGCTCTCACGTGCCCGAGGCCGGTTTCTCTTCGAGGGACACCCTATTTCAATATACCCGGATTATACTCAGCAGGTACAAGATCATCGTAAATCATACATCGTGGTCAAGCGACAGCTGCGCCAGTTGATCTAGAAATATAGCCTCATGTTTCCTGCGAGACTCAGAGTTGAACATGAAGGACGTGTACTCTTGTTCCACTCTGCAGCAGATGCCACCGAATGGTTGGATACCAAGGGACCACGGGGACGTTGTTTGGTCTCACCCTCAGAGTCATCTGGGAATCAGTCTGTGTCGGCTTCATCCCAAGATCGTCGGCGGTCTCAAGACAACATCAGGCGGATATGCGGAGGGACCAAGGACGGATTAGAGTTCTTTAGGATGGCACTTTGCATGCGTCCGACACAGAGACTGTCCCGGAATCCATAGAGGTAACACAGGATCCTCAGACAGACATTGGGGAACAAGGAAGTGGGCGGGAGTGATAACGTCATGTTGCAGTAGGATCTGAAGTGCAGATAAGTACTAGTACTCGCGAACATGTAATGTTGTAATGCTACCGATGTTAGGACTGACGGTTGTTGAGGGTTATTAGAGACTTGATGTTTCAGACTCCTTTTTGTTTTCTTACCTGGATGGAGGTGGGCAGCCGCGGGGCAGCAACGCCCCCCCCCAACAGAGGTTGACCTCACGGAGGACGCTTGAGAGAAATCTCGCTCCTCGGTGAGGTTTAGATCTTTAGCGCAGCAATCTGTTTGTACATTTTCCTGGCTTCGTTTCTAGTTCAGAATAGTGCCTGAGGTACGGCTACGGCTCTGTGTGTTGTGGTCTAATAGGCACTCATTGGGGTGGGGAGAGATGGGTGGTTTGGGGTGGTGCGCGTTGAATTTTTCTCTAGGCTTACTGCTAGCAGCGGAATTCACTCGACTGCCCAAGGGGTGGGATGGGAAAAGGGACAGTTGAGTTTGCAATGGTCTTATGTTTGAGGGGTGTTACACGCGGTCTTGGGGTGAATGTTAGGTACAAGATGGATCGGGCGAGTAGAATGGAATGACGGGGGTGCAGGTGTCCTGATACATTTATCTTTATGGATTACTGTTAATGGCAGCACAAACTTTGAAATTCCTTAGCTGGAATATTAGAGGTATGGTGGGATTGGTGAAAAGACGCAGGGTTTACGCTTTTCTGAAACGTTATATGATAGGGATTGCGGGTTTACATGAGAAGCATATGTGGTGTGGCACTATTGCCAGTGAACGTAAAAAGTGGGGGGACAGCTGTGTGCTATCTCCTCCTCGGGATTCGCAAGAGGGGCATTGATTTGGGTGGCACCTGGGGTCCCATTCCATCATTTGGGTCATGTTTTGGACCCTGATGGGAGCTACGTTATCCTCCATGGGAAGTGGGAGGGCAGAGAGCTTTGTTTCATCAATGTGAATGCCCCAAAAATGGATTGCCCTGATTTTTTTCTGGCCATAGGTAAAGCAGCGACACCTTACATGGGGGCTGAGATTGTCCTTTTTGGGGATTTTAACTGTGTTTTCCACTCCAGTCTCGACAGGGATCCCCGTAGAACCCATAATAAACCATGTATGCTGAGATCACTGGAACTGCTGCTACAGGGAATGCAGCTCAGGGATGAATGGAGGGCTAGGAATCCATTGATAAAGGCGTTCTCCCGTTACACTCCTGCAGCAAACACGCTCAGCCAAATTGACCATTGCTGCCTTACCCCTGGGCTGTCAGCAGACACAGAGGGTATTTCATACCTTCCCAGATACATTTCGGATCACACTCTGTTACTGCTTATGCTGAAAAACGGTCCAGGTCCACCGCCCATCCCACTTTGGAGACTTAGGGCGGAAGCATTATTAGAGCCCCCATATGCTGCAGTGGTCTCAAAGGCAATACAAAACTATTTCCGGGAGAACTGGGGGTCTGTCACTGATAGGTCAACTGAATGGGAGGCCATGAAAGTGGTCATGAGAGGGGTGTGTATGAGGACCACCTATGGGGTGAGGCAGCAGTTAGAAAGTGACATATCAAAATTAGAGCGTCACTTGCAGGGACTGGAGGGCAAGGTGCGTGAGTCGCAGGACCATCTAGCCACATGGACCAGGGTGCGCGGGGAACTGTTGGATGCCTGGGCCAGATTGGAGAAATTTACATATGCATCTCATAGGCAGAGACTGCATATGCAAGGGGATACGTCAGGGGTGTTGCTCGCGAGGTTAATTAACACAGAAAAGGAGCAATCACCTATATTGACATTACAGACCAAGGATGGGGTCTGCCTTCAAACACAGGGGGAGATCCTGAGGGAATTTGCATTGCACTTGGAGTCCACATGTGTGGGTACCCAGACATCTACTACGGGGGTTTGCGGGATTTTTTGGATGGCATGGCTCTCCCCACACTTGACATGGCGGAGGCGGACATTTTGGGGGCACCAATTTCTCGGGAGGAAATCTTGGCATCAATACGTCGCTTGAAATCAGAGAAATGCCCGGGTGGGGACGGGCTCCCGGCAGAGTTTTATCAAAAATATGCCCACTTGTTGGTAGATTATTTGCTGGAGGTGTTTAATGGGGCCCTGGCTAACAAGGTGTTACCGAATACGATGTCGGAGGCAATCGTATCCATGCTCCTTAAACCAGATAGGGATCCCCTCTCCTACAGGCCAATATCTCTCCTCAACGTGGATGCAAAGATTTTGAGTGGGATCTTGGCGTCACGATTACTGCCATACATGCCCCAATTGATCCACTCCGATCAGGCTGGATTTATCCCAAAACCAAATACTACACATAATCTACGGAGGTAGGCGCATGTTTGGCATGCCCCATGCTTCGAGATGGAGGATTGGGCGCTGGGATTGCTTGACATCCAACAAGCCTTTGACTTAGTGGAGTGGGACTACATGTGGGCAGTGTTATCCAAAATGGGAGTAGGGTGCGCATAATAGGACAGGTCTTAGAGAGTTTTGTGTTGCGTCGGGGCACGCAACAGGGGTACCCCTTGTCCCCGCTCCTGTTTGCTATCGCGATGGAGCTTCTGGCTGCTACTCTGCGGATGACGATGGACGAGTGGGGGATACGTTTAGGGGAATCGCATCATGTGGTTTCTCTGTATGCCGATGATACACTGGTATACTTACTTCGTCCGGAGGACGCAGTCCCGGTACTCATTGCTGGACTGGAGGAATTTGGTGGGTGGTCCGGTTTACGTCTTAACCCCGCGAAATCTAAGCTGTTTCCCATGGGGAGACTGATAGGGAACTCTGACACGGAGTTGCCTGCTGTCGGGATGCGTTGTGTACTGGAGGGGGTACGATACTTGGGGATTACACTGACACACTCTAGCACGGCCTATTTGGCCAACAATATCGGGAAGAGGATAGATGGAATCAGAAGATCAGTAGCCTTCGGGAAGGAACTTCCGCTGTCATTGATGGGGAGCGTGGCACTGACCAAAATTGGCATATTACCGAGACGCCTGTACACCCTACAGAATTCATTATATATGGTTCCGCAGACGTATTTCCTGCTGTTGGACAGTCTGATAGTGGAATTATTATGGGGTGCCAAACGCAAACGGCTAAAGCTGAACACCATACAGAGGCAATGGGGGGCGGGGGGTCTGAAGGGTCCCCGTTTTAATTTCTATTACTTGGCTGCGCAACTACAGCATGCAATACATTGGTTTGATGAGCACGATAATTGGGAGAAGAGAATGCTGGCGGGCACGCATAATGAAAGCTCCCTCCCGGAGCTTTTTATGATGGGCTCCACGGTACCGGGATCCCTCCCTTATATTATTCGTCATGTAGCGTCTGTATGGGGCACGGTAGTGCAGAAGGTACTTAAGAGAGCACCATATGCTCCGGAAACCCTGCTGTGGGCGGTGGTACCCTTTAAACGGATAGGGCAAGTGATGAATATTAATAAATGGAAGGAGGGAGGCTGCCTATTAATGGGGGATTTATATCTCGCAGAGCAGTTTATGACACGAGAAGAAGCAGATACTTCCTTCCAATTGGGCGCGGGGCAGTTCTTGCAGTATGCCAAGATTTCCGCGGTGGCCAGGGAACTGTGGCTGTCTTTCCCACAGGAGCTACTACCTCATCGGTGCTGCGGATGATAACTACTCTGGCGGGGGGCGTAGGCTGGTTTCCCACATTTATGGAGCATTACGGGAGGATATCCCTTCAGCTCCCCTCCTACTACACAGGAAATGAAACGATGCAATGGGGAGCCTCTCACGGAAATATGATGGCGGAAGGTACATGAGGGGGGTCAAACAATGTAAACTCCAAAACGAGTTTTAGGATTAAATCTGTTTTATTAGGGAAAACAAAGTATCGACACGGCAGCAGCAGCTGGCGCCTACAACCCTTCGGGCCGGCGGGTCACTGCTCCTGTAATTCAGCCTCCCCGGATCCCAACCCGCACCCCAGTGGCGGACCCCCCTTAAACACAGCACGTCGCCTACAACCCCGCGGGGCCGGCCGCGTCTTAACTGCAAGGTGCAAACGGATCTCCGAGTTCCCCGTTGGGCGACCATGACTGTTCTCCCCCCCGTGCTATCCAGTGGATCCCGCCCGTGGGGAGCCTCCCCGCCATATGCATGCCTGGGAGGGATATTCCCCTGGGAGGCTAGGATTCCGGTCTGGGCGTAAGGCTTCGTGACCATGGTCTGCCCTAGAGAGTGTCCCCCCTTCGATACTTCCTGAACCAAAACAACAGGGGAGTAACTGGAACCAATCCCCCAAACTTCCCCCCCACCCGACCTGCGACCCCCACCCCCGGCTACCCCTTCCCCCTGCACGCCCCCCTCCCATGTCGTCCAGTGCGTGTCGTCAGGCATGCTCGGAAGTCATCCCCAGTCCCCCTCCGGCGGCTCGCGTCAGGGCCGTCAGGATGCGGTCTCCTCCTGTGTGGCAAGCCTCAAAAGCCGAAGGTAGCGCGGACAGGTCAGTTCTCTAAATTCCGTGACCAGTAACGAATGGAACGGTTGCCATATGTCCGCGAACCGCTCAGCTTCTCCCGCTGCTGCCAGCGACATCTTCTCCATACCCAAGACGTGCCACAGTCTATGGAGCCAGCCCGTGCCCGAGGGAGGTGTGGCTGTGCGCCAGTGTATCAGGATGTTCTGCACCGCTGACCCTAATGCTATGGCTATCTGCCTCCCTCTACGGGACTTCAATGGGTACATCAGCTGATTCGGGAGGCCTAGCAAGATATAGACCGGGAGGCGCGGCAGCTCGATTCCACAGTGGGAATCCACGTCGTCCAGCACCTCCCGCCAATAGGTGCCCAGAAGAGGGCAATCCCATAAAAGATGTGAAAGCGTACCCACCTGCCCGCATCCCCGCCAGCACGTATTTTCTTTACTATGATCTATAGCGTGGATGCGTTCTGGGGTGTAATACCAATAAATCGAGACTTTAGTAAAGGTCTCCGTGAGGCCTGTGTGGTACGCTGAGTGCCGGGCCCTGTAGGCTATCTGTCCCCACTCCTCGTGGCCTAGGGCCCTGCCTAGCTCCTTCTCCCATCGCTCCCTCCCTGGATTATAAAAATGTGATGGAGGCGTTTGGAGAAACTGGTAGAGGTCGCTTATGAGTTTAGTATCCGAGGTCCGTGACATGAGCCAGCGCTCATAAGGGAGGAGTCGTCTGTCTGCCGACTCTCGCACCTGAGGATGTAGCGCCCAGTGGCGCGCCTGCGTATAGCGCATCCGCTCAGTCTCTGGGAATGTGTATTCCTGTCGGAAGCTCCGAAAGGGAATCACCCCATCCGCGTCATACAGGTGGCAGAGAGCCCTGCAGCCCGCCGCCCGCCAATGAGCGAACGCCCCCCGTTCCATCCCCGGGGTGAAGTCCGGGTTATCCACCAGGGGCGTTAGCGGCGAAGGGAAGGTCGTGAGGCCGTGCGTAATATTAGTGGCATCCCACACCCGCAGAGGGACTCGCGTGATAAAGGAGGCGTATAGGTTAGCGGGGCGGTGCGCTCTGCGCAGGAACGGCACCTCCTGTAGTGGCCTGCCCGCAACCGCCTGATCCTGGAAGAGCCAGTGTTTGTCAGACTCCCACTTGCTCCATTCCACTAAGTAGCGCAGCTGCGTCGCTTGAAAATATTTCCGGAGATCCGGTATACCCAGTCCGCCCGCCTCCGGTGCAAGCATCGAGAGCGCTCTCCTCATCCGAGGTTTCTTGCCCTGCCAGATAAAGCGTGCGAGGTCCGCCTGCATCTTCTGGATCCACCCAGTCGGAGGCTGGAGCGGCAACGCGCGGAACAGATACAGAATCTGGGGTAGAATCGTCATCTTAACCGCCGCCACCCTGCCCAGCAGTGAGAGGGTGTCACGGTCCCACCGGCTCAATTCTTCCTTAATTTTCTTGCCCAGGGCGGCATAGTTCGCTGTGACCATAGCGGGTAAAGTGGGGGCCAACATAATTCCCAGATAGGGGACGGTATCTGACGACCAGACTATCGGCACCCGATGTTGTAAAAGCGTTCTGGTCGTCCGCGAAAGAGAAAGGTCTAGAGCTACCGATTTCCCCATATTCATTTTGAATCCCGCGACCTTCGCAAAAGCAGTCAGCTCCGCTATTCATGCCGGCAAGTCCCGTAACGGGTCTTCTAGGGACAGTATGACGTCGTCAGCGTATAGGCTGACTGCGTGGCGAAAACCCCCAAATTTCACGCCTTGTATCGTCCCGTTATTCCGGATCCGCTGCGCGAAGGGCTCCATGTAGAGAGCAAAGAGCAGGGGCGATAGCGGGCATCCCTGCCTCGTGCCTCTCTCGATGGTAAAGCTCTTGAAACTACACCCGTTTACTCGCACCACAGCCGTCGGGGACCGGTAGCAATTGAATATCATGCGGCGAAACTTGTCCCCCATCCCTATTTTCACCAGTACCTGTTCCAAGTAAGGCCAGTGGACACGGTCGAACGCTTTCTCGGCGTCTACCGCTAGCAACATTCTTTCCCCCGGGATCCGAGACGCCTTTTCGATGAGATGGGTGATCCGCTTGGTGTTGTCCACCGTTTGTCTTCCGGGAACGAAACCCGCTTGATCCGGCTCTAGAAGGCCCGGCAGATGTGGCGCCAGGCGCGCCGCCAGTATACCGGTGTACAACTTGAGGTCGACGTTTAGAAGAGATATCGGCCGATGTGACCCGCACTGTGTTCTATCTTTCCCCGGTTTGGGGAGGACCACTAGGGACGCCTGCAGCAAGTCCGCCGGGATGGCCCCTGGTTCAGCGAAGGTGTTAAAAAGACGCGTGAGGACCGGTGCTAGTGTCGTACAAAATGTTTTGTAGAAGAGGGACGTATAGCCGTCCGGCCCTGGGGATTTACCATGCTTGAGACGAGCGATGGCCGAAACCACCTCCTCTATCCTTATCTCCTTGTCTAGGGTCTCCGCCTGAGAAGGTGTCAGGGACGACAGAGAGACCGAGTCCAGATATTCGTGCGTCGCGTGAGCGTCTAGGGGCTCCCCGGCGTAAAGGCCGGCATAGTACCGGCGAAAGAGTTCTGCTATGTCTTCCTCCTCCGTGACAGGCGAGCCCGTCTGGCCGGTGATTTCTTTCACCCTCTGCCTCTGTCTCGTCACCCGGAGTTTACTCGCCAGTAGCCTGCCGCACTTGTCTCCCCCCGTGTAGTAGGCATGCTTTAAACGCAGCGCTGCATATTCCGCACGGTCCATGTCTAGCGCCGTCAACGTCTTTCTCGCCTCCTTGAGCCGCCTCCAAACCCGGGGGGCCCCCGTCCTGCAGTGCATTTGCTCCAGCTCGCGGACCCTCTGTGTGAGTTCCTCCCGCTTCTGCCGCCGTGCCTTATTATCCGCCGCGGAGATCGCGATAAATTCCCCTCGCAGGACCGCTTTCAGCGCTGCCCATTGGGTCGCGCTAGATGTGTCGGAACCCCCGTTGTGTGAGAGGTAGTCCCGAATCGCTGCCGCGACTTGTGCTACCACCTCCTTCCTAAAGAGTAAGGAGTCTCGTAGCCGCCAGATCCGCGGGGTACTAGACACCGGTGGCAAGGTAAACGTTGCCATGACCGGAGCATGATCCGACATGGAGATCACTCCCGATTCCGCCGACGTGGCTAAGGAGTACATCGGTCCCGTGACCAGAAAGTGGTCCAGCCGCGCGTACGTTTTGTGTGCATGTGAGTAGTAAGTGTAATCCCGTGCGGAGGGGTGCAAGCGGCGCCATAGGTCATGGAGATCCAGCTCCGCCAGTTGGGCCTTGCAGTCGGCCGAGAATTCCCCCACCTGGGGGGAGCGGTGCGCCGACCTATCTAGCGTCGTGTCGAAGACCATGTTATAGTCGCCACCAACAATGACATGCCTGTCCGGCGTGGCCATGACCTCCCCCAAGGCCGATCTGAGGAAGGGTTCCTGCCGGTCGTTTGGGCTGTAAAGAGACCCTATTGTGACCGAGAGGCCTGCTATCCTGAACCTGTAGGCCAGGAGCCTGCCCTTTTGTTCCGCCTGTTTATTGAGAACCTCTCCTCCGAAGCGTCGGGCCACCAGAATCGCCACCCCGCCGTTTTCGTGCCGCTAGACGAGAAGAACTGCGAGGGGAACGCGCGGGAGCAGAGCCTGAGGCAGTCTCGGGGTAGGAGGTGCGTCTCCTGAAGTAGACAGATATCAGCCTGGGTGTTCTCTAAGAGAGACAGAACCGCCCTCCGTTTGACTGGGTTATTGAGGCCCCTGACATTAAGTGTCACAATATTAAGAGTCTTGGCCATCTATGGATGAAACAGCTGCCGCCGTGTAGCCACGCTGCCCCTGTGCAGCCCCCCAACTCGGGTCCCGAGCATCGCCGCCAGAATCGGGATTGTGTGCACGCACTGGACGACACCCCCTCCCACCGTGGACCCCCTCCCTCTTTTCCCGTGAGCTCCCCCCCGTCCCCCACCCCACTCCTACCCCCCCAACTGCCCCCCCCTCCGCTCTCCAGCCCCTTCCCCTGGCAACGTGCCGTAAACTTAGGGCTGTCCCACCCCAACCTTCCCCTTCCCTTCCCCCAGCTCCAGATCCTCATTGTCCAAGTCCAGTCCCCCTGGTGACCAAACCGTGGCAGTATATTCAAGTGGACGTCCAGCCACCCGTCCCTCCCCGCTCCCCCCCCCCCTCCAGCCCCCAAACCTGCAATTTGAAGAAGGCAAAAGCGTTCTCCCCCCGGAGTGATTCAAGCAGTTAGTGCCACCTCAGTGGCGCCGGTGGTCTCCGCCACTTCCAGCACCGCGCTGTCCATGCTAGCTCTGATGGTGGGCGAGTCCGGTCTCCTGGAGCTCCCTGGGACCGCCGCCTGGAGACTCGCTGCCATCCGTCTCCCTCGGAGCGCCCCCGTCGCTGTGTCGCCGTGTCTTCCTCCGCTGTTGCGGTGAGGCCCAGGATCCCGCACGTGTCCTGCAGGCAGCGGAGTTGATGCACAGTACCGTTCCATCGGAAGATTAACCGAAATGGGTGACCCCAGGCATACGGCGTTTCGTGTTCCCTGAGAAAGTCCGTTGCAATTTTAAAAGATTTCCGTTTTTGAAGCGTGATGGCCGATAAGTCTTGGTAAAGGGCCACCGGGTGACCCCTGAAGGTCAGTGACTGCCGTTTCCGTGCCTCCGCCAGGATGCGTTCCTTGAGTGGGAAGTCCGGGAGGAAGGCAAGAATGTCCGGGGGTGGCGCCGATGCTCTCCGTGGGGGGCCCACCCTGTGCGCCCTGTCGATGCGGATGGGGAAGTCCTCCCCCTCGCCCAGTACCTCCCGGAACAGGTCCCGTAGGTACCCTGCTGTATCCGTCCCTTCTTCCTTGGACGGCACACCTCGAACCCGGACGTTGTTTCGCCGAGACCTGTTCTCGAGATCCTCGGCGTGTGCCTGAAGGTCGATCTGCTGGTCCCGTAGGCGCAGCACCTCCTGCTGCAGGGATTCGAACTCTTCGTCTCGCCTCTGACCCGTGTCTTCCACCGTGGCCACTTTTTCCCCCAGACCGTCCAGCTCCCGGCGCAACTCTCGCACCTCCCCGGCCACTTCGGATTTCAGGGTTTGGAAGTCCTCCCTGAGTGAGCTGAAAAGGGACTCCATGAAGGACCTTGTGACCGGGGCTCTCCGTCAGCAGCCCCCCCCGGACCTCCGGAGGAACTAGGCGATGGCTGCCCTCTGTCGGCTCTGTGTTGCGCTCTGCCGAGGAGTTCAGGGAGTGTGCGCTCCCCCTTCCGTCCGCCTCTGCTGCCCGACATGCTGTTGGGGAGGCGAGGCCCCGGACCGTGCTACCTCGCTCGCCGCTTGCGCCAGTTCCAGGTCCTCCGTGGCACTATGAGGCTCTGCCGGTCCAATCCCCGCTGGTCGCCTCCGCTGCTCCTGTGGCCTGTGTCAGAGACCGGTAATGTCGGGCCCCTCCACCTGCCCGGGCGCTGCGCACTGCCTTCTTTTGGCGTATGGGAACGTGAGTCCTCCCTGAGGGCTGTGTCTCCGCTATTACCGGCTCAGACCCCGTAGTGCAGGTCACCAACCCCGGCCGTCTCCAGTGCACCGGTCCGTGCGATCGCGCCCCCCTCCTTGCGATGTGCTCCGGCCAGCTCCCGTGAGGCCGCAGGGCGGCAAGAGAAGTCGCCGCTCCGCCGTGTCCTGTGCAGGCCGAGGGCCACTGCCGAGCCCTCCTGTCTGGGAGCCTCCCCTCACCTCGTGGCGCGGCCGGGCCCCCGGCTGCAGCGCGCGTCTTCCCCCGGGGCCCTCCGCCTCGTAGTAGTGCTCCGATGCCGGTCCCAGCCGCCAACGACTCCTCTGCCCCCTCTGTCCTCGATCCGCTGCTGTCTCCCCACTCTTGCTCTCCCGCAGCGGCTCCCTCCTCACCTCTGCCCGCCGGGCGTCGCGCGCCGGTCGCGCTCCGCCGTTGTCTAGGGCAGGCTTGTCTGTGTGTGGCTCGGGGAGTGCGTCGCGACGACCGCTCACTCCCTCCGGACTTCGCCGTTGCGCTCGATCACCACCGAGCTCCCAGCCGCACCACGGTAGGCCTTCCCGACCTCTCTGGCCGTCTGCGTCGCGTTCAGCCCCTGAGTTCCGGCGCTGGGCCCGGCCTCCGCTCCTCCTCTTCGCCGCGGAGCCGCGCTCTTCAGCCGTTGGGAGTCACCGGCGCCGCCCTGGACCTTCGGGGTGCCTCACGACCTCGGCCTGCACTTCACAAAGCACCAGCACCGTTACCCCCGCAGATCAGGGGGAGATTCGGCCTGTGATCTAGGTTCAGGGGCTGGAAGGCACAGGAGCTCGCGGGGAAGACGTCCGCTCACCTCGCCATCTTGGCCACGCCCCCCAAAACGAGTTTTAAATTGATTCAATATAATGTGGTGCATCAAGTATACCTCACTCCTCGCACACTTCATAAGATATATCGGATAGGGAAGACACATGTCCCTGATGTAAAATCTCGGATGCTCATTTTATTCATATGCTGTGGGATTGTCCTGAACTAACATGGTACTGGGGGGCGGTCATCGATACTCTGCAGACCGTCACGGGATGGGTTATTCCACCCACTGTAAAGGATGTGGTATTAGGTCTCCTGCCTTCGCCAAAAGGCAAGAAGCTCACTAGAAGGTTTGTACTGCTTGGGCTCGTACTAGCAAAGAGGCGGCTCGCAATACACTGGCTCAGTCCTACTGGACCCAGGGTCGAAAGGTGGCTCAAAGACATGCTGGAGTGGGCCACAGCGGAGTCAGTACAAATGAATTAGGTCAGGAGAGATGATGAACTTGAAGAAGACTTGAGGGCCTGGTACCTAATGACTACAGATTTAACTAAAGATAAAGATTCCCAGGGAGGGGAGCAGCCTGCCTCTGGCACCACTCAGGAAGGGCTTGACCCGCTATCAATTCCTGACGCTTCAGATGAACAGAGGACTACCATAGGTAATGGAGGTAATTGATAGGACTGATGGACTCCAAGTTTTGGAAGGAATACTACACCCATGACCAGGGGAGAGGGTGGTGGTGGGATGAAGGGGGGGTATAGTTTATAGTTATTATTCTTAATTTTTCTACTATTGAAGAAGAAATGACGGCAGTGAAAATGTGGGGGTGGGGGTAGCAATATGTACAATACTGTTAACACTCTCTATCGATTGTTCGTATATTCTGATTGCCTCTCACTTAGAACAATGTAATTGATGTGATATACCTGTTTACAGAAAAAATTGTCATGCAAATGCCAATAAAAATATATTTAAACAATAATTTGCAATGCAATAGGTCTCGCATTTGTAAAGTTTAAAGTTGTTGGTATTGCAAATGGCAATGATTTTTGCATGGTGTGGTCTGTTGTGCACCCTCAGACCCCATGAAAAGCCCCTTCCCCCACCCGAGAGCATGGTCTGGTCTGTTGTGCACCCTCAGACCCCATGTGAAGCCCCCGCCCCCCACCTGAGAGAATTACGTGGTCTCTTGTACACCCTCTGCCCCATGTTAAGCTCCGTCCCCCATCTGAGGGAAATATACCGTGGAAATTAATAACGTTCACCCCAACGGGGTCGCTTGGCGCTGAATAACAGATGTTTATTGCTAAAAAAGCTAATAAAAGCGCCATGTTTTGTACTTTGAGTAATTGTAGAAGTACCTTCTGTTAATGCTCATTCTGCACAAATGATTGTTGGGCATACCGTGAAGGAGGAATCTCTGCTATAAGGTAAATATTGTACACAATACCTTGCTACCTAGTCATTAGAAGTAACGACGTCAAATCTGCAATCGGTGGCAACATTCAATTCACATTGCCTATTACATAAACAATAATACTTCCTTGACCTTCACGTAGCTAAGGCCCTTGCTTATATAAAACGATTGTTTAATGTAATGCATTGCAGTATTAAAAGGACTGACAAAAACGGAAACGACAATACAACACATTTACAGAAGAAATGAAATAACAAGGATATTGTGCTGCATAATTAAATACTTATAAGGTCCCAAAGGCGAGACCTATTGGCTATGCCAATGCTTGTTCTATTTCATTTTGGATTTGCACAGATCCTGGCAGAGTAATTAACTGGCTGGAATGTCCGCAACTGATTGGTGTTCAATCAATCTCAAAGGAATGGAAGATGCATTGGGAATCAAACTTGCGACTTGTAAGTTACACATCTTGATAGGTGCGTTAACCCACCAATCTCTATATTCTGAGACTTGTGTATGTGTGCAGTCTAAAAAAAGCACTGTTCCTACGTCCGCTAAGCAGGGTGGAAATGTACCTGTAGAGTCTTTCAATGGTAGAATGTAAGGCTTGTTGCTAGGGTGGAATGTTGATCTTTGAAGTGGGGGAGTGCAGAGCTGGAAGAGCAAGCTGGAGGTACATGTCTTATGTACTTCTAAATAAAGATTAACAACACCAATACTGGATTGGAGTGGATCTTTACATTGGCGACGACGGACTTAGCCTGCGCAGGGGGCAGTGTTCAAGTACCTCCACCCCTGGATTACAACATTTCTGGTACATATTAACAAGGACCCACTGTTGAAGAAGAAATTGTATTTCCTTGGATGGATTATCACCGTACTAAGGTCAGGGTATGTACTTTATGTGTGTGATTTAATCCTACAACAACGATTCTCAATTCTTCTCACTTCTATTGATGGCTCTTTCAGCACTGACGTAAATTGTGCTTCTACGTTAAGTGTGTCTACCGTATACATAGAAACTTGACTTCACACAATCCTTCGCTACTTCGTTTCTGTTTGGAACTATCTTCGTTCCTAACCGTAAAGTGAACTGTAAGCTGTGTTTTCGTGATATGTCGTTACGCTTTACTACTGTGCTAAATTGAATTCCTCATTTCATTTGTGCACGTTACGGAGCGATTCCTGTGACACGCACACGCCAGATTTTACCAACTTGTGCGTATTCCCATGTTTTGAAGTTGAAGATCTGTGCTCATTAAACGCGGCTTCAAGCTTCATGCAAGCGACAAACTACATCATCAACAATGATTAACAATTGGCTGATGATTTTCTGACCACATTTGATTGCCGAACGTGTCCTTTGAAATTCATATCTGCATTCCGATCTCATCACGGGACGTCTGCGCACGCATAGAACACTTCCTGAATTGCCGTTCTAAATGCTCGACCAACTCAAGAAAGAGCTCTGCAATGTTTAACCACGTATGCGTGGCGGCCATCTTAAAGGATTGGGAAACTTCTAATCAGCGTTTTTTTTTTTCAAGAGGATTTCGATCTTTATTTTTCTTCATTTCTAGCACAGCGCTCATCAACACTTAGTACGAAACTGCTGTTAACCCATTGGCTAACTCTCAATTAACGTTTTATTTTTTTCTTTCAAAAAGATCTCTAATCTTTATTTTCTTCATTCAACACAGTATTCATCAGAGTGAACTGCGCACAACCGACTGGCAAGCTGTACAGTACTGTGTTATCTTAACCTATTATAACTGCTTTCCTTTCTCCCACAGGTGAAATTTATCATTTGATTACATAAAACTAATCATACACATTGTATTTCATGATGACAGACCAAGGGTTAGCGGCTCCTCCTTCTTTCCTTCCAACTCCTGGTGATCCTTCTATTCCTTGGAAGTAATGGAAGAAACTATTTTTAACATATATTTAAGCGACTGGGGCAGATAAGTATGGTCCTGTACGCAAACAGGCCATATTATTACATCATCTAGGTGTAGAAGGCCGACGCCTATACGAGGATCTTCCTGAGATTTCCCTGGGAATGGGTGATGGGCAACCGACTAATGTTTATGAAATGAGTATGCAAATGTTAGAAGTGAGGTTCATTACTAAGATAAATGTTGTGCTGGAAAGACATACGTTTTTTTGTCGTGTACAAAAAATTTACAAAGACAGGGACTTATGTAGCTGCTTTAAGGGGTCTTTCTCTAACTTGTCGTTTCGAGGGATTGGCTGATTCACTAATACGTGACCAAATTGTCAGGTGCACCAACAACAAAAAAGTACGAGAAAAACTCCTTATCAAAGATTGTACATTAGAGGAAGCGGTGAAAATAGCGAAAGGGCTAGAGCATACAGATCTATGGATAAAAGAAATAGAGAAGTGTAGTAATTCAGCAATGCAAAAGGCTAGCGATGTACTTCCAAAAGATTTAGGTTATAAGGGGTCAGAAATTCATACCTGTATTGATGAAACTAAAACAATGAAAAATTTAGGAAATGTACAATCGAGAATCCCCATCAAGTCCACAGAAGGTTACCGTACAGATAAGGTAATACCTGCAGTCAACATACGTTCAAGAAATGTGACACCATCGATCAATGTACATACTTTTAAATGTTATCTATGTGGTGCTCCTGGTCATATTGCTTCGAGTACCAGGTGCACAGCCAGAAATGCCATATGTAGAGCGTGCGGTAAAAAGGGACATCTTGCCAAAGTGTGTAACTCTAAAACCCAATACGTACAAGAAATTGATGACAATTGTGAAAGCATTCATGAATTAATGCTATGTGTGGATGTTTTACCTCTCCCTAATGAAACAAGTTGTAATGTTGTCAATAGTAATAACATTAATATGGAAAGTACTGATAAATTGGAAAAGCCTCATTCCACTATCAGTTTAGATATGAACGATGTGAGAATGTTAATTGACTCAGGAAGTTTGTATACGTTGTTGTCAAAAGACATGTATATCGAAGTATGGGGAGAGTCGAGTAAACTAGAAGATTGGAATATTCCCGATATCAAAGCTGTTGGTTATGGTGGCAGAACAATTGATATATTAGGGTTTAAGTGGATGTTAATAAGCTTTGCAGGTGAAAAAATTTATGGACGTGTATATTTAACAAAACAAGGATCTAATTTACTTGGTTGGCGTCACCAGAAGGATCTTGGGATTATGCTAAACCCAAATGCTAGTGAGCCAGTGAAATCTGTCTTTGTTCATAATATTGATGACTATGAAGCAAACGTAATGGGGAAATTCTCCAACGTATTCTCTGATAAGTTAGGGAAGCTTGTAGGATTTACCCACAAGATCATTTAAAAAAAGAATGCTATACCAATTGTTCATAAAGTAAGGAATGTTCAACACTTAATGAGAGGGCCCCTCCAAGAAGAGTTGAATAAATTGTTAAAACAAGGAATTATTGAACCTATTGAGGCTTCAGAGTGGTTGGCTCCCATAGTGGTTGCCCCCAAGGATGGAAACAAAATTTGTTTATGTGTGGACTTGCACAATTTGAATCGTAACATATGGGTGGATAGGCAACCGCTTCCTAATATTTCTGAAATGTTGACCGCTATGGGAGGAGGTGTGGTTTTCAGTGTAATAGATATGTCGTCAGCTTACCACCAAATTGATCTTTGTGAGGAATCAAGGCATCTAACCTCATTTGTAACACCGTTAGGAGCATTTCGTTATTGCAGGATGCCATTTGGTTCGGCATCCGCTTCAGCAGTGTTCCAAAGGGTCATGCAAAAATTATTTACGGGGTCGGAGAATGTTTTGTTCTTTCAAGATGATGTACTGGTTGTAGGAAAAAGTGATGAACATCATGATATTGTGCTTTTTGAAGTCTTAAAACGAATGGAGAGCCATGGGCTGACGATAAGAGAAAACTGTCAAATGAAAAAAGATTCTGTGACGTACTTAGGTCATGAGATATCCAAAATGGGGATCAAACCAAAGAAAAGCATCGTTGTAGCTATCAGTGATGCTCCTGTTCCACTCAATAAAGAACAGCTGAAATCCTTCCTGGGTTTAGCGGAGTATTGCTCTAAATTTGTGAGTGGATTCACAGAAATAGTGGAACCTTTGAGACAATTGATGAAAAATGGTGTTGCATTTGATTGGGACAAAAGGTGTGATGAGGCTTTTAGATCGGTAAAGTACTGTATACTTCATGCTCCCACGCTAGGACATTTCAACGTAAATGCAAAAACGTTCATCACTACTGACGCTAGTGCCGTTGGTATTGGAGCTGTTTTGACTCAAGTATACAATGGTGATGAAAGAATTATTGGTTTCACGTCTAGAAGATTGCAAGGTGCGGCGGTATCATATTCTGTAATCGAGAAAGAAGCCGTAGCTTGTTGTTGGGGGATTAAGCATTTTCGTTATTTTGTTTGGGGACTACCTTTCTAGGTTCGTACCGATCACAAGCCCTTAATACATTTGTTCAAAGGTGGTAGAGGCCTAGAAGGGAATGTTACCCCAAGAATTTCCAGGTGGATTCTATCAGTGATTGAATACAATTTTGAAATGGAAATGGAATACGTGAAGGGTTTGAGAAATGTTGTAGCGGATTGTTTATCCAGATTGCCGGTGAATGTCAATGATATTGACCTGGATGAGAGAGTAGAGGTGATTAGGTGCAGTGAGGAGCAAGCATTTGATAAGGACCAATGGGAAACTGCTATGTTAAATGATGAAGTATTACAAGAGGTCATGGCTTGCGTATCAGCAGGATGGAAGGACGCTCGTAGTCAGGATATTCGATTGAGAAGCTATTGGAGTGTTGAAACAGAGTTAAGTGTGAGTGAAGGAAAGTTGTGGAGAAGAAATAAATTAGTACCACCAAATGGTCTCAGATGTAAGATAATGAACATAGCTCATGAGGGACATCTAGGTAGAAACATGACCAAGAGGCGTGTGCGACTTTTTGGTGGCCAGGTATGGACAATGAAATAGAGGCAGTAGTCAAGGATTGTTATGCATGTGCCACCAGTGACAAGACGAAAGTTGTGAGACAACCGCCGCTAGTGTGTACTGAGTTTCTGAAGCGTCCATGGGAAAGGGTGGCGATTGACTTTCTGGGGCCTATTATTAAGTTAGGTTCACGTAGTAAGTTCTTGATGGTTTTGGTAGACTATCACTCTAAGTGGTTTGTTGTTGAAAGTACTGATTGTATTGGAACTGAAAAAGTAATTGCATTCATGGAAAGGGTGTTTATGAATGAGGGAATACCCAAGACACTTGTGTCAGACAATGGGGTTCAATTGGTTTCTAAAAGAATGCAAGATTTCCTCTCTAAATTAGGAATCAAACATGAGAAGGTTGCGTTGTTTAGGCCTCAAGCTAATGGGTTGGTGGAAAGAATTAATCGCTTGATAATGGAGAATATCCAACTCTGTATTTCAAATGGGTTGCCATGATCAGAAGAACTCAAAAAGTTGGTGTGGTCGTACAGAGTAAACACCACATTCAGTGACAGGAGTATCTCCTTTTGTCTCACTTAAAGGGCGAGAAGCGGGCATGAAGGAAGTTCCAGGTTGGCTCAGGAATAAGGAGTGTGTGTGGGTAGATCGTGATGCAATGAAGAATAGAATTGAAACCCAACAAGAGAATTCTGCAAAATATTATAACATCAGGAAAGGGGTTAGAGACCATGATATAAATGTTGGAGATTGGGTTGTTAGAAAACGAGGTGGAATTATCATAAAAGGTGACAGTAAATTTTCTAAACCAATACAGGTTAAAGTGGTGAAAAGGGACATTCTCATCTTAACTGATGGGTCTGGTAGGAGTGTAGGAAATGTTTCTAAATGTAGTGCTCCTGCTCCAATCATACAAGATTAATTGTCCTTTTTATTTTAACTATGTGATCTTTCTATGAGGTCTGTATTTTTATTGCATAATTTATCAATGAATTTCTCATATGTTTGACTTATATTATGTATAAAGGGGAAGATGTGTAGAGTCTTTCAATGGTAGAATGTAAGGCTTGTTGCTAGGGTGGAATGTTGATCTTTGAAGTGGGGGAGTTAGTGCTGCAGAGCTGGAAGAGCAAGCTGGAGGTACATGTCTTATGTACTACTAAATAAAGATTAACAACACCAATACTGGATTGGAGTGGATCTTTACAGTACCTTTGGTCAACATTCAGGCAGTAGCATTAGAATTAATAATATTTCATGAGCTCATTGTAATTTCACACAAGGAATTTTTGTAGCGTTGGCAAAAGGGGTCTTAGTCTTGAAACGACTTCATCAAAACTGTTTGTAAAGTGCTTTGTACTGAAATCTCTAAAAACTGCTTTTAATTGTCAAATGACCCATTCCCCTTTAAGAGATCCCCATCAGTAGCCTATAAGCATTGTCAACCCCACTAAAACATGTTGGTTGCAATCTTTGACCAATATGCTTAAAATGTACAAATCGTTTCTGTTTCTTGTATTGGCTGAAAGACAGCTCTGTCCCATTCTTTGAAGTGTTGGCCCCGCCCCCATTGGACGATCTGTCAGTCCCCGCCCCTATTTATTCGACATGGCATTTAAACGCATCACTCTGAGGGGACCCAAAGCCAGCACTGATTGTTGAGCAGCTTTGAGACAGGTCGCTTCCGGTTTTAAAGTGTTTCTGGGGGCTGGGAGGATTAGAGCTGTTCCATTACCTCCTGATGGCAGTCGCCCCCACGTCCTCCCTTCTGTTCCTGTCTCCTGCGTCGTGTGTCATCATGGCACAGTTAGCTGCTCCGCGGAGGGCCCGTCAGAAGTGTCGAACAAAGCGCCTACCTGCTCGCGTGAATACGGTAGTGACAGGCCCACGGGTTTCCAGATTGTATCACGTCATGCTTGAAGGGGCCCCATTAATCACAGCTTCTGCCTGCAATCCCGGATGTTGAAAGTGCACCCCCCACCTCACGGTTGTACCTATGGGGGCTGCATGGTGTGCAGAGGATCACACAAGTGCCCTCTCTTCCCTAGCTGAGGCTGCTTCCGGCCGTGGAAGCTGTCACTCACTCTACAGTGGGGGCTGATCTCTCTTGACAAGTCCCTCACAGGCCCCATGAGGGGCCCTCATATTGGAGATGGGTCAGCCTTGTCATTTCCCCACGGCCAGGGCTTTGAATTCCGCAATAAAATCGCAAATTTCCGCAGGCACACGTGTAGTGCTCGCAAAGCTCTAACATTCGGGGAAAAGAACAACAAGCCCGCGAGTGGTGCACGCACGCGCGCCACAGCGAGCGATCTGTTTTCAATTATCGCGCCCATGTCTGGGCGCGATAATTTAAAACAGATGTGGCCTGTGCGGGTAACCAACACCAATAGGCCGTGGGCGGAGCAAAGGCAGGACATGCACCCGCCTTTGCCCAATTGCGTGCTGTCTTTGGTAAAAAGACGCACACAAAAGCCAATTGCCTGTAACAATAACAAAAGCACAAGCACAAGCGTGTGGTCAGCTTTCAGAAGCCCCTACATGAAGTCTCGCTGCGCGAGCAGTGCTATGCACTGCAACGCTAGGCGCGAGACCTAAAAAAGAGAGGGTCATCAATACAATCATGTTTAGTAGAAGTGCAAACTGACCTTTGTGTAGCAGCGCTGCTTACCTCAGCAATTGAATGTTACCTAAGAAGCCTCCTGTTGCACTTTGCCCTTTGTAGAATGTGCCTCTGGCTTTTAACAGAGGTGCCGCCTTACTTTGTTATAGCACAACAATATTTAAGAAACTATCTCTCTATCTATGGTTAGGTTTGATGAAGGAGCACCTACACACTGAGCAGCAGAAGAAACAAACCGTTGTTTACATTTCCTCATATCTTTAGTTTTAGTGATATAGTACTTCAACATCTGTTGGATATACATGTTCTGCAGAGGCTGTAGAACAATCGTAGAACAGACGTGAGCCCCACTCCCTTATTAAAATGGTAATGTAAGGAAGGGTGAGTATTTAATGCAGCCGTACCATCTTATAAAATCTCTAAAGTGTCCTCTATAAAAATACAATTGCTCAAAGTTGTAAATTATGTTATAACTATCAAAAAGGTCAATTTCCAAGATATATACTTTTAACTCCGAGTTATGCATAGGGTGAAAAGGAGGAAACATCAATTTGAATAAAACTACACTGAACTTCCGCAATGAACTTGGTTCCTTTGTGAGGGAATTCCTTTATGAACACCTTGCTGGAGTCACCAATTACAACAATTTCATTTTAAAAAGGATGTTTTACATGCAGTTGAGGCTGACAAGTGAACACAAAAGAAAGAGTATTGCAGGCCTGAGCTTGCAAGATAAATGACACACCTCATCAGGCTGGCTATCTCCTAACATCTCAGGGGGACTTTTCCATTGTGAATGCACCAAATGCAGAATCTCTCCCACTCAAACACTTACCTTTCCTCCACCATCTTGTCAAAGGGCCATTTGCTTCCTTCAATTCCTGAATACAGTCAAAAGGCACATCTGTGTATCTATACTAAGGTAAATCAAGTTTCATTCTGCCAAGCTCAACAAAGTTAGACTGTCATGGTAAATCTTCTCTTGCAGCCTGTAAAGCCACTCTTGCCCTCCCAACCGCCTTCAAAATGGTTGGTCTGAGAACTGAAAAAGGTCCATCATTGGTGAGGCCAAATGGAATCCGGTGATCAGTGCGAATTGGTAAAAGCACAAAATAATATGATTGACCAAGAGGTCAAAAAAGCATCCAATGAGAAACCAGAATTGGGAATATGGACACTAAACCTCTAAATAAAATCAGAAGGTGCATTTGAAATCCAACTGATATAAAGTTTCCTTAGCCGAGGAGGCATGCAGAAGTGGAAAAAGACAAAAGAGAAACCTCTTTGGGAACAATAGTGGGGAATCCTCAAGACTGCTGTTTCAATGGAACATAATGTTGGGTTTGAAGCGCGCAGGGCTTGCCATTCACTATAAAGCTGGCACAGGCTACATCAAACATGAAGGTAGCCTTCCAGGAAAGAAACTTCATGAACCAGAATGGTTTGTGCATCAGCATCAATCTATTTAAGACCAGGCTGCGGATACCAGAGACCATGGGGCATTTCACTAAGGAAATAGGTCCCTCAAACGTATCAGATACCATTTAATGCCCTCACTGGCAATGGAGAATTCTACAGGTCTTTTGCAGCAGACCTCAATAGCCGCTGGATTGATTTTGCAGGTGTCCTGACTCAACTAGACTCTGAAAGAAGGTAATCAAGCATGTAAGCGAGTTAGCGAGGTCCTTTGAGGCAACATTCGGACACAGAACTTCAACCATTTGCTATTGCATTGGAGAGCTTCATGCCAGCTGTAAACATGCCCTGGGACACTGTAAAAGGCCTAAATGGCTGAAATTTAGCTCTGCAAGAACCAGGCCTGCAAGTTAAGTCACAGTAAGGAGGTGTGAGGTCATCTTGCTCTGTCAGTGCACCAAAGACCCCTTCTCTCTGGCAAGATTATGTGCTCTCTTTGAAGGAGATGGAGCAGGTCAGAGAACCCAATTTCGTATGGCAAAGCACACTGGACTGTCTCTAATCCATTGTTTGCAGGACCTCAGAATCAGAAGATTTTAGAATGGATGCATTTAGAACCTGCTGTTCTTCAAGTGAATGAATGATGCATTGATGGTTGTGCCCCCAAGCCTCGGAGATGGAGTCGGGGACTTGCTAGTTAATCACACACTTTGAAGGGAAAACATCTGCTTAGGAAGCCTGCCCTTATGTTTTAACTCCCACATAGTGGAAAACAAACTGGCTTTGATGGGGGCTGAGTCTGAGACCAATGTACAGATGTCATCATTCTCAGGGGCCTCAATAGACACAGCATCTATGGCTTTGGGTAGCACAGAGTGGTAATTAGTGGGCTCTGCTACTGGCATCAGGATCAGTGCCTGGATCTGAAAAAGAAGGCATCTTGTGTGCATCAGACAAATGGATTCAAAGGAGCCTCCCCCCATATCTTGACAACCCCACCCTATGTCTAGAAGAGGACCTTGGAACTCCAATATGGGGTTTTCAGGTCCTAGAAGTACCAGAGACACTGGAACTTGAGGAGAAAGAGCATCAGCAGTCACTATTGCCTTCAGCACTGCTCTCAGAGAATCTATGAAGGCGCAGGAGCTGTGGAAGGAAAACTATATAGAGGCAAAGGCTAGGACTTGGTTCTGAGTGGAGCTGGGAGGACGAGGGCAAATTCACCTGCTCCTTGTCTTACAGTCCGATCACACAAGTTTGATTTCTCGGACATGGAATCCGCCTTCCTTTAGACAATCCATACGTTTCTTAGAGCTGGGGAAATGGACTGTCAGTGCTGTAAAGGCCCTGATCACATAATTGCACTGCCAAGTTTGCAGTGATTTTCTAATGCTCGAAGATGCGCAATGGCAATGAGAATGGCACAGGGGCGGAGTCTGGCGCCTCCCTAAGAGAACTCCCAAGTCAGCAGCTCCCGTTCACGGCCCCCCTCTTATGCAGGGGGCCAGATGCCGTAGTTCCAGGTGGAGCCCTTCCACTGGCCAAGCTGGGAGGCTCGGCCGCTTTGCTGTTTCCTGTCAGCCTTCAACTGTCCCTTCTTATGCAGCGGTCTGTGAGCGGCTCGGGCATCAGAGGCAGGCTGGGCTGCCTCCCTATCGGGCCACTCTTTCCCAGCTTGCCCTGCTAGAGGCAATCGAAGCTTTGATGGCCGGCTTCAGGCCCCATGGAGACGATTGCCCACACAGCCACCTGTCCTGTTCCGGGGCCTGGATCAACAGAGTCCCCCTCCGGACACCGTCACGTTATTGGGGGGCCCTGGTGGACCGGACACTCCTTTCCTACCCCTCAAACTAGTGATGCCCAGGGCTTCATCGCACAGCGCTGGTTACCTGGACATCAAGTGGACATAGAGAGGTGCCTGGGCCTGGTGGTGACGCTCGTGCTCTCCTGCGTGAATGCCCCAGCTCTCCTGCATAAGGCCTTTTGTGCATGGAAGGTGGCAAGGTACGGCTAGTGGCCCGGCGATGGAACCTTGATCTTGAGTCACGGCAGTGGGCAAAAGTCACCCTGGTGAGCGACGGTCACTGTCCCACTGCATCACAACAGCGACCTGCCGGCCTGCTTGCGGTGCCAGATGCTCAACCTTCATCTCAGGCGCCAGTCATACTTGCTGGCGCCAGCTCTGGAGACTGACCTACGGCAAGCTAGCGGGCAACTTTTTTAGACACCTGTTATGCCCCAGGCCCACTGTGGGAGCAGTGGGATGGGCACCAGGTACTATAGCACTGTGAACACTCAGGGGCCACCTGCCTAGATCTGTACTCTACTGGACCACCATTATTGTCCCCCCCTAGGACTTTCTCTTAACACCTTTGACCCTCACGGCCCTGCATAAACCCGTTGCCCACTTCCTCTACACCCACCTAGCCATGGGCTGTTCCCAGACATTGCCCACCACCCAAAGGGGAGGATGTTCATTATCTCGGTGCTGTGGAAGCGGTACGGGAGGGGATTTCATTGATCATCCATTTGTTGGTGTATTGTGTATACTCTGGCTGTATACCGTCCCCCCCCGTTCTCCTCCCTTGCCACCCTCACCCCCCCCCCCCACCCACTGCTCAATGATCAATGATGTCGAAGGCCTTCAAGCTATTTCTTTTCACTGAAGCAGTTGCAGGCAAACAGAAGGTTGGCAAACATACAGAATCCAGACACGACACAGTCCCGGAGTCCATCCTACAAGAACTCTCTGCTTTTAAGACCACTATGAAAGAGGTTGCAGACAACATTCCCAATACCTCGATGGATGTTCAATCCATCCGCTTTGACCTGGCCTCTTTCAACTCCCACCCCACTTAAAGGCAATCACGCTTGGATCGAATTGACCATCAACTCTCTTCTGCAATAGACTGGGAATAGGATCATTGGTATCCTAAAAAAAAGACCATGAAGCTGGAGGACCAGAATCGTCACAATTACCTCCGGTTTTCAGGGGTGCCAGAGAAACTAGAAGGTGAAGACATACTGGGATTTCTCCATGACTTCATACCGGCTATAATAACGTTGACTTTCACTTTCAACCCCCCTCTGGAGTTCCAGAAAGCTCACCGCATCTGCTCTCGCCCACAGGAGTAGACCAGACAGCGTCAAATCATAGCATGATTCTTAAAGCATCCTCACGCCAGGGCAGTGCTCTCAGTGGCCCTACCTCAAGGCCCGCTCTTGCACAATGAGCATAAAATATACGTCTTGGAAGACTTTTCTCAAGACACTATGATCTTCTGGAAGACGTTTCTACAACTACGCCCCAGATTCAAACCTATGAATATCGGGTATGGCCTTTTCAACCCAGCCATAATGCTCATAACGCATGGTAACAAGACTATGGAATTCAACGACCCAGGACATGCTACCGCCTGACCACAGAGTACACCACTGACGTATCTCAGGTCACTTCTCTAGGTCTGAACCCCCTACAACGTCTGCCCACACACCACACCTTTCCCCATCTCAGTCCTCCCCAAACTGGAGGCTGCAAGGAATGTTACCCCCCTCTCAGTAGTCTCTCTGAATGTTAATGTCTTGTCAACCTGCGTCAAACGTAAAAAGGTGCTTGATTACACAAGATGCCTACACCCTGATCTGGTCCTTTTGCAGGAGACGCATCTTATCGATGCAGAAAATCAGAAACTTTGTTTGGACTGGTGAGGTAAAGAATACCATGCTACCAAGATGACCCTGGGGCAGGGTGAATCGCACACTACTCATCCTTATCGTAAAGGGGGTGTTGCTATGTTGGTGGCACAGTGTCTCCTGTTAAAGGTGCATAAGACCTGGTGTGATCCCCATGGTCACTACATCTTTCTCAAAGTGTCACTCTATGGTCAGACTATCATGATTGGATCTGTCTATGCCCATGTCCACGCAGAAAGGGACCCTTTCGTAACCATAGCCCGTATTCTACATCAACACTCCCGCACTAAGTCCATACAACGTGGTGATTGGAACTTGGTTCTTGACCTGTACATTGACAAATTAGCCCATCCTAAATATCATTCTTCCCCAGAGAAGGGTCTCCTCTTGGATCTGATATAAGGCTTTTTTTAGTTGATCCTTAGAGACTGACACATCCTGCAACTTAAAACTACACGTTCACCTCCTGTGTTCATGGTACCAGCACATGTATACATTTTTTCCTTCTTTCCCCACCCATGTTGGCACACCTGATTGATGCAGCTATTGGTCCCTCTGGAGTATCCAACCATGATGCAATACAGGTGTGGCTCCATCTGGGACTGGTCCAAACCCTCCTCCACCCCCAATCACAGTGGAGGCTAAACCTTTCTTACTATAAGTTGTTGGATGATAAATAGCGCCTCCGTTACCACCTTCAAACGTATCTGAACCCCAACCATGAGACGGTGTCCACACCCGGGGTATTCTAGACATACAGGAAGGGGACAATTAGGGGTGACCTAATGCGGGACACTGCCTGCAAAAAGCGGGAGGGCCTCCAAGCGCAATGCACACTGGAGCAAAAGAGCGATACACTCATGACCCACTACTCCTCCACACCCACATTACCGGCACAGAAAGCCCTACTGCGGGGTAAACTTGATCTCACCACTCTGTACACCACCAGAGCAGAAAAAACACTTTTCCACCCTAAACAATGCCATTACGAGAGGCAAGTGAAGGCTGGATGCCTTCTGGCCTTGCAGGCTCACCAACAGGAAGTATTCTGTGTTATACTGGCTATCCTCCACAGAGACAGAACACCCTGAACACACCCACTGGACATCTTGGAGGCCTTCCGCTCTTACTATGCAGCCCTCTACACCTCGGAAACCGCTAGTCCTACTACTGACATTTAACACTTTTTGACATAACATGTCCTACTTAACCTTTCCCTGACGCAACGGTCAGGGAAGTTATAAAGGGAAAGCCATACAACAAGGTATTGCGACATGCAGGCATAGGGCCCACTTTTCTTACATGGATGCGGAAGCTCTATACACAGTCGACAGCGAGGGTGAAGTGTAATGGTCATGTATCTCCACCCTTCACTACCTATAGGGGCACATGACAAGGTGCCCTCTCTTCCCATTGCTGTTTATCATAACTTTAGAACTCTTGGCAATTACTATCCGTAATTTCCGCGATTTTCATGGCATAATGGTGCAGGGTGGGATACACGAAGTATCATTGTATGCGGTTACCCTCTCAAACCTGACATCATCGCTTGATGCCATGACTTCACTGATATCAAGATTCGCAGGCCTGGCTACAAGATGAACTGGGACAAATGCATCGGTGTCGTGGACACCCGATTCACTGAAGTACCTGAGTATTATGATATCACCAGGGCTGACTAACATGGTTGAAAACAATCTTTAGCTCCTTACACTCCAGCATCAAAGCAGACTTTCAGTGGTGGACCCAGCTTAACCTCTCCTTATGGGATAAGGCCCAGTTACTCAAAATGAATGTTTTACCCAGACTAAACTAACACTTTCTGATGATCCCTCTCCAGATTCCCACTAAAATAATGCAGGCCATTGAAAAAACCATTGAAACCTTTCATTGGCCAAACGCAAGCCCCAACGGAGGTTTGCTAAATTGCACACCTGTCGCTAGTGGTAGGATGGGTGGCATCGCAGACTACACTTTGGCCTAGCAACTCATACCCTCTATGGTGCAATGCCTCACTGTTAATTGATGGCAAAGAGCCCCTATGGAATGCATTCTAATCTAAAGGCTAATGCTCCCTTTCGTTTTCATCAGGCAAATATATTTTATTGTAATGTAATGAGAACTAAACATATTGTGGTAAAAATGTATGTGCGATCGATAAAAATGATAATTAGTATGCTGCCCTAAATGCAATTACAAGTGGGAAGCAGGGCAGCTGGAGAAATAATGGCGCCTCCAAACAGGTGTCTCAAAAAAGTGACCTCAAAAGGAGAGTTTCTACGGCACATACGGAATAAAGGTTTACTATATTTTCATTGGCTGTGTCTCCATCTACCATGATGTAAACTTCATCACAAACTAAAATGTTTTGCTCTTTCCTGATTGAGAAAGCCAATTCCCTTTATCCCCACCAAATGAGGAAACCGCAGTTTGTGTGGCAGTTAATTTCTAATTAAAAAAAATAATTTTAAACTTTAGGTAGACTACAATTATGGCCTAAGTTTATTATGGGCCTCAGAGAGGGTGATCACGTTTTGTGGCTTCGTTATCCCATTACCAGTTGAAAGTTGAAGCTTGGAACACCTTAAAGTGCCTAGGCTTAGTTCACAACTGCATGTGTGAACTGCTCTTCCCTGTATCTTTAACACAAATTGACTTTGCCAAACACCAAGATTCATGCTCTCATCTTGCACAGACGTATCTTGCCTGCCACCTGTCTGTGATCCAGACTCTCGGCACAACCACATAAAAGCTTAAATCCCCTCACCAAAAATATATTGTCTTCTGGAAATACTATTCTCTTCACTCTTGGCATACACTTAACTTTTATTTACCCCTCACACGAAATAGTGTGTTCAGTACTAGAGGTGTTCTAACATATAGCTGGACTATATTAAATCTTTAATGTATTCAGCTATCTATGATCCCAAGACATTGAGATCAATGATCCAATATTAAGAGGCATGATAACAGTGACTTGAAGTGTAGCTACACTGGGGCTGGATTAATACTGCCTGGATAGATCACACACTTTGAAGTGTTTACGTAGGTAGGTGATCACATACTTTGAAGTGTTTACATAGGTAGGTGGTACCATAATGTGCAACAAGTTCTTCTGGACAGGGGAAGCCACCAATGCTGTAATCGTTGTTAAAAACACACTTCTACACATTTAAGGGCAGAGGTAAAATGTCCTTGGAAAGACAAGAATTTAATGATTAAGAGCCAGATCTCGTAGAAGGTATCAAAGCGCTACCTAAACAAGTGAGGGTTGTTCGCATTGTCAGAGTAGAAACTGAATTCTATGTTTGAAAGACAGCCTAGGAAGTCAGAGAAAGACATTGGAGAAAAGGTGGACCAGTCTGAAGCAGAATGAGAACTAGAAAGGTGAATTAGAGGCGTGGCGGTAAGCTATGTTCAGAGTTTCTTTAGATGTTTGGTAAGGGGTTGGAAACTATCTTTCCTCTGAAACGTGATTTAGGCAAAGAGATGGAGTTATGTGGGAAGTTATTATATCAGCTATTACTTAAATACGCTTTCTGAATGTCTAAAAGCAGCGTTGACCTAGTTATCCAGAAGAAAAGATGAACTAGGATGGCACGGCTGTCTTCACTGGCCGCGACTATCTGTGCAACTATGAGAGTTAAAAGAGAGACAATGTGTGAAAGAGATGTGTTGGTAAGGAGTCTCCCTATCATAAACCTTAGCATTACTTGCGCCCAGCAATGGAAGAATGCTACATTATCATCTTCAAAGGCTACCCTTTAGATAGGTATCACATACATTTTTCCAAAGACCAATGCAGAAATGCAACAGATTAAATGGTAAAAGACTGCTGTCATTGTGTTTCAACATATTTGGACTGACCTCTGTTAAGACAGCAAGAATCTCATCGATGTCCCCATCGAAGGCTGCCTCCAAGATACGCTTCTTCCTGTGCTGCTCCTCCATCTTCTTCCTCCTCTCTTCTTCATCTTTCTGTCTCCGACGCTCAGCTTCCGCCTGTTCCCTTTTGACCATTGCCACAAAGGCCTGAAGAAAACAAGACGTTACAACAAGAGCTTAAAACACTTGTAATGCAGCTCTCTCTGGGCAGTAGGTGGATACATAAGTTCCCTTACTAAGATACGCATACACTATGTTTACTTCACTGCATCTTATTTCAGTTGTTATACACATTTATCAACACCCATTCCTTGAAGGACAAGTAGAAAATACAATGCTACACAATGTTAGAAAGCATTATCCAAATGGTTTCATGCAGATTCTATTAAAAGCATGCTCTATTCTAATCTAATGTCTTCAATTATGTCATTTAACATGTTATGAGTGATGTAATATGTGAGGTCATAAGCCATCCATGGTGGCAGTGAGCGATCTAGTTACCTCAGTAAACTATAGCTGTCGAATTTCAGTGTTTTTTGTTTTGTTTTAAAACAATAGTTTTTATATTATTGTAAGGTCTCTCTATAACGTGCTTTAACCTTTGGCTTTTTCAGTTCATTGCTAGTTTTTTTTAATGTAAGCTAACATCTTAGTAACTTACCTAAATTGAAGGTCTCTTTAACCATGTTTTTTCAGTGAATTTCTAGTTTTTTTTTTTTAAAGTAAAGTATGATCTTATTACCACATCTAAGTATAATGTCATTATAAACTTTTTTTCAGGGAATTTGTGGATTTTTGGATCATATTCACCCAACTCCCTTACTAAGCATAGCTTCTGACTTTCTGCAAGAGGAGATTCTACACAGGGACTTACCTAAGGCCAGGTTTTGTGCCCAAACCCTCCAGACAGCCAAACCCCGCCACTGTGGCCAGACCCTTTGTCCAACCCCTGTGTGGTGTGGGAATGGATGCAGGGCCTGGCCTGTGGCAAGGCCCTACGCCTAACCCCCATCGTGTACGGCCTTCAGCTGTGTATGGCGATAGTGGCAGGGCCTTGCCGCAACCAACCCCCTGCGGGCAATCAGTGCCCTGTTTCTGGACAACTCCACAGAGATTGTTTGAGATATGTGCGTGTGTGTGTGTGTGTATATATATATATATATATATATATATATATATATATATATATATATATATATGGATAGATATGGGTTTTAACTGACTGCTATCTAAAATACTGACATTTAAAGGACAAACAAAGGACATGGCAATGAGTTTTGTTAGGCAAGAATATGTGATGTGGTTTAGTAGCATGCTCCACCATCCTAAGGTTTTCTTATACTGACACAGATCATATGGACAGGGGAAGAGTACAAGTGTTCCTAAAGTTCTACTGAGGCTGGTGGATACTCAATCCCAGAGCCTTATAGTCTGGATCAAAAAGGCCTAATTCTTTTTTTCTTCAATAATGATGACAGTGCACATTTGTGTTCCATTATTGCAAGGAATCATCAGGTACAAATGGTTCAAAGGGAGCGGCCAAATTAGATGTGAAGACTTATCCAGCAATACAAACATTTCGTAAAATATGTCCTCTGGTCCACCCATATCTAGTGTCATTATGCCAGGACTGGAGTGACCAGGTTTATTTAAAAGACAAATTGCAGGGTAACTAAAGACACATGATACAGACAATCAAAAAGCTGAGGAACCTTGGGTAAAAACATATTAACATATGCTTCTATTTTTGTTGAGTGTCATCTAGGGCAGTTTAAGCATCAGAGAGTTTCTAAAAGGAAGTCAACGCCATAGTCCAAATTAATTTGGGGTGCACCAAGAAGACGAATCAGAGTAAAACCAATTTGGATAAGCCTATAGGATACATGAAAATAAATTAGGTTCCCAATCTTTAAAGAAAGTCACAAAAGTGCACCTGTGGTATATGTCATTGCGTTAGTGTAGCTTTACAGCTTCCATGAATTCACAAGAAATTACAGAAGTAGGCCTGAAAACTGTGCTCCTAAATCATTTTTGTGAATTACAATTTTGCATGAGCAAATATGCACTTTTATATTTGCTCAGGTGAAAATCTACTGAGATTTTGAAAATTCACTTTCCTCCTACCAGTTGTTCCAGTTCAGGAGAAGAAATTGACATTGTATGATATAACTTTGAACACAGGCACATAGTTATTCATCAGAGTATTAAGACTCCTTGTCGCTGTTAGAGTAGCTAGTGCAGATAACATTGTGCTACAAATTCTCACTCCAAAATTACTACGTACATTCTTCAAGATATAACTTAACCACACATATTTTCTGATTATGAAAGTAAGGTAGATGGATATATTTGTGCACCGTGACCATTCGCGAAATAGATATTAAAGTTAGACCAGAGAGCCTTGGTGTGGTATTCCCTGAAACCTTTTTTTGCCTTCTCCCATCTTGTTTTCTGAAATTCGTTTTTGTTGGTATTAGGACTCTCTGTACTGTACTACTGCTAACCAGGGCTAAAGTGCTAGTGTTCTTTCCTTTAAAAATAGTAATGCTGGCTTACACCCAATTGCCACATTTAATTTACTTATAAGTCCCTAGTAAAGTGGTATTACATGTACCTAGGGCCTCTATTTGCCACCCACTTAAGTAGTCCTTTAAAACATGTCTCAGGCCTGCCATCAACACTTGCAGTGCAGTGTTTAAACTGGCAATTCGACCTGGCAAAATAAACCTTTTGCCAGGCCTAAACTTATCTTTTCAATCCATATAAGTCACCCTGAGGTTGGCCCTCAATAGCCCATGGGGCAGGGTGCATTGTACTTAAAAGGTAGGGCATGTGTTTTTAGGTTTTACATGTTCTCTGAGTAAAAATCTCCCAAAATCGTTTTTCACTACTGTGAGGCTCACCTCTCCCATATGATAATATTGGGTTACCTTTTTACATTTAATGCGTGATAATGATAATCTTTGATTGGGAACAGGTAGAACTATCATGTTTGGTTTGAAAATAATTGTAATTTAAAATCTTCCTTAATGGTAAAGTCAGATTTTAAGTTACAATTCTGAAACTGACACTTTTAGAAAGCTGGCATTTTCATGCCTACCCATTTGGTGCCTGCAGCTTGTGTCACATAACCCGGAATGGTTGGCAGTTGGGCTTTATGTATTCCTCCCAGACAGTGAGACAAGGGGGTACTAGGTGTTAGCAGGACGGGCCATCTTGCCAGGTTGTGTGTGGCAAAGCTGTTACCTGCCCCACTAACAAATAAAAAGGCTGATTACAGAACACTCATGCCAGTCTTGTGTCAACCTCAGCAACTTGAAGCCTGGGTAGGGGAAGGAAGTACATTTCCCGAACCAGATGTCGGAGTAGGCTACAAGATTTCCCACTTCAAAGGCTGGCACCAGGTATAAATATTGGCCTCTTAGACCAACTCTTCAGTACACTCCTGGACCTGTAGATGACACTCAGAAGGGCTGCATTGTACTCCAGAGGACTGGCCTGCTACTTGAGGCCTGCTTTGTACCTCAGAAACCTGCCTTGCTGCTACCAGAGGACAGCCCTGCTGCTTGAAGCCTGCCTTGAACCTCAGATGACTGCCCTGCAGCTTCGGGCCTGCCTTGCTACTTCAACCCAGGACTACCAGAGTGACTCAAGGGGCTAGTTTGCTGGCATCCTGTGTGACCTACAGGGACACAACAAGCTCTGGAGACCTTGATCCCTGCACCTGGCCTCTGATGTGGTGAATTCCGACACCCCTAAAGGTTGGGACCTAAAGATTGTACACCAAAAAATGACATTAGAACCGACAGAAGACCAGGACCTACCTGCTTGCTGATCCATCTGCAATGTATCTCGGGTCAGCCTGACTTTGTTGTATCTCCTGCTACTTTCTCCTTCGCAGAAGCAAATCCTGTTCAGTGGGACTTCCGAGCACTGGTATTCAGCCTCGTAGAGCCCTCGTCGGCTACAGCCTGTATCTTCACTTCTCTGGAGATTTTTGACTTCCAAAAAAAGTGACAAAGTCCAAACGTAGAAACCTTCATCATGACTTCGTTCAGCAGCTCCCCGATGACGCCTCCTCTGCGTACTGCCTTCTCAAGAACTTTTCTTTGACATTCCGTCTAAGTCTGAAGATAAGCCGAGACTAGGCCCAATCCACTTCATGTATCCGAGCCACACTTCTTAGCAGTTGGACATAACTTTCAACCTTGCCTCGGTCTTGCGGGACTAGATGACTGCAGTTGGCGCTTTGATATTTTGGGTGCTAGTTTTACTAAAAACTATTAAAATTTCAAACTCTGTTCTACTGATTGGGTTTAATTCGTTTTGATGTCATTTTCTTGCTTACATTTTACTCTATTTTTCTAAACTGGTGTCTGGTTTTCTTGTGCTCTGTATTACTATGTTTGTTGCATACATTCTTAATACTGTGACTCCAAGTTAAGCCTGGCTGTGTTTGTGCCAAGCTACCAGAGAGTCAAGCACAAGTTAATTTAGTGACATTTGTGGTTCACCCTGACAAGGATTTTGGCTGTTGCTTGAGAAGGGTCTTCCCCGCCCCTCCCATGATCAAAAACGCAATTTCTTTCAATTAACATAGATGAGTGCAAAAGCTACTTATTAGCTGAATTTCTTCCCTTCTATTTTTAAGACTACATCAGTAATAGAATTAGATTGTATGAGACACATTTAGTCCACTTGAGGTCATACACACACACGACCATAGAGTTATACATCACCAAAGCACATATCTCACACCATAGTTCACTTATAATAGTCTATGATAATTGAAGTAGCATGGTTGGAGCTCTTTTTGAAGTGCAGATGATCTGGGCTAGTCTGTGATTCGGATGAGAAGAGTTCCAAATTCTGGGATTAAAACCTGAGAGGTGTGTATTGAGAGATGGTGGTGCCTGATTATTGTGGTTCCAAGTGTAGTAGGTTTGTATGAAGCTGCCTTCGCAAACCACCTGAAATTTTGAGTTTTGTAGCCAGTTAACCACACGTGTTGTGCGGGTGACTGTAGGTCGCCCAGGCTGTTTTGAAGATAGGGAGCGATATAATAAGAAGGCACTATGACACACTTCAAAATATGTGACAGGAACACATACTATTTATCAGTTGAGGTGCTGAGCACTGAATGGCATAGAGCGGCACAATCTGCCTTCTGGGGAGCCTGTTAGTAACACATTTCCCTAATACCCTGTACCAGTGACTGAGGTCATTCACAGGGATGTACTTTTTACGAAGCAGATGCAGCTGAATGTGCTCTCCTCACTGAGCTTTAATTTCTAGCCCAAGTCTAGCTATTGTGATTGTTGTTAATGTTAACTGGCATGTCACAGGCATACACATAGAAGGCACTCAGGGGAAAGTGAAGGGTACCATGTATTGGAGAATACTTGGAGTTTAACAGGATGGTCAGTGGATATCTCTCTCAAGTATGTCGGGAACAAGTCCTGTGTCTCTGAACACAACATAAACTGTCAGTCTCATTAGTTGTGGGGATGTGATGAACAATCGGAGCTCGATGTCAGGGACTGCACTTTTTAAGTTCAGGGGGCTATGAACTGAATACAAGTGCAGCTAACTAGTCTAAGCCCAAGGAAAATATAAAGGAAAAGTATCAAATAGGCAGGAGAGTGAATCAGGACCTGGTATCTTTGGGCCTGGTTTAGAATTTCGCAGATGGGTACTCTGTCACAAATGTGACGGATACCCCATCCATCTTATTGCAAGTGCGTGAGGATATAATGCACTTGTAATAAGGCGGACAAGATATCCCAGGACTTTTTTGACACAATACCTGTCCATCAAACTCTAAATCAAGCCCTTAGTCTCTTTCCCAGACTCTTCTCATTGGCCTGATTTGATCATGTCCACACAGCAGTGGGAAGGACTATCAGCTCCACCCAGGGTGTCCTGTTGCTGGGAAGGTTTTTTGGTTAAGTGCGTTAACTGCCCAAAGTCAGATATAGAAAAGCAATCCAATAAAACGAAAAACAGCACAACGATAGTACGTACATCCCTTTCTTGCTCCTAGAATTACACGTTCTGGATGCAAGTTCTTCATATCATGTTATAAAGTTACTGTTTCTTATGCCATGCAATTTGCTCATCCGCCCAGTACCTACCTGAATGACGCACTAGGGGGCCAACTTCCAGCTATCATTCCATATTCAAGGCCTTCAAATGTTTTTAAATATTCTTGGATACTTACTATGCTTATAAATTAGTTTTCCATCAACCAAACAGCAATCCACCCCTTCAATTGATGGTTCCCGTTATTTATATTGTGCATCAATGGCTCTCTTTGCTACATTCAAGGCTAGGCCAGAAAGGTTTTCACATATTGTGACTGGTCTACTTCGCTCGAAAGCTCTGAAGGCCAAGTTACATTCTAGTGCTCCCTGTAATCTTGCCACCCCTTCCAGGAGGTATTGTACCAGAAACCAGTTTTAAATATTGCCCTACAAAACTATCATATCCAGAAAACAACTACAACAACATCATGTTGGTAAGCATGCATCAGTAAGTATAGATAAACAATTCCTAACTACACTTATATGCAGTTTGACAATAAATATATATATTCACGGTACATAAATGTGGAGTTGTGAATAGTAAATATATACTTATCTATACATACTTCCCTTCGCAATGTTGTCGCAGTCAATATTCTGGTTATTATATTTTTTTAGGAAGATATTTTCATACTCAATATTCTGACATACAACCTGCCAGTGTTGCTCCTACCTTCGCAGTAAGTTCTGACTCAAACCCCCTCTTCAAAAAGTTTAGGTATCTCTACCTTTCCACCCTCTGCCTACTAGTAACTGGCGTGTAACAGGACAGTGACTTATACGCAATGGAAAGCTTTTATGTCTATTATACCTTGCAACTCCTAGACATCCAGGAGCACCACTGATGTCTCCAATATCTCAATTCTTTCTTTTTTTGCAGTTTTATATTGTGTGAACTCGACCCGAAGTTAGCAGAGTGCTTCACATGAGCACCAGTTACGTTACAGAGGAACACATTGATTTTCGTTAGGCATGGGGAGAGTAAGTGATTCGCCCAGAATCACAGGATGTTGAGCGTCCCTGCCCAGACATGAACCAGGTTCCCCAGCTTCAAGGTCAACCACTCTAGCCGCTAGGCCACATCCTCTCCCTCGTTAAAGCCACAGCTGTAATTGTTGATAAAATTCACAAATCAAAAACTTGAATGCTTCACCAAGCATTTCAGTGTTTAGTAAAAATTACGTGCCATAATTTGGAGATCAAAGCGGCCCAATTTCCTGAAACCACATGATTGCGCAACCATCTTGAGATCCGTTCCTACCAATAATAGACCTCCTTATGTCAGATTGTTTTCTATCTGATCATTGCTGTGGCTTTCTCCAAGTTCTTGATCTCAGTCACTTGTGGTTCTCAAGATTCCTCCTATCGGTCTACACATATATGAGAGATATATAGTCCCCTATAGTTTCATTTTTGAGCCATAGGACATGCTCTTTATTTCACATTGATTCATGTTAATTGCAATCTTCAATCATAGTTCTTTATATCATGCAGGCGAATATCTCAATCATGCACACTCCTATACAGAATCGCAAAGGGATTCAAGTAACCTTATTGTTTAAATGGTGCTTCCTAAACTCATCCTGCAGCTTCCATTCGTATTCTTCAGGATATCAAATGGGGCACTCTGCGCCATGCTGAAGAACCTTGGGAGTGAGACCATTTTTTGTATACCAGCCCTCCCGCACATTGACAGTGAAACTCCTTCCTGTGCTTCAAATCAGCTCCAAACTTCGTAAGAAACATTGTAATCTGAGGTTCACTCCTGGTGACTTCAATACAAAGGTGTCTAAATCTTAATACAAAGGTGTCTAAATCTCAATACAAAGGTGTCTAAATCGTTCCCTCTCTACTTTAAGCATGCACCATTGTGGTATTGAATCCTTCCCACCCGCGCCTGACAAAAACGATTTTTCATAGCTGATCATCAGTCTGGCTTACCTACCAAATTTTCTGAAAATCTATAATAGTCTCAGGATGGACCAATATGTCATCCACATACAGTGAGATGAAGTATTTTGTGCAGCTGGGCTTATTATATCCTTTCTTAAACACTCTTTTGTAAAGCTTATTAGAACAACACAAAGTAAGATGTCTTAAGTGCATCATTGACTAGGAGTATAAAACATCAAGCAATATGAAGTAAATGCATCACTGACAAGGCGAAACAAAAGAGCAAATGTAGAAAGAGATAAGGATTTCTAACCTTTAGAACCAGGCCACTCGGGTCCTATCATGGAATAGAGATAGAAATATGGGGCAGTGTGACGAGAAGAAAAGAAAGGATGGGGAGACAGTAGTAAGATTAACAATCAATCTGTGCCAAGAACTTGTTACTGAAATTCAAAGAAATAACTAACAGATATTAGCTCAGAGATCAACCGCAAACATCACCATGGAACTACTAGTAACGACAATCAAGAGGAAGACAAGGAGAGACATGAAAGATTGAGACCAACAGTGAGCTAGTGCTCTGACATAAAGACCTATCAGACATTGATAAATTATGTGGCCTAGTTATGGAGTAATGTGCGCCCAATACAGATAAAGATACAAAATTGGTTGGTCATTTTATAAACCGGTGGTTCATGTGAAGCTATTTTAAACAGTATTGCTAAACATTCACGTTTCGGGGCGTCAGGGAAATTCCAGTTTCCGAAAAGGGACAACTTCACTGTCCGGAACCTGGCAAACCATTCTCCTCAATGTGAGCTGACAATGTTGATGTCCGGGACACCATGTAAATTTGAAGAGGGCATAAAGTCGAAGCTGGTGGATTCCTTCATAAAAGGTCAGATGCCAGACAACGGGTGAGTAGCGCACTTTACAAATCACACTGTACAAATCCGTGATTGATTGATTGATTGACCTGTAAGTGCTATGTTTGGGTTAAGCAACACCACAAGACGTGAACTAGCTTGCAGCATGGCGTACCACACCTCCAGCAACTGGAGTTTAGGTCCCACCCCACATCATGCAGACAATTTAGTTTCCACTATTATTCAGATGGAACTTTAAAATATCACATTGTAGCAGGTCTCTCTCATATCTTTATAATATGCCAGGAGTAAAGCAGACAATACTCCCTAGTCATAGAAGAGTCTGGTTTGCAAGCTTGGGTGAGCATTATCCTCTGACTACCTTAAAAACAGTTTCAAGCAGCGCACTAGCTGCATATCTCTCCAGAGTTAGGAACTGTTCAATTCAAACTCTACCTGTACACCTATGAAAGGCTTGGTCAGGTCATCCTGCAGCATGTCATCTAGTGTGCAGATACATTTAGATGTTCCATTATGGCCAATGTATTGGCTGGCAATCGTTCCAGAATCTGGAATTATTTCACAGGAGGGAAACTCTTGTAGATGTATCTGTAGATTTTCATCTTGTCATGAATAGTGGTCCAGGAGTTCACCAATAAACAATCACCAGGTTGTAGTCCCTCTGTAGTGAGTTTCCTAGGTCATGGATGATCCCTAAGCTGAGAACTAGATTTATGATCCTCCATATGGAGTCTCATGGGTCTATCTTTGGAGGAGGGAAGGAGGGCGTCCAGATCTGAGAGTTGATGGTTGTTTTGTATAGCCCAATGTTTTGCAGGTTTAGGTTTATGGAAACTGTGGTTGCGCAGATACAACTCTTTCATTTTTGCCCATTTACCCACACATAACAAGTAGCTACTTTGCATGGAGATAGATGGAGAGTTCTGAAGAAATATTAGTAGCATACAGCTACACCTTGAACACCTGGACCTGCCATTAGAAAAGAAAGCTGTAATTAGTTCCATTTGGCAAAGGCCACCCTCATCAAACAGTAGTGATAGCTTGCAGATATCATGTTGTTTAGTCCCCGGTTGATTACTATAACCAAGTCTTTGAGGTTGAGGGTAACCCATAGAAAACTGAAAACTGCAATTGCAGCACTTGACAAATGCATGGTCATTGGCAGAACTTTGACTGGGGAGTTTTTGATCTTTTCTGCTAAAGTGAATTTGTAAAGATGCAAAGGTATAAAGAGTGCCCAGGGTCTGTCGCCAGTGGTGGTAATGCCCTTGTTCATCGCAATTGAGAAAAAGCAGCCAGGTTTCAAAAGTCTCAAAAGTTAGAAGGGGTGGTAGTGGAGAGAGTGAGCATCTCCGGATGGATCTAACAAGGGGGCTGGCCGAAGGCTGAAACCACACAGCACGGGGTGGGGTTGGAGGGGAGAATGTGCAGCACCAAAGGCTGTACTCAGAGTGGAGCATGAAAAGGTCCCAAGGTGCCAAAAGGTGCACCAGTGAAGGACTGCCACCCTACTGAACATATCAAACATGGCCTGGAGAAAGAAGCCTAGATTGGTACCCGGCACAGGGAAATCTGGGTACACCATTGCTGGCATTTATCTTGGTATTGAAGGAGGCAGTATTGATTTCAGTGCCGGGCCTGATGGCACCTTTGAAGCCTGAAAAGACAATGGCACTAATTCTGGCTCTGGATAGTAGAGTGCCGGGATGAAGTTGGATGCGGTGTCTCGTCTGCTGATTTTGATCCTCTGGGTGAGGAGGAGTGTGTCTTCTTCTTCTTCTGGCATAACTTTTTCCCCTTGAAGATTTAGATTAAAGGAGTAACAAGAAGGTGGCCTTTCTGGCTCCTGATCTCGACCTCAACCATCTACAGTCATTCCTGGCAAAGGTTAGGAAAAACTTGCCCTCTTGCTCTTTGATAGCCCTCGGGTTCATGCAGACGCAGAAGTCACAAGACAATGAGCAATGAGGTGTGTCTCGAACCGAGACACCACAAACAGTCACTGTGCAGGTCTGTGATTGACACTTGCCCAACTGTAGCAGGGGTTACATCTTGACTTTTTTGGCTGGAAAATGTTTCTAGCACAAAACCAAATCATGATTGAAAACTTTGGAGAGGGGTCAAATGGCATGCAAAAAAATAAAATGGAACTGACGCTAGGGTGCTGTGGTGGATGCCATACGGCTTAAGTGACATCACCACTAACCAGTTTTTGGTGTGGAGGCAGAGCAAGTGCCCCCTACCAGTGCCAAAGGGCTATGTAAAATTTTCCGGATCTATGCATGCACCTGGGATATTCAAGGGTGAGAAATCTGCAGGTAAAGGAATCCATCAGAATATAATTTACAAAAATATCTGACCATTGTTTGTAGACTCTAATTGAATTATATTTTTGTACATGATATTTAGGACACAATATTTTGGTGATATTCTGACAAAAATATGCTGGTGCCACACCCTGTGTAGTGTCGCTTAGGACCGTGATGGCTTAAGAGAAAGTTGCCACAGGTCACCTGAGCATGTAGTTGATGATAGAACCACTGTAACCTTTCAATAAAGCTTGCGCCTAAACCCCCCCCCCCCACCTCACACAAGGGTTCCCAAATGGTCTCTCCAATCACCCACCCACGCCGATGTCTTCTCGGCAATATAAGAAAGCATCACATTTTCAAAGGATGTGTCTTGATAAACCACCAGATACAAATCCTTCATGAGGGTCATATATAAGGCCATGCATAATCGAATGCAGTCTTAAAAGATAATATTTTAACCATAATTTGTGATTTCCACACTTATGAGAGATGGATTGGTAGCTCTTACATTGCAAAGAGTCTTTCCCCATTTTGGTGATGAGGGATATCCTGGTTCTGTTGTATGCCAGTGATCTAAATACTATCCACTGAGGTCTGACATTCTCATCCAATTCTAAGAGATAGACATTCTTGCTCTGGGTCTTCCCGGAGGACAACTCTTTAAAAATCTCTCTTTCCTGTGATTGTTAGTTTGGAGAGATTGAGAGGCCTTAGAGGTGTCCCCATGGTTAGAGTAGTACAGCTGTATGAAGAAAGCGGCAAATGTGTACTTTATTTAGTTGATGCTAACACATGGCCCAAATCCATACATAATATATCCGGAAAATGGCCTGATATTCTGCCTTTCTTTATGGAGCAGTAGGTGTTGGGTAGCAGGTGCCATGAAATGATGAAGAAGTTGATTTGGGAACTAGTCCCATTCATGCATGACTCTAAAGGGTAACACTCATCCACCGGCTGGGTAACCCTTCATGGATCAAGAATGTTGTGCGACGCCAGAATATTTTGGACAGTATCTGAAAGCAATAACTGGCCATGGCTAAGTTCTGTTGGCAGTTTCATACGATCTGGTCCTAGGCGACGTCTGTCTAGTGGGGGTGAGGATTATTTTCAGCAGGCATGGCAGCAGGTCATTTAGAAAGCTCAGCATGGCCTTCTTAGGCTCATGTTACTGGATTCCATGAAATCTAGTCACTCTTTCAGCACCAATTCCACAGAAATATTGATGCAATAACCACGGGTCAACCCTCCTCCCCCGATTGCCCCCACCCTCTCCTTCTGGTATACCGTGAAGTCTTTCCTCCTCCTCGTCCAGGCTCTTTTTTGTTATTTTGGAACAAAATAGTTTTCTTGTCTTCTCAGTTCATCGTGAGCCTCATATTTTGATGGTCACTTTTGGGAGGCTCTCCTACAACAGTCAACTAGGTTTTTCTGTGCAGAGGGTAGTACTTTATGACATTTCCAGAATATTACTTTTTTTGTATTTTTTAATTTTGCAGATGAGGTTTATCTCAATGGAACATATCCTGGGGTTTGGATTTAACTGTAAATGTTATATCTGCTATCGTAATTCAGCAAATTTATCTGCAACTCTCCCTTACTGAGCACCTGCCCCATATCTCCTTATCCATCTTGGAATTGCAACGTATCACCTGCATAAGTAATGAGGAAGGGGTCTTGACCACTCTCCCCCCACCTCCAACTTCTTTGGGTAGCCAAAAAAAGAAATTCAGACAAGCAACAATCTCCAATAGTGAGCTCAGCACTGTAGCGTGGTGGGTCAACTGTGAATCGTCAGGTCGTGGAAAGAGTAGCCACAATTCACCACTCACCCAACTATGCAAGTCCCTACTGCTCTAAGAAGCAGGTGTGTTTCCCAGTGTCACGTAAGCAGGGATTCTGCTCATAGAGACTGGAAAAATGGCCGGCAGGCTGTCAGTGCAACTTTACTTGAACATACATTTCTACAATCCCCCTTTTTTTGACATATGTATGGGGAACAACTAGAATTCTAACGATTTACATCTGTACATCAATAAATATTTGGTATAAAACCCTGAACATACTCACGCAAAACTTAAGATTAATCACTTTACTTAGGTCCCTTCACAAATATATGGCCACCCTTAGTTCTGTACATGGCTTGCACATTCCAAACATGGTACTGTTATCCAGCTCTATATAACTTTGTATATATGTGGGAAATGTTTAATATGAATACATCAGTCATCTATAAAAACATAGTGGTGCGAGTTTAGTGCCAATTAGTGCTTCCCTTGCAGTATCTGTAGTCAGTTGGTCAAGTGGAGGTCTTAGCTGAGGTAAACTTGGGGCGTGTGCAATCCAGTGTTTTCTAGTGCCTTAATTTACTAAGCCAAAGTATGTGACCACCCAAAGCATTCCATGCTTCATCAGCAGTTCGTTGAGGTCACTGGTCCATACCTGAGCTGTGATCAGTCGTTCTTTTACCTCTTTCTGGAGGCGGTCCATTAACTCTTTATAATCCTGTCTGTCCATCTTCCGTTTCTCCATCTTCTTTTGAGCCAGGAACTGACGGAAAGCACACTGAATTATTAGTGCTGCTTTTCCCTCAGGGCTAAGTTCTGAAGGGGGGCAAGTGGAAACGTAATACGGAATTAAAAATGATTAGCATAGAAGAGTAAGATAACTAAGATGGTTCTACAGAAGACTATTACCCTGCCTCCTAATAAGACTAAGACATGCAACACTAAAACACACTGACTGAAGAACATTCCTCTGTAATGCCAGTGAGACCTTTAAAAGGTACTTATAATCTTCTACAAAAGGTGCCCCATAAGGGCAGCTCCACAAGAGGAATTAGCTGTAAACCAATATTGAAATTTATTAGGAGCAAGCATAGACGTGTTCCAAATCAATGACACTTAACAGCAGGCATCTTCTAAATAATATAACGCCCATTGGTACCTTTCCTCTTATCTCATTGAGGAGAGCAAAACACTTAAACCAGAGGACTGTATTTCTTTTTACATTATCACATTACAGTTTCCTATCATCCTACTGTCATCAAGAAGATAAATTAAATCACTGATCAGTTTCTTTTGTTAATCTCTTTAATGAGTATTTCATGTAAACTTCATTGCAGAAAATAGAAAAAATAAATTAGTAGTAGTGTATTATAAGTAATTTTTATTGAGCTACAATGCGTAATGTCCTAATTAGTTACCTCCTGGCTCTCCATTTCACCGTTAAATAGTGCTTAATTTATAAAACGACAAGTGCTGGTGCTCGAGAGCCCACAGCCACCCGCAAATAAATGTTGCCACGCTGAATATCAAGGCTGCATAGCCCTGAGTCCACCTTATGCTACTTCAATCCACTGCCAGACACTCCCCTGTTGCTTTAGATCACTCTTGTATGTTCCTGCTTTCTCCCTTCATGACGGTATGCCCATCTTTCTCTTCCTCCGTCTTTCGGCTTCATTGGTTTTCCCCCTCTTTTGCAATCGGGAAATGTTTGATGAGGAAAAGTTAGTGAGGGTGCCCAAAAGTGAGAGCCGTTGGCCCCACCAGCAACCACCGGCTCAAATTAAGCACTGCCCTTAAATTGTATGGCTCTAATCATTAAACTTTGGAGTTAGTGTTTGCCCCAAAACGCATTCTACCTTACATGTCTGTTAATTCTGTAAAACTCTACACAATAGATTATTGTTTTTGTGGTGCTTAGTATTTTGGAGAATACAGCAACCCGTCCAATAAATTACCTCACTCCGGCATTGCTGCCCCCTACCTCCTGGTTCTTTACATTGCCCATTACAATTGATTACGCTGAATCCCAGACTGGCAGATGTCCATGTCATGGATGTCATCTGCACCTTCTGCAAAATCTTTTTTATGACGCATCATGAAGAACGATAAAGATCATTATGCTATAGAGGGTGATGGAAGGGTGGTCTGTAAATCTACACACAATACAAGTGCCGGCAAACCAAAAGTTTCATGTGATTAGGTTTTTGAAAAGGTATGTTCGAGGCATATGAGCTGTAGATCATATGCTTTAGCATAGATTGCCATCTGGTGTTGGATCCGGATGTTTGCACTTTGTTTTTGTTCGAATAAGTCTTGTAGTCACAAGGTAGGTGACTGCTCCATTTGGTGATAGTGCGCATGGACATCGACTCCATCCTTAGATTGTTTTTTCCGCCAAAGGGTTCGGATGGGTATTGCTGCGCTCCCGTTCGGTACCGTTTTCCACTACCCTGGACGGTAGTGTTGTCGATCGGGGTTCCTCATTCGACGCTCATCGTCTAACTTTGAAAAACCTTCCATCGGAAAACTCGAGGCAGGCCTTTAGGCCTACCCGTGCCGACTGCGCTAGCAGTCGATGCAACAGACTACATTCAAGCTATGTCCCGGGTGTCGTGCTAAATTTCCACGCACCGACTGGCACGAAGTTTGCAACCTCTGCTTGTCCCCGGAACACGACGAGAAGGACTGCGACGCATGTCGATCATTCCGAGCGAAAAAGACACTTCGTGATCGTCGGGCTCGGCACCATGAAATGCAACAACAGAGCAACTCTATTCCGGACATCTTCGGAGAAGATTCCGGTATCCAACATCCAGCACAAGAGCCAGAGGAAGAAGAGCGGAGCTCTGTTTCCAAGGCCGACTCCAACATGGAAGAAGAGGAAGACATCACTGCGGGTCAGCGTACCGTGAGTACTGATCTACCTGTGCCCATTCCACATAAGACAAAGGCTCCGGTCCCTCCTTTGCCTTCGGGTTCAGGTCGGCACCGACAAAACGTTTCCGATGCCACGCCCTCCGTCCCGGCTCTGAAACAAAAAGAGAAGCCTTCTGACTCGGGCTAGAGCCAGCCCCGCTCTGATGTCACACCAACACCTTCGGCATCAAAACATAAAACCAAGCATCTATCAGTCAATATACCTTCGGGACGAAGATTCCACCTTCGACGCTGAAAGGCTCGGAGCCGAAACCTTCCAAGGCCAAGACTCGGAGACGAAATCCTCCAAGGCCAAAGACTCTGAGCCAAAATCCTCAAAGGCCAAAGCCTCGGAGCCGAAAACCTCCAAGCCCAAACACTCAGAGCCAAAACCATCGACACCTAAAGGCTCGGAGCCGAAATATTCGGCGCCGAAATCTCCACGGAAATAGAAATACACTCTCCCCAAAGAGCCTCCCTCTAATGAGCCAACTTTTGACCCTGAACAGAAAATGCTGGTTATAAACCCTAAAACACGACATATTAAGGCAGCCATTCCAAAAAAACTGAAGGCTGACTTGCCAGAGGACTATCCAATCCTCCTCCTAATCATAACTTGATTATTACACCATTAAATTCACCACTAAGGCCTATTACACCAGACCCACAGGATGAAGGGGATGGGGATGAGGATCAGGACACTGACGCTTGGGAAGATTACCACACAGATCCAAATACAGATAATGCCCCTGATTTATATCCCTCTAGACCTTCCTCACCTGATGACAACATTGGCTATCTCGAACTCCTTAACAGGGCTGCTCAATATCATGGGGTAGAACTTCATAAAGAGCCTTTAGAAGAGGATTTCCTCTTTTAGACACTTTTCTCCTCACAAAGAACTACTCATACCTTGCCAGTGCTGAAAGGCATCTTAAAATACACAGACGAGGTCTTTAAGGATCCAGTAAGGGCAAGAATAATCACACCTGCCAGTGCTACCTGCCAGCCTGAGAGCTGCTGGGTAGACCTGCAAAGTGCAACAATGAGAAGTGAGAAGTCGCCTTGGACAGGGTGGATAAAAAACACAAATCAGCTCCTACAGATCCTATCTACATTAAAGGTCAGCTCCCCTTAGACTCTCTTGTAGTCTCCAACGCACGCAAGAGGGCTAACTCGCAAGCCACAGGAGAGACCCCTCCTTCTGACAAGGAGTCCAAGCTTATTAATGCCTCAGGCAAAAGAGTAGCTTCACAGGCAGCAAACAACTGGTGGATTGCCAACGCTCAGGCGCAGCTAGCTCGTTATGACAGGGCTCATTACGATGAGCTAGAAAAACTCATGCAAAACTTGCTTGACCAATACAAATCTAAGGCTAATGACCTTATTCAGGAAGCTACACTCATCACCAACACCTCCATTAAATGTGCACTAGACGCAGCAGACACAGCATCTTGTGCAATTAACACCAGTATACTATTACGCAGACATGCTTGGCGTAGAATCTCTGGATTTAAGCCAGAGGTGCAAACCTTCATACTTAACGAACCCTTTGACAAAGAGCATCTTTTCGGCCCAGCTGTTGATACCTTGCTGGAAAAGATGAAAAAAGACACTGAGGTCGCAAAGTCCATGGGGGGCTTACAGTTACCTACCAGTAGAGTTTCTTTTCGCCGCTCATTTTATAGGGATGGCTCAAAAACTGTGTCCACTGAGAATGCCTCCTCCTCTTACAAGGGCAACAATCAATCCCCCTCGTCCAGAGGTTATTCTAGAGGAGGTTTTAGAGGAAACAACGGTAGGGGAAGAGGTAGAGGTAATTCCACACTCACTTCCCCCACAAACAAACAGTGCCTTCCCTCCACTACCCCCCGATCATTCCACTCCTGTTGGGGGACGTCTCTCCCAATTCCTACCTGTCTGGAATTAAATCACCTCAGACAAGTGGGTGCTACAAATTATCCAATGTGGTTACTGCCTGGAGCTTACAAGCACTCCCCCAAAAATTCTTCCAGGAGCACATGCAATGTCACCTGAACATCTCACTCTCTTAAAGCAAGAGCTTCTATCTCTGTTAGAAAAACATGCTATAGAGCCTGTCCCATTAATATACCAAAGGACCGGTGTATACTCCATGTATTTCAATTCCCAAAAAGGACGGCTCTCTCAGGCCTATACTAGACCTCAGACAGCTAAATCTACACATACAGCCGGACCACTTCCACATGGTCACACTCCAACAGGTGCTCCCACTACTTCAGCAAGGCGACTTTCTATCCACTCTAGACTTGAAGGACGCCTAATTCCATATTCCCGTTCACCCTGCTCACATAAAACATCTCAGGTTTGTGGTGGACGGACAACATTACCAGTTCAAAGTTCTCCCATTTGGAGTAATTACAGCACCCAGCGTTTTCAACAAGTGCCTGGCAGTAGTCGCAGCTCATTTAAGAAGACAGCACGTTCATGTCTTCCCTTACCTAGACGACTGGCTGACAAAAGCCAGATCCAAACAAAGCTGCCTACATCACACTCAAAGGACAGTCCAACTGCTTCACGACTTGGGGTTCACTGTAAACCTCACCAAGTCTCACCTCCAACCATCCAACACATAAGTGTATCTAGAAGCCACAATAGACACTCGCAAAGAACTAGGGTACCCAACCCAGTCAGGATTCGCAACATGCAAGTTCTAGTATCACGGTTTCAGCCTCAACACTCATTACCAGCCCAAGTGTTCATGCAATTGATCGGAATGATGGCTTCTTGCATTCAAATCATTCTCTATGCAAGACTTCAAATGCGTCCCCTACAGGAATGCTTAGCACGTCAGTGAAACCAGGCTCTAGATCAGTTATCAGATCTGGTGTTGCAGTGGTGGAACATACAAAACCTTTCCAAGGGCCGGCCATTTTTTGATCCGGTTCCACAGATAGTGCTACAGTAGACACATCACTCACTGATTGGGGAGCACATCTTGGAAAACATACCATTCAGGGCATGTGGACTCTGCAACAAAAACAACTCCACATAAACCATCTCGAACTGCTAGCACTTTTTCTAGCATTGAAAGCTTTTCAACTTCATCTAGCAGGCAAAGCTGTCCTGGTTCGCTCAGACAACATGACAGCGATGTACTACATACAAAAGCAAGGGGGGGGCGCACTCTCTCCAGCTCCCACAGCTAGCACAGAGCATCTGGAGATGGGCCATATATCTCCTTGCAGAACATCTTCCAGGAGTAGACAATCAAGTTGCAGATCTGCTCAGTCGTCAACGACAGCAGATACACGAATGGGAACTTCACCCTCAAGTTCTCCTCCTATTCTTCCAAATGTGGGGCTTTCCAGAGATAGATCTGTTCGCCACCCACCTAAACGCCAAATGCCCAAACTTCGCGTCCAGGCATCCACATCCAATGTCCAAAGGCAATGCACTATAGATGAATTGGTCAGGGATATTTGCTTACGCTCTTCCACCTCTCCCTCTCATTCCATTAGTGGTTCGGAAACTCAAAAAGCACTCCCTGACGCTTATCCTAGTTACTCTCACATGGGCCCGACAACCCTAGTTCACAATTCTGTCGGAGCTATCAGTAGTTCCCCACCATACACTACACCTCTCCCCCAAGTAACTTACTCAGAACCAAGGAGAGATAAGACATCCACATCCCAATCAGCTCAACCTTGCGAATTGGCACATGAAATCCTAGAGTTTGGCTACCTTAATCTTCCGCCAGACTGTATAAATGCTATCAAAGAGGCTAGACGCCCTATCACAAGAGCATGCTACGCAGCAAAGTGGAAGAGGTTTGTCGTTCTTGTAACAACAATCAGATCGATCCACTAGACTCTTCAATACAAGACATCATTTGTTATCTGTTACACTTACAACGTTCTAATTTAGCGTACACATTCATACGCTTACATCTCGCTGCAATAGCTGCATATCTACAAAATAGACAGCACTTGTCTCTTTTAGAGTGCCCGCTATTAAAGCTTTTATGGAAGGACTCAAAAGACTCATTCCTCCCAGACTTCCACCTTCTCCAGTGTGGAATCTCAACATAGTCCTTACAAGACTCATGGGTCCACCATTTGAGCCGTTGCACAAATGTTAAATACAATTTCTCACCTGGAAGGTAGCCTTCCTTATAGCCATCACTTCTCTAAGAAGAGTCGGTGAGCTTCAGGCACTAACCATAGATGAACCATTCTTGCAAATACATCAAAGCAAAGTGGGTATTAGAACTAACCCCACATTCTTACCTAAAGTCATCTCTGCCTTTCATATCAACCAATCTGTTGAGTTGCCTGTGTTCTTCCCTCAACCAGATTCAGTGGCAGAATGTGCCCTTCACACATTAGATGTTAAAAGAGCATTACTATACTACATAGAAAGAACAAAACCTTTTTGAAAAACCAAACAACTTTTTGTTGCTTTTGCTCCACCACATAAAGGCAATCCCATATCAAAATCAGGAATTGCAAGGTAGATAGTTAAGTGCATTCAAATATGCTGCAACAAAGGTAAACGCACATTAACAATTCCCCCTAGAGCGCACTCTACATGCCAACTGGGGGCTTCTATGGCATTCTTAGGAAACATACCCATAGATGACATCTGCAAAGCTGCAACATGGTCTACACCACACACATTCATAAAACATTATTGTGTGGATGTGTTAGCAAAACAACAAGCTAGTGTGGGCCAGGCAGTTTTACAAACACTATTTCAAACCATTGCAACAGCTACAGGTTATCCACCGCTTCACAAATAACTGCTTTATAGTCTATGCTAAAGCATATGATATACAGCTCATATGCCTCGAACGGAAAATGCTACTTACCCAGTATGTATCTGTTCTTGGCATATAGAGCTGTTGAGTCATATGCACTTACCCGCCTCCCTGGGTACCTTTACCTGTTGCAGTGATATCTTACTTAGATACAATTTACATGGACATCTCCCTTTATTACTTTTCTAACTCCATCATCACCCTTTATAGCAAAACAATCTAAGGATGGAGTTGATGCCTATGCGCACTATCCCCGAAAGGAGGAGTCACCTACCTCGTGACTACAAGACTTCTTCGAACAAAAACAAAGTGCAAACATCCGGACCCAAGACCAGATGGTGATCTATGCTAAAGCATATGACTCTACAGCTGTATATGCTAAGAACAGATGCATACTGGGTAAGTAGCATTTTCCTTTATCTTCCATATGTTCATGGTTGTAAAATGGACCTAAAACGTGTACAAGATGTTGAGTAAAGGGTTAAGAGAAGTGAATCTAGTACTGTACAAATCTCTTAATATAAGACAGTAAGAAACAACACTGCTCTCAGAGTGGAACAATCAGATAAAATGTAGCCAGAGGGGGGGAGGGGAGGAGAGGGGGAGGTTCTTTACTAGTAAGCAGGGACCTTGACCTAGGACTCCAGAAATAAAAAAAAGTCCCAAACTTTACAATTAAATCTGTAACCTCTTTTCTCATTCTCCAGAGGTTTCTAAACTCCCAGGAAAGGCTTCTTGGCAACGAGAACACATGCACAAGCTGTAAGAGGCTCCTCACAACTCTGGGCCAGGTTTACTGCCTCAACAAGCCCCAGGATTCCCCATGGATCTGCATGATATTCAACTTTCCACAGACAAAGAGTAGATATTTGACTTGGGCGAGTTGCAGATCTGTTCAGTTGCAATTGGTCTACTGGTTTTTCTTTCACGCAGGCTCAGGACCTACTGCTTTCTCAACATTCAGGACAGACATTCTAAGGAGCAGAGGCTTTCTGACAGGACCTGCACCCCTATGTACTTGTGGTTTAGGAAGAGTCGAGAACCACTTAGCCTGGACAAAAGGTGTAGTTTTAGAGATTAAGGTCAAAGCAAGAGACACTCTTCCCACAGCTGAGGAAGACAGATAGAAATACTTGAGAGCAGCAGGCAGAGAAGGCTTCTTGTCTTCATCTGCATCACATTTCTCAGTTGAGAGTTATGTTATGCAGGGATGTGAAGAGACAAAATCAATCTGTGAATGGTAAAAATGCCCTGAGCTAATAACAAAGTTCTCACACTTTCTCCATACAATACTTTCAACAGTATATTCCAGTTTCTGTTTTGTGAATGTGCTTTAAGGCAAAAGCTAGCCCAGAGTCATTTTCACAACAGAAAATTAAGATGTCAGAAACATAATCTATATTTTTCTCCTTCCCAGTCACTCCAAACTTCTCCCAGTTTCAGGCCTGCCCCTCCTAATAAGGATAAAAGAAACCCCATATCCCAGGCCCACCTGTCACCCTTTTCCGACTGTGTTAAGAAAATAATAAAGTGTGAGGAAATCTCACTACCACAAGCATCAGTAGCGAGGATTGCAGAACGATACGTGATTAAAGAGCAGTACAAGCCCAAGTTTCACAATGGTACAAAGTAAGTGAGACTTCACCAGAAAGCAGAAAACAAGATCAGCAAGCTTTAGTCAAATGAGAAAACATGTTTAACAAGCCTTGAAGAGTTTACGATCACAGCGCACATGTGCGTATTTCATTCTCATTGTTAGAAAAGATGTAACTTTGGAAATATATGGTCAAATGTAACTCAGTAAAGAATATACAGAGTCAGATAACAAATCTTGGGAACAGAGCAATAAACACTTACACACTCGGGGAAGGAAGGTTAATGTTTCATCAAAGCTCTGTTAGGATTACGATAAGGGGAACTGCAAGAGAAGGACACGAGTTTTAGGACGCAGGTGAAAGTGGTATTTTTTTTAAAAGTATATTATAAAATCGTATTATTTTGTGACCTGTTATTGGCTTTTAGGATAACATGTATGAAGTCAGCATTTTTGTGACTATATAAAGGGCTGCCTGAAAGCAGCCATTTGAGATCAACTTTTCAGCTCTACGGAGGTGACTGGTCTCCCGGCCATTGAGATTAAACCTACTTTTGCCTTGCCAAAGAAGTCTTATAACTCTATATTTTAGTTGTCCTCGAACAAATGTAAGTGTCCTTTGTATTATGTTTTATTATTGTGCTGTCCACTTTGCAAGACATTGTAACCAGTGTTTGTGTGTATGGGGTGCAAGTGCATGTGTAAAAAACAGGGTTTCTGCATCCATTTTTTGTGTTGCCCACTGGGTGGTTAGGTATGTAAGGCCCTCATTCACGTACAGAGGTAGGGGTGGTGGTATATCTTGGTTCTCCGCCTTACTCTTAGGAACGTGACAGCATCATCATAGGGTTAGTTTTCATGCTTCCTCCAACCGGAGGTGTACCCCTGGTTAAAGGAGTAGTGATCAGTGATAGAGGGGTTATGTACAGTGACTTAAAAGTAAAAAAAAATGTGGATAATTAAAAAGCTTGTATAGCCAGATTAGAGATTTTAATAGGTCTGGATTCGAGATTATTTAAAAATAGTTCTGTGTGTAGGGAGACTGATTATGAATCTCCCGCACTTAATATGTCCGTAAAGAAGGTCGACATGTTTCAGCCTTGTGTTTGCCCGTTAGGGTCAGGTGGGCTTTCTTCAGGACCTAGAGTGGAAAAATAGTGAAAGGATAGAGTAGGAGACCGTGTATGTCTCTGTGAATTAGACCCTTGTGTTGTCAGGGTTTTTGTGAAAACAGGTGTATTAACCTGATTCTGCTGAAGTCAGATAGTACCTGTGAAAAGGAGGAAACAAGACAAACCAACATAGAAGGAGAGTATCAAGTGTATATTCTCCAATTGGTAATGCTGTCTATGTGCTGAGACAGTGCAAGAAACTATAAAATGGCAATTCTTTAGAACAAGGCAAAGTCCTTTCGCAGACCGTTAGGACAAGGAACTCTATCCGTTTACTTTCTACTTTTGTATCTGGTTTACGGTTAGTTGGGTTTTCTAATACGGTGTTGTATTCATGTGCCCTCATGTACCCACATGTGGGAGCAATGCGTTCTCGTATTCACCTAAAAGTTAGCGTCTCTACGTTTAGAAAGGCTAAAATCGTCTAACGGTGGATTCTAGACAGTGACCGTTATGTATTTGTTATCGTGAAGCTCAAAAATAATGTTTTTACGCTTATTTTTTGCGTAAAATATTGGTAAATGTTACATGCCAGAAGTTAGTTGCATGATAGTGTTCATAGCGGGTAAAATCTTAGGGTTACGATATAGACGTTACATATTAACGTTATGTATTTGTTATCGTGAAGCTCAGAAATAATGTTGTTGCGCTTAATTTTTGCGTTATAGGTTGGTAAATGTTACATGCCAGATATTAGTTGCATGGTTCATAGCGGGTAAAATCTTAGCCTTACGATATAGACGTTCATATTAATATTTTAGTGGTGCTAGCTGATATTACGTTTGTGTGTGTGTTTGCTGTAGGGCCAAAGTTTTCAAATGAGTGCACTCACTCTACTCAAATGTTTCTCTCTGTTTAGCACTTTTGCCAACCCCTCTCTCCTACCCATATCGATTTACCTCATGTCTTTTTCTATGGGCATCAAAGGGCGGCCAGTGGGTTTGTAACCTGCTGGATAACAGCGAAATATCACAAGTAACACATTGTTTAGGGATACGTTATGGTTTTTGGCGGTCGTGGATCTTGTGATGGTCAGCTTCTACCTGTTGCGCTGATGCAGCCCGACTTGTGCTGACTCTTCCTCTGGTGCCCCGGTTGCGTTTCCCCTCATTCCGGTGTCATTTTAATGTGTGCTAGAGGTAGAGGAAAGACTTACAGGCACATGCATCAAAGCTTTTTGCGATCGCAAACGGAGCGAATCGCAAAAATCGTCCGTTTGCGATCGCAAAAATAGCTTTTGCGATGCATGAAACAACTTGCCACTCGCAATTTAAGAAATTGCAAATTTTTGTGATTTCTTAAATTGCGATTGCATTTAAGGAATCGCAAATTGCGATTCCTTAACTGCAATGCAAGATGCCTTTAAGAAGTAGCGATTTCGCTATTTGGGCCCGCTATTTACCGTGGAATCATACCACCTGGTAAATAGCGAAAACTTTGAAAAATGCACTAAAGTACATTTTTCAAAGTCGTAGGTTAAACACACACATGTCTTTTGGACATGTGTGTGCGCAACATTGGTGCACAGATCGATTTCAGGGGTGCAACGGGGTGTCGTCTTGACACCCTTGCACCCTTGAAAATGCATTCTCAATTTGCGATTCTCTAATTGAGAATCGCAAATTGAGAATGTCTTCCCATTGATTCCTATGGGCCTCTTGGCCCACAGGAATGAATAGGGAAGTATTCCTTAATTGCGACTCGCAATTTGGGAGTCGCAATTAAGGAATGTTTAGAAATCGCTATTTTTCCAGCGATTTCTACATGCATAGGCTTTTGCGATTCCTTAATTGCGATTCCTTAAAAATCGCAATTAAGGAATCGCAACAGCCAATATTGATGCATGTGCCTGTTAGAGTGGTACTTTTTCACGCCAACATATTTTTGGAAGAAGTATTCACCATCTTTTTTCGTTTTATAAAATCAGGAAAAGATATAAAAAATTACGCTTCGATGTTATTGTTTGTTAAAAAACGGATCCTATTAGGCATGGGTCCCTTGGGCACTTCATTAACTAAAAATGTGTCTTTATGGTGGACACATAATCAGTGATTTAGATGCTGGTTGTTCAGGAGATAGAGGTCTAGAAGATGTATTCATCATCTATCATTGTTTTTTATCGCATTGTGAAACCTAGAGTATGTCTATTCGCACGTTGTTGTTTGGGTTGTCAAAATTTGGATGTTGTTGGGTTTGAAACTCTGGATTCATGATCGCATAGACAATGTTTGTTGGTGGAACCATCAAATTGTGACTGAGGTGTTTTGCACAAAAGGAAGGTCTTGGTCCACGCGTTTTTTTGTATTTTACTCGCTCTGATATACTTTACAAGATGTTCATCAGTGTAGCGTTTTTTAGTGGTTTGAGCTCAACCATGGAATATTATCATTGAGCCCTTGGTCATTAGTACGGAGGCGGTGGACCCATCTCAGCTCTTTTTCAAACAGTACTTTTTCTGCATTGTGATTCTTTATTGTGAGTGTCTCCAAAATCACCCATCTTAAGTCGTTCACTGTGTGTTTCATTTCTATGAAGTGGTTACTCATTTTTGTCGTGTTTCTTTTGCATTTGACATTGCTCTTACGCTCGCATATTCTCTGTTTCACATGTCATGCCAATATAGCGTAGGGAACAGGGACAAGTGATCATATAAATTGCGTGTGTTGTGTTGCAATTCGTATGGTATCTAATCGTCCATTTGAAGTCTGGGAGCAGTTGTATGGTTTTGGTTGCTGTAGTCAAATTGCAGACAGAGCAGAAACCACATGGATAGTGCTCCAACACAGGGGGGTTATCCCATAATCGTGGAATCGTGTCTCCTCATATGTGTGGTGGTGGTCTGGTATGTACCAGGATGTCTTTGAGATTTCTTGTTCTTTTATTTGCGAATCTCGGTTTAGGCCAACTTAAAGAACCGGAGTTGATGATTCTCCAATTTTTGTTTATTATTTTCTTTACATTGTTAGAGGCTGTATTATAGGTGGTCACGCAGGTCACAAGGTCTTTTTCATGTGTTCTAGGTGTTATGTCTAATAAGCTTTCTCTTGGTTGGTTCTTGGCTCTCTTTTGACATTTGTTGATAGTTCTTTCCGAGTAATCACGGTTCCTCAGTTTGTTGCACAGATCTTCTGCTTGGCTCTTGTAATCCTTTGTTTTGCTACAGTTGCGCCTGAGGCGTAGAAATTGGCTATAGGGTAGGTTCTCCCTAAGTGGTCGCGGGTGAAAGCTCTTGTAAGAGAGTAGACTGTTTTTTGATGTAGGTTTGAAAAAGGTTTTAGTTTGTAATGTGTCGTTCTCTGCATAGATGGTTATATCTAGGAAGTCCAGTCTTTTGTTATCCGCTGTATAAGTGAATTTGAGCCATTCATCCCTTGTGTTGACCCACCTGTGGAATTCTTTAAAGCTTTCTATATCTCCTTCCCAAATTAGGATGATATCGTCGATGTAGCGTCTCCAAAGCAGAATTCTCTGTTGGTACGGGTTTGAGATGTTCTGTATATGGGTCTCCTCGAAATCACTGACGTACAACCCTGCCACACTTGGGGCAAAGGCGCTGTCCACGGAAGTCCCGTGGCATTGCTGATAGATGGTGTTGTTGTACTCAAAGTAATTCTCCGTTAAGGCTAGCCTACAACATTCCAAGACAAAAATGTCCTGGGGTTTTGTAATTCCATTGTTTGGTGAAAAGTAGAGTCTCCAGGGTGTCTAAGGTCTTCTGTTGAGGGAGGCTCGTGTAAAGGCTTTCCACGTCTAGCCCGACGAGTAACATGTTTTCTTCCGAATATGTTTGATTTTTCAGGATGTTCAGCAGGTCCCTTGTGTCCTTCATATATGTTGGTGTGTTTTGGACAATGGGTTTTAGATATTGGTCTGCAAACTGTGAGAGCAGTTCGAGAACGGAGCCTATTCCTGAGACGATGGGTCGTCCCGGGGGTGGTCTCGGTTCTTTGTGAATCTTAGGTAGAGAGTAAAAGTATAGTAGTCTTGGTGTCTTAGTCTGGAGGAATTCCGCCTCATTTTTCGAGATCCAATCGTTTAATTCTGCTTCATCAACCATAAGATCTATTGTTCTTTGTAGCCTTTTTGCTGGGTCCGTAGTGATTTTTCTGTAGAATGTCTCGTCTGTGAGTAGTTCTGTACATTGTAGGTTGTAACCCTCTTTACTTAACAGGACGATTCCTCCGCCTTTATCCGCAGGCTTGATTATTATGTCTCCATTGTGACGTAGATCATCCAAAGCTTTTTGTTCTGCCTTCGATATCTTAACAAAGGGGTTTTTTATGTGGGGTTTGAGGCCGTCTGCTTCCTTCATGACTGCTTGTTCGAAAGCGAGTATTTCGATAGGAACTTGATGGTTCATGGGGCAGAATTTAGATTTCCGGCGTAATGTCGTGTCTCCGTCTGTGACATGGTCCTCTTGGTTATTAAAGAAGGCTCTGTTTCACTTTGCGACATGTCATGCCAATATAGCATAGGGAACAGGGACAAGTGATCATATAAATTGTGTGTGTTGTGTTGCAATTCGTATGGTATCTAATCGTCCATTTGAAGTCTGGGAGCAGTTGAATGGTTTTGGTTGCTGTAGTCAAATTGCAGACAGAGCAGAAACTACAAGGATAGTGTCCCAACACAGGGGGGTTATCCCATAATCGTGGAATCGTGTCACCTCGTATGTGTGGTGGTGGTCTGGTATGTACCAGGATGTCTTTGAGATTTCTTGTTCTTTTATTTGCGAATCTCGGTTTAGGCCAACTTAAAGAACCGGAGTTGATGATTCTCCAATTTTTGTTTATTATTTTCTTTACATTGTTAGAGGCTGTATTATAGGTGGTCACGCAGGTCACAAGGTCTTTTTCATTTGTTCTAGGTGTTATGTCTAATAAGCTTTCTCTTGGTTGGTTCTTGGCTCTCTTTTGAGATTTGTTGATGGTTCTTTCTGGGTAATCATGGTTCCTCAGTTTGTTGCACAGATCTTCTGCTTGGCTCTTGTAATCCTTTGTTTTGCTACAGTTGCGCCTGAGGCGTTGAAATTGGCTATAGGGTTGGTTCTCCCTAAGTGGTTGATACTCTCCTTCTATGTTTGTTTGTCTTGTTTCCTCCTTTTCACAGGTACTATCTGACCTCAGCAGAATCAGGTTAATACACCTGTTTTCACGAAAACCCTGACAACACAAGGGTCTAATTCACAGAGACATACACGGTCTCCTACTCTATCTTTTCACTATTTTTTCACTCTAGGTCCTGAAGAAAGCCCACCTGACCCTAACAGGCAAACACAAGGGTTGAAACATGTCGACCTTTTTACGGACATATTAAGTGCGGGAGATTCATAATCAGTCTCCCTACGCACTGAACTATTTTAAAATAATCTCAAATCCAGACCTATTAAAGTCTCTAATCTGGCTATGCAAGCTTTTTAATTATCCAAATTTGTTCTACTTTTAGGTCACTGTACATAACCCCTCAATCATTGATCACTACTGCTTTAACCAGGGGTACACCTCCGGGTGGAGGAAGTATGAAAACTAACCCTATGATGATGCTGTCACGTTCCTAAGAGTAAGGCGGAGAACCAAGATATACCGCCACCCCTACCTCTGTACGTGAATGAGGGTTTTTTATCAGTATACTATATGAAATATAAAGAAACCCTGGTTACACAGGACAAGTGATCCGTTCCCCATGTGATGTTTTGGTATGTAAATAAGGAAGCTGAATGGATCGCAATTCCTTCTTTCTCCCCCTTTCTTGATTTGTTATAGTCTAAGCAGCGCACAACTGTGGGAGCTATCTCTAACAGAACAACGTTCTAACTCTAAACGACAAACACGCCTGAATCAGGAGAGCAAGATGGCCGAAAATGTAGGCCTTATCTACTCGACAGAAGAAATTAATGCAATTCTCTCTTTACCATCACTACTACAAGATAAAGACCTGACTCAGACCTTGGCTCAAACCAATGATTGGGAAGAACTCTCAGAAACAGAAAAGTAACAAGTAAGGACAGCCGTCCATGGGATCATTGTGACAGTGTATCTCCGCGCAAATGCAGCACCAAAAGGACTTTGGGTTAACAACACCCCATGCATTTTCCTCCATGACATAATATTCCGCAAGGATTGGTCAGCAATCTCGTGGAAGTGCACAAGGGATTACCTAGTCTTGATTATCAAGACTGCCACAAGACTAACGGAAGAACTCACCATCAAGATCCAAGTGGGCGAAGCTAAACTGAAGAACATGGTTCACATAACTGTGTACAAAAAAAGACTCGAGGAAATTAACCGCGAGATGAACAAAACGAGAGAGTACATCACACCAAATAAAATACAAAAACTAGGAAAAGACTTAAAAAAGTTCTCAATGGAACGCATGCATCCATATAGTTCAGAGGACTATAAAGCCCCAGACAATGTGTCCGACAACAACTCGAGTACTGGCTCCTCCACAGAGGGTTCAGACTGGAGTGGTGATGATACGTATACACCAAGAAGAAACAGAGGGAAAAATAGACGTTTAAATCGCCGCAGACCAAACACGTGGCATACACCTTACTATGGCAACCAACCACAAGGGATTCCATTCTAGCCATATAACCCGAACCTCCATGGGTGGATGCACATGTATTTTCAAGGGCCACCACCGATGGGACCCCCAATGGTACCACAGATGGGCCAGAACTACGCACAAAGAATGCCTTTTTTAGGAAGAGGCCAGACAAACCAGAGGACCAGACGGAAAACAGTAACCTGGACAGACCAAGAACGACGGGTCCACACCAGGAGCATGACGGGAATGAAACCAGGGACAAGCACGACCTCATCATCAACCTAACAAACAAGACCCTAACTAAGGAACAGGAAGATGTCCTGAACAAAGGCCTTGGTTATATCCCCACACCCTCCCTAGACACATTCAAGCTACAATGTGAGCTGGAAGAATTCTGTTGCAAGCTGAAACTAAAAGCCTTCTTTAATAACCAAGAGGACCATGTCACAGACAGAGACACGACATTACGCCGGAAATCTAAATTCTGCCCCAAGAACCATCAAGTTCCTGTCAAAATACTCGCTTTGGAACAAGCAGTCATGAAGGAAGCAGACGGCCTCAAAACCCACATAAAAAAACACTTTGTTAACATATCGAAGCCAGAACAAAAAGCTTTGGATGATCTACGTCACAATGGAGACATGATAATCAAGCCTGCGGATAAAGGCGGAGGTATCGTCCTGTTAAGTAAAGAGGGTTACGACCTACAATGTACAGAACTACTCACAGACGAGAAATTCTACAGAAAAATCACTACGGACCCAACAAAAAGGCTACAAAGAACAATAGATCTTATGATTGATGAAGCAGAATTAAACGATTGGATCTCGAAAAATGAGGCGGAATTCCTCCAGACTAAGACACCAAGAGTACAATACTTTTACTCTCTACCGAAGATTCACAAAGAACGGAGACCGCCCCCGGGACGACCCATCGTCTCAGGAATAGGCTCCGTTCTCGAACCGCTCTCACAATTTGCAGACCAATATCTAAAACCCATTGTCCAAAACACACCAACATATCTGAAGGACACAAGGGACCTGCTGAACATCCTGAAAAATCAAACATATTCGGAAGAAAACATGTTACTCGTCGGGCTAGACGTGGAAAGCCTTTACACGAGCCTCCCCCAACAGAAGACCTTAGACACCCTGGAGACTCTACTTTTCACCAAATAATGGGATTACAAAACCCCAAGATATTTTGTCTTGGAATGTTGTAGGCTAGCCTTAACGGAGAATTACTTTGAGTACAACACCACCATCTATCAGCAATGCCACTGGACTTCCGTGGGCAGCGCCTTTGCCCCAAGTGTGGCAGGGTTGTACGTCAGTGATTTCGAGGAGACCCATATACAGAACATCTCAAACCCGTACCAACAGAGAATTCTGCTTTGGAAACGCTACATCGACGATATCATCCTAATTTGGGAAGGAGATATAGAAAGCTTTAAAGAATTCCACAGGTGGGTCAACACAAGGGATGAATGGCTCAAATTCACCTATACAGCGGAAAACTAACGACTGGAAATCCTAGATATAACCATCTATGCCGAGAACGACACATTGCAAACTAAAACCTCTTTCAAACCTTCATCAAAAAACAGTCTACTCTCTTACAAGAGCTTTCACCCGCGACCACTTAGGGAGAACCTACCCTATAGCCAATTTCTACGCCTCAGGCGCAACTGTAGCAAAACAAAGGATTACAAGAGCCAAGCAGAAGATCTGTGCAACAAACTGAGGAACCGTGATTACCCGGAAAGAACCATCAACAAATGTCAAAAGAGAGCCAAGAACCAACCAAGAGAAAGCTTATTAGACATAACACCTAGAACACATGAAAAAGACCTTGTGACCTGCGTGACCACCTATAATATAGCCTCTAACAATGTAAAGAAAATAATAAACAAAAATTGGAGAATCATCAACTCTGGTTCTTTAAATTGGCCTAAACCGAGATTCGCAAATAAAAGAACAAGAAATCTCAAAGACATCCTGGTACATACCAGACCACCACCACACATACGCGGAGACACGATTATGGGATAACCCCCCTGTGTTGGGACACTATCCATGTGGTTTCTGCTCTGTCTGCAATTTGACTACAGCAACCAAAACCATACAACTGCTCCCAGACTTCAAATGGACGATTAGATACCATACGAATTGCAACACAACACCGCAATTTATATGATCACTTGTCCCTGTTCCCTATGCTATATTGGCATGACATGTCGCAAAGTGAAACAGAGGATATGCGAGCAATGTCAAATGCAAAAGAAACACGACAAAAATGAGTAACCACTTCATAGAAATGAAACACACAGTGAACGACTTAAGATGGGTGATTTTAGAGACACTCACAATAAAGAATCACAATGCAGAAAAAGTACTGTTTGAAAAAGAGCAGAGATGGGTCCACAGCCTCCGTACTAATGACCAAGGGCTCAATGATAATATTCCATGGTTGAGCTTAAACCACTAAAAAACGCTACACTGATGAACATCTTGTAAAGTATATCAGAGCGAGTAAAATACAAAAAAACGCGTGGACCAAGACCTTCCTTTTGTGCAAAACACCTCAGTCACAATTTGATGGTGCCACCAACAAACATTGTCTATGCGATCATAAATCCAGAGTTTCAAAACCAACAACATCCAAATTTTGACAACCCAAACAACAACGTGCGAATAGACATACTCTAGGTTTCACAATGCGATAAAAAACGATAATAGATGATGAATACATCTTCTAGACCTCTATCTCCTGAACAACCAGCATCTAAATCACTGATTACGTGTCCACCATAAAGACAGATTTTTAGTTAATGGGGTGCCCAAGGGACCCATGCCTAATAGGATCTGTTTTTTAACAAACAATAACATCGAAGCATATTTTTTTTATATCTTTTCCTGATTTTATAAAACGAAAAAAGATGGTGAATACTTCTTCCAAAAATATGTTGGCGTGAAAAAGTACCACTCTAAGTCTTTCCTCTACCTCTAGCACACATTAAAATGACACCGGAATGAGGGGAAACGTAACTGGGGCACCAGAGGAAGAGTCAGCACAAGTCGTGCTGCATGAGTGCAACAGGTAGAAGTTAACCATCACAAGATCCACGACCGCCAGAAACCGTAACGTATTCCTAAACAATGTGTTACTTGTGATATTTCTCTGTTATCCAGCAGGTGACAAACCCACTGGCCGCCCTTTGATGCCCATAGAAAAAGACATAAGGTAAATCGATATGGGTAGGAGAGAGGGGTTGGCAAAAGCGCTAAACAGAGAGAAACATTTGAGTAGAGTGAGGCACTCATTTGAAAACTTTGGCCCTACAGCAAACACACACACAAACGTAATATCAGCTAGCACCACTAAAATATTAATATGTAACGTCTATATCGTAACGCTAAGATTTTACCCGCTATGAACACCATCATGCAACTAATATCTGGCATGTAATATTTACCAACCTATAACGCAAAAATTAGGCACAACAACATTATTTCTGAGCTTCACGATAACAAATACATAACGTTAATATGTAACGTCTATATCCTAACGCTAAGATTTTACCCGCTATGAACACCATCATGCAACTAACTTCTGGCATGTAACATTTACCAATATTTATCGCAAAAATTAAGCGCAAAAACATTAGTTTTGAGCTTCACGATAACAAATGCATAACAGTCACCATCTAGAATCCACCGTTAGACGATTTTAGCCTTTCTATACGTACAGACGCTAACTTTTAGGCGAATACAAGAACGCATTGCTCCCACATGAGGGTACATGAGGCCACATGAATTCAACACCGTATTAGAAAACCCAACTAAACATAAACCAGATACAAAAGTAGAAAGTAAACGGATAGAGTTCCTTGTCCTAATGGTCTGCGAAAGGACTTTGCCTTGTTCTAAAGAATTGCCATTTTATAGTTTCTTGCACTGTCTCAGCACATGGTACATGGCACAGGTACTATCTGACCTCAGCAGAATCAGGTTAATACACCTATTTTCACGAAAACCCTGACAACACAAGGGTCTAATTCACAGAAACATACACGGTCTCCTACTCTATCTTTTCACTATTTTTTCACTCTAGGTCCTGAAGAAAGCCCACCTGACCCTAACGGGCAAACACAAGGGCTGAAACATGTCAACCTTTTACGGACATATTAAGTGTGGGAGATTCATAATCAGTCTCCCTACGCACTGAACTATTTTTAAATAATCTCAAATCCAGACCTATTAAAATCTCTAATCTGGCTATACGAGCTTTTTAATTATCCAAATTTTTTCTACTTTTAAGTCACTGTACATAACCCCTCTATCACTGATCACTACTGCTTTAACCAGGGGTACACCTCAGGGTGGAGGAAGCATGAAAACTAACTCTATGATGATGCTGTCACGTTCCTAAGAGTAAGGCGGAGAACCAAGATATACCGCCACCCCTACCGCTGTACGTGAATGAGGGTTTTTTATCAGTTTACTATATGAAATATAAAGAAACCCTGGTTACACAGGACAAGTGATCCGTTCCCCATGTGATTTTTTGGTATATAAATAAGGAAACTGAATGGATCGCAATTCCTTCTTTCTCCCCCTTTCTTGATTTGTTATAGGTATGTAAGGCACCATGAGGTGCTAACCATTGAGGAGGTGGGGTGGAGGTTCAGCTATTGGCAGTATAATAGTCTGCTTCTTACATTACCTTTCTACTTCGGGTAGGCTGTCTGCACTTATATGAAGTGTGTAGCATTTTCTTAAGGTAGTTTAAGATAGGTTTACATTTACTAAAAGCAAGCAGCTTTTAAGGCTGTTGCGGGAAATAGGGTATTAAAGCATCTCATCCTATAGTTTTAACTTTATGCAGCTCCATACATTGTTTGTTTGCAATTTCATGTGCCTTACAAAATGTCAAATATGGCAGTTTAAAAAGCATAAACATTTTTCACAGGTATAGTAGGTTGCTTCACACTCTTTGTCGCAGGTTTCCATATCAAACAAAAAACACTTTGGCCTTCATTATGAGCGGGCCAGATTTAGGTGCATGAACAGCGGGTGGGCAGCTGGAATCACTGATTCAGCCAGTATTCCCACACTTAAATCTGGTCATTACCAGTTATAGTCCTTGTAATAGGGAATACATACTGGACCCAGGAAGTCCAAATACAATTCGTCTTGTTTCCCTGACTCTAGGTACTGTTTTACTAACATTTCCTGCCTGCCCTGAGCAAAAGTAAATGTCAGCGGGGGCCAGTGTGAAACAAGGGGTGGATGGGTAGGGAGGGCATTCAGAGGCCACAACAGCCTGTTGTCTTGCGTCGGGTGAAGCACTGTCTGTTCCCCCATGCCATGCCATACCTACGCCCACAGTCCCAGCTCTGCGGTATTACCAGGTGCAGATCTGTACTATAAAACCAGGTCCTATGTTTAATGATACGATAATTAAGGGCCCAGCAGCACTAGCCAACGTGTAGCATTATAAACTGAGAGAATAGATGGCGGAACATTGCTGATCACTTTTGATGATCTAGCCCATCCTCCAGTGATGTCAAATACAGCCCCTGTAGTCATACAAAAAACACTTCCGAACGTTAAGGTATCGACTGGTGCTTAGGATCCACAGGCAGAAAGACAGGCCAAAGAAAGGGACACTACTGTTCTTCGGGGGGAAATCTGGGCCTAAATGATCAAAGTTTGCCTAACTTAGATTCCATTCCAGTGGCTGATCTGGTCAGGGACGATTATGCAGATGATCTTCTTTGGGACTCAGATGGCATGGAACTTACACCTACTAACATTCCTCGGACAGGTTATGGTTTGCATATTGATAGCGGTAAGGCCGAGCTGCCGGGTATCCTTAGCTCTTATAATACATGAATCTGCCCTGGCAAGCGCTTGTTAAATGTCATTAAATTCTCAATCCGACGAATGCGATCCTCCATGCTCACCTATGCTGGCATCCATCTACGAGCTTTTGTTGACCCACAGTAGGAAATATAAGGACTCCCTCTTTTTAAAAACTGCACATCTTAAAACAGGTGGTTTCACGTAAAATGTAAAAAAATATGGATACATTTCAGTGCAGGCTGAAGGTCACGGAGTCCAGCTGGTTACAATTGCAATCTACGATTCAACAAACACAGGGTTTTGTCAAGAAGAATGAGGCCAAGTTTGAGAGCATTGCATATGAAATAGAGGATATGGAAAATCGAATGTGTTGAAATAATCTACAGGGTGATTGGCATACCCAAAGGTCAGGAGGGAGATGACGCCAGATGGTATATAGTTCATGAATTTAGACAGGCGTTTCCGCAATTTAATGATTGGGATATTGACAGTCAAGTGTAAAGAGCGCACCCTTTCCCTGTTTAAAAGCCATCTAAGGAGAAAGCCTCACAATATCCCAGAGCAATTCTGATTCATGTGGGCAGCTATTTTTTTCACCAAATAATTTACCAACATGCTCCTTCTCGTAACCCTATCAAGTCTTGTGGAGAGGAGTTTTTCCTAAGCTCTGACCTTTGTCATGAGAAGGTGGAACATAGGTGGAATCTCAGAGAATTGATACCAGCACTTGTTAATCTGGGTGTCTCTGTCTCCCTTTTAAAACTTGCCAATCTTAGACTCTTTCATCAAGGGCAAGTACATTTTTGTCAGGATCCGCTAAAGGATCAAAACTTTCTGAAAATGTGAGGTATTGAGTCCATATATGACAAACAAATTGACGGTTGGGTTTAGGATTTTCTATGACCTCTGTGTCTTTTTGCCTGGGGTCAGGGGGTTTTACAGGATCACTTTTTAAATTAATCTTCAAAAGCATTTTGTATGTTCGATTCTAAACGGCGTACACTAATAGCGTATGCTGGTTGATTTCTTCCCTTATTTTCTTTTGTTTTTTGACTCTTCTATTCTGCTGAAACAGAGTCTCGGGGTTTGGGTTATGGGTGCTTGGTCAATGATTTGCTGAGTATTTTGCAGTTATACACTGTTTGAGGGCAGTGGTAAGGACGGTTGGGGGGAAAGATCCTTATTTCCTTAGGATTAGGAAAGGTTTGGGCTTTGGGAAGGGTATGTGCTTGTGTCTGAGGGGGAGGGAGGGCGGGAAGGGGGTGGGGTCCTGGGCTTGGGGAGCGCAGATTTGTATATTGATACAGGGATGAAAGGACTCACCTGGGAGTTGCACATGTTTCAAAATGGGGAAGTATCAATTCTGGCTGTTAAATATATTTTCATATGCAGAGATCTAACTCTTTTTGGTGACTGAGAATGGTGGTCGGGGTAGTCAGGGTATTCATTTTCACAGTTGGAACGTGGACAGTTTGAGAGCAGCCGCCAAGCTCCGTTATGTTCAGGAAGAGATTAGCTTCCTTAAACCACAGCTGGTATGCTTACAGGAGACCCATTTAATCTTACAGGAGGTTATTAAAGTTGAGAAGTTAGGCTACAAGATTTTGGTCGCTGCTGGCAGTGAAGGGTCACTGGCCGGGGGTTGGACTACTCTCAAGTAACAGTGAGTGGTCCGCCACTCAGGTTATCACTGACATGAGGATCGCTGGCTGATCGCTTAAATAATGAAAGCTAATTTTCAACTCACATTCTGTGGGTCTTATGCTCCCAAACATGGATGATCCCTCTATTTTTAACTTCCTGCTTTTGGAACTGAGTTAGTGGAATGGGCTGATTATAATATGCAGGGACTTTAGTGTTGGAACCTCGTTTAGAATCAACTTCTGAGAGCAAGGTAGCTGCCAGACGGATGTGGCACTCACGGCTACTTTTAACCAGCTGATGGATTCACATGCCCCTCAGGACGTGTGGCAGGCTTGTTGGGAGGTTGAGCCAGCCTTTACATTCTACTGAGCCCCACATGATATGATGTCACAGATTGATCTGATTTTAGCTAGTCGTTGTATCATCTCGACTCTCTGGATTAAGAGACACCTGTGAATTGTTTCAGACAATAGCGCTTTTTTCGCAGTTTGTTAGACATAACTCCACCCTGGGCGGGATCTGTCCCTCATGTTGGACATTTGAAATTATTAAGGCATACAGCTTATATTAAGTTCATGGTTCTTGCTTTAAAATAATCTTTGTATTCAATAAAGGTTCAGCTTTACTCACTATTGTTTGGGATGCATTGAAAGCTATAATTGGGGACAGATGCAACAAATTTTTGTGATAGAAGAGTATTGTTAAGATCCAGTCTTATTGTGTTATAATATGATTGTGCATTATGCTGAAAGGTGGGTGGAGGTCATATGATGGATGGGATATGTCATGTGTAAAGCTTAGTTTGTAACAAGTACTGCGACTTGAATATGCTGCGCACAATACACTTGGTGCTAACACCACAATATAAACATTCAATTTTAAAACTAATTTGCGTTTATTCTTCTTTTCAGAACAGTTTTTAAACTCATAAATCAACATAAATGTGCATTTCATTTAGTCATTACCATTTGTACATAAATTCACATTATGTGCATTATATACACGTATTTGAAAAGACAATATTCTGTTTACAAGATCATTCAATTTGCCGTAATTATGCCCAATGCATTTGGAATATAGAGTCCCTTCCTCAGGGGGGGGCAAGTCTGTAAATGAAACATAAAACATAAAGTAATTACATTCAATAGATGTCCATATTGTCCCAAAATCACATTTATACGCAATGTTATTTAAAGAGTAGGTCACATGCTGACCTGTGGTTATTATTTATTCTCCTGTTGTGCCTAGTGTTAAGTGATCACGTCTACCACCCAATGTGTTTGTGTATATGTTGTCAAATCATACCTTCAACTTCATAGCGTATGTCGCTTGCGTCTATGATTCTTGGTTAAATGCTACAATCAACCAATACCACATGTTAAGCAACCAGATTTCTCATCAACAACACGACAATGTCGCTAGTTCCTTTGCAATTCAACTCTGGTCTCTTACCTCCTGATCACCATCTGAGGCCAAGATCTGCAATGAGAAAACCAGCAGGTTCAACCCTGGCTTATTTTCAAATATGCCATTGAAATCAAGTTCATTTGTTAGAAGCTCCCACCTTCCATTAATGATTTTTTTAATCGCTGGTGGGCTTGTGGTATATTTGGAGACAAATACTATTTCAAATACTATTAATGGAAGGTGGGAGCTTCTAGCAAATGAACTTGATTTCAATGGTATATTAGAGAAAATAAGCCTCTAAATGCACATACCAGAGGGAGAAACCTACGGGAATTATTAACATCAACAACTACTGATGACCGACCTAAGGATCCTAAAGGCACTTTGAGATGTTTTAACTGCACACACTGCAATAATGCAATCGCAGGTAATATCCTAACGCACCCCATCTCAGGAGCAAATATCATGTTGAGCCATACAAGTGATTGCAACACGAATAACGTAATATACTGTATAAAATGTCCTTGCTGAAAAGCCTATGTCGGTAAAACAGAAAATAAATTAAAACCAGGCTCACAGAGCATAAAAGCAGAATCAGAACAAAAAATGTAACCTCTGCATTAGCAACTCATTGGACAGAAGCGAATCATTTAATTTCACAATTAAGATTCCAAATCATCGAAAAAGTAATGATTCATCCAGGGGTAGACAACGATAAAAACTACTTCAAAGTGAAGTATATTGGATAAAAACTCTGGAAACCATAATTCCCAAAGGGCTTAACGACAGACTAGACTTGCCATGTTTCTTGTAGGTTTATCATATGGCAATCACGTGTTTACATCAAATTGATACATACTTGAAACATCCTAAATAACTAGAAACACACTAAACATTAGAGATTGCACTACACAGTTCAGATTCAGCATGGATCACGATAAAAGTTATAAATCTACAGCATGTGTTTGTATCAGCTGGTTTTAATGTGAGGTGTTCATGGTTATATAGAAAAATTTGTCATAATGGCATCTTTATAGTTTTTTCAGTACGGAGTACTTAACAAAGTGGTAGCGTGCATGACAATTCAATATGGTGACCGTTTTGAATACAGGAAGTGGTCTGGTTTTAGCAGTCTGTTTTTTATGACCATTTAACAACAGGAATAGGTTACATCTTCTCGTAAATACGCGCACCATACGCTGCATTTTTGAAGTAATTAGAGGAAGTTTTTAAGCTTGGATTGTAGACTAATGTGGGTAACATTTTTCTAACTCTACCGGGATTGATTAATAGAGATAATATACTTTTTCATCATGGTGACTGGAAAAAGTAACCTGTGGGTTGTTTTTTACACGGGAGTCCGTCTTTCTTGTTCACGTACGTGTTAACGCACGGTTCGAAAAACTAGCGCGTCCGGCATTAGGCAGACACTCTGTGCCACGGGAGTTGGTTTATGGACTGAAGCATCATGCACTTAGGTAAGATTTTTAGTGCGGCTCTAGCGGTGACCGTAGTTTGGACAGACTATTTAGATTGTAGTACGAAGGAGTTTATGTTGGGTTGAACCCGCTGGTTTTCTCATTGCAGATCTTGGCCTCAGATGGTGATCAGGAGGTAAGAGACCCGAGTTGAATTGCAAAGGAACTAGCGACATTGTAGTGTTGGTGATGAGAAATCCGGTTGCTTAACATGTGGTATTGGTTGATTGTAGCATTTAACCAAGAATCATAGACGCAAGCGACATACGCTATGAAGTTGAAGGTATGATTTGACAACATATACACAAACACATTGGGTGGTAGACGTGATCACTTAACACTAGGCACAACAGGAGAATAAATAATAACCACAGGTCAGCATGTGACCTACTCTTTAAATAACATTGCGTATAAATGTGATTTTGGGCCAATTTGGACATCTATTGAATGTAATAACTTTATGGGATGCCTACGGAGCGCTGGGATGCCTACGGGTAGCCATGCGCTATATAAGTGATTTTACAATTTTACAATTTTTTTTTTACAATGTTTTATGTTTCATTTACAGACTTGCCCCTGAGGAAGGGACTCTCTATGTCCCGAAATGCATTGGGCATAATTACTGAAAATTGCATGATCTTGTAAACAGAATATTGTCTTTTCAAATACGTGTATATAATGCACATAGTGTGAATTTATGTACAAATGGTATTGACTAAATGAAATGCACATTTATGTTGATTTATGAGTTTAAAAACTGTTCTGAAAAGAAGAATAAACGCAAATTAGTTTGAATAGTGAATGTTTATATTGTGGTGTTAGCACCAAGTGTATTGTGCGCAGCATATTCAAGTCGCAGTACTTGTTACAAACCATTAATTTAACACAGCAAGTGTTGACAGCCCTTGCTTTGCTGCAGCACCCCAAATGAAAAACAAAAAAAAGGGAGTTAAATAGGAGTGCACCCCCTAATACTATAATTATGTGTAAAGCTTAGACATGCAAACTTAACAGATGTAACTATGCTAATGTACAGCTAATTTGTGATTCATACATGTTATTTACCTACTGCTTTGAATGTGTTTTCTAAGATGATGTACCACTTTCTATCTATGTTCACAATTACGAAATCTGTAATAAACAAATCAAACAAAAAAAATGAAATAGTACGCTGTATTGAATTTCAGTGTGTGAAACATAATAAAAGCTGAAAAAAAGTATCAGTGGGGCTGGGGAGCACAAATAAATTAAACACGGAGGAAACACAGGCAGAGATCTACAGAAAAAGGCAGCAGGCAGGGAGCCGCAGCAACAATCAGAGGGGAGAGCTGACACAGCCTAATCAGCAGAAATTGCATGAGCCAGGGCTACCGGTCCTGGGAAGGATGACTTCCCTTTTGCCCGGCTACCTCCATGAGATTTTATAAGGTTTTAGATCTCTGCTGTGTGATTTCTCTTTTAGACGGTTAACTTTGTATTAGTATGTATCTGATGACTTGGAGGTGTGTTTTGTTCATGCTGGCACCATAAGTTATATGTAATGTATGGTGTAGAGTGAAGAATGAATGGAACCCGTCAAGGTGACAGCACTCACTTAAGTGGCCTTCACCTGTGTTGTGCACATGATGGCGCCAGAGCGTGTGTCTACTGAGCACTGTTGGTGTGATCTTGGCATCGTGCCTCTTAAGATTTGTTGGATGTACAGTTGTCTTGTGGGAGCAAAGCCTAAGGAGAAGCAATGCAAACTTCCCAGTTCTAGATAGATATCTCATAGCTGTGACATAGTTAGAATTAAGATATTAATATTCAATGAGTAAGTGTTGTGTATGTATATCTATATGTAGACGTGCACATATTCTGTTACTGAACCTTGTTAATGCTCAGGGCTGAGGCACATTGAAGAGCTCTGTGAAGGCAGAGGAGTCACCCAGTTGTCAGCCATGATTCAATCTGTAAATGTGTGTTTGAGGGGATATCAGGCCATGTTAAATGTACATTGCTGAGAACTGTGGATGGGGTCCACTCCATTACTGCACATACGAGCCACCTATAGAAAGAAAAGCACCCTATTGCTCTATATATTTCATTGGTTCTAGTCATTTGTCCTCTTTTTCTACTGCTGCATGTGTCAAAAGGCATATTATCTTTATTTAGAGTTGTACAGTTCTGTGGGAGTAAGTGCTGGGTAAAGATGTAGAGCAGAGGCCTCCTTCACATGGACTTGTATAATCTATGGACATAAAATGTGGCACCAACCCTGAAAGCATATATATGGAGAATGAGGCAACAGGGAGTCAACAACGCATATGATCCTCTTGATGACGCTGGTTATTAATGGATGTCAGGATAAAGGATAAAATGTGATACATACACCCCAACAACACGTCCAGTATTCAGTCAGCAGAAGAGGGGCGTGGTTATTGTCGGTGGAAGAAACGAAAGGCAAGACTTCCAGACGAACAAATTATAACTGACTAACATATCCACCACTCAAATTAATTTCATATTTTACTATACTAATTCACCACTAACACTGTATGGGTTCCAGGGTAGTGTGTTATGCGCCGAAAAAGCACTTCAACACCCATCAGGGGTAGCAAGCACTATATAAATGCAAACCTTTTTCCCTTCTCTATCGCTCCACCATCCTTCTCAATCCATATAACTAACATATCCACCACTCAAGTTACTTTCATATTTTACTATACTAATTCACCAGTAATCCTTTGTGGGTTCCGGAGTAGCGTGCTACTCGCGAAAAAACACTTCAACACCCCATATGTGTCTGTCATACCAAAATGTATCTCTTGCATGGCAAAGTATTGCACAGCTCATACAGCACTGAATAACACTCTTGTACGACAAACTAGGACATAATGTGGTTTGGCCTGCACTATCGGTAAATAAATACTTTTGGGCCTGAATCAGACAGATAACTGACACTTATGAGTAATTTACACTTTTGAGTACGTTTACTAGTTTTTGGCCATTCACACAATCCGAGTGTAAATTTACTTCGAAAGTATAACTCATCTGTCTCCATCAAACGGAAGGGCTTGGGGGCTATACATATCCTGTATTCTGGAATACGTTTACTGCTTTTTGGCAGTTCACAAAATCTGAATGTAAATTTAATCCAAAAGGGTAATTTACGCTTGGATTTTGTGAATAGCCAAAAGTGATAAACTTACTCAAAAGTGTAAATTACTTAGTTCAGTTTAGTTCAAAAACCTTTATTCCATTTTAAATAAAACTATGAAAGTACATTAGCAAAATACACTGAGAGTCCACAATAAACATGTATATACCTTAACACATAATTTTTTTTTTTAAAACAAGCAGCCAGGGCCTAATGGCGTCAGTGTCCTGGGCACACTGCAGTTCCCTGCCAGCAAGAGCGCAGGCAGGGAAAACTTCAACTTCCTGCCCATTCTCTAGTGGGAAGGGAACACAGGATTGCGCCTGCGCACTCCCCTCCCATTATAGTGAAAACGAACCAAGGGGCCTCAAAACGTCTTGGGGAAGGGAATATATATATTCACTGAAAAAATCAAAGGGTAGAGTAAAGTTATAGTTCGGTGAGAATTTCAGTGACAATGTAACATTCTAAACGTACAAAACCACTGAAATTCACCAGTTATAGTTATCTCAAGTAACTAGCACGCGTACACTAAGGTGCATATAATGTGCACTGGTAATTACGCCACATATTACATCACTCATGACATCTTCTATGACATCATTGATATCAAGGCAACATTTGCAATGACATTATTGACGACGAAACTAAACATGGTGAGGGCGTGTTGTTGAACACATAAGGATAGGCAATGGCACTTTTGCTGGCCTCAATAAAGCAATATTACTCAACCCAGGATTGCCAGTAGAAACCACATGAACCTGCTGTCGTGAACAGTTGGGATCTCTGAAAGGATCCACTGGGCGGGACACCAGAAAGAGGCAGGCCCTCTCATAGCTCCTTAATCGTTGGCTGGCTGAAGTATTATTACTCATTTGGTCTGATCTGGTCTAGCTCTGACAATTACCAAGTACAGTTTCATAATTCACTTTATTTGTTAAAAGTGATTTAACTGACAAGGTGTGAAGGTGCATCTCTTCAACCATGCCAATCTGCATTGTTGACTTATTCGGTACTACACATGCATTAAAAAATAAGGCATTTTCGAGATAAGCGCCTCAATGCCCTGGAAACCTCCCGTCTGTCTTTAGGTAACCAGTTAAAGCAGGTGCTTTGAGCCCTGGCCTTTTCAACGCAGAAACCCCCCGTTTTGGGTTGTATTTAGGGAGGTGGAGGTTTTGTGTGAGTATTGTAGCGTGCGCTAACTGGAAACATTTGTTGACTTCACACAAACTCATCATCAACCTGTGGATTGTCGAAAAATATTTGATGATAGTTTCTTAACTTTAAAATGCTAGAAAATGTGCTCCTATTAAAAGAATGTAAATAATGTATTTTCAATGTATGGAATACCCACACAATTCGTGGAATTGCAGGCCAATGAGGGACAGATATGATACCCTCGATAAACAAAAAGGGTTATAAAAGAAACTGCCCTTTAGCATAACATATCATCATGCAGAAATGTACACCGGTTACATTCCCATATAATAACATGGTTTTTAATGTGAGTACTTTTGGCAATTGGCAATTTCCCCAGATTTACAAGAACACTCAAGGAATTCTTTGTGAGTGCATGTAAAGTTTGAGATCTGCTCCTGCAGCGAAGCAGTCCTACAATAGACATTCTAAAAACCTTTCCAGGAAAACTTTTGTAAATCGGTCCTATGTTTGCAGCTGTGTGAGCCAGATTACGATGCCTCCCTGAAACCTTCTCTGTTATATGGCACATATGATTTACTCCAATTATGTCCCCTTCAAGACTTACCCTTTGATTTCTCCACTGCCATGGGGGCGCTGGCAGCTTTCTTCTTCTCTCCTTTCTGAATGCCAGATTTTCCCTTATTTTTGGTACCTCCTTTCTGATGTGATCCATTCTTCCCATTGACTTGAGTATTAGCAGCTAAAAAGGGGAGAAAGACTTAGAGTTTAGCATGTACAGGCATTGAAGATTCAGTACGGGATGTGAGCCAACATACCTGATCCACATAAATAAATGCAACTGTGGGTGATCGCAAGCATAAGCGAGATATTAAAAAAGTTGGGGCCTAACTCTGAAATGATCTTATTACACTCCTCAGCTGAAAGCATATTTCTTTTTTTTTTTTTTTAAAGAAACCTTTATTATACAATAAAATACATACAAGGGCCTACAACCACCAAGGCCGGCCGCTACAGAGCCCGAAGGCACGCAATGCAACGCCACACATTCAAATGAACCAGAGGCGAAGCTCCCGGCAGTCCGTGAGCACATGCAACAGGCCGTGGCTATAGGCCGAGAGCAATCGAGAAAGACAGTTTCATTTTTTGTTAAATACAAAACACACTAAAGGCAATGAGAGTCCGAAATAGCAACGTGCGCTACCCAGGACGGGGGACAACGGACAGTGTCTAAAGCAGTTCTTGATAGGAAGTGGTAGAGGGGGGCAACGGGGAGACAAAGCATGGAACACACCTCACACAATCCCGCAGAATGTGTGGCTAGGGGGACAAAGCAATAACGACCTCTAACGGCAGAGGCGGGGTGCAGATATGTCCACGATATAAATTCCATGGACCCCATACCTTAGTCCATTTCCCAGGCTTGCCTCTCGCCACATACACCGTCTTTTCCCTAAACATACACCAGTCCATATTCTCCTTCCATACCGCGACCGTGGGCGGCCTCGGGGAACCCCACAGCTGTGCAATGTTACGGTTAGCCACCATGTACCCCAAAGTCACCCACTGCGTCTGTGCCACATTATAGTCATTCGGTTCCCAGACATTCAACAAACACCTCCTAGCCTCTGGCAACAGAGCAACGTGCGTGACCTCCTCCATTACAGCGTGGATACCGTTCCAAAATCGCACAACCTCCAAACATTCCCATAGGATATGAAGAAAGGTACCCGACAGGCCACATCCACGCTTACACCTTCCATCCATCGAGTAACCCATACGTAGCAAACCGGGCCCCGTGACATACACTCTGTGGAGGATCTTCAGCTGTACGAATCGTAAGCGGGCCGGGATCGCCACCTCTTTCGGGGAGGCCTCATCGTCCAGGTCCAAGCCATCACCCGTCCATGCATCCCGCAGACGGATTAGCAAGTCTGCGCGATCATTAATAAGTTTTTTGTAGATCAGAGAGATAGTGCTGTCGGGCACATAGCCATCTAACACTCTATCCTCCAGCGGGGAATATTCGGGGATAGCAGCAACGTCCGGAAAGACCGAACACAGCGCATGGTAGACTTGTGCATACCGGAAGTACTCTCTATCATTTAATTTGTATTCAGTTTTAAGCATTTCAAACGTTTTAAAAGACCCCTTCGCCCAAAGGTCACCCACCTTACATATACCAATCATATCCCATTTCTCAAAGCCTTTCGTTTTCCACAAACAACCCAGCCGCTCGGAGGCATACAACGGCGTCGCCCGAGTCAAGCGACCCCTCCACCCCATCGCAGCACTCGCCGCATGCCACACACGCACCGCAACCTGCGTGGGTCCTGTCAACCGTGCATCCGGGGTCACCGAATACAGCGCCCTATTATAAACCCCACCCGGGAGTAGTAATTTATCCATCTCGAAGGCCGGATTCAAGGCGGGACCGTATATCCCGTGGTTCACCGCCGCCAATTGAGACGCCCAATAGTATCTTTTGATATCGGGAAGGGCGACCCCCCCATCATACCAAGGGAGCGTCAACTTGGCGAGAGCGATCCGCGGCCGCCCGTCCCAAAACAGTTGGCGCTGAAGACCCTCCACCTCACGGAAATAACGGGCTGGCACGACGTCTAGAGTATTTTGCAAAGCGTACAAGAAGCGAGGTAGCGACATCATTTTAAACAATGCCGCCCGTCCGAGCGGCGAGAGCGGAAGTCGTCGCCACCTCGCGACGTCGGCCTTCAATCGCTGGAGGGGAGGGAGAAGGTTCCGCTCATAGCGGACCGTGGGATCCAGAGAGATAAAGATTCCCAAATATTTGAACCCCAGTGTAGCAATCTGGATAGGGCAATCCCGCGGCAAAAGGGGGGCCTCACCCGCGAGGACGTAAACACATGACTTGGCCCAATTGATGACCAGGCCAGAGTTGCGACCAAAGGAATTCAATACGTCCACCAATACAATTAGCGACTGTCGGGGAGAGGTAAGATACAGAAGGATATCATCCGCGTAGAGGGAGACAGGGTCCTCAAACTCCGGCGTCCATCTAATGCCCCGCAGCGACGGCTCCCAACGCAACCAGGCGGCGAGAGGCTCCAAAGAAAGTGCAAAGAGAAGGGGTGATAACGGACAACCCTGCCGCGTACCTCTCCCCAGTGCGAGGGTAGCCGACACCCTACCATTCACCACAACCTGAGCCAGTGGGTCAGCATATAGTAATTTTACCCAACCAATAAACTCAGGGCCGAACCCGAATTTCGCCAACATGGCCCAAATATACGGCCACTCCAAAGTGTCGAACGCCATAGTAGCGTCTAAAGATGCCAAGATGGCCGGCTCACGTATGAACTCCGCTCTAGCAAGCACGCCGTGCAACCGCCTCAAATTCAGGGCGGTATTCCGATGGGGTATAAAACCGGACTGATCCTGATGTATCAAGTCGCCCACGACCCGGGCCAGCCGATTAGCCAATACCTTGGCCAGAATTTTGGGTTCTGCATTCAACAGCGAAATGGGCCTATAGGAAGCACAGCGATCTCGCGGCTTCCCCTCTTTATGTATCACAACTATGGTGGCGAGACGTTGGTCAGGGGGGAGGAAGCCCGCCGCACGTGCCGCGAAAAACATGTCCCGAAGATACGGCGCCATCTTATCGGGACGCAACTTATATAGTTCAATGGGAAGACCATTAGGACCCACAGCCTTACCAGACGCGATCGAGCGAGTGGCCAAAGCGATCTCATCTGACGACAACTTCGCCTCCATCAATATTGCATCAGCCTCCGATAGGGTTGGCAATGCAATGTCTCTAAGCAACAGATGAGAATCCTCCTCCGAACGCACAGAAACCGGAGAGTATACCCCGCGGAAATAATCCACGAAGCAGTCAACAATCTCCACAGGGTCAGTCACACGCACTCCATCCATTCTCTCCACAACGGGCACCACCCTGCTCGCTCTCTCCTTCTTATCCAACCAAGCAATCAACTTTCCGGCCTTATCCCCCACATCATACAATCGTCCTTGCTGCTCTCTACTCATCTCTTTAGCGGCATCCGTGACTAGCGCTCTATAATCTGATTGTTTGAGGCCGAGAACGTGCAATTTCTCATCAGTAACACCCCGCTCCAAGTCCTCCTCCATTTCAGCTATTTCAGTTTCCATGCGAACCACCTCTGCTCTCCCGCACCTCTTAGCATGGGAGATAAGTGACAAGGCCTGCCCCCTGATCACCACTTTGTAACCCTCCCATAGGGAGACAGCCGACGACACCGACCCCACATTATCATTGAAGTAGTGATCGGTGGACTTGACCAGTTCCGCGCGGATCTTAGGGTTACGTAAATACCAGGGGTTAATGGGCGCTACTCTTCCCTCTGCCCCGGGGACAACCTTCAGTTGCAACCATATAGGGGAATGGTCAGAAATACCTCGGGCCAAATGACGCACCTCCCCAATCATCCCAGCCTGGACCACCGGCATAAGCATATAATCAAGTCTCGAGAGATTCCCATGGGCCCCCGAGTGAAAGGTGTATTGCGCCTGTCCCGGGTGCATCAACCTCCAGCAATCTACAAGTCCCAAAGTGTCCATAAAGCCACCCAACCAGGCCTGGGCCCTAGGGAGATCCCTGGGGGGGCGACGGTCCTCCAACCCGGATACAACAGCGTTAAAGTCACCCCCCAACACCAGAACCCCCCCAGGGAGTCCCAGGACCAGACGCCCCAAATCAGCAAATGTAGCCGTCTGTAACCCCGGAGGCACATAAACAGCAACGAGCGAAACAGTCCTACCCTCCCATCTCCCCACCAGTGCCACATAGCACCCCCTATCATCGTGAAGCACCTCGTCCACCTCCAATGGGAGAGAGGTCCGAACCAAAATACCCACTCCCCTTGAGCCAGAAGTAAAACCAGAGTGAGCGGCAAGGCGATAGCCCCTCCTATTTAGGGCATGGAAGGAGTTCCCAATCAAATGTGTCTCCTTCAGGAAAACAATGTCGGGCGAAATCCGTTTCAAAAACTGCAACACCACCCCGCGCTTGATCCTGTCCCCCAATCCATTCACATTCCACGAAAGGATTCCCAATCCCCTACCCCCCATCCCACTCCCGTGCATGATACCCACATCCAGGAGAGCACAACCCGGACAAGTCAGCAGAGAACTTCACATTGCCTTGCAAAACAAACGAACAGTCCCCAACACCCCCCCTCCCCCACAATCCCCCAACCACAACTCCCCCCTCCCTGCACCCCTGCATGAGCCCAAACAGCCCCCCCAACTCGCAGTGTGCCTGTCGCCCTAACATATACCACAAAAAGGAGGAAAAGGCCCCAATAAGCTCCCCACCACCTCCAGCATTTGAAGGGCATAGTGTCCCAAACTAGAGTCCAATTGAGCCAAGGTACAAGACGTCACCAGTCCAGTCCATCTCCAGGAACCAAGTTCTAGTCCTGCTGCACCAAACCCTCTCCGCTCGCCGCCATCTGACCGTCCCGATCCTGTCCCCGAGGCAGGGCATCCAACCAGTCTCCAACCGCCTCCGGCCGGTCGAAGAAGTGTGAGCGACCCCGGAACTCAACCCGCAGCCTGGCCGGGAATAACATCGCATATTTCAGCTCCATGTCCCTCAAGCGCCGTTTGACGCCCAAAAAACCCAGCCGTTGTTTTTGGACCGCTTGCGTGAAGTCCGGGTAAAAACTGACATTAGAGTTCTCAAACTTCAGCGGCCCGGCCACCCTCGACGCCTGAAGGATAGCATCCCTATCCCGAAAGTTAAAGAGTCGGGCGATTATAGGCCGCGGGGGAGCACCCACTTTGGGCGCGCCACCCGGAATCCTGTGGGCCCGCTCCACCGCGAAGAACTTGCTCAGTCCCTCGGGCGCGAGACGATTGATCACCAGATCCTCCACAAAAAGGTCGGTAGCAGAGTCCTCCGATCTTTCCGGCACTCCGATGATACGAACATTGTTCCGTCTAGCCCTGCCTTCGGAGTCCTCAAGTCGACGGTAAATGTAAATGTAAATGTAAATGTATGTGTCTTGTAAAGCGCACTGCTGCCCTGAGGCGTCGTGGCGCTGTAGACCGCTGGGGAACCCGTCCTGGCTATCCCTGTGAGATGGTCCCTCCTGGGTATCTCCAAGGTGAAACCAGGCATCCCTGGCGAATGTGGGGGGCCGTTGTGGAGATGAGGCAAGCTAATGCCCAGAGTTGCCGAGTGTGTTCCTGGTTAGAGTAGGTACCGAGGCGAGAATTATCGAGTCCGTTTTGACCCTGGTCCACAACCCTGCCGCGTCGGGAATTGAACCTGGTCCCTGGCCGATTCTCTGCTTGCGGATCTGCCGCCTCTAACCAGTGAGCCACACCTCTCCACGGTCCGTCTGGTCACTGGCAACCCGCAACCTACGGACCTCCGTCTGCAGGGCAGCCACGTTCACAGTTAGGCTCGACGCAGCTTGAGCCAAAGAGTCGACCCGCTCGTTAGTTTTGGACAGGTCTGCCCTGACCAAATTCACATCGATCAGGACCGCGTCCAATTTATGAGCCAGGGTATCAAACTGCTGACCCACAGCAGCCTTCATCTCCTCAATGGCGCCCATAACATCCAGCAAGGTCAATTCTGACGAAGGGCCCGAGACCTCTTTGGACCTCTCAGGCGATTTATGCGAGCCACTAGGGGATCCCTTTGTCTGCGCATAACGATCCATGTTATTGACCTGAGTATAGGCTCCCCTCCGGGTTGACTTGGGTTTCGACTTGTCTCCGTCTAGTCTCGCCGCCATCGTCCGGAGGCCACCAAAGTTGGCACCCGCCAGCACCAGGAACAAGGACCAAGTAGCTACTTCAGTTGAACACAGCCGTCACAGACAGGAAGCCCGAGTATAGTCCGAGAGGCAGGCCAGACACTCCGCCATCCGCGCCCCTCTGAAGCACCAAAGTCCCTCAGCCGATATCAGAGTACAAGCTTGAAAACGAAAGTGAAAGTGCGGGGTACGTGACAGGTCGAGCCCGTCATGCCGCTGTTGTTCACTTCGTACCCGGGCACCTCACCAACTTGAGATCGGGACCAAGGTAAGAGCAGGCCGCAAACTTCGGAGCGCAACCATTCCGGTTCCCGGCGTCTGATCCGAATTTGGAAAACGGGTGGCACCTCAGCGCAAGTTCATCAGCAAAAGCCCGTCAAATAAATCAGGATTAAGTCAGGATAGACGTGGGAGGTTGCGGAGGCCCTCGAGAGCCGTAAGCCTACGCAGCCATCTTGGATGCGCGCTAGGCTCCTCCCCAAAAGCATATTTCTTGAAGTCTCATGGGAACCATGAGTAGACCCATTCCTTCAGGAGGCTCACTGACGCCTTATAAGGATATTACTCATCCCACCTCATTTCCACGCACAACCGGTCACTGGTTACACTGCTTCAAAAATAAATTACATCATTTTGCATCTGGATGATGGTAATGACCCATACAATAGCCTATAGGATCCGCGCTGGCACCCCTCAGGTGTATTCTACATGCCGCAGCATGTCTCATCCAGGGCCTGAGGAAATATGATCAGATCACCCTCTCTTGATGGAACTCTATTGGCTCCTCTTCAAAACCAGCTGCATCATTTCCAAAGCTATTACGACCAGCATCTCCACTGATTTTGCAGGCAAGCTCAACATCTCGTGAGGTTTCGGCACTAACACAGCCAGGACACCTTCAGACGGCTGACTAAGAAGTTTTAAAAAGAAAAGAACAACACAGCAGGACTTCTCAATCTATGCACCCAGGGGCTGGAACAATAGACCCATACCATTAGGATGGCCTAAGCGCTGTTCCAATTTAGTAAAGAGTAGAAAACTCACCTCTTTTAGAGAACACTACATCACAATGCATTAACTCCCCAAAACCCAGTTTTCTCTTCCCTTATTCGCTGACTTGAAGCTTGCCTTTGACCATGTACAGTGCTCTTCTGCCTTTTGGCTAGGTTCGCACTATAGAAATACTATGAACATACATACATACATACATACATACATACATAGAGACAATGCAAGAATCACACAAATTATTGAGTACATTTTTTAATGCAATTTTTATGCTAGTTCAGATGGCACACACTCATTTATGGACCACCTTTACCAACCAGTCATAGAGACAGCAATTAGGCCTGACCAAGATAGTAACATGTCATGAATTGTCACCATATCGAACACTAACTTAGGCAACAGGTGATGACCAACACCATAAAAAGTTATTCCACGCCTATTTAAAGTCAGCTAATTCAGTAAAAGGACTTTCCTCCCGTTCTGGTCTTGTAGTTGCGTGGGATGGCGGCCAGGGAGAGGTCAGTTGATCGGAGGTTACTCTTGGGTGCGTGGAAGGAGAGGTGGTTGTTAACAAATGCTGGTCTGATGTTGTGGAGGGTCTTGTATGCGTGTGTGAAGAACCTAAAGGTTATTCTTCTGTCAATGGGGAGCCAGTAGAGATCGCGGAGGTGTTGGGTGATGTGGTTGTGATGGGGGATGTCTAGGATCAGTCTGGCTGCAGCGTTCTGGATGGTCTGGAGCTTAAGAAGGAGTTTTTTGTTGGTTCCGGCGTTGCCGCAGTCCAGTCTGCTACTGATGAGGGCATGCATGACCGTTTTTTATGGATTTGAAGGGGATCCATTTGAACGTTTTTTGGAGTATGCGGAGGGTGTTGAAGAAGGCCGAGGATAGGGCGTTGATCTGGTGGTTCATCGTGAGTTATGAGTCTAGTATGATGCTGAGGTTTCGTGCATGGTCTGTTGGGGTGGGGGGGTTTCCGAGGGTGGGGGCCGACCAGGTCTCATTCTATGCGGAGGGGGTGGAGCCAAGGATGAGGACTTCTGTTTTCTCGGAGTTCAGGTTCAGGCAGCTCTTCTTCATCCAGGTGGCGGCGGCTTTCATCCCTTCTTGGAAGTTGGGCCTGGTGATGCTGGGTTCCTTGGTGAGGGAGAGGATAAGCTGGGTGTCGTCGGCATAGGAGACAATGTTGAGCTCGTGATTTCTGACGATGGTTGTGAGGGGGGCCATGTAGATGTTGAAGAGGGTGGGGCTGAGGGAGGATCCCTGGAGTACTATCTATTGGTTCCGAGAGGTAGGGTGGGAGTCTAACTCGCTAAGTTCTGCCTGTGAGAAATGAGCGTATTCAGTCGAGGGCCTTTTCGCGGATGACAGTGTCTGGTGCCTAGTGTGCAGTGGGAGATGGTGTCGAAGGCAGCTGAGAGGTCCAGGAGAATGACCGTTTGGCCCTGGCTGAGGAGGTAGCGGATGTCGTCGGTGGAGGCGAGTAGGGCAGTCTCGGTTTTGTGGTTGCTTCGGAATCCAGACTGGGAGATGTCCAGGACATTGTTGGCTTCGATGAAGTTTGCTAACTTGACAGCCTTTTCAATGACCATGGCTGTGAATGGAAGCAGGGAGATGGGCCTGAAGCTCTTGAGGTCCGGCAGGTCTGCAGAGGGTTTCTTCAGGACGGGTTGATTTCGGCATGTTTCCAGTTGTCAGGGAAAGTGTCAGTCTCGAGGGAGTAGTTGATCGTCTGGCGTAGTTCGGGTGCGGTGGCCATGGCAGCTCTGTGGAAGATGTGGGAAGGACAGGGGTCTGAGGATTCTCCAGAGTGGATGCTCTTCATGGTATTTAAGGTGTCTTCTGTCATGAGCGGGGTCCAAGTGAGCAGAGTCCGTTGGGTGGCGTTGCTGGGGGCTGCAGCAATGCAGAGGTCTTGGCTGTCGAAGTTGTCATAGAGCGTCTTAATCTTCAGATGAAAAAAGGTGCTGAGCCTGTTGCAGAGGTCTTGGGATGGTGGGATATCTATTGTTGCGCTGCTGGGTTTCGCTGCTGGGTTTCGCAAATTCCTGGATGATGGAGTACAGTTCTTTGGAGTTGTAGGCGTTGGTGAGGATTCTGTCTTGGAAGAAGTTCTTCTTTGTGGATTTGATGAGTTGGTGGTGTGCTGTGGTGGCTGTTCTGTAGGCGGTGCATGTTTCTGAGGTTTTGCTGTTCGTCCATGTCTTTTCGAGCCGTCGGCAGGAGCGCTTGGATTCTTGGAGTGAAGGGGTAAACCAGCTTGCTTTCTTGCTGTGTCGTCCTGTAGCTTTCTTGAGGGGGGCAAATGTGTCGCCGCAGTTTGAGATAAAGCGGCAGAGGTTGTGTGCCACGGTGTTAGCGTCTGGCATCATTGGAGTTGGAGTGCTGGTGAGGGCGGGGGTGAGCTGTTCTTCGGTGACTTTGTTCCAGCTTCTGCGGGGGAGGCGGCGCGCGTGGTTGTGTACAGTGGGTTTTCTGAAGGAGAAGTGGATACAGTGGTGGTCAGTTCAAACATCTTTCGTGGTGTGGCTGTAGCGAACGGTTTTTCCTTCTGTGAAGAGGAGGTCGAGTGTGTGCCCCGCTGTGTACGTGGGGGCAGTGACAAGTTGCTTCAGTACTAGGTTGGCGAGGCTCTATAGGAGAGCGGTGGTGTTGGGGTCGTCATGGTTGTCCAGGTGGAAGTTTAAGTCTCCGAGTAGGATGTAGTCTGTGGAGGCATGGAGTGCGATGAGGTCGGCGACGGTGTAAGTGAAAAGAGTGCGGGAGCCAGGGAGCCTGCAGATGAAGGTTCCGGAGAGAACCGTTTTGGGGTTGGTCTGGATCTGGAAGTGGAGATGCTCAATGAGGGTCGTGGTGTTGTCCGGGCCGGTGGTTGTCATGCGGAGGGACCTTTTGTGGACAATGGCAATGCCTCCTCCTGGGTGGGTTGGGCGGTCTTTCGCAGGATTTTTTATCCATCGGGAATGGCGGTGACGAAGTCAGGCACTGACTTTGTTGGTCCAGGTTTCTGTGAGGAAGGAGACGTTGGGCTCGTGGGTGTTGCCAGTGGTCCAAAATTTCTATGGTGTGCTTGTGTAGGGAGCGCACGTTGAGGAGGCTGCAGTTTAGTGGCTTCTGGGCGGTGATGTCTGATAGGCTGTAGGCTGCTGCTGGGGTCCGGTTGTGGGTGAAGGTGAAATGCTTGTGTTGAAAGCTGACAGTTGTTGCTGCGTCCAGTGTTGAGAGTGTGGAGGGTGCTGGAGTCGTAGTAGAGGCAGGCCAGATTACCAGGGTCCCTGGCACTGGTCATGGTTAGGTCGCGTCGGGTGCAGACAGGCTTGCCTTTGGCACGCCAGCAGTGCGCGTGCGGCCGCCATTAAGTAGGGGACGGCGGTCAGCTGGTAGGCGAGAGTGGGAAGGACATGATGGAGGGGGGGTAAACAACCTTTACATTGCCGTCATTAGACTGCGATGCCATTACAACGTGGTTGTTACAACGACCGCATTGTTACCACGCAATGCCATTACTACGCAAGTCATTACATCAACTTGCAGTAGATGGCGTGCTAACATAAGGAATAGTATAGTTTACTATTCCAACACCTTCCCTTCTGTTGCGTAGGCTGGAGTTGGAATAGTAAATTATACATTCCTTATGTTAGCACGCCATCTACTGCAAGTCGATGTAATGACTTGGGTAGTAATGGCATTGCGTGGTTACAACACGGTCGTTGTAACGACCGCGTTGTGAAGGCACGCGATGTAATCACTCACGTAGTAACGAGTCATATTTGAGGGGGGAGGGGCTGTGGGGGCAGCAGCAACGGGAAGCGGGAAAGTAGTGCGAAGAGCAAAAGAAAAGCGGGAAGAGAGAGAGAAAAGGGAGCACAGAGAGCAAACGAGAGAAAAGAGGACAGTGAAAAAAGCCAGGAGAGGCGGAACAGCAGAAGAGCAGAGTGCTCTCCCACTGGACCACCAGGGATGAGGCGCAGGCAGGAGGGCTTCGAACCGTCAGCAAAACAGAGAGCTCAGAGCTCACAGAGCTGCACTTACTGGTGGAGCTGTGCGGGGGAGAGCAGGCACCCTGACCAGGTCATGAGTGCTAGGTTCATATCTTGGTACTATACTTGGGTGACAATATATGTCGGCCTGGAACTGAGGCTGATACTGCTAACCTGAAGACAGAAAATAACACTAATGTTGTGTAAGTCGAAGCTGACCCGACCTCTATTTCCCTACATTATCGCTAGGAAGGAAATGTGTCTTGAGCTGGACGCTGCTCTCAGAGGTGCATGGTCTCTCTACCTTTCTGGCTATGCCAGAAGCTAACTGCAGAGGTGATGTTTCAGTGCTCTAAAACTGGAGAGCCTTGCTTTGGGAAGCTGAAAAAACTGATTAGCACTGTAAAAAACCTAAGCAGTTCAGCAACTCCAAGAGAACAAATTCTGCATTTTGATCAACCAGCTGAAGTGAGATCCTGAATAGGAGTGCCATGTCACCAATACTTGGTGAGAGAGGAAGGATTATTCACTTACTAGCCACTGAACTGGCACTGCCAGTACCATCAACATTAACAAAGGGGTTACCCAGAGGTTTGTGCAGTCCACAGAGGCTATCATAAAGGGCTTCTTAAACTAAACAATGCCACAGTTTGTCAGCAGACAAAAGATAGGATACCCACAATGATACAATGAGAGGAGAAATCGTGCACTTCCTCTCCCAAACAAAGAGACAAGCAGTGAAAGACTGTAAACTAAATATCAAAGAAATAGGAACCGGTGAACAAAATCCACTGCATTAAAAAACATCTGCATAACCGGCCAAATATAACTATCAAAGCTAAATATCATACCAGTGTTAACAGACATGGTAAATTCTAACCAAGTATCGTAAAACCAATTTTAAAATATCAAACGTTAAGTGTGTTTGGAAATAAACAAGGGGGAGTCAAAATAAAGACACTGGATATTCTATATCTTTCAGAAATTTCATAAGAATCTGTACTCCAGTGAAACATCACCCTTTGAAAACTTTACAACTCCTACTAGGAATCAAACAAACAGCAACTGACTTCAAATCCTCTAACCTTATGGCCCCCATGATACATAATAACAGGGGATTCCTTTCTAACTTGAAATCCCTTCCGAAAGGGAAAGGAACTGCCTCTGACAGCCTCCGGATGAAAATGTACACCTGTTTTCACAAAACAACCTACCAGAATTACCTTCACTATTCCACTTCTCTACCACTCAACACCTGCCAACGATCAATCACTAACACCATTCTTATTGTAATTCCAAAAGGACCTCCAACAACCCAAAACTACAAATCTTTATCCTTTGTGGGGAGGATGCATTGAGGCTGTTGCTAGAGCGGTGTTGGTTTGTGCCCTTCCCCGCTCCAAACCTCTGGGACAGCTGCAGCTCATCGCCGTTTGGTCTGCACTTGGCGCATAAGAGGCTGTCGCAGCAGGGACAGACGCAGACCCAAGACCTTCCTGAGTGGTTCATACTGCACTATAATGTTAGCTGTCCACGCAGTAGACACTGCAGCCAGGGCCTGTCTTGACACAGCACAGCTTCCTCCCAACATCTGCCAGAACAACCATACCTCAGAGCATGGGGTAAGGAGGTTACCCCGCAACATTAACACAAGTGATGCAGTGAGCATTGCTATGCCGGTAGGAATGATTGATTCCTGGCTGTGTCACACCCTCTGTATAATACTTCTCACCTCCATCTTTTTCAGTCCCCTCTAAGCAGACTCCAATGTACGGTGCTGATAATGTCCAGGAGAAAGTTCAAATGTGGGTGAAAGGATGCGAGACCCCTTGCTTCTGCAGCAGCTCCCATCTCATAAGTGCCCATGTTTTGTATTCTGTCTCTATTTCGTACAAGGAAAGCCTCAGCTAGAGTGGGGTCTCCCCAATCTCCCACTTATCTAACCTTTTGTGACTAACTATCATGAGCCAGGTAGATGGCCCATTATGGGTACAAAGAGTAGAAAGCTCGTCCAGAATGGTGCAAGGGAGTTGGAAGGTTTGTTGACCCGGGGCTAGCCAGTGCAGAGCATCAGTTTCAGTGGGAAATGAAATAGGGGATTATGGTGAGTAGAGGAGGCAATGCTCCATTCTGATGCACTCCCGCTTTGCCATCCACCTTCTCAACCTGTGTTTATTTTTCAGGAAGATCAATGATCTGGTCAAGTTGATGTGTAGTCCGTGGCCCAGTCGCTATCTATCCAAAGTTGCAGTTAAGAACATGCAGGGACATCCCTTTACACTTCATCAGCTGGGAGAAATTGTGTGATAGGAAGGCCACATGCCTAGGAGACGATGGATTCAAGCTTGCAAGCACCAGGATAGGATACTCCATTGTGAAAGGGTCTTTGCCTCACACTCTGTGGCTCTAATCAATGCCTCGCTGCAGAATGGGTTACGAATATGAAAGAAGAAGGAACTAAGCAAACAGTGATGTGGCTGAGAAGCTAGACTTATGTTCAGAGGCTTCTGAGCGCACATGGAGAAAGTGTTGCCTCTCCTAGCTACCAGACTGTGCTGTCTGCGGCTCATGCACTAACTCATAGAACGTCTTCGTTAAGTTTAGGCGCCTAGAAAATGCAATGTTTTAAAAGCAAGAGCACATCTTTGCTTTACGCCAACAAGCTCCATCATGAAACGCCCTGGTAAGGTATGCTCGGTGAAGGATTTGTAGGAGCAGTTTCATCTTCGAGTTCATGGGCAGCAGACGTTTGTGCGCATGGCTCTGTGTTATCTTAGGGCTGGGTTCTCCAAAATCGGTCCTGGAGTGCCGGATCCATGCCAGATTTTTAAGATAACTACATTTATCTAAATGGGGATATGCTAAAAATCTGGCATGGATTTGGCCCTCCAGGACCGATTTTGGAGAACTCCGTTTTAGGGGAATAAGAGATGTTCTGTGGCATTAAGACAAGCACGTTGTGACATTGGATATAGACTTTGTATCCTATTCATTCTTTAGATGAAATCTAATCTGTCTGTCGACAATATAAACAGATTAGAAGGAAGATCTGCATGAAAGAACTGTCATACAGAAATCAAGCAACCCATGTTGTTTGTGTTTGTGGTTTCAGAGAAATGATCGGTGCCACTTTAGCGTAATGCCAATGAATCTCACCCACTCTCTGAGCCATTTCAGCAATTTTGAAATCTGCGCAAAACGATTCTACATATTTTAGTCCTAGTGACCCATTTCTTTATTTTTGCTGCAGACAAATGGCTATCCTGTCGGCATAAAACCAAATGCAGTGTGTTTGATAAAAAAAAGAAAAACCATAACCCATCTTTTAGCTTCTTACTTCGACAGCCCAATATGTCAAGCTCCATGCCATAAATTCTCCCAGGCTCCACCTACAAGATACCTGTACTATTTAACACAAAGTAAAAAAAGATGTATTTTAGGAAGGTTTATAGGAAGACTCCTAAAATACCTATTCAGGGTTTGATGGGCAGAGGATTCCCTAATCCATCCAATTTGTTCCCATCTGTGGGGTTGTCACAGAGCACTGACTGCCTAGTCCAGACCCAGGAATGCTGCTCTGCCTCATTACTGTGTCTGTCTTCTCCACATCCCCAGTTGTGTCCAGTCTTGGAGGGCTGCAGTTGCCACAGTGATCAACTAGAGGGTCCCTTTGTTTTCACGCTCTTGTATGTGGCACACAAAGCCCTCGAAATGGCATTCACATGCAAACTTGTTCTTGTGAGGAAACCAGATCCTAGTTTCTCGAGAGGTCAATGACTTGAGAAGGCAGACAATTGCGGGCCTACACCCCTCAGTCCTTAAGACTCCCAGGAAATGTCAGCAGTAGCTTCACTGGGCAAGCGAAGAGAGCCTAAGCAGTGTGAATGCAGAATCTGTAGTCTTCCTGCATTTCGGCTAAAGTTAAAATGTAACTTGATCTCCAAATTCAGCTCAGCTTGTAATTCTTCTGCCCTTCTCTACAGATTTCCTGTTTCACCTACTTTTATCTGATTTATTCATACTAAACTGTTTTATTTCGATTTATAATTAATTACAGGTGTGCTACCTTTTTTATTTTCAGGCTGTTTCAATTACCACATGTCCTATATAACTCTCCTTACTTTTACAAGAAGCCTGATGTTTCAGTCTCTACTTTCAAAAAAGGCTACTTGGTCTTAAAGAAGTCAAAATGCTCACTTCGTTGTGTGGAGTAATAGTATGCCCTGCCACAGGTAATGACAGGAATTTGAAGCAACATATCTAATGACAGTGTTTAGAACTGAGACTATTGGACCCTGTTGAGGGTGCTTTAAAATGGAACTTGGAGGAAAGGTTGAGGTGGCCCAGGTGCTGACTAAGTAATTCCACATTAAAGCCACTGGTCATTGGATCCGCGACCTCATAGAAGTTATTTGTCACACTGGCTCTAACAGGCCGTAGACTCTCCTATTACCAGCCGGTAAGTACACGACTATGTGGCGAGCAGCTAAAACTGCTGTACAAGTTGTCTTAAATAAAACCTGCTAGTAGGTAGACCACACCGTTAGGTAGGAACAAAAACAACAGATATAAATGCTGCAATGGCATCCCATTATAGGATGAAGGGACAAGCGATAGTGAGAGAAGAAAATCGACACAGAAGGAATTCCTATATTGGTAATGCGAAGCCAGGCTTCAGGTAAGGTGGCGGGGGTTTCTATAGAAGGGAACATATGCTTTACGTACTGGAAACTAAGCAGGAAGTCTTCTAGGCAGCTGTCCTGCAGGTCCCTGGTGTAAGATGATTGTGAAAGCCTCAGGTGCCCACTAGCTCTTGTGAAATGACATGGGATGAATGGCCATGCCTTTCCTGGCACAATTTCCTGCTTCAGCAGTCAGCTGCTAGGCCTCTGTGTTCTGGTCTTCTTCTGAGTGACTGTATTCAGTGGCATTGTGCCTCGAGGTCACTGTTGCACTGCATTCAGGTGTCTTTGATTGCTCCCCAATGATTCCGCTGGACTGAGGTCCATATCCAAAGTAAGTCTCACCGGACCCCATTCTCGTCAGGTTGTGGAGAGACTGGTGGTGGAAGGATGGGATATTGTAGTCCTGCATCCCTGGGAGAGGATGCCAATGGAAGTCTCTCGCTATTCTGTTCAGCCCCCTATAAGACAGACCCTTCTCTCCAACCCACGCCACGTGCAGGCCTATGAGCACAAATGTATGTTTGTGTGTGATCATGGTGGCAGGCATGGGTCTATGGTCAGTCCCGGCTGGTATTGATACACTGCATCTGCCTGTACTGTACCTGCTGGTGTATATACCTGCTGATGTATATGCATAAAGGAAGGTTCTGCTGCTGCTGGCTGTTCTGTACCTGCTGGTGTATATGCATAAAGGAAGGTTACGCTGCTGCAGGCTGTCCTGTACCAGCTGTTGTATATGCATAAAGGAAGGCTACGCTGCTGCAGGCTGTCCTGTACCAGCTGTTTTATATGCATAAAGGAAGGTTCTGCTGCTGCTGGCTGTTCTGTACCTGCTGGTGTATATGCATAAAGGAAGGTTACACTGCTGCAGGCTGTTCTGTACCTGCTGGTGTATATGCATAAAGGAAGGCTACGCTGCTGCAGGCTGTCCTGTACCAGCTGTTGTATATGCATAAAGGAAGGCTACGCTACTGCAGGCTGTCCTGTACCAGCTGTTGTATATGCATAAAGGAAGGTTACGCTGCTGCTGGCTGACCTGTACCTGCTGGCATATACGCATAAAGGAAGGTTATGCTGCTGCTGGCTGTCCTGTACCTGCTAGCGTATCTGCAAGAAGGAAGTTTGCACTGCTGCTGGCTGTCCTGTACCCGTTCATATATATGTATAAGAATTACGTTACTTACCCTGTAAGCATCTGCTCTTGGCATGTAGAGCTGTAGATTCATATGCTTTGCATACTCCTCCCATCTAGTGTTGGGTCCAGATGTTTGCAAGTAGTTTTTCTTCCAAGAAGTCTTTTCCAGTCACGAGGTAAGATGGGTATCGACTCCATTATTAGATTGTTTTCCCTCAAGAGGGTGACAATGGAGTAAGCAAGTGCCATATATAGAGATGTCCATGTGTATGTAATGTGAGTAATAAGAACTGCAACAACCACAGGTTTCCAGGGAGGACGCATGTGAATCTATAGCTCTACATGCCAAGAACAGATGCTTAAAGTGAAAGTAACATAATCCGTTCGAGGCATGTGTGCTGTAGATGTATTCTTTGCATAGACTGTATAGCAATATTCTCCCAAAACAGTGGCTAACCAGTGTGTGTTGCAGTTGTTTGAAAATATGTTTTTTGCACTGCTTTTCGTACATTAGCTTGTTGATGTGCTAATACATCCACACAATAATGTTTGGTAAATGTGTGTGGTGTAGACCATGTAGCTACCTTACATATGTCAGCTACGGGAATGTTACCTAAAAAAAGGACACAGATGCTCCTATTTTGCAAGTAGAATGTGCTTTAGGAGGTATAGTTAAAGTTATTTTAGCATTAACATAGCAAGTCTGAATGCGTTTAACAATCCATCTAGAAATACTGGATTTAGAGATAGGATTTCCGTTATGAGGTGGAGCAAAGGCAGCAAAAAGTTGTTTTGCAAAAATCTTTTGTCCTATCAATATAGTATATTAGTGCTCTTGAAACATCTAGTGTGTGTAGAGCTCTTTCTGTTACTGAATCACATTGAGGGAAGAACACAGGTAACTCAACTGATTGGTTAATGTGAAAAGAAGAAACTATTTTTGGAAGGAATTTTGGGTGTGTATGAAGAACCAGTATCTTTATGAAGTTGAAAGAAGGGCTCTTCTAAGGTCAATTTCTGTAGCTCACCAACACGATTTAGTGAAGTGATAGCAATTAGAAAGGCAACCTTCCATGAAAGAAATAGTAACTAACAATTGTGTAATGGTTCAAAAGATGGACCCATAAGCCTTGTGAGAACAATGTTAAGGTTACAGACAGGTGGTACCTCGGGTGGTATTATTCTTTTAAGGCCTTCCACAAAATATTTAATTACTGGAACTTTGAATAAGCATAAATCTCGTCTGTTTTGAAGATATGCAGCTACTGCTGCAAGGTGCAGTCGAATGGATGTGTAGGCGAAGCCAACTCGCTGTAGATGCAAAAGATGTTAAATAATATTTTGTATAGATGCATCTAGCAGATTCATTGTGTTACTATTACAATATATCACAAACCTTTTCTACTTTGCTGCATAACATGCCCTAGTGGTAGGTCTTCTTGCTTCCTTAAGATTTGTCATACAATCTGGTGGTAGGTTTAAGTATCCAAACTCTATGACTTCTGGAGCCAAATCGCTAGGTTTCGTTCCTTGGGGTTTGGATGTCTGATTTCTCCATGGTTCTGTGTGAGAAAGTTTGAAGTTATGTTAAGCTTCTGGTGTGGAACTACTGAGAGTTCTAATAGATTGGTGAACCAAGGTTGACGAGCCCATGTCGGAGCCACCAGAATCAGTGTGAGAGATGTCTGCCTGAGTTTCTGAACCTCAAATGGAAGGAGAGGGAAAGACGGAAAAGCATAAGCAAATATCCCTGACCAATTGATCCACAGGGCATAGAGGTCTATTTGTGGAAATCACAATTTTTGGAAGTACAGAAGGAGAACTTGTGGGTGAAGTTCCCATTCATGTACTTGTTGCCTCATTCTGCTGTGGAGGTCGGCAAAGATGTTTTCTGTCCCTGTAAGGTGCTCTGCCAGGAGTTGGATTTTGTGATAAATTGCCCAATGCCAAATGGTCTGAGAGAGGTGTGATAGTTCTAGAGAGTGTGTCCACCCCTGTTGCTGTACATAGTACATTGCTGTCATATTGTCCGTCCAGACTAGGACAACATTCCCTATGAGATGAGGCAGAAATGCTTTTAACTCTAGCTGAACTGCTTGCAGTTCTAGGTAGTTCTGTCTGTTGTGAGCACGAGTTGTGGAATAGGGTCGATAAAGGGTCGCCTTTTGATACATTTTGTGTTCCACCACTGCAGAGAGCAATGAGCACGGCTGTCTACCAACACTAGATCTCTTAGCTGACCCTGAGATGGATTCCACTGACGTGCTAAGCATTCTTGTAGAGGACACATATTTAGTCTTGCATGAGGCACTATGGCAATGCATGATACCATCGTCCCCAATAACTGCATGAAAGTTCTGACTGGTAGATACTGGTTGTTTTGAAACTGCAGTAACAGTGTTTGAAAATTGGGAATCCTGGCTGCATTAGGATATGCTAGAGCCATTTGAGTGTTTAGAATGGTTTCTAGATATGGCTGTATTTCAGTGGGGTGAAGATGGGATTTTTGTGCATTGACTGTAAATCCCAACTGATACAGAAGGTTTATGGTAGTTTGTGTGTGTTGTACACACTTGAGATGTGTGTTGGCTTTTATGAGACAATCGTCTAGGTATGGGAAGACATGGATGTGCTGTCTTCATAGATGTGCCGCTACTACTGCAAGGCATTTGGTGAACACTCTGGGTGCAGTTGTTACTCCACATGAAAGTACTTTGAATTGATAATGTTTTTTCCTATCACAAATCTAAGGTATTTGCAATGTGCTGGGTGAATAGGAATATGAAAGTAAGCATCCTTTAAGTCTAGTGTTGACATAAAGTCGTCTTGCAGTAAAAGCGGAAGTACCTGTTGCAGTGTGACCATATGGAAGTGTTCTGATAATATGTATAGGTTTAATGGCCTGAGATCCAGGATTGGCCTTAATGAACTGTCCTTCTTGGGAATTGGGAAGTAAAGTAAATATACCTGATCCTTGTTGTTGTATTGGAACAGGTTCTCTATCTTCTTTTGTAAGAAGAGCTTGTACTTCTTATTTTAGAAGACGCTAGTGTTCTAAAGACAGTTTGTGAATACAAGCTGAAATATTGGGAGGGTTGCTTATGAGGCAATAACCATGTTGGATAATGTCCAACACAAATTTGTCTGATGTTATTGATTGCCAAATGGGAAGAAACTGTTGTAATCTTCCCCCAACAATGGAATAAATGTTCAGGGAGAGTGATACCAAGTCACTGCGCAGTATCAACGAAAGGAGGAGTCATCTTACCTTGTGACTGGAAAATACTTCTTCGAACAAAAACAACTTGCAAACATCTGGACACAATGCTAGAAGGCAGCAGTATTTAAAGCATGCTTATCTACAGCACACAGGCCTTGAACAGGAAGGTTACCCTGCTGCTTCATATGCCACAACAGTTCCAAAACTGTGAAAGATCACCTAGTGGTTGTCTATTCTACACTCAGTGTATGAGTGCTCACACTTCTCTTGCCTGTGCAGTACCCAGTGGTGGCTGGCACTGATCGGGGGGAGGTAAAGAAAAATACATTTACGTCTTTCCTCGTCGTCCCTTTGCTCGACCGAAACAGGCTCCCCTAAACCAATCACAACACTGCAATTAAGTACTGTGATTGGTCTGGGGGCCGTGGTTTGGCGCTCAGACAAGACTAGGAGCCTGGGCATGTTCTCCATCCAGGTTGTAATGCAGCCTGGGTGTAGAACATGCAAAGTGCGCATGACTGTTTGGCCAACCCAAGACGGCCGGCCAAACATTCATGCACACATAGTGTCAACGACTCCTACCCCTACTCCTCTGTCAGCAGAGCAGCCCCGCCTTCTGCTCTTCAGTCCTTTCGAGTGAACTTTCAACTAGTGCCCCCACATTACACTTATTCTGCGCATGAGAATTGGATGCACATCTATGGTCTGCAATGCGGTAGCAGTTAATTAATGCGCTGTGTTGCTGTAAATACTGTACCCATTCTGTATGGCGCAATTGGTTTCTGCTGCTGCCCAGCTATGCGTGGTCTATGTGGATAAGGCACATGCACTGCGGCTCATGACATGGACCCTGTAGTAAAAGGGACACTTATCTGTACAATTAACTTCCTGGTCTTCAGTCTCGTGGAACAACCGCCACTAACAAGAGCCTGCACACAAACACACACAACATGTAGATAGCTATCACTATGGTAAACCATCAGGCATCTCTGAGTCTTTGGCATTTCACTAAGGAGTGTGTACATCTCATAGAAGTTTGATTAAGCATCTTACTGGTGTATCACAGTGGTGCAGCTTCTGTACCAGCCTTGATCTCATGTTAGGAAGAGCAGTAAATGACAGCCATAGTAGCATCCTTCATGTTTTTAGGTCTGGCTTGACAGCACTGCTGCCTTTAACCTCTTGTTACCAATTCTTGACAACATACATAAACCGGGGGTTGGCTCTGCTCATAGGAGAACTTCTCTCTCACCTCCTGTTATTGGCTGTTTGGTGTATCATTTCACCTCTTTTAGAATGCTCGCAATGATTTAAAAATTCAAAACACTGAATCACCACACGTTCAATTTCATCTCACACATGCATATTTTTTTTTTATTTCAACGTGTTTTATTTATTTTTTATACAAGAACACATTAGCAGTTCCGTTACAGGTTTAGCATAGGGTGTAACAATCGCTGTTTATACATCAGTGTCCTGAGAGATTATGATTCTTAGCTAACCCAACATGACGTTACTTAGTGAAAAAGAGAGAAAGGGAGACAGAAAAAAGCAGGAAAGCAAGGGGTGAAAGAAGAGATAGGGGACAGGCACTGAGAGTTGCATTACTTATTATTTACTATTTTCATCTGACAAGCAGTGGGGGTGTTGTTACACATGATGGCACACATACAGGCCCGAGAGGACCACATTGGCTGCGACCAGTAGGGCCCAGTGAAGTTCCATTGTGAGTGTGGACCGTACAAAGGGGTGCCAGGATGTGTTTTGCCGACCTGTCTTGTTTTCATGGAGGCTCAAAAGAGTCAAGGTACTTGTCGAGAGACTTCCACATCCTTCTGGAGGCCGGTTTCCAGGGTGAGTTCTGTAGTGCAATGTTGTCCGCTCCTCTAAGATATGTGATCCAATTGAACCAGTCTTTGTACGATGTCTTACTTGTGTCTTTCCAATTGGTGGGGACCATTTTCACTGCTGCTGTCAATAGCAGGTCTAGTAGGTCCTTATAGTGTTCCGATCTCAATTCTGTGCTCATAAATGCCGTGGTGAGGGTGGAGAATTCTTTTGTTAGCGTACAGTCAAACAATTTATTTATAAAAACAAACACTTCCTCCCAGAATGTTTTGAGTGATGGGCAATGAAGGATAAGGTGTGCTAGATCCCCTTTTTCTTTATTACAGTTCCAGCATAGCGCATCCTCCCCGAGGTCTATTGAGTGTAACCGTGCTGAGGTCCAAAAGGCCTTGTGGAGCAGCCCACATTTTGTTTGTGAGAGCACAGGGGAAATCTTATTGCGTGAGGCCGAGGCCCATAGTGTGGACCATTCTTGTTTGTTATGTGTGGTTTTAGCTTGATTATCTCAATAGGCAATTGTCTTGTCGTTAAGTTTAGAGGATTTGGGGGAAGGAGTTTGTAGAGCTGCGAGACCTGGTGTCCTAATTTATTGATGTTTGACACATACCGGGAGACTGAAGGTTGTGAGGTGGATAATTTGGTTTTAGACAAGGCTGCTCTGATTTTCAAAAAGTTAGAGAGTTCAATGTCCTTTAGGTTATGTCTTTACTTTAGGGCTGTGAATGTAATGGGGTATGATTCATTTTCTAGTGGGTAAGGATAGTAGATACCTCTCTCAATCCATGTATCGAAGGCTTTCCCATTTATAACTGATCTTGCTATTGGCCCAGAGTGATTCCATTTTGGAACCTTTGATGCTATTCTCTAGCTTTTTATCTACTTTTAGTAGGGCGATTTTTGTGTTTTAAAAAATCGACTTGGAGGTATGGGGGTATCTATTTGCTGTTAGTAGAGCGATTGGGCTTAGGTTGTTTAGGATCGCCCTCTCCACCTGTAACCACGCTGGGGTGTAGTTGGACGGCGGAGAAATCCAGTATGAGCCTTGTTTTGCCAGGAAAGCTATCTGGAATATTCTGAAGTCTGCTAGATTAACCCCTCCAGTCTTAATTTTTTGATGCTTTTCTGAGCTTTCTTCCCTCGCCAGAGGAATTTGGAGATCAGGATATCCACTTTGCGGTGGAACTCATCTGTGAGGAGGAGCGGGAGCATACTGATCATATAGTTAACCATTGGGGTGGCTATCATCATTTTAATAGTTTCAATTCTACCACACCAAGTTATGAATTTTGGTGACCAGGAGTCGAGAAGTTTCTTAATCTTCTCTAGTAAAATGTTCTCTTTGTGATGTAGCGTGTCAATTAGTTCACTACTAAAATTGATACCTAGTTATTTGATATACCCTGTTTGCCAGGCTAAGCCCGACCCCCCAGGCAGTCTCTCGTGCAGTGAATGTTTAGTGGTTTACATTCTGATTTGTCTTTGTTTAGCTTATACCCTGAGAATCCGGAATATTCTGCTGTTGTATGCATCAGGGCGTCTATTGAGGTCATTGGCTGTTCCGCTACTATTAATATGTCGTCCGCATAGGCGGCTAATTTTATTTCAACGCCATTGATATCGACCCCTTTTATGTTCATATTTAATTTGATATCTTGGATAAGGGGTTCCAGTGCTAGTAAGAATAGCGAAGGGGACAGTGGGCAACCCTGTCTGGTACCTTGTTGCAGTGTAAATGGTTCAGAGAGTGACCCATTAACGACGATCCGGGCTGATGGTTCCCCATACAGGGACATCACCATCCGTATGTATCCCTCTCCTAAATTGAAAGCATGCATTCAGCGTTCCAGGAAAGCCCAGGAGACTCTATCGAAGGCCTTCTCGGCATCGAATGTGATGGCAACTACCGGTTCTGAATTAGTGGCTACATGCTTCAAAATGTGATAGAGAAGCTGTGTGTTGTCATTAGACATTTGAGTACGTAAGAATCCCACCTGGGAGTTGCTTATTAGTTTGGGGAGAGCGGAATTGAGTCTGGCTGCCAATATTTTAGCATATATTTTTGCAGTCCACGTTGATAAGGGATATGGGTCTGTAGTTTTTTGTTGACAGGTGGTCTTTACCCTCCTTTGGGATGACTATTATGTTAGCTTCTGACATGGATTGTGATACCGCCCCTCTGGATGCAGAGGGGTTAAAGACCTGTTTCATGGTTGGTTTCAGCTGGTTTAAGAAGATCTTGTAGAAGGCGGCTGTAAACCCGTCCGGCCCGGGGGCTTTATTTTCTTTCAGTGACTTGACCGCCATATCAATTTCGGTATTGTTAATTTCTTGACCTAGCCTGAGTGTCTCTTCGGTGCTTAGCTTTGGTAATCCGAGTCTATCTAGGTATTTTGAGCACTCCTCTAAGTTGAGGCACTGATCTTTCCTGTAAAGTTCTTGATAGAACTCTTGGAAGGTCTTAAGGATGTCTTTGTGTCTCGTGTGGGTTTTGTTATTTGAGTCTGTGATGGATGAGATGGCAAACTGGTTGAGTTTGTGTTTTAGGTAGGAGGCAAACACACACATGCATATTTTTAGAGTAAAATATTGTGTTTATTTTGGGGGGTTTTCCCCTGCAGGCGAGCGTTTAAAAAAATTGTTTGATCAGCTGAAGCTAGTAGAGAAGCAAGATGACGACTCTGTAAAACAACTACCAACCCTGGGGCACCACCGCAGAGGGGCTGCTGCCTGCCAGCCTCCCTACTAAGCCAACTACAGCTCTCGAGACCGGAGCCGGAGTATTGAACCTGTGTGTTACTTGTGTGGGTGTCTGACGTGTTTGGTGAGCACCTTCTCTTTAAGGTAGCCATAATGCCCCTCAGCCCCTGCTACATGGCCTGCGCCTCCTTTGGAGACCATCCCTGTACCGCCTGGACTCCTATAGACTGACTGGGGGCTACGTCATCCGTAGTTTTGCCAACTTTACTTCAGTGTCCATCAGGCACCCTTGACAGTTGAACCTGCCCACCCTATCTCATGTCAGGACTGAAACGTCACAACAGCTTACGTTCTCTGAGGCACTTGCAGGCCAGAATCAGGGACAAGCCTCTAAACAGAACATGGCGCTGGATACCATGCTCATAAAAATCTGAGAGCTGGGAGTCTAAATGAAAAACTTTGACACCACAATGTCAGCCCTATTGTTTTACATCAAGTTGCTCCGCATGGACTTTGCCGCAGTTCACATGCATCTGGATAATATAGACCACTGTCCTGATTACCTCAATAGGCAGGTGACCAAGCAACCAAATAGGGGCACAGAAATAGGGCACATTCAACAGCAAGTTACTGACCTGGCGTACAGATCTGGCAGAATAACATCTGCATCCATGGTGTGCAAGAAGATGCAGAGAGACCCGATATGATCCTCTTACAGTCCTTCTTGCCTTGCCTCCTTTCTTTTCATTTTCAGGACCACCTGGAATTCCAAAAGGCCCACAGGCTGCATTCCTGCTGATCTATATGTGCTGTTGCCCATGCTCCTACAAGGCCCGTCCAGTGAGGATCCCTATCCCCCTCCAGAGATCTGCCCTCCATTGCTCCAATGGTGGTATAGACCTTGACCTCGGCGTTAATGTTCCAGTATATGGCTGAATGGTCGACTGGGGCACTTGACAGTACGTGAATGTTGGAGGACTACACCGGACTGGGGTATTGACCTCTGGGGCTTGTCCCGGTTGGTTTGTTGCTTGTTTGTACTTTCTTTCTGTGCAGAAAATTCGCTGCCAGTGGCCGCATCCGCCACTGTTTACTGTCTAAGTCTGCGTTAGCTTCGATACACAGACCTCCACATCACCTGTGGCCGTCGTCCTGAAAACTGCCACGACTGCCTCATGCAAACTATACACCCTGTATCCCCATCTCGAATCTTAGGCCTCGGTCCTCCTCCCTCCACAGCTACCTCCTTATACAGCACACAACAGTGTATCCCCTACGTGGGAGTAGTGGAGTAGTGCTCACGGGCAAAATGTTTAGTCCAGTTCTCTCCCCCCTGGTGTTTCCCCTCACCCAGGCAGGTGCTCCTGTGGTCCCCCCACCTGAGTGGACTTCAGATCCAACCCCACTGAAGCAGACAAATTCAAGAGATTTGGTTGATGCTAGGGTGGTGCATAGTTGTCGAACTCACCCAGGCCCCTGGTACCCCCTGATCTGCTGCCCCTTCCAAAAAGTGTGGGGTCGCAATGCCTCTCCATAAGTCTTTCCCTCATACATTGTTGCCCACCTAGGAGGACCAAGAGGGCAGAGATGTTTTTGCAAAAATCGAGATGCCGATCCATTCCCTCATACTGGGATCGATCTATGACCCTAATTCAAGCAAAGCTATTTTTTTCCGCATCGGAAGCCTGCTTAGGGAATTCAAACGACGGTAGTTGCAGGAGTAGACTGGAACTTCACTGCTGACCCCCAACCTAGACAGGACGGGAACCCCAGACCATCATAATACTTCGGTCAGGGCAATATGTCTAGATCTCAGATCACTTCCTCATAGATGTGTGGAGCCTTTCGCATGTTCCAGGGAGGGACTAAATCTACTTGTCGAGTGTTTGCAAGTCTTCTTCAAAGATTGACTACTTCCTCATTAGAAGCCAAGCCATCTCCCTCACCTCCGGTTCCATTCAACATTCTCTCTGGAGGCTCTAAGATCACTTCTCCATTCTGTTGGACATCCACTTGAAACATCAGTCGCAGCCAGGGAGGGGATGGGGATGGGAGATGAACATTGCCCATTACAAAACCCCAGATGATAAAGCCCTTCTGAATTCACATATCTGGGGTCTATCATTCAGAGAATATTCATTTGTGCCCTGCACACAGACACTATGGGCTGCAGGAAAGGCCACCTACCAGGGCCTACTCATGAAGGATGCCACACTTAACAAATGAAATACTCTACAAGGCAGGCAATGTCTGAAAGAAGCCATTGCGACTTCCACCGCATCCTATAACAGAGACCTCTCATTAAAGAATTGGCAAAGGCTTGAGGCAGAAAAATCAGCCCTTGAGTAATATTACAAATCAGCCACGGAAAAGAGTCTGGTGAAATTCCAGTGCAGTCATTATGAGAGGGGGTAAAAGTGAGTAGACTGCTTGTCCTCTAACTACAGCAAAGGAAAGCCCAACTGGCGATAACCACCATCCGTGACTGTGGTGGGGGTGGGGGGCTAGCTTCTTACCCATGTGGAGTACATCTTGGAAGGTTCACATGGCTCGATGACTCACTCCACTCTGCCTTAACCTTGATTGATCATGTCGAGCAAGACTACTTTTTGTATGCTCTTCCTCTACCTTCGTTGTCCGGGGAGAATAGGGCCCTCCTGGCAGGTGACAACAAGTTAGAGGAGGTCGGTGAGGCTAGTTTGAACCTTCCCACTTGTAAATTTCCAGGAGAGGATGAGTTCTCAGGGGAATTCGATCAAACCTGTAAGCCACTGTTGACCCTGATGCTCCATGAAGCCTTTCTAGGGGCTGAGACTTCCAACTCCCTTGGTGCCGTGTCCAACAAAGCCATCATCGCCCTTTAAAAACAAAACAAAAAAAAGGAAAGGATCCCTTGGATTGTGGGAGCTACCGGCCCACATCCCTTATAAATGTGGATGTCAAAATCCTGGCAACCAGTCTAGATAAAGTGATACCACCCTATCCTGCTCTGGTCAGGTTTGTGCCAGGACGCTTTTCCAGAAATCATCTCCGGACACTGGTGCACAGACATAACAATCAACTGGACACATTTGTGGCTGTTTGGGAGCCCTTTCTTCATCCAACACATGTCCCAAACCCAACAACTGGATACGCCAACTGACTGTACCATTACATAAAGTTCAACACCACACGGACCTTTGTAGCCACCTTGTTTTAGACCCCAGAGGATTACCATCAACGTAGTCTGTACGGTCCTCTCTACCCTACACCTACTATGGACAAACCTGCTCCCCTGAGCCTTACTATTTTCAGTGCAATTGAGGGCCACTGATCCTCTCCCCTAGCTCGGAGTCATTGAGCTTCCTGAGGGCCTGAATAGGGTGATTGCCCTTTGGGGCAGAGGATTATTGCTGGCCTTTGGGCTTGTCTGCATTAATGGCAGCACAGGTCGTGTATAATGGGCTTCTCGGGCTCCTAGTCCCCTCACTTTGCCATCCGCTCCGACTACCCCACCACCAGACCTCTTCTGTCAACTCTCCCCCCCTCCACCACTCCGCTACCATGGTCATTCAGAGAGGACCACTGTATTTCTACCCTGTGCCAGGCTTCCTGTTAGTCCTCTGCTGTTCTGCTCAGTTTTGCCATGCTGTTCAGAATGACGCACTGTCAATTCTGGTTTCATGGGACTGTATTTGTTCTACTGGCATAATATTGGCAAATGTAGATGTGCATCTTATGGAAAAAATCAATTAAGAATTACCACAAATAAATGTTTGGTCATGACATAAAATGCAAGCCAGACCTATTGGCTTTACCAAAGCTTATTACTTTTCTGGCCACTGTGTTATACAACCAAAACGGTCCCTGCTGCTATCCTACCATCAGTGTCATCCAGCTCTGTTAGTCAAAGCCCTTCCCAAATTGCACCAAACAAAACTTATCATTTAGGGAAACTAGGAAAACTGAACCCAGGCCAGCGGGTTTAAATCCATGTGGAGCTGACGCTTCTTTTGAAAGCCATGCAGACTAGTGTAGTCAGTAGCACTGAAGATTGCCCGAAATATAGCTGACTCAGCTCCAGCTCAATCAACCTTATGGAGACATCAGCCTATCAGAGAATCTTCTGATTTCCCCTTAGGTTAGACCGTTCCAGCTCTCTGGTTCTCTCTCAATCTGCTCTGTCACTCACTCATTCCCTCACTTTCGGCCTCTCGCTTTCTGTTTCTTTCTTGCTTCTATCGCTCTTAATCACTCACTTTATTTCTTATATTTACCTTCTCTTGATCTCACCTTTAAGCAGTTTTTCTCTTGCTGTGCTCATCTCTGCCTTTTTTCCATAGATTCTCCTCTTATTACACATCTTTTTTCTTATACATTTTCTCTCCTTATCCCTTTTTTCTTTTGCTCTTTTTCACCATCTTTCTTCTACCATGCTTGTTCGCTCACGTCTTTCGAGCTTTTGCTTCTCTTTTTGATTTTTTTTCTCTCATCTTTCTTTTTTTTCTCAAAGGTTCACTCTCTTCCAAAAACATCAACTCTATTCACAGCTGGTCTGCATAGGTTTCCATTTTCCTTTAACGAGTAGCGTTGGTGTCTCAAACCAAGTCAGTATTCACTGATCAATCCGAGGTCCATTGAGGAAGTTTTGTTCTGATGGCTCTCCCAAATAGCAAGGTGGCTGGAATCTCACCAGTTGTGGGGTGAATTGATCGATGGGTCCAGAGGGCCTGATACAAGGCTTTGTTCAGTTCAATTCCTGCCATAGACGCTTGTTGAATGACTCTCTTGAGGGTGCACATGAATCGTTAAACTACACTGTTGGCTTGGGGCCAGAGGGGTGTACTCTTATGGTGTTTGACGTGGAGTTGAACAAGGAATTCTTTGAACTGAAGGCTAAAACAAAAAAGCAAGAACATTTAAGAACAGTGGTGTTCCAAAACATTTTGGAACACCATATAACTTCAACCCATTGACCGCGGCGCAAATTCCGCCGCGGTGCGGGCGATTTAATCAGTGGGAGGGGTTTGGACGGCCCCCGGCCGTCCTCTGCACACGTCCACCGTCCGCAGCACCAAAGGGGTTAAATGCAATATGGACAACTGTTCTTAAATGTTCTTGCTTTTTTTTTGGTATTGCTACATTATTTATACACACCGCCTTGTTTAAAAACAGGGTGCAAGTAGTGATGGGGACACCGTGATACCATTGAGTAGAACAATAACAGTATTGGTAACATCAGTTTATGTCAATCTTGCAGCCTTGAAAAAGTCCAGGTGGACGAAACACGTGTCGGCTGTTTTGGATTGGACAAATACTGTTAAAAATTCTATTTCCGAAGTAAAACCTTGTGAAAGAAGTCGACCCCTGTGGATTGGATCTGATCATTTCTTCAGAATTTTATTAAGAATGGACTTTATGTCATTGACTGGATTGTGTGTGCTGGAGTGCATTTTTTCTCTAAGGATTGCAGCATGTTAACCTGGACGAGCAAACCTATTACCGTACTTTCACCTTGTCTGGGTCTGGATTCATTCCTCCATCTGAGAATATGTGCTCAAACAATGCGAGTATGGTTTTGTGAAACTTGTACTTTGCAGGATTCAGAGTGAGATCTGCATCAGTAAGTAAATGGAACACTTGGTTGAGAGCCTTGTTGTGTTCTTGTTGTGCTTTCCCCAAAAAACAGAATGTCATCACTGTAATTAAAAGCATGTGTAAGAGGTTGAATTACTCGGCGATAAACACCCTGAAATATTTCAGCAGCTGAAGACACTCCAAAACTCAGTCTCTAATATCTGAATAAACCAATGTGAGTTGAAAGGTACTAATGTACCTGCAGTTCTCCTCCAGTTCGAGTTGTTGGCATCCTATTCAGGTCAAGATGGGAAAATACCTTAGCTCCGGTCAATTGCATGATCATATCCACTACGTGAGGACCAGAGTGTCTTTGCTTAACAATGGCTTTGTTTGCTTGGTGCGTATCAGCGCAGAAGTACACTGACCTTTTACTGTCCTTTTTTGGCACTACTACTATGGGCGAAACCAATGACATGGGACCTGTAGAGAGTTAAATGATGTCATGCTTTAAAAGTGCTTGCAGTTCTTTCTCTACAGCTTCTTGCAGAAGAAAAAGAATTCTACAATGTCGCTGAGCAACAGGGCGAATGTCCTCATTGATATGAAGCAGTATTTTCATTTTCCTAAGTCTTCCCAGGCCATGGGCCAACAACGGAATCGGCTTGTAATCTCCGACTGAACACAGACGTTGTAGTTGAGGGATATCAATCCCATGTCAGCACCGGTGGCAAAACTGAGCAAAAAGGCACTCAACGAAGGCACTTGTGCAACATGAATGGTGGCTTGCACCAATGTCTTTTTCTGTCATATTGTCGCTGTGAGTGACCCTTGAATTTGCAGTGGTTCAGACGCAGCCCAGGTGTATACCTTATTCCTGATGGAGTGAGTTGAGGCACAGGAGACAGGCTGTTAAACTTTTCCACAGGCATGATAATAATCAATGCACCACTGTCTATGATGAAAGTTATTGGGCGATTGTTCACTTTGAATGTTATTTTGGGACAATGTACAAATGAAGTTTGTCGTTTTGATTGGTGAATTTCCTTTGAACTGTGATCGTTTTACAAGCAGCTAACTATATGCGAATGCCACACTTTGGTAGATGCCATCAGCACATACCCATATTCTTCATTGGTACTCGATAGTGATGTCGCAGAGACTTTGTACGATGAGCTTGACAATGACTGATCTAGCCTTGTTTCCACTTGTCATGGCAGATGTTGCTATTAGGTTTAATGGGAGTAGCAAGAGTGCTTCTGGAACGTTCTCGTGTTCATCTTTTCTTTCCATCGTGATGCACTTGATTTTTTCTGAGCTCGGCATTCAGTTATCAAATGGTTTTCTTTCCCACAAGCTTTGCAGATCTGCCCAATGGCTGGACATTCACCTTCATGGAGAAATGAAATGCCACATTGGAAGCATAACTTTGATTTCTTTGAAAGATGTCGACTTATTTGTATCTTGTTTTTGCTTGTGCTTGCCTTTCATGGTCAGGGCCAATTCTCTGTGGGCCGTTCTCACTTCCATATCAGCAGCTTGTCAGTCTGCTCATTCTTTTGCTCTTGCAGCCATCAGCATTTTTTTCTAAACTGTGTGTTTCTCTCAACATGCGCCTTCTAAATAAATCGAAAAGGCATCCATCGATGATTCTGAGACTCATGACTTCTTCGTTGGTGAAGTCACAGAACTTGCAATGCTTAATGAGTGTATCAAGTCTATCAACAAACTCACCCATTGTTTCACCAACCTGTTGTCGTGCTTGGTTGAAGATGTATCTTTAATAGTCAAAATTCAATATTGGGTTGAACTTGGCCTCCAACACTACTTATGCCTTTTGATATAATTTTGCTTCTGTTCGTGAAATCTACTTTAGCGCTTCTTACACCTGCAAAGTATTTCAAGTATTTGATGATCTTCTTTTTATCTTCTTCTTCTAGCGCATCTATGAAGTCATCGAATGTTTTGATTCACGCCTCCTACCTGGCACTGATGTTCTGCTTCTTAGAAGTGTTGAAACGCAATGGTGGTTTCAGCATCACACCAGCTCCGTACTTCACGCTCCCTTCTGACGCCATTAAGAGCACATGCTGTTCAGACAGCGTTTGTTACACCAAACAGGCCTGGGATCCTCTGCACGCAACACCCAGTTGTTTCAGTCTGGGTCTCCACGTCCGATTGGAAGTCGTAAAGCGCTTCATCTGTTCTTGGCAGTTGCTGTTTTTTGTACCTGGTTGTCTCTTCTGTTGTCTTTGCTTTCTCTGAATATTGCTCTGTGTTCAGGGCGCAGAGTCTTTGCCAGCGACCTCCCTAGCGATTTCTTGGCTTGCTTCTCTGCAAGGTCTTCGACTCCTTCTGTGGCTGTGTACAGGCTGGAGCAGGGTTTTAACTCAGTCGCAGACTGCTGTGCATGGATTTAACGCACATGTGCTACACACAAGCAGTTTGCTGCATCGTTGCAAACTCTCAGAGAGAGCGGTCTCGTTTTCTTCTGAGCAGGTTTCCCATACTCGTTGCCAGATGTAGTGTCTTCCCTAGCCCTGGAGCATGCAGATGAAATGGGAGCTGCGGTCAAACCATACTTTATTCCTCAACATACACTCACAGACACTGAATTATACTTTTTACATTATACTTTTTATTGACCACACCCGGACATCTCCCTCCCTATCAGGCAGTTCCTGTTTAGGGTCCACCTTAGAACGAACCACAAGGGTCCTAGCGCCTATAGTTTAAAAATGCAGTTTATATACATCCATGGCACATTTTTTTAGATGCTACTTTTTTCTTTGCGCTTAAGCACTCTACCATAGTGCATATTTACAGCTGCATTCCTCACATACTTCTCCAACCTCCATGTTCCTCCCACCTGCCAATACTCCATTGTCTGTCATGTACCCCACCCAACCGCCGTCCCTTTGTTGTCCATGATGCACCCCACCCACCGTTCCTATTATGTCCATTTAGCCACCACATCCACCATCCCTTCTTTGTCTGTGTTGCCGCCTCCTGCCCTCCCTCCGTTGTTCATATTGCCCTGTACCCGATTTTCCATCATTCTCCATGTAGCCCCTACCGCCCGCCCTCTCTCCACTATCTGTTTTCCCTCTAGCACCTGCCCCTTCCGTTGTCTGTGTAGGTCTTCGCAACCAATTTGAAACTTCCACCCTGCCCGTTCCCCGCCCTCCCTCTGTAGTCTGAAGTCCTTACCACCTGCCCTCCCTCCACTGTACGTGTTCCACCACAAATCACCCTCCCTTTGTTGTTCAGTGTGCCTCTCACACTCACTTTGACCCTCCTGCCCCCCTCCCCGTTGTCCATGTTGCCCTTCAAACATGCTTTGCCCCTCCCAGAACCCTTGTCCATGTTGTCCCTGCCACCCACAGCCGCCTTCCATTTTCCGTGTTGCTCCCGATCTCCCTCTGTTGATCGCATTGCCCATCAACAAAACAAGCATTTGCAATGCAATAGGTCTTCCATTTACGCGACTTTGAGCTATTGACATTGCAAATGACAATGACTTTTATTTTTGTTTTCGTATTTAAAACATAACTAAAAGGCATTGTCATTTACAATGCAAATAGCTTAAACTCGTGTAAATGCGAGATCTATTGCATTGCAAATGCTTGTTGGTAAGAGCAGGGCTCTTTGAGTTTCCAGGCCCATGCATGAGCACCTCATTTGGTCCTGATATGCTTGCATTCTGCAACTTTTATTCCTTTCCTTTCTACTATAAAATCAGAAAGTCTCACAATGCAAAGCAAAAACTTGTATTGAAAGAGCTTCTCGCACATGGTCCTGGGAAACGTGAGATCTTTGGTAAGAGCTGTGTCTTCGTTATTGGCTCTGGGATGAAATAAATGTGTAGAGACAAAGCATTAAAAAGACAGGGCTTTCTGTGACCAGCTCTAAGTGTGTCAGCCCTTGGCGCGCTCAACTTTAGGCAATAATACCCGATGGTAACTATTAATACAGGGCATATCTTTAACAGGACAGCCTAAAGGCAACGTTACTCATTGTCATCACCTAAGAACACATACATGCTGCTTCATCACTGCCTGCGTATATAGAACCCGAAGCACGTGCATGTTTGCACTGGACGCTCAACCGACTGACCTAGAAACCTGGAAGGGGTGGGCAAAGGTGTAGCGGGAGTATGTGTGTGTGGGGGGGATTGTGTGTTATGTTATGTTAAGTATACTTCTATAGCGCAGGACTCACCCGGGGGCATCTCGGCGCTTTGCTGGAGTTTTCCTAAGACTGAAAGGAACAGGGCATTTTAGAATAGGAAGGCTTTTAACTGTTTCCTAAAAGTGCTGTACATTGTGATTCTGCGAAGGGAGTCTGGAAGCTCATTCCAATATCTAGGTGCCAGATATGAAAAGGATTTTCCTCCAGAACGGCATAGCCTGATGCGTGGCACTTGTAGGAGGGGCCGCGCAACAGACCGCAGATTTCTAATAGGGACATGCTTAATAAGTTTCTTTTGGAGATATCTGGGGCCTCCACCACTAAGTGCCGAGTACGTGAGACAACAGATTTTAAAAAACGATCTTTTCCTCACTGATAACCAGTGGAGTTCTCGCAACAAGGGAACCGATGCGGAGCCCACTGGGTGATTCATTACCATCCTAGCTGCCGTATTTTGGATCACCTGGAGATTACTCAACAAGGTCTCTCCTACCCCGACCAGAAGGGCATTACCATAGTCCAGGCGACTGATAACCATTGCCTGAACCAAGGTTTTACGATGAATTGTGGGCAGAAAGGTGAGGATTTTACGCAACAGACGCAGGCTATAATAGCATGAGCTGGTTGTCGCAGCTATATTGTCTCTCATAGATAGAGACTGATCTAGTTTTAGCCCCAGATTTTTAACACATTGGGTCGCAATAGGGGCAACTTCCAATTGGGCCGGCCACCAGTCATCTGACCAACTGACAGATGCGTTACCTGTGTGGGGGAGAGATTTTGTGCACGTGAGGGGTGAGGTTGTTTGCGCACGTGACGGGGGAGGGTGAGTTCACATGTGGGAGGGAGGTTGAGTGTGCGTGTGGGAGAGAATGAGTGTGCGTATGTGGGAGAGAGAATGAGTGTGCGTGTGTGGGAGAGAGATTGTGTCCCCGTGGGAGAGAGACAGAGAGAGATTGTGCATGTACAAGAGATTGTGTGTGAGTGTGTGTGTGTGTTTGAGAGTGTGTGTGTGTGCGAGAGATTGTGTGTGAAAGTTTGTGTGTGATCATTCGTTTTGTGTTCGTTCCTCCTAACCCCAAGCACTGCTCTGTAAACATCAAGTGACAACAGCGTGGATCTGTACTAGTAATTGTTTTGTGTATTTATGGAGATTATGCGGTTTTGTAAAACACCCTGGGTACAGACAACAAGCTCTGATGCATGGGGCATTTGACTTGTTAAGGGACAAACACGTAAGCTATGAAATAATTATTTCTCATTGTGCTCTGCCAAGGCTATCCAGACAAAGGCTAAATAGAGCTGCTATTGTGATTACTTGAACCGTGGAGCCAAAGCCCTCCTCGCAAAGCGTCCCAGCTGTCCTAAATTTTATCATGCTGATGGCTAGTTCTCCTCCCGCTCCAGAACGCGCCAAATATGTTCAGTAAATGGGCGGGCTGAAGGGCTGCCGCACTCTGGCCTGCCTCGCGAGCGGATTTAGAGCTTTTCTGAGGACTCGATCGTTAACAAATCACTTCCGGAAATTGTTATAACAAGGTTCGCATATGCAAATAGCAATCTGCTCGCGCGCACGCAGGGAGCGCAAACATTTAGATTCAGTGGCTTGTATTTATTGATGGCTACTGCCTTGAAGTGCGCTGATTAGGTTTTGTCCAGCGGAGTTTGTCCAGTCATCCACAGCCGGAGCAACAGGTACCGCAGCGCAGAATCATGCAAAAACAAGAGAGAGTATAAAGGAAGTAGTGCCCGCGTGGCCGTCGCGCGACACGAAAGTGAAAGTGATCACGATCGCGATCACGCGTGCGGCGAGCGATGCGCTTAATGAGCATGAGGAATGCCATATGGCGCCTCTGCTCCAGCGCGCGCCCGCGCACATGCACTGCAAGCTGTAGCCGGCGGTAGCATTTTTTAAAGCCCTTACTTAAAGTCTCGCCAGACCAACGCAAGCGCTGGGTCAGGCGAGACCTAAAAAGGGCTGTGGCACGGCCAGCACTGGTCACATCATAGCACTCTTTCCCCCCTACACCATTTGTTGTCTGTGTTGCCCCCATGCCCTCTGTTCAACTTCACCAGCAATCGTAAAAAGTGCTATGACAAGGCCAGAACTGGCTGAATCATAGTGCTTTTTAGGTCTTGCCTACGCAGTGCGCATGCACTGCATAGGAGACATTTAGCCGTCGTGCAGGTCTTTTTACAAAGCACATACTTGTGCTTGTGGCGGCATACGGCTTGCGGGAGTGTGCAGCCACGCGCCACAAGCACGAGTATGTGCTTTGTAAAAAGAGCAGACTCACGCGTCCCCGTGCACAGCTTTCCGTCATGGCTCATTAAGCGCTAGCGGCACCCTAACAGCACGCAATCACTTTCGCGCGCACCACTCGCGTGCCAATGCTTGGTTGTTTTTTTTTAACTCGTAGCACGTGGCGCTGTCTATCCCTAGCACGCCCTTTAACGTTCCTCCCCCTCCCCCACCACAGAGTGCGACTCGCGGCTGCGCGTCTTCCACAACTCCCGGGCTTGTTTAATCAAAAGCATTTTCTCTAAAATATATTGGGATGCTATGAAAGGTCATCCAGTCGTAAACAGTCTACATATGTCTGCACCACCCGGTCCATTGTGAACATGGTCTGCTTGAATACGCCCATTTGCACTGTGGTGTCCATTGTCATTGTGATCGATCTGCCCACACAAAAATGGTGCATCCATTGTGAATCCCGCTGATCTGCCAACACCTGCGCAGCCATGTCCATCATGATTGTAAACCCTGCCGAGCTGCCCACACCCCCTGTTACAGCCCAGAGCTGTAGTCTGTGGCCTCTTCGTATGATGATGAAAATGAACTAATACGATACCACCGATGCACCCTAGTAATTGGCATTAACCTCACATGTCACATGAATGCATAACCTACTGGTGACACTGGTCTACGGCCAGATGATCTATTTGGAGCTGGCATGCATAGCTGCTAACTCTTCAACTGAGTGCTCATCGCAAGTATGTCCTGCCATATGCAGGAATCTTCCACTTTAGACATCAATCACTACAAACAGCAAAACCTGAACATTTCCAGATGCAAACTAAACCAACATCTTTAGCCCTAGTGGACTGTAGTGAAACAAAACTGTGTTTGATCCAAGTTTCCATGAGCTCTTTCAATACCCCTTCGGACATGATACAATCTTTTTGTGGTATTTTTGATAAGGAGTTGATTCGCAGTGCTTCAAATTTGTGCTTACATTTGCAGGAAACCAGATTTTACTTTAGTTGTTTGCTGTTTGCTCTCATGAGACACAAAGTTCGCTCACCCGAAAGAATAACAACATCGGTTGCGAAAAAAATAGTTTCAGTTGAACGTCATCTGCAGTGTGGGTTTTTGCTTATATGTTTATTTCAGATTTCTGCCTTTGTGTCGGCGTTCAAACATGCATTTGATATATGGTATGAATATTGCTGTGTAAAGCATATTTCTATTTGTGTGAGATGGTGTAGCAAAATATATTTAGAATTATTTTGGAAGCTCGCTAAAAAGCAGTCCTTCAGAAATATAAGACAACAGCTCTTTGGGAGTGGTACATTCAAGTAATATCTGACTCCAAAGGAAGTTGATCTGCATAGCTGTTTTTTTAAATAGATAGTTTTAGGTATTATTCTATGTATTAACACCGTTGTTTTTTTTAATTATATATTTTGGGTTTACAGGAATAAGTTTCTAAATCATTTGATTTGCTGTGACTCGCTGCAGGTGCACTGTTATCTGTAGTGTTGTGCTGTTTGTTACTGCTAAAGGAATCTGGGGAGCGGTGTACACCCTTTGTATGTGGACATGAGGTCGAACGTCCCAAGCGGAGTACCATCTTAGGACCTTGCCATCTTTGTAGTTTTCCTTTCTTGATACTCTTGTGTTCATTTCTTAGCTTTGATCTACTGAGACATAGGCTGGTAATTCACAAAATCCTAGGATCTAAAGAGGATGGTTCTCCTAGTAACATGCATGTGGGGCCAGTAACTTCAACTTGCTTGCTGTATGGGGACGGATGCACTTTGTTTTGGGTTTCAATGCTGCTAAATGACGTAAGTTTTTAAACTATCTCACTAAAATCCAGGGTGATCCTCAGCAGTGTAACTACTTTCTGGCTTGTAGAACGAATGGTAGAGCTGCTTATGCCTGGAATAAAAGTGATTGCAGTGTCAGACCTGGCTATGCAAATAATGTGCTTGCCCTTACCCTTGCCTCTGTAGCCAGGCTCTGCACCAATAAAGGATACCTTATGTGAACTCTGCTGACTCCCTTTCTTTTCCCGTTTTTAAAGAGCATTCTGTGACTAAAGTTTCTCAGGCAGTGTAGTGGATTCGCAACTTCCTCACCTCATGACACGTCCACATTTCTCTGAGAAAAGTTTGAATATGATGCATTTAGCTATTAGTGGCCAAGGTATTTGAAATTGTAAAATGCAAGTCAAGGTTTGCAGTTGTTCTACGGACTTTGCTACAAGGTCCCTATACATGTGTGCCTCGCGACACCAGTCTCCTGACGCAACCTCAAGACTGTCTATAGTGGGACCTGCTTTGGTGCCCGCTGCTCTCAAGCCCGATGTCGGGTCTCCCAGCCTGGCAGATGGGCTTACTGATCCGCTCCATACCAGTAAAGCGTGCTGTCAGATTCAAGATTTGCTGCTTGCTTTTCTACTAACTGCGATTCAAAGCATCAAAAGAGAGCTCAGCTGACCCCCCACTGAGGAGCAGAGCAGGAGGACAGCAGCACCTCCTACGAAGGACCATCGAACCAGGACTTCGCCTTCTTGTCGGATCAGTCACTGCCACTGCAAGACTAAATGAACTTTGAAAGCAGAATTAGCAAGTCTGGCTAGAAAGAACATTTCCCGATCCCCCCCCCCACGACCTAACTAAGAAGAAGGAGAAGGAAGCCAGTACAGGTTATGCCCCCCCCTCAAAAAAGGGGGACCGCTGGCTCCCTCAACACCAACTGCTCCATTCTGTGACTAGCGGGTACAACTTCCTTCCAGCCACAGTGCACTCTGCGTCCATGATGCCACAATCACCAGTCATCGTTTCCGTTCCATGGCTGAGGTGGGAGCTGTTGCCCCTGCACCATTCGCTTCTGGTTGTACCTGGTAAACAGCACTTGCGCTGTAGCACTGGACTGCCCTTGTCCAGTTTTCATTGCTGTGTCATTAGTCCTGGGGCCATTGTCCCGGTGGACCAGATGCTTTCTCGTCAAGGGAAAAGATGGGCTCCGCCGTTTCTATGTCATTAGGAAAATGTATGCCTTTATTTACAACATTAGCGGGTAAACTGTTCAAATGAAGATATGCACCAAAACCAAAGCTCCTACCCAATTCTGCGGTAGAGATTGAACCGTAGTTGTTACACCTAGCTCTAGTGAGTTGATTGTAAGTGCATACGGGAATATCAGCTATGCACACAGTTATTCACTCTGTTTATTGTTACTGACGTATTTTGCAATCCGTGAGTGGAGGGTGGGAAGTGTCTTGTCCCTATGTAGGTATATCTTTCTCCTATGTGAAATGTCATAAAAGCAAGTGACTTGATTTTATCCAATGTTGGGAAAACTTAAAGGAAATAAAAACATATGGCTTTATTCCCAAAATATATTTGTGCTGTAAAATTCCCCTTTAGAGGTAATGACCTTAAGCTTGTTTTAAGGCATGGGTGGGCGTCTTGGCCAATTTCCAAAGGCCCCCATCTTTTAAGGCCCACCCTGTTAAAGTGATCAAAACAGAAGACTATCTCTCGCTCTTTCTTGTTCTCTCTCTTTCTGTGTTACCATCTTCCCCTTACCCCTTCTGACTCGTCCTTTCTCTACCAATCCCACAATTCTCAACCTCTCTATCCACCTCTTTCTCTACCTCACCTACATCTTGCTCTATCATCCATTTCCATGTCTTGCTAACCCTTCTTTACCTCTCTACTTTCTATCTGCCTCCCATTAACTTACTCTTAGCTCCTGTTTGTTTTGCCTCTCTACCTCCCATCTCTACTCACATTTCCCTCCTTCATCTCTCCCTCTTCCTCTCTTGTTGTAAGTTAACTCTCTTTACCTGACCAGAGACTAAATCCGTGCCCTTCTCTCTAATTTACTTCTCTACATACCACACTCTGTCACTAGCTGTCACTTGTCTATACCACCCAATACATTTCTTTCTCTGTCGCACCTTTCTGTCCCATGTCTCATTCCTTTACCTAAACACTCCCTTTTTACCTGTCTATTTATACATGGCTACGTACCTACCACACTATTGCTCTACCTTTAAACTCTCTCTGTATGTCACACCTCGCTTTCAATAAACCTCAGTGCCCCACAGCACTTACCACTCATGATCTCAACTTGCCACCTCTCTCCAATCCTACCTCTAGATCTCTAGCTCTCGGTCAGCTCTCTGCCCCTCTCTTCTCCTCAAGTGCCTCTCTCTTTCTCTTCTTTCTGCATCTTGCTGCTCTGTTTGCATCTCATCCCCCTTAATTTCTCTTCCATTTACTTCACCTCCCTCTTAATTTCATCTCTTTATCTTACCCTTTCTATCATTTTTGCCATCTATACCTTACCTTTCTCTACCTCTCGCATGCCTCTTTTTACCTCACCATTCTCTCTTTCATTTCTCTCTCTGCCTCACAATTCACTGCCTCATCTCTCTCTTCCCCACCTCTCATACACTATCTAGCCTCTCAATTTACCTCACCTATTGGCCTTCTATGTCTCACTTTTTATTCATGTCCTCTTTCCCTCACCTTTCCCATTATTTTATTTCTTTCTCTCTACAATGCTCTCTCTACCTCTTCCACTCCATCTATCACTTCCTTTGCTTCCATTTCTCTTTCTATCTTCTTCACTGTTTCCGTTCACTCTCTCTGCTTCCAATGTCTCGCTCGTTTAATACATCTGTCTTACCTGTCTCTCTCTCCCTATTTCACCATTCTCTACTTCACCCTCACCCTTCCTCTGTATTAGCCTCATCTCTCTACCTCATCTGCACCTCTTTACTCTCTACTTCTCATATCTTTCTATTTTTCATCCCACCAGCTCTACCTGTCCCGCTACTTTGTTTACCTGACCTGTCATTCTGTGCTTCACCTTTCTATTTGTGCTATCTCATTATAACTCACCTCTCTTCCTATCTTATTTCTCTCTAGACCTTGCCCCTCGGGTTGGCACCTTTCTTACCAGCCTTCATTTAAAACTGCATGCCTGGCCTCTAAAAACAAGCATTGGCATATCCAATAGGTCTTGCCTTTGGGACCTTATACGTTTTTAGCAATGCAACAGTTGATGCTATTGCACCAAGGATATTGTGCTGCATAACTAAATACTTATAAGGTACCAAAAGCGAGACATATTGGCTATGCCAATGTTTGTTTGTTTAACTTTCAGCCTTGCTGGTCTATAGCATGGCTAAAAGCACTGACAAAGCCAATACCTCATGTTAGCAAGGCCTATTGCTTTGATAACCCTTGTTTGCATTGGCACTGCCTAAAGTGCATGCATATAATTGAAATCCTCCGAGTTACTGATTTGATTTTTAATTTGTAAAGCGCAACATTTACCCTAAGGCATCAAGGCTCTGGAGCCCTACCGCCCTAACGTCCAGGAGAGGGATGGAAAAAAAGAGAGAAAAAGAAATCCAGATAAATGCTAGGCCGAGAAAAGCCAGGACTTAAGAGCCTTTCTGAACAGAAACAGAAGAGGAATAGACTTAAGAGCAAAGGGAAGGGAGTTCAAAGACTACTCGCTGCCACCGAGAAAGCTCTGTTCCCCCAGTTCTTTTTTTTGGTTCTTGGTACCACCAGTTGCATTTGGAGCGAGGATCGCAGGGGTCTACTGGGGGAGTGCCATCTGAACATTGTTTTTAATCTTGACTGGTAAGGAAGATGCAGTGACTTGTGTACCATACAGAGTGATTAGAAGCTAATGTGTTTTTCGATAGGGAGCCAGTTCCGGGAATTCTAGTCCCTTCCTTGCGGATTGTTTCCTGGAAATGTCCAGAACAAGTCTTGCCAGTGCATTTCGTAGCACCCGGAGTTTATACTGCATACTCCTATTGGCGGCCAAGTATAGTGAGTTGCAGTTATCGAGTCTGGATATTACCAAGGCCAGTGCTACCTGTATTTGTGATGGTCGTTGGATAAGAGAGAAGATATTTTTCAACATCCTTATGAGCCAGGAGCACGCAGAGATTGTGCGGTTTATTTGGAAATTAAAGTTGAGTTCCGTATCCATCAGAACTCCAAGGTTCTTAGCCTTCTAGCCCGGCACAGGACAGCATTCCAAGGATTGAGGCCAGCACTTGCTGTTCCACTTTGATGTCCCTGATCCGAATATCATCACTTCAGTTTTCTCCCCATTGAGTTTCAGGAAGTTAGCAGACATCCATTCTGCCACTTTAGTCATGCATCCGAGAATATTTTCTGCTGTTGAGCATAGACCTTTAGGGATGTTAACCATAATCTGTGTGTCATTTACATATGACACTATCTCCAGTCCGAATGAGTGAATCAAGGTTGCCAGGGGTGCCACATAAAGATTAAAAAGAGTGGGGCTCAGAGATAATCCCTGCGGCAATTCAGGGTACAACAAGAAAGTCTGAGTGAAAAGATTGTAGTTTCACCCTTCTGGATCTCCCTGTTAAGAATGAGTACAGGAGGGCTAGTGCTTGAACTACAGACAGCATGGCTCGGAAACAGAGAGAGGCAATCATTGCTCAATGTTTCTGACGTGAGCTGAGAGATTACACTGCTGTGTTCTGTACTGTAACTACTGTGCGAGCACTGGAAGCTTGCACTTGCACTACTTTCAATGTTATGTCTATCAAACCTATGAGAAAAGATTACACTGCCTCCAGTGTATTCGGTGGTACTTGGTCAATGCGTAGAAAGGAAGCTTGCAATGCTACTGTCATCGTTACTTGCTCTCTGTGTGTGAGAGTTCTGCCCAACTGTGTGTATAATGGAAGCTCGTACCATTGATATCATTACTATAACCTATCTTATGCATGAAAGAAACTGTCACTGGTGTGTTGCGCTGTAGCTGTGAAGTGTGTACAAAAGCAGCTTGCACTGCTGCTCTGTGAGGTATTATGTGTATGTGAGAGAAGGCAGCACTAATGTGGTATGTATACTGGAATTGTGGACGCTTGCACTGCTGCTCTGTGAGCTGTTCTGTGTACGTGAGAGAAGACTGCACTGCTGTGGTATGTATTGGAATTGTGGAACCTTGCACTGCTGCTCTGTGAGCTGTACTGTGTATGTGAGACAACACTGCACTGCTATGGTATGTACTCGAATTGTGGAAGCTTGCACTTCTGCTCTGTGAGCAGTTCTGTATACGTGAGAGAAGACTGCATTGCTGTGGTACGTACTGTGATTGTGGAAGCTTGCACTGCTGCTCTGTGAGCTTTTCAGTGTATGTAAATTGGTTCTGTGAGGGGTTTAGTTGGAGAAGGAAGAATGGCGCTCAAACATAACACACCAAGGGTCCAGTTCTGAAAAGTAGGTACGGTGCTGCGAGATCAGGGGAAAATAAACCCTGGCAAGAAAAAAGAACCCCTGCGAGTTGGAGTGTAGGAGACACCCACTACAAAATAGAAACAGGTTCTGCGCACACGTTATGGAATAAACACAGTGTAGTGAGACCATAGGGTATGGTCGAAATGCACAATAGAAGTCAACACCAGAATTGTCTTTGTAGGATTTAATAGTGCGTTTCTTCAAGTGAATTGAAGGGACAAGAAAAACAACCAGCCAACATGTGTTTCGTCAACGGGAAACAACCCGTGACTCTTCAGGGCTGAAAAGAAATGACCGTGGCGACAGGGTGATCAATGGACGAAGCTACAATCCGTATATGAAGAGTGGGGACGCCACAGCCACAAACACGGTAAACAGGGTAAAATACCGAAGCGGAGAGTTAAAGACAATCGTAGGAACAGAATAATGGAGGAATCGTCTCTAGTTCAACAAGCGGTGGAGACGATCCTACCCTCGTTGCCCGGACGCTACGATCCTACCGTGGATTGACTTATCCGTCATCCACCCCGACCTACGGTTTTACCCGGATTTTCCGTCTCCCCCACTTGTACTAGAATTGTTGTGTAAGCTTGCATTTCTGCTTTCGAAGTTGCACCTCTTCTGAATATAAGAGAAGGTTAGTCTGTCTCTAGTGCATTGTACTGTGGCTGTTCAGTGCATACAAAAGAAGTTTGCACTGCTGCTCTGTGAGCTGTATTATTTATATGAGAGAAGATTGGACTGCTATCATATGTACTATCATTGAAATGGAAGCTTGCACTTCTGCTTTCAAAGATGTACTTACTGTGCAGCATATGGGAAGGTTACTCTGCAGTACAGTTAAAAATAGGGGAAAAAAGCACTAGGACTGCCACATTAGTGCTTTGTTTTTTTCTTATGATGGGTGGGCAGGGCAACACCGATAGCAGGAGGGTGGGAGGGAAGAAGCAACACAGTAAAGGGGGGTGGGAGTGAAGAAGCAACACGGAAAATGGGAGGACGGGAGGGAAGAAGCTACACGGAAAATGGGAGGGCGGGAGGGAAGAAGCAACACGGACAATGGGAGGGTGAGAGGGAAGAAGCAACACAGACAAGGGGAGGATGGGAGGAGAGAAGCAACAGGACAATGGGAGGGAAGAAGCAATACGGACAATGGGAGGGTGGGAGGGTGGGAGGGAAGAAGCAATACGGACAATGGGAGGGTGGGAGGGAAGAAGCAACACGGACAATGGGAGGGTGAGAGCTAAGAAGCAACACAGACAAGGGGAGGATGGGAGGAGAGAAGCAACAGGACAATGGGAGGGAAGAAGCAATACGGACAATGGGAGGGTGGGAGGGAAGAAGCAATACGAACAATGGGAGGGTGAGAGGGAAGAAGCAACACGGAAAATGGGAGGGTGGGAGGGAAGAAGCAACACGGAAAATCGGAGGGTGGGAGGGAAGAAGCAACACGGAAAATGGGAGGGTGGGAGGAAAGAATCAACAGGACAATGGGAGGGAAGAAGCAACACAGAAAATGGGAGAGTAGGAGGGAAGAAGTAACACAGGCATGGGAAAGGTGGGAGGGAAGAAGCAACACGGACAATGGAAGGTAAGATGCAACACGGACAATAGGAGGGTGGGAGGGAAGAAGTAACACGGACAATGGGAGGGTGATAGGGAAGAGGGGCTTGAGGTTCTGGAAAACTGGATATAAAGTTCATTATTCTGCAATTTCTAGCAGTGCATAACAAGTCAACACGTGGTGTCTACCAGGTTTAAAGACAGGGTGTCATTGTTTAGAATCCACATGTGCTCTTCTCATATATGTCTGTTGAGCCTGCCTGCTTTCAAGTTCGGGAGACCTGAGTGATGCACAACTGTCAGAGACATTCCTTGCCAGAGACCAGTGCCAGTTTTCACAGGACTCAGTTTCTGGCTCTTTCCGGTTAAGATAATGCTTTGTTATTGTGATGCCTGTCTGTACAGAAAGGATGAAGCAGAGATTAATGGGAGGAAGGTTTTTACAGCTAACTGAACAGCCTTCAGTTCCAGCAAGATGAAGTGATTTAAAAGGATGTCAGATAGGACTCGGAAACGGCGAGGTTATATGTGTAAGGTTAATACAAGGAATACAAGGAGGCGTATATAAATCCCAAGAATGCTCTTTTATGTGGCAGCATAGGCTTCTGTAGGGGAATCCTTCAGGGCCTCTTCCCTGTTTCGTCCTCTCCTCTTTAGCCCGGAAAACCCTTGGGGGAACCAAAAATAGACCTTAAGCAAACAGGTAAGCCTTAAACAACGTATCCCATCACCTACACCCATGTGACAATAAAAAGGCCAAAATCCGTCGAGGAATTAGAGTTAGGGAAGATCCTCTCACCTTGTGAAGCTCTCCCCTTAAATCATGCAGTCTATTGTCCGTAAGTGTTCCTGTTATTGGAGCCGTGCTTGCAGTAAATACAACTATGCCATCGTGAGAAAGACCTGCTTGCAAACATTCCGCGTGGTCTCCAAAGCCCGCCCAGGTAACACCCTGCCCGCCCACTCGATAGCAGCCCGCGTGCCCCTTTCTGTCACTTGCCTGAGAGCACCGCTCTGTAACAGAGGGAACCGCGGCGGCCTGGCCCGCAGCCCCTTCCCCCGGGCTTGGGCTCGCTACGTCTCCTCCCACCGATAACGCCTCGTCCTCTCTCGGCTTGCGTCTGGGACGACTGGCTCCTCTTGCTTGGGCCTCTTCGCCCTTTGGCGCCTTTTCACTCCTCGGAGTAGGCAGCATCACTCCCTCTCGCGCCTACCTGCTCCCGCTGCCGGTGTCCTGGATCCCATGCTCCGTTTCCCTGACAAGGCAGCGGCGTCCGTCTATCTCCTCTCGGCTTCACCCCATCCTTCCTCCTCCGGTGCTGCTTCAGCTTCTCTGCTTCTCCTGCTCACTGCATCCAGCTCCCCTAAGCGGGTTCAGCCAAAGCAGGGGGCATTTCCCTGCCAACAACTAGAAAGCTGTTTGGCGTTTCCCTCGGACCCCCGGGTTCAACCCTAAGGGCTGTGTCGCTCCCCTTCAGGGCCCCTCGATCTCAGTGATATTGTTAGCTGCAGGCACATATGGGGCCATATGCATGAACACATTTTCCCATAGACACTGAATGGGTAAAAATCTTTGATGCATCTGGCCCATGGTGTTTACATTGCGCAAACCGGGTCAAATGCAACAGAAAGCTGTACAGTAATGAAAGCATGGGTACAGTCAGAGAGACTTTCCAAGGTGGAGGGGATGGTTGCTGAACTATGAGAATGGATGGGGGCTTTCTGCAGTTTTTAATCTATTCTATGAATTTAAGGAGAGGTTGACGGACATGATGGATATGGAATTTTGTTCCAGGCTGAGTTCGTAGACATGTTTCTTCGTTTTTTTCTTTTTCACACATCTCCAGTCTTTGTCCTGGCTGCAGGTGTGTGGCGAGATACTGGAGACGGTGAGCTTGTCAGCTAAGCTAGATCTATGGGAATTACTTTCCTAAAAGCAGAGCTCACACATTTATATTCCCGTCCTTTCATCAGGCTCTCATTACAATGGTTTGAGTTGAAGAAAGTTTCTGAAACTGGACTCCCTGATAGCATGTTTGACTATTAATGTCAAAACCAAAGGAAATGATGGACGGAGTGTTGAACATTGCAAGCACTCACCCCCAGTCAACTGATCTGGGTTTAATCCAACACCGTTCTTTAGCCCACTCTGCCACCCCAGTTTAGACATGGCCATATGCAAATCAGTCTGGCAGGGTATGCTCAGACGTGAGTCCCTTGCTCACTTTGCCACTGGATTCAAGCAAGCCTGGCTGAAGACGGCTGAAATGCCAGAAACCGGTCCTAGGAAGCTTGTTTCCGGTCCGGGGAAGACATGGCTTGGCAGTTCGGGCTGGACTGTTCCCATGAGGCACAGGGTCAGACTGATTTGCATATGGCCATGTCTGAACTGGGGTGGCAGAGTGGGCTAAAGAACGGTGGTGGATTAAACCCAGATCAGTTGACTGGGGGTGAGTGCTTGCAATGTTCAACACTCCGTCCATCATTTCCTTTGGTTTTGCTTTGTTCGCCATAAGTTGGCAGGGTATGCTCAGACGTGAGTCCCTTGCTCACTTTGCCACTGGATTCAAGCAAGCCTGGCTGAAGACGGCTGAAATGCCAGAAACCGGTCCTAGGAAGGTTGTTTCCGGTCCAGGGAAGACATGGCTTGGCAGTTTGGGCTGGACTGTTCCCATGAGGCACAGGGTCAGACTGATTTGCATATGGCCATGTCTGAACTGGGGTGGCAGAGTGGGCTAAAGAACGGTGGTGGATTAAACCCAGATCAGTTGACTGGGGGTGAGTGCTTGCAATGTTCAACACTCCGTCCATCATTTCCTTTGGTTTTGCTTTGACTATTAATGTCACCATGAAATTAACTTGGTTGTACAGTTTGTCATTTGAATGCTTTCCTGTCAGCCTCGTGTTTTCTGCGATCAGGAACCTCATGAGGACAAGTGCCGTCTGATGTTTGGTGTAATAAAGATGCAGGAACCCATTTAGCCTACGGAGAACAGACTTCTGTGGCTTTTGGTACATGACTTTTCTCCAGGAGAAGAACTTTCATTCAATATATCATACTGTAAATCAGACAGCTATACACTGCCAAAAATGGTGTATTTTGATTGCCTACTAGCCGGTCAATAGCTATCCAGGAAATTCAGAGCTAGTACTTGAGACAACCCTTGTTGTAGTATCCATCAACATTTCACTATGCCTCCTTCCCATAACAGATGCCTTTAATGTTCGCAGAGTTCTAATAAAAAAACTAGAATGTTCACCTAGATCACAAACCACAGCTGCACTTGGAGACATGCTGGTGGTTAAAGACAGCTTTAGAATTATTCACTTTCCTGTACAGAGGGCTGAAGATGTATATGAAAACAGTTCTTATCTTGTTTCCAACAAGATCCTGAAATAAATGAGTCCCAGAAAACATTTCCTTTCATTTTGCTTGTAATACATTTTCAAAGTGATCCAAGTTTGTTGTAGACCATGTCAATTTTGATTGTTTTTTTTTAAAGTAGGCTCAATATTCTGCCTAGTTTACAATGTTTTGTTATTGTAAACTATATTTTAACTAATTACCTTTTAATGTAGTCATTTATAATCTATACAGAGCAACATTTCTGTAGACAATGAATATTTGAAAATGTATTTATCATTTCTTTTAACTCAACTCACAATGAAAACAATTTTGAAGTCCGTGTACATTAATGCAGGGAAATGTAACAACTGACAAATAAAAGTTGCAAAATGTAAATAGAACAAGTAAATGTCCAAAAAGCAACTCATCTGAAGGTTCTCACAACCCATTGAAACACAAATCTATTCTTTTTAAATATGAGATCAGTCTGCAAATAGCTTCCTGCCCCACTGAAGATCTATAGCCCCCTTCACATATTTTTAACTAGTTGGATTCATATCTTCATTAACTCCTTAAAGTTCACTTCAATTTGGTCTATGGGAAAGTATTTAAGTTGAACATCTCCTATATAGCAATATGTTGTCTATTTTGTCATGATTATAAAATGTTAGGACACTAGTTCATCAGAAATATGTGGTGACGCTACAGTAGACTACTGGGGTTTACACTGCCACACTGCTGCTGCAGATGAAAATAGAAACTTTGCTCCAAAACAATATGCTTTTTGTAATCTTCCATCTAAACAGTCCATGAAAAACACAATCTAAAACAATTTCGGCCATTTCACCCCAAAATGTAAGGGCCTGATTTACAACAGCAATATTATCAAAGGGGGAGGTCACTCTGGAGTGGAGTAGGGTCATTGGCTTCACCTCCAGATACTCTGACCTATCCTGGTCAATACCTACCTGGGACCCCTCTTTGATAATATTGCTTTGGTGTGTGTCCAGAAAAAAAACACTTTTGAAAGTTTTTGCCAGTGTATGGAAAAAATTATTTTTAACAGCCTGGAGTTGATCTACCAGCCTAACTCCAGAACTGACTCAAACTATTGGAATTTTGGTGCACAGTATACTTTCAGAAGCCATTCAACTATGTTCAGAAATATGTAAATGCATTTTTATCTTAGAGTTGCCTCTACCATTACATTGTACATGGAAACTGCGTGTAACGATAGTCAGTGTTTCTTATCAGAAACTTCTAAAACCTGCTATAATACCTACATATACGTATGCATCTTGAAGATCCACTGATGCTATCCAGTAACCTCAACCATGATGCGGGAAGATTTTTAACGAAGCAAACATAGCGATTTGTTCTCTCGTAGCACATTTGTTTGCATATTTTAGGTCTAAGATTGCATGATATGCCAGATTAAGTAGGGGGTGTGAATACCTTTGCCCTTCTCGCACTTCTGTTGTTTTGGAATAAGTTCCAAAATATTCTTCGGAAGGAGAATCTGAACTTCCAACAGCAGCTGATTCAAGAGAAAGGGTTTCAACACCCTCGATGTAAAGTTTGGTGTACAAGAATGGAACCTAACTCTGTATCCATTCGTGACAAATTCAAGTACCGGATGAATCATGAATTCCTCTGCCAGAAGAGGGGATCGCTGAAAATATTCTCCTAAATGAGGTGCTGTGAAGAGGTGGCAGGAGGGAGCAAATGTGTGTAAAGGAGGACCTAAATCATAGGCACAGAAGGTTGGTTGGGCTCCCTTCTGCTTGGAGCCTTTTGCTTCTGAAAAAAGCTTGTGGAAGTCACTCAGTTGCTCCATTCAGTCAGTGGATCAACCTCTGTGTTTTACTCTATGGAATATGGGAGCATTGATGGCTTCTTCAATATCCTTTAAACTGCACCTTTTGGAAAACTGTGTTTTTCCAATCATATGATGACACACTCTTTTCGTAAACCACATTTTTTATTCTACATGACTGCCAAAGGCAGAGATCCAGAAAAATTAAAAGCCATTATGCTTATTCATCTTGCGTGGCTGGGGTGGGGGAGTGAGGCGGAATAGAGATGTGAGGAAGAGCCAAGAAGAGTTTCTTATGGACCGAACATGACAAATGACACAAGTCACCAACTCATAGAACAAGTATTTTTGACTGGTGTACAATGGCACATTTTGTGGTTTGGACTGACAGAAGGAATTATAGCAAGATGAATCATCATTTAGCTGTTAGCACGATGTGAATGGGTCTTGGTGGTAGAAAAGGAGGTAGTACCACTGGTGATACGTGTCCTTGAGGCACTTCAACTAGAGCCTGATCCACTTCTTTTTCTGGGGTTGTTTTCTGTGTGAAGTTCTAATTTCAAGTCAAGTTTGGTGTAAAGCAGTTCGACCTGTAGACGAGAACAAAAATTCCTTTGGGATCCAAAATTGGAAATCACTATTTTTTTTTCACCATTTTACCTTTCTTTCCTGTTGACCTTCACAAAACTTGAAAAGTCAAAATATAGCTGACTGAGGTTCACTGATTGTCAAGTTTCACACAAATCCATCCACAAGTTAAAAGTTATAGGAAAATCTAAATATGCATTTTTAAAAAAAAAATTTTTTAAACCTTTATTTATGTCAGTCTGGAACACAGCTAGTCAGCCGACATCCCGGAGGTTCGGCAGCCAATTAAGTACAACACATGGAAGTGTCCACAGCTCTGGTACCAGAAAAAAAACAAAGGTTCCTTTTTTTAAAACAACCTGAAAGTAAATAACACAAGCAAGGCAGTATACACAATGAACCAGTGCCAGTGCCAGTTCCCGATGAAGGCGCGGCCCCATTCCCAAAGTCAGAACAAAACCACCGGTCGGGTGGATGAGGGAGAAGCAGAGGCGCTAACATTCTAGCATATAATCATCATAAAAATCCCAAGTTGGAAGTGAAGCTAGGGGGAAAGTTGCTCCTAAAGCGGTTCAGTGGCCGGGGGCAGACATATATCACCCCTATTAAATATGCATTTTTAATGGTAAGTGTGACTCAAGCGTAACAAAGGGATAGAAGCCCAACAACAGGATGAAGAAAGTCAGAGGAATGAGATGGGTGCTGCACAAATCATAACCAGAGACAAAGGAGTAGGGAGGAAGTACTATTTATCTATAATTCTAGTTCTGCTTCATGGAAATCTTTAGTGTACTGTCAAACACTAAGCAGTTCTTCTCAAGTATGTAAACTTTTAAAACTACATACATAAAAGTAAAAATTAATCGAATGTTGTTTGATTGTAGATAACACACAACTTGTAAATGGTTACCTCAGGTAAACCACTTACATGTATTTCTAAAGCCACAAACCACACTCTTCCAAAGAAAATGGCCAATGCTGTTTAGACTGCTGTGTTTTTTTTTTGCAAGAGCAACGACTGGTGAAACCATATAAATATGTCCAACATATTTTAGCAGTAAAAAAAACTTTAGAAATAAAATATTTTCTATCCTATCTGCACGATACACTGGCTGAATTTTATTTTCTGGTCCATTAAAAAAAAAAAAGATTAAATAAAAGGAAGTGATTATGTTTTGGGTACACTCACCGAGTAGGGTATCCTGGAACTGAAATGCAGGAACGGCATAGGAAGAGCCAGGCCCAAGACTAAGTGAAGAGCCTAGTTTTCAGTTTATTGCGAAATTCAGTAACAGAGGAGGCAGCTCTGATGTGCAGGAGTTAGTCATGTCAGGTTTTAGGCGCAAGGTAGGAGATGGCCTGACTGAGTATCTGGCTCTGTGTATGCAGGGGATGTATACGAGTAGGAGTCTGCTTGAGCGGCGGTGTCGGGTAGATATGTGGAAGTATGTTCTCTTGGCCTGTCATTGCAAGCTAGTTCTAATGTGTGGTTGGGTGTGGGTCGGAGATCAGCAGGCCACCAGTTGGAATCCCTTAGCGAGGTGTCTTTACAGAAGAGGACTACTTCAGTTTGGTCTATGTTGAGCTTGAAGCAGCTGGTTATCTTCCATTTGATGAATTTAGACATGCTGGCGAAGAAGTGTTCGATGTTTTGTCAGAGAGTGAGCGGATTAGCTGCGTGTAGGCTGCATAGGATATATTACTGATTCTATGTTTTTTCCGTAGGTGCGAATGATGCTGGTAAGTGGGGTCATGTAGTCATTTGACAGCGCAGGACTGCGCAAGGATCTTTTTGGTACTATGCAGAGAAGTTTTGTGACGGCCGAGGGAGTCACGCTGACCATGACGGTGAGTCCTTTGAAGAAACAGTAGATCTAGCAGAGCTCTGGTACCTGAATGCCCGCATCACATACACAGTGATTGAAGATGGGGTGGGAGAGGGCATCAAAGGCAGTGGATAGATCCAGAAGGATAAGGACAGCGTTGTCTCCTATGTCCGAGATCCGTCAGATGTCGTCTTTGGTGGCAATGAGGGTTGTATCAGTACTATGACTGGGTCGGAAGTCGGATTGGGTGGCATCGAGGAGGCTGTTGGCGTGGAGGTGGTTGCCTGAAAGTTTATGGTTTTCTACATGACTTTCGCCAAGAAGAGTGGCAGGGACTGGCTAGTGTGTTAGGGTTCACTTAGGGCTTCGTTAGGAAAGATGAAAACAAGTTACTTACCTGTAACTGTAGTTCTCCAGTATTGGAAGCTTTCATAGATTCACATGCCTGAATCATTCCCCGTCGTCGAGACGGGAGTCTCCGGTACATAAAAAAGCATTGCTTAGCAGTATAACCAACAGAAAAAAAGCCTAGGCCCATTTTCCTTTGCAACCCATAACTATTGTTATGTAAAAAAGGACTAAACTTGTCTCTGAACCAATCAGAGGCTCTCACCCTCTAGAACCCTCCTGAGAGAACCTTCTGCCCCTCAGATTTTCGTGCACTTGTGCCATAATGCTATATGTGCTAAATCCGAGGTGAGCCTCTCAGGGGAGGAGGGTGGGTCGCATGTGAATCTATGAAAGCTTCCAAGACTGGAGAACTACAGTCACAAGTAAGTAACTTGTTTTCTTACTCCAGTATTGGAGCTTTCATAGATTCACATGCCTGAATCAGAATAGCTAGCAGTAAATAGATGCACATTTTTTGTTATCCAGACCCTGAAACCAGTAACCACATATAGTGTGATTAAAATAGTATTTCTAAACCACACAAATTAAAAATACTTTGTAAACTGCATTCCATACAATAAAGAACAATAAAATGTGCAAAAGTGGATAACAAAGGAAGGAGGGATGATAAAGAAGGCTCACCGTTACTGGATAAGGTTCCTCAGCACCGCTTCTCCGACCGCCACATCTCTTTCTGTGGCCGTATCCAAGCAGTAATGCCTGGTGAAGATGTGCGTATTCGTCCAGGTCGCCGCCTTGCAGATGTCCTGGATCGGCACACCCGCAAATAAAGCAGTAGAGGTGGAGACTGCTCTTGTCGAATGTGCACGGACTCGTGCATTCAGAGGTCGCCCAGCTGCCTGATGACAATACTCTATTGCACTGGAAATCCATCTGGCAATTCCCCTTTTTGACAAAGGGAAACCCTTTCTGGGTGCACTGAAGGCAACAAAAAGTTGCAAAGACTTTCAGAAAGGCTTAGTTGTCTGCAAATAGAACTTTAAACAACGCTGGACATCCAGCGAGTGGAGAGCTCTTTCCGCTGCTGTTGTTGGTTGAGGAAAAAATCGTTTGAGAATTAATGGTTCGTTCAAATGAAAGTCAGTTGGAACTTTTGGAATGAATCTTGGATTAGTTTGGAGTATTATTCTGTCCTCTTTGAATTGTAAGAAAGGCTCCTGGACCGTGAGAGCCTGAATTTCCCCCACTCTCCTGGCTGAAGTGAGCACAATGAGAAGCGCAACTTTCCACAATAGGAATTTCAGCTCTGCCCTGTGTATTGGCTCAAAGGGCTGTTTCATTAACTGGGAAAGAACAACGTTCAATTGCCAGAGAGGTGGTGGAGGTTTTATTGGAGGGAAAACTCTGAACAATCCTTTCATAAATTTTTTGATGACTCGAGCAGACCACAGAGATGGACCAGAGGCTGAAGCGTGAAATTGCAGCTAGGTGTACCTTTATAGATGCATGAGCCAAACCTGACTTAGCCAAAAGCAAGATGTATGGAATAACCTCGTGAGCTTCCGAATGCAGTGGATGAATATTAGACCTTTTACACCATAAACAGAATCTCTTCCACTTCATCCGGTATGTTTTGTTTGTACTATCCGCTCTGGCTCTCGATAGAATCTCCCTGCACTCCGTTGGGATGTTCAGGTGTTGAAATTCGCAGTATTCAGGAGCAAGGCTGCTAAATGCAGTGAATTCGGATACGGATGAAGAACTTCCCCCTGGAACATCATCAGAAGAGACGGTATCGGCTGTAGGCAAATCGGGCGCTCCTCCGACAGCAGAAGAAGCTCCGCGAACCAATGTTGTCTGGGCCACCACGGAGCTATCAGGATTATCCTGCATGGTTGTTTCTTGATCTTAATAAGAACCTGCGGCAGGAGGGGAATTGGAGGAAAGGCGTTGGCAAAGATGCCTGACCATGCCATCAAAAACGCATTCCCCCAAGATCCCCGTTGGGGAAGCCAGCTTGCGAAGAACTGGCATTTTCTGTTCTCCCTTGTCGCAAAGAGATCTACTGTCGGAGTTCCCCATTTCTGGAAGATGTTGTTCAAAATTTCGTTGTCGGTCTCCCATTCGTGACAGACAGACTTTAGTCTGCTGAGAGTATCCGCTTTGGTGTTCTGGTCCCCTGGAAGATGTTCCGCTGTAATGGATACTTCGTGTCGTAGAGCCCATTCCCATATCAACTGGGCTTCTCGAGATAGGGAGAGTGATCTTGTTCCTCCCTGCTTGTTTAAATAGTGCATTGCTGTTGTGTTGTCTGTTCTTATCAACACGGCTGCACCTTGAATCCTTGGCAGGAATGCCAACAATGCTAAGCGAACGGCTCTGAGCTCCACGAGGTTGATATGCAATTGCTGTTTGTTCAATTTTACAGCGACCGCTGACCTGCAGATCCTGAAGGAATGCACCCCAGCCTTCCAAGGACGCATCTGTTGTCACCACTAATGGAGCTGGTTGAGTCAGGAAAGAAAGACCCTGCGAGATGTTCCGTTTCCGGGTCCACCATGTTGCCGCGTGAACCATGATCGCCGTTACGCTGAGTAGATCTTCGAAGGATCCTGTCGCTTGATGCCATTGAAGATCTAGCTGTTCTTGTAACGGACGCATCCTTAGCCTGCAGAACGGTACAAGGGGAATGCAAGATGACATCTTTCCCAGCAATGATTTGTAGTTGCGTACTGAAAGAGACTTTCTTTTTATAAAAGCCTGGGATAGAGATATTATTCCCCGCTGTCTCTCCTTGGAGGGGAATGCTCTGTTTACCTCCGTATCTAGAATTGCTACCATGAAGGTGATATTTCTTGAAAGTTGAAGAGTTGACTTCTCCTCGTTTAGAGTCAGACCTAATCTGGCAAACAGTTCCACACAAGCTCTTGTTGACGACCGGGCTGACACTGCCGATGGAGCCTTGACTAGCCAGTCGTCGAGGTAAGGAAATACTTGGTGTTTCTGTCTCTCTAGAACCGCTGCCACTGGAGCCAGACATTTAGTAAAAATTCTCTGGGCTGATTTCAGACCAAAAGGAAGTACCTTGAATTGGTAATGATCTTCGGCCTCCACGAAACGAAGGTACTGCCTGTGTGAAGGATAGATTCGGATATGAAAATACGCATCTCGTAAGTCCAGTTTGGTCATATGATCCCCTGGGTTTAATAGCAGCAGAATATCTTGGAGGGAGATCATTCTGAAGGATTGATCCTTGAGGTAAGTATTTAGGACTCTGAGATCCAAAATGGGGCGCCATTGGAGAACGTTTTTCTTGATCAGAAAAAAACGGGAATAAAATCCCCTTCCTCTCTGGGAATTCGGTACTGGTTCTATTGCTCCCTTTCGGAGCATTGTCCAAATTTCTTGACGCATCTGATGCAAATACTTGACCTCTTGATATTTTGGTGGAGTACAAGGGGGGATTTCCAGAAACTCTAGAGTATGACCGAATTGTATTATGTTGAGGACCCATTGGTCCGTCGTTATTTGCTGCCAATCTTGAACATGATAGGAAATTCTTCCACCCAGGGGAACATGTGACATATGAGGAATAGGTGTCACCAGAGTTAGAAATCTGTCATTGTCTCCGGCTGGTGTCTTTCCCTTGACGACCTCCTCGAACTCTAGGAGTAGATTTTGTGAAACCTCCTGTTTGTCTCTGTGAATATTGTTGACGATACGGCTGAGATGATGTGGAGTAGGAAGTATACCAGCCTTGTTGGTAACTCCCTCTATAGGAGGCTTGTCCCCTACCTCTTGAGCCACGAAAAGGAACTTTTCTATATTGCAATGTTCCCAGAGATTTAGCTGTTTCCATATCTTTCTTGATACTCTGTAAGTCCTCATCAATATGCTTCCCAAACAGATCTTCTCCATTGAAAGGAAGGTCCAAGATCTTATTCTGGACTTCAGGCCTAAAATATGTTGCTCTCAGCCATCCTTGTCTGCGCAAAACAGCCGCTCCTCCCAAACATCTGAAGGCCGTGGTCGCAATGTCCATTGCGCAATCTATGGCTTCAGCCGAAGTCCTTTCACCTTCTTGGAGGATTTTCCTGGCTTCCTGTCTGTCAGCCTCAGGTATGCTGTCTATGTAAGGCGATAGGTCGCACCACATTTGCCTATCATACCTGCCCAGGATGGCCAGGGCATTCGCCGCCTTGACCAGAAGGGCAGACATGGACGAAGACCTCTTCCCCGCATTATCCAAGCGCTTACCCTCTCTGTCCGGCGGCGTTGAAATTGGAGCGGACGGATTCCTCGACTTTTGTTGCGCCGCTTGAGTTATAACGGAGTCCGGCTTGGGGTGGCCTAGTAAACAAGCCGGAGCATCCGAGGGCGCTTTATATTTTTTGTCCAGTCTAGCATGTACTGGAGTAATCATTGCCGGTGTCTCCATAACCTTGAGACCTTCTTCCCATAGATGACTCACAATCGGAAGAGATCGAACTGTCTTGCGAAACGGCTCCTTGAAATCATATAAGAAGCATTCTGTTTTGTCCGATGGCATATGGAGCGCAAATCTCTGTGCGGCCGTCTCCATAAGATTATGGAACCCCCCGATGTCCTCCAGAGGAGAATCCACAGGCCTCGGTGAAGGAGATGAAGGGGACGGAATCAGATAATCATCCCATTCTTTACTAGGGTCCGTTATCTCCCCCTCTTCCTGCTCCTCATCGTCAGATGTGTCTAGAGCCGGTTGTGGCAATGGTGATATAGGCACGGGAACCGGTACCTCTTGTCTTCGCACAGGTGTACATGGAACAGAGTGCGATGTAGTCACTGGATTCCTTTGGGAAGAATGAGGTAAAGGATGCCTCCTTTTATAGTCATCCAACATGAACTACAAATCAGTCAGCAGTGAAGATGGAACACTCACCATCTCTTCCTGATAGTGTTGCTGGGGGCGGTCTTGATAACCCCCATAATCATCCTCCCAGTCATCCTCCGGACATTTAACATGTAACTGAGAGGGGCTACTTGCATAACCAAAAGGACCCTCATTATCTTCCTCCTGCGAGTCTTCCTCCTCCAACAAGTGGGATGGAACCAGAGGTGTAACCTTACTAGGAGATGTAATGTCTGGGGTAATCTTCCTTTTCCTGGCAAAATCCCATTTTTCTGGGGTTTTTTCTGTCGTCGACGAGCCCGTCGACGAGATTGCCATCGAAATCGCCGATGACACCGTCGTCGCTGATGCCGCCATCGACGCTGCCTTCATTGTCGTCGATCCCGTTGTCACTGTCGTTGACGATCCAGTCGACGATGTAGTTGTGGTCGTCGTCACTGTCGCCGTCGTCGACGCTCTCGTCGTTGACACTGCCGTCGACGATGCCATCGTCGACGAGGGTATAGGTTTAATAGTGACCTTTACTTTACTTTTCTTTGTCGACGACGCTACTTTCTTAGTCGACGATGCCGATTTTTCTAATTTCTCTTCAGGCGATGTAGAGGCTGGTTTTTTAAGTGAATGTTTAATTTTAAGGGGTGATTTTGAAGGCTCTGAACTCGTCTTTTTTTAATGTTTTACCCCTGAAGCATGACCCTTGCTCTCCTTTTCCTTAATTTGAGGAGATTTTGAGGGTCTGCGCTCTGAAGACCCAGATGTGATCTTTTTAAGAGCCTTCTCAGGTTTTTCCCCTGAGGTATGAGCCTGAGGAGATCTACCTCTTTTCTGAGACCTCCTTGAAGCAGTTGACGCCTCATCGCTGTCACTAGACACGACGTCCTTCCTGGTCTTAAGTTTTTGGAGCCAAATTAGCAGTCTACCTTCACGATCCCTCAGAGTTTTATTAGAAAAGGTACGACATACCTTACACTCCTTCGCCTGATGGTGTGGGTAAAGGCAGTATATACAATCTTTATGAGGGTTGTCAGTATATAACCTCTTCTTAGAACAGGTGGCACAGGCTCTAAACAAGCCCTTCTTCTCCTTGTCAGCCATTCTCCAGAAGCTGATGAAGAAAAATCAGTTGAAAACCTCTTCAATCTAGAACCAGCTGTAGAATTTGAGCAGAGCTCAAAGGAGACTCCCTAGCACAACATGCGGTAGAAAATCTGAGGGGCAGAAGTTTCGCTCAGGAGGGTTTTAGAGGGTGAGAGGCTGTGATTGGTTCAGAGACAAGTTTAGTCCTTTTTTACATAACAATGGTTATGTGTTGCAATGGAAAATGGGCCTAGGCCTTTTTTCTGTTGGTTATACTGCTAAGCAATGCTTTTTTATGTACCGGAGACTCCCATCTCGACAACGGGGAATGATTCAGGCATGTGAATCTATGAAAGCTCCAATACTGGAGTAAATAACTGTGGAGAAATTCCAGGCATCCGGGGATGTAGCTGTGTTGATCAAGTTATTTAGGATCAAGGTGAGGGCAGAGCTGATGGCAACCAGTCTATTGGTGAATACGTGATGAAAGCAGGGCTCCGATGGGTCTCCTGACAATAGTGTGCATGGCAATGTGTGATGATGTGCCAGGTGGTCAGGTTGAGCCTCTGGGCATTGAAAGTGGTGGGTAGAGAACCTACAAAGGTGGAGAGGTCCTGTTGGGGCTCAAAGTTGTTGTAGATGCTGGAGGTCTTGCTGCAGAAGAAGAGGGGCATCTGGGTGCAAGGTCTTGCGAGGGAGTGATGCTGGGTGTGCTTTCAGCCAGTCAGGTGACATCTTTCACTATGGCAAGATTTCCTTGGCACTGTTGAGCAAGTTACTTACCTTTGGTAACACATTATCTGGAGGATGGGATCTAGCCACTGATTCCTTACTTTAGAATCCTCCCCAGGCGTGAGACTGGATCCTGATTTTTTTTTCCCACAGCACGTCTGCGCGCTGGCATGGGGCGCCACTCAACTCAGTATTGACGTAGTCCACCGGATGTGACGTTGACGGAGTACATCTAACTCCCTTGCCAACGCGCTGACGTCAGTTTCTTCCATGACTATTTTCCATTCTCAAAAGGCAAAGCCACATATAGAAACTGTTTATTGAACAGTGTGCCAAACAAAAGACGCTAATGTGGCAAATAATTACTGAATTTCTAATCAAAATTCAGTATATAAATATCCTAACAAAAACCTTGAGATGAAAGAGAATCTCTGCAGCTAGCAAAATGACCAAGAAAACCATTTATCGTGGTACACAACTTCTGTAATCCCAACTGCCTGGTATTAAAAACACCAGGTATCAAATAAACCTCTGCACTAAGCAAAGCACTATCCAGGACCCACCAGGTGAAACATATCATAGCTCAGTCGTGTAGATACCCTTCTACACAAGAAAGAAAACCAAACTCAAGCTTACAAAAGTAATTCAAGTGACTGTGAGGGGATTTATAAAGCACATGACTAATCAAGAGTGTCAAGGCGCTATACGGTCTATGGAAAGAAGCAGATATGGATGGTGATTACTGAGAAAAAAGCCAGGATTTAAGCTTTTTTCTAAAACAGGCTTCAACTTTGGTTTGACACAGGTCAAAAGGGAGCTTGTTCCAGCATACAGGACCCAGAAAGGAGAAAGAGCAACCTCCAGCAGTGGCCAGACAAACCTTAGGGACCTGGGACAAATGATTACCAGAGGAGCGTAAAATTCTAGCAGGGCTATAAAAGGCAATCCCAGCCGAAAGATAGTCCAGTCCAGAATGATGGAGAGCCCTATGCATTTAAAGTGCTACTTAAAAAAAAAAATACAGTTTTTCGATGGGAAGGCAGTGCACATTGCAGAAATTACAGGAAATATGTTCCCGTCCTGGCAAAACGAGAGACAGTCGTGCTCCCGCATCCTGAATGACCTGAAGTCTATTCAGGAGATAATTTGGCAAACCTGCATATAATGCGTTGGCGTAGTCCAATCTGGACATCACCAGGGACAATACCACAATAGTCTTTGTTGAAAATGAAAAAGAAATGCAAAAAGGTATTTTCCCATACGTAGGATTCCAAAACAGACACCAACCACTGAGATAATTTGGTTATGAAATGACATTTTACTGTCAAATTTGGTCCCTAGGATTTTTACAACAGCAGCTTGGTTGTCTGGTGAAGGTAACTCTCTAGGCCAATGGACATTTAAGTTTAAAACAAGATTATGTCCAAAACTGAGAACCTCTGTCTTCCCTGTGTTGCATTTCAAATGGCTGCATGTCAGGCATTGAAAAACCACTGAGATAGTAGTGAGTGACTTCTGACTCGATGGAGACCCATTTGCTAAAAGAAAAGAGGATTTGGGTGTCATCTGCATAAGTAATAATCTCAGCCCCAAATGATTCCACCACCTTAGCTATAGGGGACAAGAATATGTTAAACATAGCAAGGCTGAGTGTAGAGCCCTGAGGGACTTCGACTGATATCCTTCGACTGGTACAAGAATAGGGGGGTAGCCAAACCTCCTGACTCCTGTACTCAAGAAAGGATTTAAGCCAGTTCCAGGCATTATCTCTAATGCCAATCTCACCAAAGCGTGCGAGCAGCCTATCATGTGGGACCATGTCAAATGCTGCCGACAGGTCCAACAATACCAGGACTGCCCTGCCGCCCGCTTTAATGGTACATCTTATACAATCAGAGACCTCAACCAAGGCAATCTCAGTACTATACCTAGGCCTAAATCCCGACTAGCTCGGATGAAGAAGCCTATCGGCTTCTAGATAACTCAAAAGCTATTGATTGACACATTTTTCAACTATTTTAACAGGCGCTGGAAGAAGGAAAATTAGCCTGTAATTGCCTGGGACATTCGGCTCCGCACTAGGCTTTTTTAGTAGAGGAACAATTTTTGCTCTCTCCCAAAATAAAGGCACTGTAGCAGTGACAAGATACTTATTCAACACCGCATTCAAAATGGGATTAATAATGTCCACACCTAAAACCAAAATGGTAGGACGACAAAGATCATTAGAGAACCAGATTTAATGTTTAAAATCACAGTCCTAGAGTCTTCCAGAGAAACAGTATTAAACTCAGAGAGACCAGAAGAAATCGGAATAGTCATCGACCTTGTACAACCAAGAGTCACGTCCAGGATAGAAATTACAGGAAGACTGTTCTGTATGGCTCGGACTTTGTTATGGAAGAATAGTGTGAGTTGCTCACACCAGTCCACCGAAGGAGCCTTACTTCTATGGCTAGCCACAGGATCAGTAAAATCCTTCACAATCCTAAAGATTTCCCTGCTTTTTCTATACACCCCCGTAAATACTTTCACTTTTTTTTATTTATCGTAGAAAACATGCATAGTGCAGACAAATTTGCAGACTCTCCAATCACATATAATAAATAGACAATAAGTGTAACAAATTTCATAATCCATTAGCACGCCTGACCCTCAACACCCTTCGCCGCAGACTCATCACACCCCACCTGAGAGACCTGCACTGGCTCCCCGTCAACAAGAGGATAACCTTCAAGCTCCTCCCCCACACACACAAAGCACTCCACAACACCGGACCAGCGTACCTCAACGGCCGACTCAGCTTCTACACCCCCTCCCGCCAGCTCCGCTCCGCCAACCACGCCCTCGCCACTGTCCCCTGTATCCAAAGAGTGACCGCCGGTGGCAGATCATTCTCCCTGCCTGGTACCCCTTCTTATTACTATCTCTCCCGCCTCCTCAGAATTTATAAGAATTTTTGCGATGGCTCCCCTATAAATTCTCTCTAGCATCTCAATCAAATGGTGTGGAAAGCCAAACTCTCCCAAAATAAAGAAGAGTGCCTACCAAACCACCAGATCGAATGCTTTTTCTGCGTCCATCATTAAAATGGCCGCAGCCTCATTACTAGCAGAAAAATAGTCAATGGCTTGAATCAGATAGAAAGTATTCGCAGCCATAGATCTCCCAGGCAACAACCCTGTTTGATCTGCATGTACCAAGTAATGCGCGCACCCTGCAGTTCTATTTGCACAGATCTTCATGAGAAGCTTATAGTCTACATTCAGTAGACTTATTGGGCTATAAGAACTTGGATCTTTAGGGTCCTTATTCTTCTTTAGAATTGAGATCACCACTGATTCCTTAAATCTGTCTGAAACCACCATTCCGGCCATAACTTGGTTATAAAGTAATACCAAGAACGGGGTGAGTTCATTTAAAAACTTCAATAGGGGGGGAGGAGCCGAGCGCTTGACCAAGATGGCCGCGTGAGCTTTGAGCTCCCAGGACCCACGCGCCCTCCGTCGATTATCCTGTCTTAAATCCTGTTTTATATGCACGGCATCTTGCAGATGACTCATTGCTGAGGCGATTGATGCTGCCCGGGCTCGGATCGCCCACCGGGAACCGGAGTTGTGCATGGCGGAAGATTGAGGCCTATCTCCGAGGGATGCCAGGGGCTGGCGTTGGCAGGATGCCCGGCCACTAATTGAACAACAGCGGCCTGGCGAGGTGTGAACTGGCGGACGGAGAACGCCGTACTTTCACTTTCACTTTCTCGCCCTTTGTTTGCCTTGGCCCGGGAGTGCCTTCTGATGCTTTATTATCCTCTGGACGCCTTGCGCCCTACTCTGCCTGGTTATTGCAGATCTGGCTTCTCCTGTTCCCTCTGACTGAGAGAGGGTCGTCTCCTTGCACCGGATTGCTCGGTGCCAGATATGTCGGGTAAAGCAGAGGTGGATAGGCTGAAACCCAAGGCTACCAGGCGGGGAGCCTATACCCAATCCAATAATATGGATCGCTATGCCCAGCAGAAGGGATCGCCTGGTGGATTGGGCCAGTCGCTGGACGTACAGAAGGCTGCCTCATCCCCGACCTCGGAGCTCTCGTTGCAGGATGTCATGGGTGCGCTCGAGGGGATGCAGGCCTCGATTGGGAGACAGTTTGATGCCCTGGCGCATAAAGTGGATACTATCTTGGTGGATGTCAACCTGATCCGCGCGGATCTGGGCAAAACCAATGAGCGGGTTAAATCCCTTGATCTCAAGACCACAGGCCTCGCTGATGATGTCTCGGAACTTCAGACCGAAGTTCGTAAGCTGCGGGCCGAGAACGACCTCTCCGCCCGCCGGCTGGAGGACTTTGAGGGCCGGGCCAGGCGCAACAACGTGCGCATTACTGGGGTCCCAGAATCCTCAGACGAGATCTCCGCAGATCTGCTCGTGGAGGACTTGGTGCTTAACCATCTGAAGCCTAAGGGCCTTGGGAAATTTTTTGCAGTCGAGCGGGCTCACAGAGTTCCTGGCGGGAGGCCCAGGGCGGGAGCCCCTCCGAGACCAATTGTCGCCCGGCTCTTTCACTTCCGAGATCGGGACGCTATCCTGCAAGCATCGCGGGTGACGGGCCCGGTCCCTTATCAGAACGCATCAGTGAGTTTCTATCCTGACTTCACCCAGCTGGTGCAAAAGCAAAGGCAGAGTTTCCTGGGGGTGAAGAGACGTCTTCGGGAGCGGGACCTGAAGTATGCTATGCTTTTCCCTGCCAGATTACGTGTGGTGTATGAGGACCGGACTTTCTTCTTTGAGTCGCCTGCTATGGCCGGAGACTGGTTGGACGCTTTGCCCCGACGACGGACTGGCGGGGATGCTGCCACAGACGTGGAGGGTGACCGGGATGGGCAGGGTTGATGCCTTTGGGGCCAGTCTGACTTGCTTTGGTTCCGGACAATGACTTGAGCTGATTGCAGTAATACGGAGGGTTGCGGGAGGAAGATGGGAGCTCTTTCCTCCCTCAGGGTACTTTTTGTAGTTTTGCGTTATGGTAGGGCGACAGGCACACTGCAAGTTGGGGGGGCTTTGTAAGCTGCAGCAGGGGTGCAGGGTGGGGGGTGGAGTTGGGATTTTGGGGTTGTTGGGGGGTTTGTTTTTGCAAGGCGTAGTAATGGTTGTCAGGGTTGTTTACTGGTGGCACTTCGGGTGTGGGGTGGGCCTCTTTGTGTGTGGGGATGGGGGGTAGGGGCTTCAATATTATTAGCTGGAATGTTAATGGCTTGGGAGATCGTATTAAGCGGGGGATAGTCTTGCAGTTCTTGAAACGGTCTTTGCCGGATGTGGCCCTACTGCAGGAGACACACCTTATAGGTAATACTTGCCATGCTCTTAATAGAAAAGGTTACAAATTCATCGCTCACTCGGGATTCTCCTCAGGCTCCAGGGGTGTGGGTATCCTAGTTAGAGCTTCACTACCTTTCGAGGTGGACTCCACCATTGTTGATGATAGGGGGAGGTTTGTGGCGGTGGCGGGGAGGTGGGAGGGAAGAACGTTGGTGTTGGTTTCGGTTTATGTCCCTCCTGCCCTGCAGGCCTCCACGTTTGCAGATCTGGGCAGGGCCTTGTTGGACCTCCCGGAGGGTATGCTAGTGGTGGGGGGAGACTTTAATGCTGTCGGCTCTGGGTTGCTGGATAGGTACCCGCCCAGGGACACCGGGGGGGGGCTCAGAAGTGGCTTCCAGACTTTATAGATACATTCGGTTTGGTAGACTGCTGGAGGCTCCGGCACCCCACACAGAGCCAATATACCTTCCACTCCGGGGCGCATGGTAGTCTCTCTCGGATTGATTATCTGCTCACTCTGGCTGCGCACGCCTCATTGGTATCTGAGGCTAGGCATATGGCGCGGGGCATATCTGATCATTCGCCAGTGTGGGTCCGGCTGGATGTCGGCCGCGAGGGAGGGAGCAGGGTTGCTTCTATTAACCCCTGGTACTTCCGTGATCTCAAGATGCGCAGTGCGCTGCTGAAGACAGTTGATCACTATTTTAAGGACAATCAGGGTTCCGTTGACTCGGCTGTGTCGTTGTGGGAAGCATTTAAGACCGTGTTGAGGGGGGAGGCCCTCTCCTTGGTAGTGGCCGCCAAGCGACGGAGAGATGGCGAGGTTATGCAGGTTGAGGATGAGATCGTGGCTTTAGAGGTGGCCCTGGAGGGGGAGGTTACAGCGGCCTCACTGCATGATCTGAGCTTGAAGCAAGCGGAATATAGGGACCTGGTGACGAATGCCGCCAAGACCCTCAGTAGGGAACAGCAGGGTCGCTTGTACGATGTTGGCGATAAGGCCGGGAAACTCCTAGCGTGGCTGGACAAAAAAGAACGTGTTAATAGAGTGGTGCCGGAGCTGACGAGAGAGGGGGGAGAGGTGGTTGTTGATCCCGAGGGTATAGTACAGTGTTTTTCGGATTATTTCCGTATGGTTTACACCTCGGTTTCGGATAGGCCAACTGAGGATTCGCGTGACCTCCTGCGCGACATCGCTCTGCCCTGCCTTTCTGACGTAGATAGAGATGACCTCGATGGAGATATAACGGTTGATGAGGTGGCGGGTGCTATCCGCGCGCTGCACTCGGGCAAGGCCTCAGGCCCAAATGGTTTGCCGATTGACTTGTATAAGCTGTTTCCGGATAGGGTCGCTCCTCACCTGCGCGCCATGTTTGTGGAGGCGCGGGGGAGTGGGTCCCTTCCGTTGGACCAGCGACTGGCGACGATTGTTGTGATCCATAAGGATGGTAAACCCCGGGATAAGTGTGCCTCCTATCGGCCAATATCACTCCTTAATGCTGAGCCGAAAATTCTGGCTAAAATCCTGGCGGGCCGCTTGGTCAGGGTACTTGGAGACTTGATCCACCCGGATCAATCGGGTTTTATCCCACACCGTAACACTGCGTTAAACCTTAGGCGACTTCATGGAGTAATTGCCAGGGCGAGCACGCTGCGTGAACCAGCTATTGTGGCGTCTCTTGATGCCACGATGGCGTTTGATACGGTGGAATGGGCATACCTGTGGGCGGTGCTTGCCAAGTTCGGCTTTGGCCCTGGTTTTGTGGGCTGGGTGAGTTTGCTTTATGAGGGTCCTCTTGCGAGTGTTGTGGTAAATGGGCGAGCGTCGACTCCGTTCCAGCTTGGGAGGGGCACCCGGCAGGGTTGCCCCCTGTCGCCTTTGTTGTTCGCCCTTGCCCTCGAGCCGCTGGCGGCGTGGATACGCTGGCACCCGGATATACGTGGACTTAGATGGTCGCCTGATCACGAGGACCGTATTTCGCTCTATGCCGATGACATCCTGTTATATCTCGCCTCGCCCAAGAACTCGCTTATAGTGGTTTGTGACGTTCTGACATCTTTTGGTAAGAACTCTGGTCTCGTCATCAATTGGAGTAAATCATATTTGTATGTTCTGAGCGGCGACGTCCCACCTGTCCCGCGAACTTGTTCGATTCAGATCGCCCAGCAGGGCTTCGTGTACCTGGGGATTTTTATCTCCACTGACTCCACTTTGCGGTATGAGAGGAACCTGCTCCCTCCCCTGGCGCGTTTGCGGCGGGATGTTGCGGCCTGGCGGAGGATGCCGATCTCCCTCCTCGGACGCGCCGCTTTGTTCAAAATGATGTCTCTTCCTCGGTTCCTCTACGCCTTGCAGAATACTCTTGACTGGGTACCGGCCAGTTACTTTCGGGAGGTTGAGAGCCTCCAACGATCGTTGTTGTGGGATGGGCGGCCGCGCATTGCGATTGCTAAGTTGACGCTTCCGTGGTACGACGGGGGTATTGCGCTTCCGGACATTCGACGCTATTACTGGGCCACCCAGTTGAGCGCGATTAATCATGGTTTCTATGGTCCGGCTCTAAGCCCCGGCTACGCCATGGACCGATGGTTGTTGCGCGGCGGTAATTATCACCGAGCGTTGTACTCGAGATCGCTGGACTCGTCCCTCACAGGGCCCACGGGGGTGGCGGTGCGGGTGTGGAAGTTGGCGACTGACTCGCTGGGCTGGAAGGATAGGCTCACCCTTGCTACCCCGTTGTTTGAGTCTGACAAATTGGGGAAGCTTTGGCATACAAAAGGTTTTGAGAAATGGGACTTGATCGGTCTCTCCAGGGTTGGAGATCTGCTGATCAAGGGGAGGGTGAAGTCCTTTGAAGAGCTGCAGGAGGAGTATGAGTTGGGGAAATCTGAGTTTTTCCGCTATGTTCAGGTGCGTCATGCCCTGCGGTCAGTTCTCGTAGAAGGTGAGAAGGTGCCTGAATCCTCTCCATTGGAGGACCGGATCCTCGATGGCCATATGCCGGAGAGTACGATCTCTCTTATCTATAAGAAATTGATTAATGTTCGGGCTGACCTGCTATTGGGGCTGCGGGATCAATGGATTAGGGACGGACTTGAGCTGGATGACGAGGACTGGCAGTCTGCGGTTTCCTCTCCTAAGGAGGTTGCGATCCCGTCGCGTCTGCGGCTGGTGCAGCTCAAAATACTCCACAGAGTCTATGTTACGGGGCCGAGGCTGGTTCATATGGGATTTTCTGAAGAGGGCTTATGTAGGAGGGGCTGTGGTATGGTGGGTACCTTCCTGCATATCATTTGGGAATGTGGCGTCATCATGGAATTCTGGAGGAGAGTCCATGCGGTAATGGGGGAGGTGACGGGCATTGTCATGCAGCCGGAGGCGCGGTGTTGTCTCCTGAACGTTTGGGGGCCTGCTGATCACGATGAGGCACAGACCCAGTGGGTGACTCTGGGTAACATGGTGGCTAAGCGAGACGTCGCGCGCCTGTGGGGCTCCGCGTACCCCCCACATTGGCTGCGTGGAAGGAAAACATGGACTGGAATATGTTCAGGGAAAAGACGGTATATTGCGCTAGAGGGCGCCCTCGGAAGTGGCATGCCATTTGGGGGCGGTGGAACCAATATAGGGGGGGCATATGTCTTGCCCCTGATCTGGATCCCCCCGAGTAGCAGCTCTCTCCTTAGCATTCTTTCCAGCTCTGTACATATGTTTTGATTGTTAATTGACTTCTTGGGCCTCTGCTTTTCCCCTTTTTCCTCTTATCACAGCGCTGTGACTGATAGACGAAGGGGGTCCGGTCTCCCCTGAGGGGCAATCACCAGGTGTATTCAGTGTACTTCGCCTTGCTTGGGTTTGGTTTGTGTTTGTGTTTATTTAAAATAGAACCTTTTTGTTTCTCCTTTCTATGCACTGTGGATGCTTCTTTGTACTGCTCTCTTGAAGCTGCTGCACCTCCGGGTTGCCGGCTGAATAGCTGTGTCCTTATTTTTGATGAATAAAGGTTTTATAAAAAAAAAAAAAAAAAAAAACACCTTCATTAGGGATCCCATCATTGCCACTCGCCTTCCCATTTGCCATTTTTTTAATGATTTCACTTTGTTCTGTGATTGTAATCGGTTCACTCAAAAGCATACAGTCCTCCTTGCCAACTTTAGGCAGGAAGACTGTCGCAAAATAATCCGCAAGAGCTTGAGGGTCAACTGTCTGGACTTCCTCATATATCTTGCTGAAATGGGATATAAACATTTGGGCAATTTCGTCTTTATCATTCACCAGGCACCCAGTACTCTGATTTCTAATTTGTGGAATAGATAAAATACTTTCTCTTTGTGAGATTGATCAGAGTCGCATATTTCTTGAAAGCTATATTATATAAAGTTTTTGATTCAAGGCTATAATTTTTTCTCAATGCCCATTCCACCTTTTTACATAGCTTTTTCTCTTGTAACAGGGTTATCAGAAAACCAGGGATTGGAGATCTTTTTCCTACTGGAAACGTGAGCAGGGAAAGTTTCTCTACCAAAGTAAGCAACCAATGATCATATTCCATCATGGCAGAATCAACAAAACCAGAGAGGGGTGGAATAGTGCCTTCCAGAGCCGCCCGCAAATTGTCCCCAGTAATTTTAGTGGCAGTACGGAACAAAGGGGCCTTGTAACATTGGACTGATGGTCCGGACGGGAAATAAACCAATTAAACTGGATCAAGAAGTGATCTGTCCAAACTAAAGAAATTAGGTGCAGAAAAGATAGATCAAAGTTAGAAAATTCAAAATCTATTATATGTCCTCCACCATGAGTGAGCATCGCAAGCCATTGAGAAAATTCCAAAGGAGACATAATGTCACAAAGTAGAGGTGGCATTGTCAGATGCAAGTATAATACATTGCGTATACCATAATGAAACCTGCAAGACTACTTTATTAAATACATTCAGAAAGGGCTCAGTCGATCCCGGTAGCTTGTAGATCTAAAGACCCCCTCCTGAATGTTGGGCATTTATTGAGAGGCAAGATTCCAATCCTTCTGGGTCAGCAATTAATGTGGCAGCAGAAGAAAAACAGGAATAAACATCCTTAAAAGTGGACTTATCAGATATACCATCTCTTAAAACCGAATCAGCCTTTTTAGCACATAAATGGACACCATCAAACAGCATCTCTTTTAGGCCCTCTTGCACAGATTCAAAAAACCCAGACTGCGCAGCCATGCATGCCTACACAGAGCAACTGACTGAGCCATAGCTCTACCCACAGAATCAGTGGTGTCCATACCACAATTGATGGTGAACCTCGCCGCTTCCCAGCCATCTTGCACCACCTGCAATAGCTCATTTCTGGCTTCCTCTGGCAGAGAAGGTAGCCTCTGTGCCAGAGTCCCATAAAGCATGAGAAAATCTGTCCATAACACATGTAGTGTTTAAAGACCTCAAAGCCAAGCTTAGAAAAGAAATGTATTTTTCCCACAACTTTCTACCCATCTGAATCCTTTGCTGATGGAACTAAGTGAAGGGCATTAGGGTCCGAAGAAGCTGTAGCAGCTGTAACCTCCAGCTCCTTTGTAGTGGGATATTGCAGAAGACAATGAGTGTCCCTAGGGGCAGGTCGATGCCTATGGCCCACAGCCTGGTTTGCTGGCGCTCCCCTCATTGGTTTTGCTCAAGCTCCCAATAACAGCTCAAACCGAGACTCATTAAAAGGGAGCACAGGCTCAACTACCGACTCGCTCTGATGAATATTCACCAAAAGATTTGTGAACAACACCACTGAGGAAAACTTCCAATAAACACCACAGCTGCCCTTTTCAATATTTCATTCAAAGAAGAACTTTCCTCTGTTGCAATACCAGGTGGGGAAAGTAAACCTGAAACTGGAGAGGACTCTAAACCACTACCCTCCACGAGTTCAGTCAGCCACTTTTCCTCCACAGGAGGTTGGACCACATTGTACAAAGGGTTTTGACCCTCAACATTCTCTCCTCCAGTTTCCAAAGTGTGTAATCCCATAGGAAAAACAGACAAGGGCTGAATAACACCAGAAGGAGAGTCATCCAAAGAAGACGACACTGTCGGCGCTGGGTCAGACGTTGTCTGATGCCGTTGTGGCATGATCTCGACGTCGGAAATAGGAATGAGATCGGCTTCCATCGGTGCCGCAGACATCACTGGCCAACTGGACTCCGAAGCACCAGAGTCCACGCCGACCACCGCCGCCACCACCAATTTCAACAGCTGAGCGGACACTGAATGTACGAACCCCGAAGGGTTGTGCACCGGTGCTGCCTCGAATCCGATAACAGATTCAGAGGGCCCAATTGTCACCGAAGGCGAACCCGCCTGTGAAGATCCAGTCAGGGCACCTGCAAACTCCTTGGAGCCAGAGAGCGCACCAGAGGGAGACAGATGCCCAGAAACCTTTTGCCGGGAAAAATAATATTCCTGCATTTGGGCTAGAGTCAACCTGGCTCTAGGATATTTAGGGATAGACTCTAGTAAGTACTACCCAACCGATGGTTGGGAGACAAGGCCAGACTTATGCTTTGACCATTGTGTTCTCGGAGTCCTCCTTGACGTCGACAGATGCGACCTCTCACCCAAACATCTCCTCAACCGGTCTCTGGTCTTCATTGAGGTGTGACGATGTGGTTTCTCAGAAAATCACGCTGCCAGGAGTTTCATACGGCGCTCTTTCAATGACTTTGGTCGAAGACTTTGGCAGGAACCGCAGTCCTCTGAGTTGTTATGTTCCCTGAGGCACCACAAACAGACAGCATGCGAGCCGTGATCGACATTTGTCTTTCCCAAGATCCACAGGGTTTACACCCGGATGACATAGTTTGAAAAAGCACACTTTTCTCTTGACAAGACATCAAGATGGGTCTGAAAAACAGGCCCCTACCCGCCCTGGATCCTCGTTGAAAGCGAGGAAAAGAAGAAACTGATGTCAGCGAGTGAGTTATATGGACTCCGTCGACGTCACATCCAGTGGACGACGTCGATGCTGAGTCGTGCAGCACCATTTGCCGGCGTGAGGACGTGCTGTGGGAAAACAAATTCCAGATCCAGGCTTGCGCCTGGGGAGGATTCTAAAGTAAGGAATCTGCAGCTAGATGTCTGTATCAGATGGTGCTGCTGTCAATGCATTTGGTGACAACAGAGCATTTAGTTGTTCTGATTTGTTGGTGGTATTATCAGAGGTTTAATCTATAGCTGCTTTTGTTGGTGTAGTCCTGAATTTGTCTCAATCTGAGTTGTAGCTGCTTTCAGTGGCACTTGGTGAGTTTGTGCTCTTCTGTGTACCAGCTTGCTTGTGTTCCGGTCGCCTCAGTCATCTTGAGTGGGGCCTTTATGCCTGCACAGGACATGATCCAGACACTGAATTTGGAGATAAATCTGGGGAGGCCGTCGTTGAGGTCGGTGGTGTAGAACCTCAGAGGTCCAGGGTTCTTTGGAGACTTGTTCCAATCCAGTCATGGGGATTTGGCAATGGCATTTCTTTAGGGTTGAGTGATGAATATATTTAAATGGACATGGGAGTGGTCGGACCAGGTTATAGGTGTTTGCTTGACACTAATTTCACTGAAGCTGGTGAAGGTTGGATCCAGTAGGTGTCTGGAGGTGTGAGTGGGGACGTCCACTCACTAGGCGAGTCAGAGGTGTGTCAGGACCTCCAGGATGTTGGCTGTGTTGGGGATGATGGGGTAGTTGAGGTCACCAAGGAGGATGAAAGCACTGGAGTGCAGTATCAGGCTGGTGATAAAGTCTGCAATTGTGCTTCCGAAGGTAGTGGAGCACTGGATGGGTTCTTTGAAAATTATGGCAAGTCCTCCTCCTGTCTTATGACCATGAATCTTGGAGTACATAGCAGTCACAATGTTAGGAGCAAGCATGAGAATCAGACAGGTTTCCGTCAGGAAAAACAGGTCCAGTGTGTGGTCCTAAAACAGGTCCCAGAGTTTGATGGAATGTTTGGTTAGGGAACGGAAGAAGGGGAGTAGGCAGGGAGGGGTGGGGGAAAGATTTGGGCCGGGTGAGCATGCGAGAGTATGAGGTGTATGCAGCCATGGTGTGGGAGTGTGGGAGAGTGCATGATAAATAGCAAGTGGAAAAGAAGATGACACCTCAACGAGGCTCAGCAGCAGCGCTAGGAGGTGCGGAAGTGTGCGCCTTTGGTGTGCTATGGCAGTCATTAAGTGGGAGCAGTAGAGAGGAGCAGCTTCGAGGAAGTGTGATGGTGTAAGCAAGCCGTAGGAAGGGGTTATGGAATAGTAGAGGAGGCGAGAAAGGCCACCGCAAGAGGAGTAGGACACGAGTGAGAGCAAAACAGTGTGATAAAAAGAAGAAGATGACGAAATAAAGGGGGAGACTAAAAAAGGCCGAAAGGCGGTAAGAGAAACATTAAAGAATGAAAGGCAAAAGCATAGAAGAGCGACAAAGAAAAAAAAAACCTACACAGAAAACGGCAAGGGATGGCTGAGAAGTGCTCAAGAAAATTACAGAGATTAAAGAAGAATGGAAAGAGAAAAAGCTCAAAAGGCAAGAAAGGAGGTAAAAAACACAAAGAGGCAGAGAACGTCGTGAAACGGGAGAGAGGGGAAAAGAAATCAGAAAGAATGAGAAATGCATAGAGACGCAGCAAAGAAAGACTGAGAAATTCACAAAAAAAGTGTTGGGAATGAATGAGAAAGATGCACAAAAAACTGCAATGAGAGGGTAAGAAATACTCAAGAAAGTGACAGAATATAAAAAGAAAGGAAAGAGAAGGCAAAACTAAAAGTGGGTGGCCAAGATAACAACTGGGCGAGTCGCATAGCTCGGTGCTCCACCAGCTAGATTTCTCACCAATTATCCTGCCACCGCTACAAACCCACAGCTGTGCAGTGCCAGATGCCAGCAGACCCGGAGCAGTCCAGCGGCATCAGAGAGAGGGCCCAGAGAGCACCAGGCAGGAGCAGTCTGCGGAGTGAACACGGAGCGACGTACGCATGCACCTCCTCAGGCCGGAGCTGGGTTGAAGGAGGAGCCTGCAGCGCAGCCAGACTCTTTGGCGCGCCTACCACTGGTGCCTGATACGGTTTATTGCCACCACACTTCCCAGCATTAAGGGAAGGCAAGCGGGGTTTCGGGTGAAGATTCCCTCACACTTTTCCTCCCAGGTAGATATACAAAGCCGCGCACACCACAAGGGAGCATCATATAGAAGGAGGGAACACCAGCATTGGGTGCGGTCCTCATTCTCGAACGCCTCCTTAATCGCTCAGGCAGCACAGGAGTGGGGAGCGCCTGCCTGGCCCAGACTCTAATTGAACTGAGCAGTCACCGCACAGGCCCCCGTTCTTTGGACCATCTACAGTGCACACTGTGCCCAGGCAGATTTTCGTGGTGATTTTGGCAAGTGCTGGGGCATGGTCTTGCTGTCCTAAGGGCCCTCTGCAGGCTATGAGAACCGCCTTACCCACTTGCTGGCCTTGACCCACCGCCTGGGTCCAATCATCAGGAGATCCCGCCTTCTTATGTATCTCCTATAGATATGCCTCAGGGCAACATGGGCCGCAATACGGGGCCTGTGGCGGACTTTAGCCTCGAGCGGGCTCCCCCTTCCTTTTTCGTTCATCTATCTGCTAAACAACAGCGATGGCCTGCCAGAGAAGGAGACTGCGGGTTTGGTTGTGGCATTTTTTGCTGAACTTATTCTCTTACGTGCACAGCTGGGGGTCGTGCAGGAGTGAGCTCTGACCTACCCACTTTCCCACCACATGAACTTGCCTATGGCCTCTGCTCCACAATCGCGGACCCTGCCTGGTTCATTTCAACACGACTCTTCTGTAGTCTGCCCAGACCCTCAGATTGGGGTGGGCGAACACTTCAGTGGAGGGAATTTGATGATAGGTATGTCTGTCCGAGTGACATCTGCCATGGTTCACCCCAAGCAAGATAAGCCCACACACTCCATATCTGAAGCGGGGTTCAGTGATTCGGAGGCAAGACTTTCGTACCTTCCAGATGCCACATTGGAGCGTACACTCTCTGACCACTTGCAAAAATTCAATTAAATCCAGCAAGCAGTGCTGGATATTAAATCTTCCCTGGAATATGACACTGATGCCTTAGGGATAGATATGGACCTTCTATGTGTAAATTGAAAGAAACTCAAAGACCAGGTTGAAGACTCGAATCTACGCTGGCGGGTATCTGGCAGGCGGTGACAGAAGCAGACTCCAAAATTCGGGCCCTCGAGGACAATATGTTAACTTAAGAAATTAGTAGAAGACCACAAAGGTCACTACCGCTGCAACAACTTGCGGATCGTGGGGCTGCCGGAATAGGTGGAGGGCATGCCACTTGTAGAGGTACCGCAAATACAAGTACTTACGGAGGTGGGGGAAGCGGCTGGGAGGTGGGAGGGGGGAATTGTTTTTAAGATTGGTCTGGATAAAGTGAACTCACTGAGACATCAAGGGTAAATTTTTGAAGATAATGGACTCTACAAGGTGTGGCACTCATACGTGAGGCAAGATTGCTGAAGACCTAATAACAGGCTTCTGGATGACGCAACAACCAGACCACTGCTAGGTGCCACGTGTTGGATTGGTCCATTGGTAATCTGTAGATATCTGCCTCACGGCTTCCTAGGTTGGAGCCTCTTTGAAGCACCTGTCGATATGGTTATGTTATGCAGTGTACTGATGATGATGGAAGTTGTAATCTTGAGGAAACCAATAAAGTTTGTTTAAACCCAAAAAAAAAGAAAAAAAAAAGTACTTACAGAGGTGGGAGGTGATATGGTTCTCCTACAGGAGACACATCTCACTGCCCCGACCCTGGTAGGGCTGTGCAGATGCTGGCCAGGTATGGTGGTAGGCACTGCATACTCCAGATACACCAGCGGGGTCTTGATATGGGTGACCCTGGCATTCCACCTTTCAGTATTACACACTAAGATTAACCACAAAGGGAGGTATGCTGTGGTGGATGAACTACTGGACGGCATACCCATCTCCCTGTATCTATCTACGTCCCGAACTCCATCCAAGCACCCTTCTTTGATTCACGAGCCTATGCCTTCCTAACATGCTGGCTCCATGTTACTAGGGAGGTGATTATAACTGTGTGCCCAATATACAATTCGATCGCTCCCATCTGCCTGCCCCGGGTGCACAATCCATTTCCATGACAAAACACTTGCAGCAATGGCCTACCAAGGCCCAGATGAGGGAGGCCTAGCGTTGTTCACATCCATGGGTCAAGAAATACTCCTACTATACCAGTATACATGATCTCCACACTAGAATCAATCTTATTCTTTGCATTCCAGGTAACGCTCTATGAGCAGGTGAATAGGTACTTTGCCGAGAATGAGGGCACTTCCTCGGATAATATGATGGAATGGGATACATTTAAGGTGGTCCTCCGGGGTTTGGCCATTAAGGCAGTGTATGGATTCGAATTGGTATTTCAACAGGAACTACACCGCCTACAGGGCAAGATCAGGGCACATGAACTCCTGCTACCCATGGACCGCACAGCCACTGTCCCACTAGCTTAGGCGTAGCTGAAACATGACACTGCAAAATACAACCTTGGCACCCTGGATTATAGGGAGTACATGGCCAGGAATCATGCCAAAGGGGATAAGGCGAGAGGACTACTGGCCTGGCTGTTTCGCTCTGACTCCACCCAAACACCTATCTGTGCCATCTGGAACTGGACAGGGGCTATTGTCAACCCACAAGAGGTGATCAGCATCGCTTTCTGTACTTATTAGAGCAAGCTGTATGTGGCGCCAGTAGCAGATAACACCTCGGTGATACAAGAGTTTCTTGATGAGTTTCAACTTCAACTAATACCAGTAGCACATCGGGTGGATCTGGACGCCCCACTTTTGAGGGATGAAATCTCCTTGTCCATTAAACAAATGGCGCAGGGCAAGACCCCGGGTGCAGATGGCTGGTCCGTGGAATTCTATGCCACCCTTGCATCACAACTCACCCCACATCTCCTCCAGCTCTATGAATTTGGTGTACTCAATGGGAAAACTTCCCCAGTGTTTATGGGAGGCAGAGCTGGTGGTTCTCCCCAAACCGGATAGAGACCCTCTGGTGCTGCGGTCTTATCACCCACTGTCCTTACTCAATGCAGTCCTGGGGAAAGTGTTGGCCAACAGGTTGATACCGGTGGCCCAACAACTCATCCACCATGATCAAAAAGGCTTTCTAACCTGGAGTAATACCTTTTTAAATTTACACCGCCTCTTCATGTTAATGGATTGGGCAAAGTTATCTGAACATACTCCTTGGGTCGCCTCCCTGGATATAGAGAAGGCATCTGTTACCCTGGGTTTGGAGTTCTTGCGGGAGGTCCTTTGTAGACTAGGAATGGGACAGATTTGTCACCTGGATTCTACTGCTCTATAATGCGCCTTTAGACAGGGTGAAGACATGCGGGGTTGTATCGACCCCATTCAGAATAGAGTGATGTCCACGGCAGGGTTGCCCCCTGCCGCCAATCATTCTTCGCTCTGGCCAAGGAACCCTTGGTCTGTGCTCTTCGAGCCAGGGCTTTCGACTGCGGTATCCGGGCTGAAGGTAGGTGACATGTGATCTCATTATATGCAGACAATGTCCTAGATTCGAATTGGTATGAACTTCTCTCAGAGAAGTTGCAACTAATATCCTGCAACTAATGGAACTCCTACGCCTTTTCGGAGCTGCATCTGGCCTCAAAGTGAAATGGGATAAATGACAGTGCTTCTGCCTAACACTGACAATGGAAGAGCAAAGAAGAGGTCTCCTCATTAGTCCCCCCCGGAGTTGCAATACTATCAAACACCTAGAGGTTACGATATATCATGCTGTGAGAGAGACGGTGGAGGGTAGCATAAGACAGGCACTAGCGGTGATACGGAGTTCCATACTCTTTTGGATGGGCCGAATAGCCATATCCAAAAGGACAGTGGTCCTGAGGTACAGCGCTGGCTTCTGGTTTCTGAGGAGGTGGTCCCAAGGGGATGTTGTATGCAGATTTAGATTCCGAATATAGGTTTCCCGATTTATGCCCTTTTATAGGTACAATTCACATTGCCCTTTTTTGGACATAGAAATCCGGCCCTTATTTAGACATTGTCCGTACAAATCAAATACAGGCATGGCCACGTCCATCCATGTCACAACAAATTCTCGGAAAACCAGACCCTTAAGCCTTTAGCAATTTCCCTCAGCTTGAATATTGATTTCTCCAAGAACTCATTAAGTAGGCATGAACATCTATTCCTTAGGGGTTCATTCATGACGTTCCTCTACCCGACTTTCACGTCAATACTGGCATTCCTAGACACCTTCAAAGTATAAATATACCAGCACTTGACCTGGCAAATTGCAGTTCCCGGAGGATTCGATCCAACCCAGACTACGCGGTTCGCCACGGCAAGTTCAGAAGGAGATCGAGTTCCAACCTGATGCACTGACCTGACGCTACCATCCTCCTCGCAGAGAATCTACCTCCAGTGCTCTCGGACTTCCCTTGCGGGGGGTTAGACTATCGAGTCCAGAAAAGAGATTCCGACCTATCTCATTCTCAGGTATGGAGCTGACTAGAACTTAGAGAAACTTTTGGCAACTCTTGGCTAAACTAAAATATAGCTAGCTATACTTTAGAAATAGCACCTACTTCAAACCTCGTACTGCACTTAGGTTAGGTACACTGGGGTAGAACAATTTAGAAGCATCAGATGAGTACCACAGTTTAGCATTATGTTATTTATGTATGTATTTTGATTAATATATGTCATAGCTACAAACCATGCTATTGCAGTATTATTTTATCCTACTGCTAACTTCGTACATATTGTACTTTGCAGTCTGTCTTAAGATTGTAGCAATTCATATCTCTTGCATGAGAAATAAGACTGTTCAATAAACCCTTTTATTGAAACGCCCGTCTCTCTATTTCTGTGCAACTCTGTAGAAACGAAGCGTGCATGATTGACTGAGTGAAACTGTTATCTATGGTTTCCACGATTCGGAGATTTTTCTGAATCTAAAGGGAAACAAAGTTGTCATGTTTATGCGGTTGTCAGAGACAATCCCTTCTTGTATATTCAAGAAGTTTGTAGTGACCTCGGAGTTAGCTGGCAAATACAAGGAATTAAGTTTAATATACTCGATAGAGACATACTGACCTTAGTACTATGTCAAATCTATAGTGTATGTTATTCCAATGCGCAGAGCCTATCAGGGATATAGGAACTACTCTACAGGGAAGAGGGAACATTTTTATGCGGTGGCTGAGGCATATACACCACTAAGCGCCGTACCTGCACACCCTATGTGCCAGACTTGCCCCGCAAGGTGCTGCCTAGCTTTACTCCACCCTCACCTGAGAGTGAGCCTGTGGACTGAAGAAGGTCTCACCATGTGGGGTGAACTTTTTAATGACAAAATACTATAGAAATTTGAGGGCCTACAGGGCTCCTTCCTGGTTTATGCTGCCTTAACGCAGCATTTACACAAGGTCTGGCACTGGGTGCACGATGAACCAGAGACCTCACAATTGTTACAACCCCTACTCACACATGGGGGTGCTACAAGGGCTATCACATGCCTATATAACTCACTGTGGGGAGATAGTGGAACGCTGTTGAAGACGGAAAAAGAAACTAGATACAACATTTACGAAAAGCCAGTGGACGCAATGTGTAGGAATGGTGAAAGTCATATTCACCAATGCCCGTCTTCAATACACAGAGTTTAACTACTTGCACCATACCCATCTAACACACTATCTGATTGCAAGGATGAACCTGGGTACTGGCGACATCTGCCCACGGTGTGCATCTCCCACAGCTGACTTCATACACATGGTGTGGAACTGCAAAGTCATTAGTCAATATTGGGTCGAGATACTCTCTCTTTTGTCCGAGGTGCTAGGCTCACCTTTGACAAAAGACACATCACACCGTTTGTTGGTTCTTACGTGTACCGCTGAAATGTATAGACGTGACCTTAATACCTGCAAAAAGACGTATAACTGAAGTCCTCCCTTGCACCTCATACAAAGCTATGGCTAGCTGATGTGTACACAGATATACTAGCTAAACGAAACATGCATCAATAACCGGGGGTGGGATGTAACAGCACCTAATCACCAAGTGACTGTGAGCATTATCTAGCCGCAGAGGCCAAGAATGACGATAGGCCCCCTTGAATCCACAACAACAGTGCTACACCATCACACCGACCGTGGCCGCTCGGTGACTGAGCAAGGAGCCGCCTGCCCTGTGTTGGGACCTGTTCTGCCAGTGGGGTACATGGGTTCATGACAATGTAGAGTGGCTGATGACTACTATGTTCTGGCCTCCCCTCTCCGTCTGCCTCCTGGATCCTTTACTCCCAGTCCCGCTTCTGGCCCCCTTCCCCCGTTTGAGGTTGGGTTAGCTACTCTTTCCCTTAAATGCACTGGGGGATTATGCCTCCCCCTTTTTTCACAAGTATTTAGTGATCTTTATTCACACATGGGAGGGGCACGCTATCCTCGCCCGTCCCTCTTGGTTTTTATTGAGCTGGTTCTACTTATGTATGTGTAGTTCTTTCCACTGCACTCCAGCACAGCAGGGCACTAGCAATGTATTCTTGATTACAGTGATAACAGCTATTGTATATGTAATTTTGTTGTGTCCTGGACAATGGCAGTTTACTTTAGAGTGTGTACACAAAATTGCGCTTTACATGCTTATTACGCTCTCTATGTACATGTCCTTGAGCACCAATGAAAAAATGTAAACGAAAAGAAAGAGAAAAGGCTGAGACTGCGGCAAAGGAGGTTAATGGGCAAAGAGGTAAAGAAAGTGGTGAAACAGGAGAGAGAGCAGGAAAATAAGAGGGAGAAAGGAAGGTCGAGAAAAGGGAGAGAGAAGGTTGAGGCATAGAGCATCATGACAGCACCGGAGCTGGGCCCAAAAAGTCTAGGTCTGGTCAGAGGGCCGGACACAGGTAAAAACACAGGTGCAAGGCAAGGACCAGGTGAAAATTAAGTGTCAAACTTAATTTTTTAGCCAATCAATTTAAAGGAAAAAGAGAAGGTAATAGAGGGTAATAATGCCAGATAGGTAGGAGCCTCACAAGGCTAAAACAAGGCTGTTTCTTTAATAGCACCAGAGTTCCAATATCGTCCATAGGCAGTTACTTCAGTTCGCTTTTATAGAACCTCATGAAAAGTTCCCTAAAAAAGTAACGTTCATCTCAGTGTTACCAGTAAGCAGAAGAGAGGGCCAAATAAGAGTTGAATAACGATTCCCTTGACGGGGAACTTGAAATACACACAAGTAGCTTTTCCTTCTTCGTGAAATACTTGCTAGTCAGAAAAACTAAGTAGAAGAGCACGCTTAGCTCTTTAAAAGTGATGAAAAAACATTGAGCTGAAAAATCAGAGTAAAACACTTATACTGGTTCCTTAAGAAGACTTAACCCACTCTGGATACACTTAATACAATCTGGATTTGTAATCAAGACAATAATGTCTTGTAGCAGTTTGCCCGGATCTCCACATTGCCTCCTTACAAATTTTTGTAAATAGGTAATTCCTGAGAAGGGCTGTAGTAGCCACTGTCCCTTCTGGAGCGATTTTTTTGCTTTCACAGAAAGCAACTTTTGTTAACTTAAAAGGATGTATGATTTTATCCGGCAGAAATGTATTGTGTACAAGAAGCTAACAAGTTTGCACAGGCCCATAACTGATGAAACTGAGTTTAAACTTCCTAAGGGTGCTAGTTTTATCAAGCTAGAAATACAAGTCACTTTATACTTCCAAAGTTTGCAAAGACCTTTCTGCTGAAGAGGAAAGTTTTGAGGAAAGAGTAGCTGTAGAAATAGAATATTATGAAAGTCTGACCAAGCTTAAGTACAAAAGAAAAAGTGTCCTCACAAGTACCTTATTCTCATGAAAAATATTGTTCATGTGGGCAAAGTGTCTACAAATTGCTATCTTGATGTGCTGAATGAACAGCTCCTGGGAAAGATATCCTCCAACAGTAATGTTGTAGAGAAGCTTTATGACGTCCCTTGAATGGTAGAGCCTAAAAGTTACTTACCTTCGGTAACGCTTTTTCTGGTGGATACAGTATCTGCCTGTGGATTCCTCACCATGTGAATATCCCCTGCGCCAGCATTCCACTGAACTTTTTTTCCCCAGCTCTCTACGCCGACGTGGACGTCATAATACTTCGGCTCCGCTCGCGACTCCGTATGACGTGACCGGAGCCATAAGAGAGCCACGTCGGCGTGATGACGTCAGTTCCACCCATTTTTTCCGTGCCTCCGAGGCAAACAGGTGGACCAAAGACAGATTCAAAGTATACACAGTATACAATATTCAATCAAATATACATAGTACATATACAAAAGGAAAGCTAAAGGAAACAAGCATTTCCTACCAATGTACCAGAAAGAAAGAAGCTACAAAGTATACAACATCTCAAGCACGACATCTTTGAAGGTATACAAAGTTGGACAACGGGGAGGCGGGTGGGCCAGTGAGGAATCCACAGGCAGATACTGTATCCACCAGAAAAAGCGTTACCGAAGGTAAGTAACTGTTCTTCTGATGGATACATCTGCCAGTGGATTCCTCACCTTGTGAATAGATTCCCACAGCAGTCCCACTCCCGGAGGAGGGTATCCACCTTCCTATACCAAAAAATCTTGCAAGACAGAGCGCGCAAAGTGGCCCTCCCTCCTCATCTCAGAGTCCAAGCAATAATGCTTTGCGAAAGTATGGAGGGAGGCCCAAGTCGCAGCTTTACAAATGTCTGCCACAGGAACACCCCTAGCCAAAGCAGAGGTAGAAGACTTAGCTCTAGTTGAATGAGCTCTAATACCCTCGGGAGGAACCTTACCAGCAAGGGCGTAGCAGATCTTGATGGCCAGGATGATCCATCTGGACAGAGTGCGCTTGTGCCCAGCTTTTCCTTTAGAATGTCCAACATAGCCCACGAGGAGCTGATCGTCTAAACGAAAGTCTTTCGTTCTGTCCAAGTAAAAGCTCACAGCTCTTTTTGGGTCCAGACGATGAAGTCTTTCCTCCTCCTTGGAGGGATGAGGAGGTGGATAAAAACAGGGAGAGTAATAGACTGCCCCTGATGAAAGGGAGTAACCACCTTAGGTAGGAAAGCAGCCCTGGTCCTGAGTACCATCCTTTCAGCATGCAAGGATAAAAACGGGGGTTTTGAACTAAGAGCTTGAAGCTCACTCACCCTCCTTGCCGAGGTTATGGCTACAAGAAAGACAGTCTTAAAAGACAACAGCCTCAAAGGGCAACTATGAAGGGGCTCAAAACGGGACCCCCATCAAGAAAGTTAAGACAAGATTAAGGTCCCACTGTGGCATTACAAAAGGAGTAGGTGGGAACCTATTAGTAAGGCCTTTGATAAATCTTAATACAATAGGAGATTTAAATAAAGACGGCTGATCTGGAAGACACAGAAAAGCTGATAAGGCCGATAGATAGCACTTAACCGTGGCCACAGCACAGCCCTGTTGAGCCAAGGTAAGAGCAAACTGAAGCACATTGGAAAGATGGGCTTTTAAAGGGTCAACGGATCTTTCTCCACACCATTTAACAAACTTAGACCACCTATATGAGTAAATGGACTTGGTGGAGTGTCGCCTGGCTGATAAAATAACATCCACCACATCAGGCGGGAGAGAGAAGGAATTCAGGTTGCCCCCTTCAATCTCCAGGCATGAAGGTGTAAGCTCTGGAGGTGGGGGTGTAGAACCTGCCCCTTCGACTGCGAGAGGAGGTCTGCCCTCAGAGGGAGACTGAGCGGAGGGCACGAGGAGAGGTGGAGAAGATCTGTGTACCACACCCTTCTTGGCCAATCCGGGGCGACCAAAATAACTTGGGCCCGGTCTTGGCGAATCTTCCTCAGAACCCGAGGAATCGAAGGAATAGGAGGAAACGCGTAAAGGAGTTGTGAGCCCCAACTCAACTGAAACGCGTCCACCAACGCCCCTGCATCGGAAACTGGAGACTGCAGAATGACGGGCAATGCGCGTTCTCGCGTGTGGCAAATAGGTCCATCCGAAGAGTTCCCCCACGTCTGAAAGACGTGACGAACCACCTCCGGATGAAGCCTCCACTCATGGTCGGCCGAGAACTGCCGACTGAGAATGTCCGCACGAACGTTCAGCACCCCGGCCAGATGATTTGCCATCAAGCAAATCCGATGATCCTCAACCCAGGACCAAAGCCGTAACGCCTCCCTGCAGAGACTAAACGACCCTACTCCTCCCTGCTTGTTGACATACCACATCGCGGTAGTATTGTCCGTCAGGACTTGAACCGACTGGCCGCGAAGGGAAGGGAGGAAGGCCTTGAGCACCAAACGAATCGCCCGCAATTCCAGAAGGTTGATGAGAAGCAACCTTTCCTCTGGAGACCAAAGACCCTTGATCTCCAGATCCCCCAGATGAGCACCCCACCCCAGAGTGGAGGCATCCGTTATCACCGTGGCCACCGATGGAGGCAGATGGAAGGGCTTTCCTTAATACAGATTGCCCCCCCCCCCGCTCCACCAAGATAGATCCGCTGCAGCTTCTCTGGAGATCCTGATCGACTCCCTGAGATCTCCTTTGTGCTGATACCACTGCCTTCGGAGGCACCACTGGAGCGCCCTCATGTGCCAGCATGCATGGTTGACCAACAGAATGCAAGAGGCGAACAGACCGAGCAAACGAAGGACCTTCAGAACTGGAACAACTGCTCCATTTTGGAATAAAGGGATCATCTCCTGAATGTCGAGAATTCTTTGAGGAGGAGGAAATGCTCGACACACAGTAGTGTCCAGTACCGCCCCTATGAACAGGTTGCGTTGAGAGGGCACCAGGTGAGATTTGGGCACATTGATTGAAAAGCCCAAGTCGAATAACAGCTGAGATGTTACCTGCAGATGATTCTGCACCATCTCTGGGGACTTCGCTTTCAGAAGCCAGTCGTCCAGGTATGGAAAAACTGGAATCCCCGACCTCCTGAGATGAGCAGCCACCACTGCCATCACCTTCGTGAAGACTCGAGGTGCGGTAGTAAGACCAAACGGGAGGACCGCAAACTGGTAGTGTTGCGACTCTACCGTAAAACGGAGATACTTCCTGTGCGACTTCAGGATTGGGATGTGGAAATACGCATCCTGCAAGTCGATCGACACCATCCAGTCTCCTTGCTGCAACGCTTGAAGAACCTGCGCAAGGGTCAGCATCTTGAATTTCTCCTGTTTCAGGTAAAAATTGAAGACTCTGAGGTCCAGGATTGGACGCATTCTGCCGTCCTTCTTGGGAATCAGGAAATACCGGAAGTAGCATCCCTGACCCCTTTCCTGCTCCGGAACCACCTCTAGCGCACCTTTTTGTAACAAATTAAGAACCTCCTTCTGCAGAAAAAGAAGATGGTCTTCTGAGCAAAAACCCTGACAAGGAGGGTAAGAGGGAGGAAACTCCCGAAAGGGAAGGGCGTACCCAGTCTCCACGAGGTTTAAAACCCAAAGGTCGTTCGTAACAGATTTCCAACCTTGCAGAAAGTGGGACACCTGACCCCCCACAGGTCTCACATGATCTAGGATGGGGGATCTAGGGCTGCTTCCCTGAAGCTTCATTGGGTGCAGAGGAGGCAGAAGATGAAGATGGGTTGCGGCCAGAACCTCTCCGTCCCCTTTGCCTTCCTCTATACGACCTATAGAGGGGATTCTGCTGCTGCTGTAGCTGCTGAGGTTGCCGGAAGGAACGAAGCAGTAGTTTCTTTTCTGTAACTCCAGTTCTGTAGTAGGGGTATCTCTGTGATAGTCATAATCTAGTGAATAGTCCCGCCCATGTGCGGGGACCCCGGAGCAATAAAAAATAATCTCTTATGGTGTCAAATCATGCAGACCTGCATCCACCCTTAAGAGAGAATTTAATTTAAAGACAGATAATGCAGCCTATACCCACAGGCTACACTGTCCAGTACTTCAACTAGAAAATTCCACCAACATCCACAAACAGCACTGCCTGTCCAGCTTTTTTCTACAAGGAAAAACCCTGCCTCTACCAGCAAAAGCCTCTGGAATGATAGAGAGGAAGGAATGGACAGACAAGCCCCATAGGCTGCCATTATGTGGCTCAGAACAGGATACTGTGCCTTTAAGAAATCTTTCCAGAACTTTTCCAGTATCCCAGAATGCACAGCAGGTCCCTTTTACTTTCAGTTCTTTTTTAAGGCGTAGCACGCCAGACCTGTAGCATTCCTTACATGAATAATCATCTCTCCACCGGGGAGGAGGGCGGGCGCTTATGACTATCACAGAGATACCCCTACTACAGAACTGGAGTTACAGAAAAGAAACTACTCCTTCTGTAGTAGGGGATCTCTGTGTATAGTCATAATCTAGTGAATAGAATGGCAAGCCGATCCCCACACCAAAACGGCGGTGGAGAAGACTACACAACACAACCACTACTGTGCGAACAAATTCCGCAGCGAGGCCTGCCCAACCTGAGCATCTGCCCTGGCATCCGTGTCCAGACAATAATGCTTAGCAAAGGTATGGACCGACCTCCAAGTGGCCGCCTTGCAGATTTCTGCAATCGGAACATTACGTAGCAAAGCAGACATGGCAGCTTTGCCCCTGGTGGAATGAGCCTTAGGTTTACCCCCTAAGGTCTTATTAGCCTTTTGATAACACAATTGTATGCAGGACACAATCCACCGAGAGATGGACTGCTTAGAGGTCGCGAGACCGGTCCTGACTGATCCATAATTAATAAACAATTGGTATGACCTACGAATATCCTTGGTCTTATCAAGATAAAACTTCAATACCCTCCGAACATCCAGGGAATGGAGAGACCTTTCCGCTGGCGAAGAGGGATTCTGAAAGAACGTAGGTAAAGTTATGGTCTGGTTGACATGAAAATCAGATATAACCTTAGGAAGAAATTTAGGGTGAGTACGCATAACAACCTTAGCAGCGTGAAATACAGTATAAGGTTCTTGACAACATAATGCCTGAAGTTCACTCACACTGCGGGCCGATGTAATGGCCACTAGGAACGCCGCCTTCCAGGACAGGTGCTGCAACGAAGCCTTGTGAATGGGTTCAAAAGGCTCCTTCATCAGTCTGGACAGCACCACATTCAATTCCCAGGAAGGCGAGGGAAGTCTGACAGGAGGAAACACTTTCTTCAAGCCTTCCAAAAAATCCTTGACCACAGGGATCTGAAAGAAGGAAGTCTGTGAAGGGCATTTCCTGTAAGCAGTCAAAGCAGCCAGATGAACCTTAATGGAATGGAAATTAAGGCCGGACTGCGCCAAATGTAAAAGATATGGAAGGATGACATCTTCCTTACATGTCGTAGGGTCAAAGCTCTTGGACTTGCACCAGATACAGAATCTCTTCCACTAGGACGTCCTAGTGGAAGGTCGTTTAGACTCCTTCAGTATGTCCATACAATCTTCTGGTAGATTCAAATGGCCATATTGCACTATCTCAGGAGCCATGCCGCCAAACTCAAAGACGAGAGGTTGGGGTGCACCATCTGCCCCCCGAACTTCGTGAGAAGGTCCGGCCTGCACGGCAGCCGTATGTGAGGAAGGAGAGACCGGTGAAGTAGGTCTGTGAACCACCACTGTCTGGGCCATTCCGGAGCAATCAGGATCATCCGCGCCCCTGACTGGGACAGTTTGATGAGCACCTCCAGAATCAGGGGAATGGGTGGAAGCGCGTACAGAAAGCTGTTCGACCAGTCGATCCATAGCGCATTCCCCAGCATCCCCCGCTGGTAGTACCTGGATGCGAAGTCTCGTTGTAGGAGAGTAGGGTCTGCTTTCTAGGTTCACCCCCACTTTTTGCTTTTGCTTTACTGGTTTTCGACTTAGATGTGGCTGAGGCCTGCTAATCAGACCCACAGCCCTGCTGTTCTCTCTCTAAATTGATACTATGTACTTTAGGTGCATAACCCATTTGGATAGGATCACCTTATTGGCCCCTGTACAGTGTACCTTAGGTACCCAGGGCATAGGTGTACCCTAGGCCTACCAGGGGCTGCAGCATGTATTATGCCACCCCTGGCCTGGCCTTCCATTATGACACAACTGGCTGATCACTCAGCTGGGGCAAGGTTGTGTAATCACTCCTTGCTTAGGTGTAGTATTCCTATACCTAACTTACATATAGACACATGTGTACCTATCAGCCACTCCTATGGCAGGCCTTAACAATCCTGGAGGCAGAGTGCTTGGTAACATGTGAGATGGTGCTCTAGCATGAGCTGAGCCTGTCTGCAGCTTTCGGAACCATGTCCTTATAGCTGTTCTATGATATAGCCTACCATATACTCTTAAAGTGCCTTATAATCCTAAACGGTTATGGTAACTATGGTTTGGCTTTATCAAAACATGTCGTGTAAGGTGTCTAACACTTTGGAATAATACCCCCATCCCATTTCTGGGGATGAGGATATTATCCCTCCCTTCTAGAGGGAGAAGACATGTTGTAACCTACTTACCCGGTTAAAGTTAACCAGAGCCCCAGCATCACAAAATGGATGCTGCTGCCACAGACACGAGTCTGACCTCCTGCTGCTGGGAGTGATCCCGGCAAGGGAGGCTTGGACAATAGGTTTCCTGCCTTGGGAGGTGCGAGCACCACCCCAGACAGGCCTTAGTGTATTGGGGCAGGGAGGGATGAAAAGAATGAGACATGCCTGGGGCACACAAGGTGTCCCGTGCATAGTCCAGTTCAAACCGGTGCTGGGGCACTCCAGCCCCAGTCCTGGCGCGAAACTGGACAAAGGGAAGGGGGTGTAACCACCCCCCTCCCAGGTCCCACCCATCAGGCGTGACCTAGCAGGTAACCCAGCCCCCCAGATTAGTACAAGAGTGGTAGCTGGGCCCCAGGAGATTAGATTATCCTGAACCTGCAACTTGAACAGAAACTCTGGACCTTCGACATTCGACGAAAGAAGAAGACTGAAGAATCTCCCTTGTGGCCAAGGAGTGGCTACCCTGTGCAAACAGGCACCATCAAGAGACTACCCTTTGCTTTGCGGAAGTTCTACGAGGGACCGACTGCAGAGCCCGACCAGAGCCTTGACTTCCAGACTTCTCCGACCCTGATCCACATCCACAGCCGAGCTGAGATCCGTGGAGGCGACGAGAGACGTGGGACCGGCTACCTGGGAAAAGTGGCGAGTATCTTCCAGCGCAGCTTCTGAGGTACCCTCGAAGTTGTGCACAGGGGATTGAGAACCCCCAACCCCAAGCACCATCTGCACCGTAGATCAGCCCCCCACACTCCACGAGTCCTGTGTGGGGCCCTTCTGCATTTTCCTGCTTGCCGCGTCTGTCCGGTTGCTTGCCCGTTGGCTAGTGGCCTTTGTGACGACGCATCCTGAAATCTTCACCGCTGGTTTGGCTCCTCCAGACTGTCTCCCGCTTCCTTGCAAAAGAGCAGCACCCCAGACCTTCCTGGTCTGCACCAGAAGCAAGTCCTCCGTTCTTCGTGGGTTCCGCTTGCCAAGGCTTGGTGAGTCCTAGTTCAACTTCGACACCGCCGACAGCAAGAGCCTTCGTGGGACAGCTCGCCTCCTGGTCCTGGTCGTCCTCGACATCTCCTGGTCCCCGTGGCTGCAGCGACAAGCTTCACCTTCACCTGCAATCTTCACGACATCGCCTGGTTCCTTCCTGGTTCCACGTGGTCACTGGCTAGTGACCTTGACTCTGTCCCTTCTGCTTGCAGGTCTCCTCTCTTCTTGATCCCAGCCTTGGGATCCACCGGACACTCTTCACTGACTGCCTGTCAGCAACTTTCCTTCAGGCATCCATAGAAGTCCACGACGAAACCCGACGCAAGTTCACACCTATGCACCCGCAGCCCGTGGGCTAGGTAACTTGGGTACTTCGGTGCTCACAAGGGTATTGACTATCCTAGGGTCTAGTTTCCGAGTCTCGACTTTCTAGCTATACCAGAAGTGTCCTAAAACTGCTTATTTCTAACTGCTAGTGATTCTATCGACTTTTACGCATTACGCGTGAGTGTTTCCACTCTGCACCTGAATCCCGTGGGCCTCCCACTTCCTAACTGTTGCTAGTGTAGTGTAGCCCCAGCGATTCCCTAGGCCTAGGCCTATCCTATTTCCGTGACAGTGGTCCTTATACCACTTCTTTAGTATATGGTTTGCGTGGCCCCTAGGGCCTAACTGTATTACTTACCTGTGTGACTTAATGTATGCTTGAATAAGACTGTGTTGTACTTACCTCTAATCTCATAAAGAGTGCTGAGGGTTTGACTAGAATAAATACACTTTATTTTATATATATATCTGTTGTGGTGTCCTTTCATTTGGTATTCAAGGGATTATATATGGTATCACAGCTGGTTTCACATGCCATTCAGAGTTTAGCCTAAGACTGCTCTTGTCCATGCTACCACTAGGATAGCTGGTCTATAAGGTTGACTTTACAACCAATCACCATAAGGGTTGTTTGGACTGATATAAGGTGTACACTAGAACTAGTGACATCATACATCAGGCCAACTTCTCACACCCGTTCAAACTACTTAAGGTACAATTAGTTGTCCAGGCCAACTTCTCTACCAGTGTGCAATCTATTTTGCAAGGGAGCTGAATACAAAAACTAAGTGGGAGATCGTCACTCACCCCAATTGTATGTGTAACAAAATCAGTTAACCAACATGAGTGAGAGTTGGTGATGGTAATAAAATCTATCAACGTACTAAACCCTCTCCCCACATACGTTGAACTAAACTCCACCGGGGGCCTACAAAGCAGATTAACAAAGCCCAGATCGAATGAGGCCATCGTATCATTAAATGAGTCGCCCCCGCTATTATGGGCAAAATGGGGTTGATTCTCAGATTTGTATTTTTCCTGATCACCACAACCACTCTGGTACTGTTTACAAAGGTAGTGGTTGAAATCACCTCCCCAGATAATAATTGAATCCCTTACAGATTTATCTACTAGGACCCCTAATTCCTTATTGAGGGTATTTATCATATCATTAACTAACCCCTTCTCTATACTATTATACATATTAATGATAATAATCTCCACCTTGGGGGTCACCCGGATTATAATAATTTGATAGTGACTACATGTGCCCACCGTTCTCAGTGATAATACCTCCAACAAATTAGATACATAGATAGTCAGGCCGCCTTTACACCTCCCGTGATTAGAGGAACTTGCAGGTTGATGACGAGTTTTAAACCCAGTAATATGGATGGCATCAAGAGTCCAGGTCTCTTGCAAGCATAATATATCTACGTCCTTGATGAAATCAATCCATATGGGATTGTTTATCTTGGAGCGGAGGCCTGCTACATTCCAGAAAGCAATCCTAGTCCCTTTCTTTGTATCAGCCCCAGGTTGTTCAGGCAGAGGTGTTACCTTCTGTTGATCACCTTTACTGGCTACTACTATTTTTTCCTTCAAGCTAGGAGTGACAACATCCTCAGTGGTTGGGCGTCAGTCAACTCCTTCTAGTCCACTCAAAACTGAGAAGCGATTGACCCCTTCAAATCTTTGGTCTTGCCCGTCATTCCCTCTCCACGTCCGGTTAGGGTACAACTTTCTAGGATATTCCCAACCTGGCCTGGTTGGAATGCGATAACTCTTCCTGCCCCCATACTCAATAACCCTACTTGGGTTTGGTCTGTTCAGCTCCCTGTAAAAGTAGTCAAGTGGGAGGATCTCAATGCCCTTCAGTTGTGGCTTAGGATTGAATGTGGACTCGTCAATAATACGTCTAACTGGGTTGGGTCTATTAAAATTAAGTATAATACAATCCCCAGCTCTATTCTTCCTAGTTCTGCCAATTCAGGACACTCTGCGTACCATTATAATATCTTGCCAAATATTATTCCCCACCGATGTATTCTTTATGCTCCAGTGGAGCGCCTTATTTTTTAATTGACCAAAATCCTCTCTTACGCCCTTATTCAATACGGGGACATTCGCAAGCACTACTACTAAGGGTGAACACTCTGGCGGGAGATTAATGACTGGTAAGGAGACCCTCTCATCCTGGCCAACTTGCACTATCTCCCCCTCAATGTTCTCACTAATTTGTGGGGATGAAATAGTAAGTGGTGTAGTTACTACGGTTTTGGTTACAGGAGGTTTCAGAGGTTTGGCAATGGTACTATTACCACCTAAAGGGGCTACGTCAACAGGGATGGCTACACCTTGGGGGTCAGAGTTGTTACTGAACACTGTCCCAGTGCTGTTGTTCAACTTGGATAGTGCTATGGTATCAAGCCTACATGTGTTGTCATTGACTAGTTCGCCCAGGGCGTCTAGCTTCCCGTTAATGATTTTCAATCTCTCGATTATGGGTAGGGTAAAAGATCGCAGTAAGTGAGTCATGTTGGAAAATGACATCACTGCTTCCTCATCCTTCCCATTGAAAAGAGCTCTTTTATGTATGTCTGAAGACTGAGATCCCAGGTCAATCGAGGCTTTAATGTTCCTCTTGGATATCTTAATGGGTTTCTTAGGGAACGATACACTCTGGGTACCAGACAACTTTAATACTTTTGGTTTCCTACCTGTTTGACGGCCCCCGCCCCTCTTCCTTTTGCCTTTCAAGTTAGGACATGATGGAGCCACTTCAAGAGTGGCTTCAGAGTCGATAGAATCTACAGGCTGTAAACTTTTCCTGGCCTCAATCGGATAGAAACCCTCAGACGAATCATGACTACAAGATGAAATATTCAAATTAGATGCAACTTCCTCCCCTAACAAATAATCATACTGTAAATCATGTTTTTCCAAGTCAATAGGGCTGCATGTGAATAGTGTGTTCAAGTCTGCATTAGCCGGTGACACGGCATTGATTAAGTCACCTAAAGAGGAGCATCTGCCGCTCAAAAGTTCCAGCGACAGACGCTTTTCAGTCAAAGCAATCTCCCTGCCCACGACATCGGCTGCTCTCAGGAAGAAATCATCAAGAGTGCCAGTAAGTCTTCCCCCGGCAACACCCGGTGTAAGGCGGCGCTTCCCCTCATTTCCAGAAAGATGTGTCATGGTCAAACACAAATACTAAAGTCTAGATGGTCTTACCGACGGAAAGAGAACCTTAGGGGATTGGCCCAGCCCAGCCTCGTCCAGCCTTGGACGGCCGTAGACGGCCCGCCCTTTGCCCGGGCTTAGCCCGCGCGCGTCCCGCAGGGCGGGAGGCGATCCTTCCTTTTCAAGCGCCTCCGGGCGCGGCAGTGATGTCAGGTGTGTGCCTGTCCGCCGGGGCACCTGAGAAATGGAGTCCCAGCCCTCACAGCCGTTCCCCTCACGGTGTTCGAAGCAGGCTCCGGTGCGGCCGTTCCCCTCACGGCAGGAGCAGGAGCAAGTGGCGAAAAGGTGAAAGCCCAGGATTACTGAGCAGCGAGCGTCCTAGTAAACAAGTGGCATTAGTAGATTTAAGCGCCATGCTCCCTGAAGAAAAGACCTTTCTGGCTGCTTGATCAGTCTTTTTAGAATCCCTATCCGCAGGAGTCTGAGGGAAGGCGCCTGAAGAATGCTTCGAACATGAAGCTTGCACCACAAGGCTTTCTGGAGAAGGGTGGGAAGAAAGAAAGCTTGGATCTCCCGGAGCCACCCTAGACCTCCTTGCCACTGGTCTGGTGACTGCAGGCGAAGAGAGTGGCTTACGCCAAACATCCATTACAGGCTCTAAGATAGCCTCATTAAAAGGCAACAAGGGTTCAACATTCGAAGTTGGTGAATGCAGGACTTCAGTTAGGAGGTTTGGCTTATATTCAGCAGAGGGTAACTGCAAGTCCAGCAACTCTGCAGCCTTCTTGATAACCGAATGATAGGGGGCCAATTCTTGTGGTGGCGAAGACCTAGTCGAAGAATGCTCCCACTCCGGAGTGGTATCAAGACCACTAGCATCCTGAATGCCTTCAAAATCATCAGAAGATGCATCCACCTCACCTTCTTCCACTTCCTCCCTATAACGCTCCTCTTCCAAGACTCTCTGGGCCTCTCTCCTTGAACGGATCCGAGGAACCGGAGTCGGTTGCGCCGAACGTGGAGTCGGTGGAACCGAACGTGGAGTCGGCGGCGCCGGGCGCAGAGCCGAAGGAGTCGGCAACGGTGTCGAGGAAGGCTCCGAAGAAGGCCGCTCCAGACGAAGCCGAGATGGATCACCAGACGGTGCCGGAAACTGCCACGAAGGAGCCATCGGCAAAAAGGGCATAAACGGGGCCTGAGCATAATGCTGCGGCATTCCCAACGTGTATGCCATAGAACCCACGGGACCAGATGGTGCGCCGGATGGGAAGGCAGCCCGTTGAAAAATCCCACACATCGCATTAAGGAAATGCGTTGAATCTGCACCCGGCGCCGGGAACTGCGGATAAGGGATTGATTCTGAATCCGGTCGAGGAGTACCCGGAACCGGAGCCGAAGTGTCCTCAACAGGCGCCGCAGGATCAGCTGGTCCTGGAGAAAGCTCTTTCTCTTGTTCCTGTTCAGCATCGGAAGCAGAAGACTCCAGTGGCGCCGGTGACTGCGCCGGAGACTGCGCCTGGGACCGTGCCGGAGTCCGCTTCAGCGAAGGCGACCTCTCTGGAGACCTCCTAGGAGATGGAGGAGATGATACAACATCCTTAATTCGACGTCGAGGCGACGGCGATCTCGAAGTCTTACTCCTCGAGGACCGGCGCCGAGAGCTATGCTTCCTCTTCTTGTGATGTTTCTTCGACTTCGAAGAGTGCGAAGTCGACGACTCCGGCCTCGATTTCTGTTTCTTTCTACCTCTTCTTTCCTTCTTTGCTTTGGCCATGAAGAGTTACGCCTCTCTCTCCTTCAGGGCCTTGGGGTTCATTCTTCTGCAGCTGGAACAGTCCTCCATGTCGTGGTCAGAAGAAAGACACCACAAACAATCCTCATGGCAGTCAGTCATTGACATGTGGCCCCCACATTCCCTACAAGGTTTGAAACCTGACTTCCTCGTCGAAGACAAGGTGAATCCAGAAACAATAGCCCACTACAAGACTACAAAGTAGCAGGAGAATGCTGGAAAACCGTTACGCAAAAAAAGAGAACTGACGTCATCACGCCGACGTGCCTCTCTTATGGCTCCGGTAACGTCATACGGAGTCGCGAGCGGAGCCGAAGTATTATGACGTCCACGTCGGCGTAGAGAGCTGGGGAAAAAAGTTCCGTGGAATGCTGGCGCAGGGGATATTCACAAGGTGAGGAATCCACTGGCAGATGTATCCATCAGAAATAATTATATTTAGCTCCTAAGCAGGCCACAACATTTTCATAAGGTGAATCATTTTAGGTCTTCTAAAATCCTGAATCACAGGGGCTCTAAAAAGGGGATTTGTTAAGGAGACTTTCCAGAGGGGTGTGGCCAGGTGCCGCAAGATGGCAGACGAGAAGTCGAGAGACTCTAGATCGGTGGGCCCACAACATCACCAAGCCCCTGCAACAGTATGGGGCCATCGACAGCAAACAGAAGCACTTTGGAACACAGATGTCGCACCATTGAGAGCCATGCAGTGCTGCTGAGTTGAGGAGTGCAGGCCGTGGTGACTGAGTGCCAGTGCTGGCAAGCCTGACGGGCCGTGGGTGGCAGCTGACACCACAGTTACCCTCATTCTCCTTAAGTGGCAACAAGTGATGAGTCCAGGAACACTGACAGGGTGGGAGATGAGGGGTATGGAATTGGAGATACTGGCAGCATCTGGGGAGCAGCAAGCGTTGTAGGCTGTGATCCTCTTCCCTGAAACATGCAGGCCCTTCGAGACAACGTGGGGCAATCCCCCCTTTCCTGGAGAACAGAGGTCGAGGGAGGGTCCTCTGGACATATCCGAGGCCCAGAAGGGGGAAGGGCCAGTAGCTGTGGCGGCACCTATGCCTGTCCGGTCCTCACCTGAATGCCAGCATTGGCTACTGGTGCTGACAGATCATATAAAGTAAGTCACCTAGAGGGCTGCTCCTGGCGCAACAATATCAGGTTGGTTGGATTCTCAAAGGGAGTGCAGGGTGAGAATCCTGGTTCACTGCCCACGTTATACCAGTAGGTATGTCCCCTTACTCTGCTGTTGAACGCGCACACATTCTCAGCAAGGTGCCCACTTCCAGGTGCCCCTCCTAGACTGATGGTGGCCAGGATACTAAACTTCAAAGACAGGGACACAGTGTTACAGCCACAAGGCAATTTAGGCACATTGCCTTTGAAAAGGCTAACATCCTTTTGTTACTGGATTACAAATTTGCAGTACAGAGCAGGAGAACGTCATTCCTCAGTGTGAAGCGCAAACTGAGGGAGACTGGTCTTAAATATGCACTCCCGTTTCCAGCAAAACTAAAAGTACTGATAAATGGAAAATGCTACTTTTTCAGGAATTCCAGCAATGCATGGGGTTGGGTAGAGCAGTGATGGTGTGCCTCGCAAGGGGAGAGTGACACCACCATTCAGACCTCTTTGGACCACACCTCTGGCAGCGTCGAGGGAAAGACGCCTCAGTGTCTCCCACAGTGGCACAGGCACAGCACGAGAGGATATCTGAGTTTGCAGCGGCCTGCTTCTGAGATCTGGACACTGCTGGCTCCACTGAGGGGTTGGGAGCACTTCATCTGAAGGCGAATCGGTACTCACACAGCACACACAAAGCTCCCTGCCGTCAAACCTCAAACTGCAGAGGACTTGATCTAGCTGTAGCAATAGCCCCCCTTCTTTTTCTAAACCTACGGATCGGGCTGAGTGGCAGGACGGTTTTCCACTACAGCTGCCCCCCCCCCTCCCCCCGGCTATAACCCTGCTTGCAAATCAAGAGCTCTGGACGGGCTGCAAATACCATGTCTCTAACTTCCACTTTGAGACTCAAGTGGCCTTTTCAAAACCATGGCCCAGGATCCACACACCTAACTCCATTTGTTGGCTGTTTGGGCAGCCAGATGATGCTCTGCCACTCTGGGAGTTGAGAAAGTCGTTAAAATGTTAGAATGGAGTCTCCTCTCACAAAAGCACTGCATCACAATTGGAATTTGCCCCTGGTGCCCTCCATAAACCGGTAGTCAGGTACTTAGGCTTTCGGCTTGCACCCCTTTGCCCCCTGAAGACTTACCACAGGTAAAGCTATGACCTGGAAATGTTCTGGCATGGGCACTGCTAGGAGGCGTCAAGCTGCACATCAATACATTAGGTGGTGGGGTGGGTGGGCTACATAGCTTTCCTACTGGAAACGCATGAAGCTCACGGGTAAGACCAGCAGTTACAAAAGTGATGAAGGGGCAAATGTATTGGTACAACTTACTCCGGCTTTGCTCGTGGGATGTTGATTTAGATATGTTCCTCAGTACCCTTTCATAGCACGGAGACTGGGGTAGACCCGTAGGGACGATATGTATTTGTGGCAGGAAAGCTGGATGGGCGGCAGAAACTAGTGTGCGCATGTGCCTTACATTGCACAACCACAGTTTCTGGCACGCATGTCATCACTGCTGACAAAGCGGCCCCACCTGCCGTTAAGTATCAGGGGTGACTTTAACTGCCTGGTGAAACCCGAGCTTCATAGGTCCTACCTTCTCTTCCCTAATTCCTCCCCGGCATTCAGCAACATACTTCACACAATGGATCTCACATTGATCACTAGTATATAGCTGGAGGATATTGAACCCAGCCACCAGAGACTATTCCTTTTACTCCCAGCCCCATGACCTCCATTTTTGGCTGGAGCACAAACTTTGTCATCCTACCATACAGCTTAAAGTCACAGGGACGGAGTATCTGGCAAGACCCAATCAGATCATACTCCACTACTACTTCACCTTACCTGGGGGGAACCTGCCCTGCCAGTGCCTATCTGGTGCTTGCAATCGACTGCACTTGAGCAGGTAGTATTCAGCAAAATGGTCAATACACCCTAGCAAATTACATAGATAAAATAGTTACACAGCAAATAGGCATCTAGTGGAGTTGGATGCCATAAAGACTGTGATCTGTGGTCATTGCATAAATGGAGTCTTAGGGTAACTTTCAGAAGTAGCAGATTTGCATGGAAGGCTTGAGAGGGCGATGCTGGCAGGTGGCATGGCGGCATGGCGAGAGCTGCCTTGACTGATGTCCAGGACCGCCATGCACAACTGCTTAAGTCATTGCGCTTCCTGGACAACAAGTCATTCAAACTAAGATGCAGGCAGAGGGGGATAAACCCGGTTGCCTGTTGGCATGGCTCTTGAAGTGTGCATCAGTGGTTGACCCAATTATTTGTATCCGCCTTCCCCCCCAATTCAGTCACCACCACTCAGGCAGAAATACACGGTGTGTTCTATGACCATTACCACACCCTATACGGCCCTGTGCCTGACCGCCGAGTGCTTGGCATTCAAGACTTCTTACTTATGGTTGCGTTGCCACGCATCTCGGTGGAAGATAGTTAAGCCTTAAACAGCCCAATAACTGAACAAGTGATAGAGGGCACCATCTGTGCTTCCCCTACCTGCAAGAGTCCTGGCTTAGACGGCCCATCTATTGGAATTCTACATAACTTACGAAGCCCTCCTGGTCATCAAGCTGTATGAATTAGAAGTGGCTGCTATTATATGCCGCTGCTCTGGCTGACGGGCGCCTACACCATCCATGAGGGAAGCGCTGCGGTTATCACTCTTGAAACCAGGGAGTGATCCTGTGAGAGTGACCTCATACAAACCGCTGTCCATGCTTTGTAGTGATTATAAAATCCTTAGCAAAATACTGGTAGCGCCTGGTGGAAAACATACTCACATTGATAAACAAGGACCAGAATGGGTTCATATTGGGCATGTCCCACATTGCTCAACATCCGTAGACTACATAGGTTGCTGTAAGAGGCCCTAGTACGCTAGCCCTACTCAGCATGCCTGGTACTGATTGTTGATAAAGCATTAGATACCCTAGACTGGGAGTACCTGTTTGAAGTGCTGCAGAGGGCTAGCGATACGAGGCCAGTTCCTATAAATGATTTAACTCCTGTATACAGAGTCAACTGCATGAGTTAAGATAGGGTGGGGGATTTCAGCCGTTTCCGATAATTAAAATTAGACACACAGTTTATACATTGAGGTTTGGGCGCAGTGAACACGCAGGATAGTACATTGTTGCTTCCTGGAGATATATACATTTACATTGAAATGGACTATAATGATCCCACCTAGGCTGCAGGAGTGGGAAGGGTCATTGGACCATATGGTCTTTTGTCATTTTAGAAGACGCATTTACTCATTTTGAATTGGATTGTGATTAGCTCACCGAAACTGCTTGAATTGGCTCTGACTTTTTTCTAGAATTACTGATTTTGGATATAATCACCTAGTCCCAATTTTGATTGATGGTCTGGACATTCTTTGGCTTTTTGCTCAAAAATAATTTCTGTCCTAAAGATAACCCTTTGAAACTTTACTAGAATTTGTGAACGGATTGATACCCATAATTTTTCTATTGTTTCTGGATTATTTGATTTGAGTTTTAGACCCATTGCCATCTCTTTTTCCTATATCAAATGCTACATAATGTCCAAATGTGTTTTTTTGTGTGTAATATGTTGAGTAAGAAGTATTCATTTATTGTACTGTCTCTGTTGTATTTTCTGTATAACATATTTATAAAATAATAATGTTAAAAATTCTATCTTCTTGTGTGGGCACCTCATATATTTGTTTGCAATGTTTGTATCGTTTGCTTTTTTACCTCAAAATCTATCAACAATGATGTTTTTTTTTTTTAAAAGGAGACTTACCAGAAGGATTTACCTTAATCGAGGAGAATTGCAGACTTGATCTTGGTAAGTCTTGCAGTTATGGTGGGGCCATCTCTTTTCCACATTCAGTTGAGTGAAGCTCTTTGTATGCACCAGATGCAGAATCCTTTGCAATTTAAAGAACAAAAGGCTCTGGTGGAAGGTTCTTTGCTTCTTTGAAACTATCCATGCATTGTGAGGTATATATGGATGCCCAGTTCTATGCGTTCAGGAGTCTGGTTGCCAAAATCAATGATGACATGTTGGAGGGCAGCTCAGGCCCAGAACCCTGTCATGTGGAGGGAATCCATGTACCACCATTGCCATGGTCAACCTGAAGACGACAATAATATTTTGGCTTTGGAATAAGCTTACAGAAGCAGAACAATCGAGATCAGTAGAATTGGTACAAAAATGCCTGCAGAAATCTTTGACAGCTGTTGAAAAGAACATTTTCCAATTATCTTGGCTGGCAGCATCTGGAGGTGAAGTGTCAGAATTAGCTATTTTCCAAAGCGATGGACTATGGGAAGCCCTATTCAGAAGAAAAGACATGAAACATCTGGGCTTTTCTTACCCATCTACAATTTTCTTGATAAAGCCTGCTGACTGTGTACGGATTATCAACCCATGGAAGACGGCTGATGTTATCTTAATGTCTATCGCTATGAATCACTTACAAATAGTTTTGCGCTTCAAGAGAAATGAAGTTCTTGATCTTATGTCATCCTGTTTGTTTAGATAAAACATTGTGGTTATGCTGTCCGTTTGGTTTTGATCGACTGGAGAAATGATTCCAGTGCCAGGTGGATAACAGGACATTCCAAAGCGATTAGATTGCAAAGGGTGCGCTCTATCTTGAAGTGATCCATGTGAGCTTCTCAGCCCTTTAGAGAAGGGCTGTACTGGGCATTTGGGTGTTTAAATTCGTTCCCAGGTATTGTACGACCTGATCAATATAGATATAAATAAATAAAATAGCATTTTCCTTATATGCGTCGCTATTACAGTTACAAATTTGGAAAAAGCCCTTTTGAGTTGGCTTCGTTTTGAATGCAGAGACCCTGTAATGGTGGGGATCCTTAAACTTTTAGTGCTTTTGAACAAGAGGGATATGGAAGCATCTTATGGATCAAGCACATACCAGAAATCCCTATGGTCGAATTGGAGTGATTCTGATGAAACACAAGTATTCAGAATTTTCCCTTTCTTATACATTTATTTACTGTCCTGAGACTGAGAATAGGGCTGAGCTGTTGCTTCAGGTCCTTCCAATAAACTAGAAACTAACAGGAATAAAATTCCTCTTCCTTTGTTGTGTACAGGAAATAGCTAAACTAATCCTTTTCTAATCTCCTACATCAAAAGGGCCCATTGGATTTCTTTTTTATTAAATGGGTGGAGGCTTGAACCTCAAGCAGGAACCAGGTTGCACAATATTAAGCATCCATCTGTCTATTATTAATATTATTTGCCACTCTTGTAGCTTTTTAATTTGTAGGTTTTACCTTCAATGAAGTGGCAGATGGAAGAGACGGAAATCATTGTGTTCCTGTAGCCTTAGGATTTCCCTCTGCTGTGAACTGTTGGTTGGCCTCTGCATCCTCTTGCAAGTCTTCTTTGCTGGTATGCCTACTTCTGTTGCAGCCAATGCAGTAGTGCCAGTGAGAATCTGAACCCTTTGCTAGTAAAACTAGATTTAGAGTTGCTTATGGTATTCTCTAAAATGTCCAGGTCAACAGCATTTAGAGGATCTTCTTCCACATTCATACAGTGAATTTCCCCATCTATATGACTACTGAATAAAGATATCTCAGCGAAAGAAAAGATTCTGTTTTTATTATTAGTCAATGGCAATATTCATGAGCCACTAGGTCTAAAAACAATCATCTGTGGAACTTACTACTTGGCTACAAAGCAACATGCCATCAACTAAGGACTTTTTTCTACAATCCTTGGGAAGGTAATAAGCAAACTTCTGCAATGACTCCCAGGGGAACTATCACATGGACCTAGGAGTGCTGTGGTGCTATCCTATTGCTAGAAGTTGCAGCTGATGCACAATCCTTCCTGCTGACCAAGTTGTGGGGGGACGGGGGGGGGGGAAGGGGTGGAAGGAAGGGCAGCACAAGATTAAGCATCGGTCATCAAGATAAGTTGTGCTGCAGTCTCTAAATAAAACACTGAGCTCTTTGCCTGAGAAGGTAGCTCTGTGCTTGTCTGAAGAGAAGGTATCTCTATGCTTAATTTGGCACCTCCTCCAGCTAGCACATCATTAGATGTGTTCAGGTCATCGAAAGGTGAAATCCTTGCAGGAGTATCTGCTTGTAGTTTATATTGTACACAGAAACATCCAAAGTGTTCATATCATTGGATTTGTCATTGTCAAGTGTGAACCTCTGAGGGGATGATCTCCTGTGTGAATGACAATAATGCCGGTATGTTGTTTCGTAGAGGTTTACATTGGAGTACAAGACTATGTCTATTCCATCTCCAGAACTAGGTCTTTTGAGAAGGCAGAGTCTTAATGACCGAAGGAAACTTCGAGGTAATATGGAAACATCACAGAACAGGAAGGGAATTATCACAACATCTAAAGATACCTGCCTTACTGAAAAACACAGGAGTAAACAGAATTATGTAGATGTAAGGTACCTTATAGATCCTTTTTCGACATTGAAAGGGTTTCAAGGCCAGCCATATTAATCCGGTGGCTGGGATAACAGACTTTGATGTCTATGTCCTCAATGTAGAGTAAACGATTTGGTCTCAAAGCACCTTTCAGATTCAGTTGTTTGAGATCACTTGGGTTAGGATTCCTTAGTGGAAGATGCATCTTTCCCACTTTGTGAGTGTGCTCCTCTTCAGTATCCTGGTGTTTCCTGATGTACTGTTTTATTCCATAAAAACTCGATTTATCAATATATTTAACTTTTCATTTAAGCACTGTCTGACAAATACATTATTTTGCATTGTAGGAGTTAAGGGACAGACTGTACACAAACAGTGAAAATATTTCACCACTTTCTTTCTCCAAAAAAGACGATATACAAAAAGTGTGGGCATGGTGGGAAAAACACAACGTCTGTCAGAAAACACTTATCATAAGTAGCAACGACGTGCAGCAAAAAAACAAAAACATATGGTTTTAAAGATTTTCTTTTTTAAATGGGTGAAAAAAACTGAGACAATGCTCAAGGACCCAGAGTACAAGTGCCAGAAAATAAAAGTTAAGCAAATTCTACTGTGGGGCATAATAGGATGCGAAGGCTGCAGACAACCTTAAAGGAGCAGAGTATTTTTCAGAATTGGAAGGCTGCTGTGTATTGGGATCATACTGGTGCCTTAACATTTTTCCTCTTAAAAGATTCAAACTAAATTTGTTTTTTGTTTTTAAATGAAAAATAAAAGGAAATTCAGCCAATATAGTTTGAAGAATAACACATTTTCTAAATTATACAGATCAGTAAGCTTATAGTTTTAAATGTGGTCCAGGACTACTCAGTATTCTTGAGTGTACATAAAAATTCCATGAAGGAGATTACAACAATCTACCTGTCGAATCCATTAAGTAACTATGACCTTGAACAACATTCACTCGGAGGACCTATCTGAAGCTTGCCCCTACCATGCCTTCCCAAAATGACTCATATTGATCTCCAAAGCCCTACCATCAATTTTCAACCCCTTCATCCACTCATCCGTGTTCCGGACACATTGAAACTTGCCACTGTCAAACCCCTACATAAGAAATCATCCATTGACTTAGCCACGCTTTCTAACCACAAACCCTCCTTCCTCCTACCATACCCTACCCTACGAAGGTCTTACAGAAACTAATCAACCAATGCCTCACTGACCTCAGCAACTAGCAGCATCACGATGCCACACAGTCCAGATTAAGGCCCCACCAGGGGCAACACTCATTGCCACCACAGGCTACAGCTGCAAGATCCTTGACAGAGAAGACCCGGCATTTGACACTGTCGTACACCCCAACATCATCAGGCACCTGCACAAGATTGGCAGTCAAGGACCCACTCTGCGCTGGATCTACTCCTTTTTAACAGATAGAAAACAAGCTGCCACATTGACACCTTACTCCCCTGAAGCCCGCAAATTCATCTGTGGAGTGCCTCAAGGGTCATTGGTCAGTCCCACCCTCTTCGGTGCATACCTGATCCCTTTGGCCAACGTCATCCACCCACACATCAACATCCTCTTCTATACTGTAAACACACAACTTATACTCTCTCTCTCAGACAAGACCCCAAACACAAGAAACAAGTTCCCTGCTTGTAGCCAAAGTCACTAACTGGATAAAAGGCAACTGCTATAAGTTCAACACTGTCACAACAGAAGTAGTGATCTTCAGCCAGAACACATCACCATAGGACTCCAAATAGTGGCCGGTCAACTTTGGAACCACACCCAGCACCCATGCCAGTAACCTCAGAATAATCATCAACAGCAAACTGAACATGAGTACACAATTCAGCGCCGTCACTGCATGCGGTTTCCAGACATTGAGGGTGCTGAAAAAGATGTTCAAGTAACACTAGAAAAACGGTCACTCACACCCTAGTCACCAACAAGTTGGATTAAGAACACACCCTCTCACAAGAAACTACTAGAAGACTACAAATCATCCAGAACTCTACAGCCAGATTCTTCCTCAACCTCCCATACATAACCACAGAACTCACATCGCATCAATCCACACCTTCGGAACTCTATCCACAAACGGGTGTATTTCAAACTTCTCACATACACTCATGCCACTACGCAAATTAGGCCCCACTGAACTGAAGAGTCATATCCCCTTCCACTAACCATTCAGACACCTCCACTCTGCAGGACTCCTACGCACACACATTCCATGCATAAACAGACCCAGATAAGGAGGACAGGCATTCTCTTAAATCACTCCTAAAGCGTGGAATGACCTCTCACTGCACACCAGAGCTGCCTACTTTCCTAATTCTGTATGAACCTGAAAATCTGGCTTTTCCATTAACCAACCTACCATAGGCAGGGCTAGGCAAACAAATCTGCTCAGAGCCAACATATGCTTGTGGGTTCTAGTACGCTTTACAAATACACAATATAAAAATGCATGATCCAACTTCACCTGGCAACGAAGATTCAGTGGTCAACAGTATCAAAAGCAGCCAACAGGTTTGATAAAGCTATAATCATACAGCACAGTCTGTGATACAGACGTCATCCAATACAGAAGTGCAGTGACTCATACAGGTGAAGCTGAAAGATTCCGCAAATTATCTTAGATGACCTGAGGCGCATCAGTTTCTAGACCCCAGGTAGGTCCTGGGAGCAGAGGAATCTAGGTCTGCTTTCTTTAAAGGAGGAATGGCTGTAGCTCAAAACTTGAGGATATCACACCTGCAACCAAATGGGCACTGGTCAGATGGCTATGATATGGGGTGAGGTATCACTCCAAGCTAATGACAACTGCTTTGCCAGGCTTGGGACAAGACTTCAAGCTCTTTAGTAACTTCAAGGCTCATACTGAAGAAGTCAACTGAAAACTGACTGAAGATCTCTGAGCTGGCATATGTGTATAGGATATGCAGAGTTGAGAAATAGATTGATGGACATTCAAGAACATTAGTATTTTGAACATTGGTCATTCTGTCATAAAAGAAAGCTGAAAGTGAAATTAATTAATGTTGCTCTGACATTTTCTGCAGTATGAAACATTGTTGGGCATGTGTCATGGATGCTACAAGGGCTCAGACTACCCACATTCTCAAAATTCAGACATACGTACACAAGTGTAGCAACAACCGTGAGGTCCCCAATAGCCAATGCCCTCTGCTCAGCAAAGAAATTTATATTATCAATGCATCATCATATTCACAACTCAAGAATATAAAACTAACTTTATTCAACATTTGTCAAAAATTATTTACAGTAAATAAACATAGTTTGAGAATTCTATTTAGCATTTCTTATATTGTATACTAAATGGACCCCTCTCAAGGCAAAAAAGGCAACGTTTCTGAGAACACAAAAGGAAACTCTTTACTCCGACATGGAAACCAACAACTTCAAATAGATCCTTTTCTTGAATTACAAGAGAATAGTAATGTAAGAACAAACGATTCAAGTATCTTTGGCAGAAAGGGATCTGTAAGACAACTGCGTTTTTTGACCTAAGATGCACAACTTCTAAAGCCCCTGAGAAGAAATGAGACAGGCTGAGTAAATAACAGTCTTACATTTGACCACATGGTAGGATGAAGAAAAAGAAAAAACAAGAAATACATCACGATAAGAAACACATCTAACAACTCAAAGCACGTAAAAAACACATCAGAAAAGGTAAATCGGTTTTTCATTACCCATGTTCAACAAAGAAGTCACGCATGTGACTATTGGCACAGTGTCATTTGGAAGGGACCTAATCTAAGTAAAGAGGGACATTATGCTATCCTGATGTACATCTTACATCAGGTAATAGTGTTCCTGGGGCTAGTTAGATGTCTACAGGTGAAGAGGCATCTTCATATACACATTTCAGAGCTGTATTGCTTATAATCTGAATGATTTCTGGGATGATTCGACAGCCTAAAATTCAAAATGCGGCCTTTTCACATCACATGGTTTTGCAGTTGCAGGTCATCAACAGACAGTGACCTCATATCTTTATGAGGATGCTTAAAACATCTATGAAGCTCAATTGTTCCCAGATGTTGGTAGAAGCCAGCTATGCCTACTTTGGGAATAAGCCTGAATACCCTTGATGGCAAGTGACAAATGTGACAAGAGTGGACAGTTGTGTAAATAACTGAAACGAAGGGGAAAAAAGGTAATTTCTTAAAAATCAGTATAAACTATTTACAAAGATGGCTAAAACTACTAAATAAGCTCACACATTAAATAATGGAAGATTTTGTTACTAATGCCAATGGCAGGAACAATTTTTAAACCGATTAACTATGATATGTTTTTAGCAGCTTAAACATCTGCACTAAGAAATGGATGGATTTGTTGTACACCCAGATGCATTTTTGCATACATTCCAAGACATGAATAAACCAACACTGGGTCAACTGAGTATATAATATCACACATCAAAGTGAAAGGTAGACATTTATGCTTTCTTTCGGACGATGGCACTAGGTCCCTGATGAGATCCCGCAAAAGGACTGAAAAATGAAGCACATTTTGGGCAGAACTATGTTTGGGTAAGGACACAGCTCTTGAGCTCATTAGGCTTACCTTAAATCTTCTAAATGTAAATGAAAGGAAAGGCTACACGCTAATTGGCTATTTTAGCATTCTAAAACCGTTTGATAAAACAAATCTACTTTAATAATGCTATAAAAGTTAGCACCAATTTAGTCTTTGGGAAGCACACAGATTTAACAGGCATCTCATGTCTGCAGAAGTAGCTTACACCTCGCAGGGCTTCTTTGGAAATTAAGGTTTAGATGTAGAAAATGCATATTTAGATGGAAGGTGAGGGAAGAATGGAAGGTTTCTAAAATATTGAGGACAGTTTTGAGCCTACCTAAGTTGCTTTATGATAGACCGAAGGCAAACGTTTCACTAAGGTTATTTAATGCGAAATTAAATACAATGAGGTAGCGTGGCCCACCCAGAGCACTTTTGATTGATGCAATTTATGGAAATATCCAACTAGAAGCGGTCCTAAGCAGGATGCAGCGAATTATGGGCCATCTGTTTAAAGTATTATATGATCTACCCCGGAAAACTACGAGAAGCTTTGGTGACAAACACTGAGCAACAGAGTTCTGAATATCATTTGGACTGCAAATAGACCGCAATAATAAAGTATATGTAAGAAACCAATATGCTCTATTCCATAGCATTAAATATCAATTTTCATATGTGGCTTAGCAATGGGTGACATGTTAGTTTTTGCCAAAGTATTACATTGACCTCACATGTTGCGTATCATAGTAATGGCATAGCATTTTAGACGACTGAATTCCCAATTTAAAGGATATATATGAAAAAAGTTTTGTGATTCAGACTTACTGACTGCATACCAGTCTTGGATTTTTCCAGATTTACGACTCAACAAGACATGGCTGAAAGAGATCTGTATTGTTCTGTGTACCCTCTGGCAGCACACATTAAAGCGCCATCTCTGCCCAGAAGAGCAGAGTGAGTCAGGGGGAAGAAAAGATTAGGGCTGCTAGATGAAGAGTTTGTCCTAGGCCTTTGGTCTTCCGTGTAAGGAAATTTGGAAAATTAATTGTGGTGGTATCACTAAACAGATTTAGAGATAGTTTTGTTCATGAAACATTTGAGACAGGAACCTTGTGAAGTAAGGAAAAGGTTTGTCTATTTGTTAATCATCAGACAAAGCAGAAATAGTGTATCTCATGGATGGGCTATAAAAGGTAGTGCTTAAAGCAAGGATCGAGACAACTGTACCCAACAACAGTGTCTTTCACATGGTCGTCAGCAGGAACTAACCCGTATAGTATTTCGATATGAGAAGTAAATCTGTAGATTGTGCCAACACTGGCTCAGTCATTAGTTCATAGGGTTATAGTGCGTTAAAGAGATATCTGAGTTTCTTAAAACAATTTTCTGCCAATGCAACAAATTGGATGGGGTTAACCATAGAATGTAAACTGGGCAACGGTGAGATGGGAGTGGTTCGTGATACCATTATAGCGGAGGACTCCTATAAAGCATTTGGCTACCATTTCTATGAGCGCTACTTGGCACTTTGCTCATGAATTACATAGAAACTACCATATCACACTTTTTTGGCTCTTAGTATGTCAATTTAGCCACTTTATGCCCTGGTGATGGTAGATTATACTAATTTCTTTACCTGTATATAAATGTTCATTAGTGTTTCTTTTTTATTCACAAATGAGCACCTTTCAAGTAGTTATAACATTTGGTGTTACATATGGTATAAATATTAAGAGGCGCTTAGACGGCCTGAATAACAGTAAAGCACAGCTAGTTGGCCATAAAGAAAAGAGCACATCAACAATATCAGATAAAGTAAAAACCTTTGTCAGTTTGCTAGAAACTTTGGAAAGTAGAAAGGAACTTCTAAGGGATACAATCAAACATACATGAAATAAACTACTCCAGAGTAAAAAAAAAAAAAAAAAGACAAAAGTAAACAAATTATTCACAGAACCTATACCGGCAGTATGAAAAATATTCCAAAATAAATATACCAAATCTCGTCAACAGTTGGTCTCCAACATTGCAGACTCCCTTTGTAACAATCATTTAAGACATGTTGAAAACAACTAATTTATATACAGTTTTGGGCTAATCATGCCAAGTTAGTCGCTCTTCGTAAAAGGAAATTACAACTTCAGGGCACATCAGGTTTGCTTCTTTAGCTGGCACCAAGTCGGCCACATCACAGTCCTTCCACTTCATAAGAAACAGTAACACTCCAGTGCTATTGGTGGCTCCGATAATCCTCTCCGGGGCCAGGCCTCGTGCAAACCCTCTTCGCCCTTCAATGGGCTTCATTTGCATTTTGCTGTCCTCCGAGTCACTGTCTGATAAAGATTGTCTTTTGTTACTTTCTGGCTTTGCTTTATTAACCTCTGCTGAGAAGATTCCAGTTATGTTAGGACATGGGGCTCGAGAGTTGTTTCGGTGGCAAGTACAAGCTTACCTCTGAGTGAAGGGATGCTGCAAGTACCTTAAGATATTTAATCACACAGGCAAGATGCACAATTTATAGCTCTTGATTCCCTACTCAAAGAGTACCCAACAAATGTCGAAAACGACTGGATCCATGTCAGAAAATTTACAAAAATAAATATATATACAATTAATCTGAATATAAATAATTAGCTTAATCTGTGCTTATTAAAATATGAATCCTGGGCCTGCCCCCTCTAGTCCTACCTAGTAAATTTGCTTGGGATATGGCAAGCAGTCTCTCAAACGTTTAATAATTTAATACGAATAGCATAACATTTTGTTAGCATCAAGGTACAGATTTTCTATTCTGAATTTATATCTTTTACTCTGTTCAATTTGATATTTCTGAAAGGCAATGAGAAGCTTGATGTTTCCATCAACCTCCAAAAACAAAATTCTTGAATAGCAGCAGGACCCCTTTTAATCACAGGTAGCTTGTACAACTAACAATTCTCTGTGCCTCTCATTATACATATAAAAAAGTAAACATTTCCCTTTAGGTAGAAATTGCCGTCAATAAAGCTAACTATTTATACACTCTTCTTTGTTTTACAAAAGTATATTTTTTAGTTTAAATTGAAAACACAAATAGGTCACATTTCTATGCTGTCAACACACATTAAGAGACAGAATTCTAGCACAACAAAGTATAAAATATTTTCAAATGTGCTAAGGGTGCATTTAACATAACATGAGAATCATAACGAAAACAAAGTGATACCATTTTCCTTTGTTTCTGCTCCAATAAGCTCTGTTCAAAATCTTCCACAGGCCTTTGCATCCATACTCCCATCTAAACCTATCCCTAAGTTAGATGGGGTGAAGTCCGTGTATTACTTTGTATGCCATACACATGTCCTTGAAGCCTTTGTACTTTTTTTTACAGGTAGCCAGTGCAATTTGCTAATGGCTTCCGTGACCGAACCAAATCTGAGGACCTTCATGTCCATCAACTGTTTTTGCATTTGTCACCCGAGTGGGACGGGTATGCCCAGACGTGGGTTCCGTGCTCTCCATGCCACTGGAATCAAGCTATCCTCGCTGAAGAGGGGTGGAACTTCGAAACCGGTCCTAGGATGCTTGTTTCCAGTCCAGGGAGGACCTGGCTTGGCAGTTCGAGCTGGACTGTTCCCATGATGCACAGGGTCAAGACTGATTTGCATATGGTTGGGTTCAAACTGGAATGGCATGGTGAGCAAAAAAAGGATGGATTTAGGCCCAGATCTCTGTACTGGAGTGAATGTATGACATTGTTCTGCATTCTGTCACTCAACTGTTGTTTTTGCATGCTCAGGCGTGGGTCCTGTGCTGTCCATGCCACTGGAATCAAGCTATCCTGGCTGAAGAGGGGTGAAACCCCAAAACTAGTCCTAGGATGCTTGTTTCCAGTCCAGGGAGGACCTGGCTTGGCAGTTCGGGCTGGACTGTACCCATGAGGCACAGGCTCAAGACTGATTTGCATATGGCTGGGTTCAAACTGGAATGGCGAGCAAAAAACGATGGAATTAGGCCCAGATCTCTGTACTGGGGTGAATGTATGACATTGTTCTGCATTCTGTCCATCAACTGTTGTTTTTGCGACCTTCATCACCATTCATGCTGCTGAGTTTTGCTAAACTTGCAGTTTATTCAAAGATTTTTTGGCAGATTTTAATATAAACCATTGCAGAAGTGTACTGTAGCTAGAACAAGTGCAATGACGGCAGTCTTTAACATGTCATATTGTAGAAATTGAGCAATTGTCTTCAGGATTCGCACGGAGGAAAAAAGATGCAGAGATAATTTTGTTAACTTGCTCTTTATACGTCAATCTGTCATGAACCAAGGGGCCGAGGTTCTTTACCTTCTTACCCGGCGTAGGAAGGGTGCCTAATTAATCAGGACACCAAATGGGGGACCAGAAAGTGGTGTTATTACCAAGCAAGAGGATTTCAGTCTTGGACGAATTTAGCTTAGGAGAATTTTTGTCCATCCACAGGATCACTGCGCTTATGCAGTTCCTAAAGGTGTTGCTCATGTTGGGACCCTTATCAGATAACAAAACCACAATCTGGGAGTCGTCAGCTTAAGAGACCAACGACAACCCGAATAATTTGATTAAGGCTGCGATGGGGGTAACATAGAGACTGAACAACGTTGGGCTCAATGATGAGCCCTGTGGCACCATACATGGCAGAGTATAGCGTTCGGATGTGAAGTCTTTAAAGGAAAATGACTGAATACGACGAGGAATGATTGCAATAGGTTAGGAGCTGCACCCTGGATCCCCAGGCTCTGTAACCAGTTCATCAGAAGGATAGAATGACCGTGTGAAATGTCGCAGACAGGTTGAGCTGGATCCGCCTGTTCTCCACCGTGGTCACAATAAGTGCCGATTCCGTACTGTGGCCATTACGGAAACCAAACTGTGTCATCGAGCAGGCCATTGTTCTCCAGAAAAGTGGCCAACTGAGTGTTCATGGCTTATTTCACCAACTTTGCTGGGAGCGGAAGCCTAGATATGGGATGATAGTTATTCGGGTCTTGCTTGTTTAGGTTAGGATTTTTCAACAGTGGAAGAGCCGAAGCCGCCTTCCATTGCCTCGAAAACACGCCCAAACTAAACATGGCATTGAAGACTTTTGCCAGATAGGGGGCCACAACATGGGGAATTTCGGTGGAAAATATTGGGTGGACACGGATCCAGTGAAGATCTCGATTTTGTCTTGGGAATAGCCAGTGTAACTTGATCCTCCATTAATGGGGCTAATTTGGTGAGGATCGTCTAATCTGAAAACCCTATATTGGCCTCGTTGCTGATCTGATAAGTAAAACCAGTGGAAGTAAATTTGTTGAAGATTACCTCCACTTTTTGTAGAAAAAACATTCACCAGAGAAAGGCCTGACTTCCTTTTGCTATATTGGGGATAGCTGGAGTGGAGAGTTTAATGACGGCTTGAAAGAGTGCCCTTAGTTGAATTCTGGCTGACTTATTTACTCAGTAAAGAAGGCAGATTTTTCTGCCAAATAAAAGTTTTTGTACTGCACAATACAAGATTTGTATTTTTCTCTCTAGGGGATTGTAGCCCTTCCTCCAAATCGCTCGTCTGGGACACCCATTTTAAGCCACCTCCAGTGTGTTGTTAAACCAAGGTGCAGTGGGCTTGCATCTTCTGATTGTTTTCTGTTTATCAGGAGCCAATTTGGTGACAGCAGCATGCAGCCATCTTGAAATATTTGCTGACATTGTATTAGTTGTGCATCAGGGTCCAACCTGTTCTCAAGATGAAAGTTGAAATTTCCTAACAGAGTAAAATTTGATATTGTAGCGGAGCATTCCAATCATTGTTAAACTTGGTAAGAACTTTTTGCAAGAGCATTCCTGCGTTCCATGTTTTCCGAATGTCTGGTGTCATGTTTTCACCAATATCCTAGATGCTTAGTGACAGCACTCTTTTCATATATACCTGTCACTGCACCTTGGATTGAATGTTTAAAGCCTGGGGTGTTTGGCAATTCATCTACTATCAGTACTGACTCACTAGAAAAGGGGGATGATGTATAAAAGGGTTTCACCCATTCTACGTCTGTTGGTAAATGTGATGGTACATATTGGGAGAGATTCTTATGAAAACCAGCAATTTTACCCATCAATGAAAGAATCAAACGTAACAAAAATATCAAATAGGTTAATATTTCTTAATTCTCTACAGTTTATAAAATAATTTTTTTTAAAAGACCTAAAACAGGTTGCTAAACCCTGCATATTGAGACCAAAGACCACAAAACTGAAAAAAGCAAAAGGAAGAAGAAACTATATTTTAGTGACCTCCCTAAATAACAAACCTCAAACAGGATTATGTTTGCCCAGTCTTTCTTGCTGCTACCTTGTATCACAAAGTTACATTACATTTGGCCCCTACAGGAAGAAATACACATAAAAATGACTCATTCTCGTTTTCCTTTCTTTGAATGCCATTTAGATTGCGGTCGTGCAGGTGTTTTTTTCAGTTTTTATATGTTTAAATTGGTGAGGGCTATTTCCCTTTCGGTGGGGTTATATCAGTTATTATAAGTTTAAACCTGAAACAGGATAGCCTAGTTATAAGGAAGGGGAGTTGTGTTTCAGAGCATGGTGGCCAATTGCTGCTTCTGTTTGATTTTCATCAGTTTACATTGCTACGGCTATTGCTTACTGTCCATTCTCTGAGGAGAGACCTTAACTACATTGTATATGTAAGAGAGATGGAGGGGGAAAAGCAGTTATCTGTTGCTACCAGTCCAAGTACCAAAGAATTCAACATTAGTATCAGTACTGTGTCACTAGCAATACAAAACATTTCGCAATCAGGGTTGCAGCTTTAGCCTTTTAATATAATTTCGATTTTATCAGCTTTCTTTTTTTTTAATGACATGTTGCATTTCTACCTTACCTTCTGCATTTTATGACATCTGCGACACTACCTGCCTTTTGTGAAAAGTTTTCAGCTGTAACAATACTAGTTTTCTTTAGTACATAGTGGTAAACTTGTTTTTTGATTTCCTTTAGTTTGATTATGTTAGCTGTACATTCAGCCTTCCTTTTCAGCAATGAGACGCCCGGAGGGGCTGCTGTTTGCACCATACAAATTAATTAATTTGTGCTCCAACTATGGCCATTGCTCCTTGAATATTGTTTTTTTTCATTTAGCGAAATCGTTCTTACTATTTGACTGTACATGAATGAGAAGTTAGCTGCTACGTAGCACCGAGCTAACCACACCCGTCCCACGCCCCAAGAACCGGTTGAGCAATGGCCTCAAATCTAAACTCTGTTTGTATATCTGTGTATATTTGTGAAGGTGTGTGGATCTAGGAAAAGGTTGGGTAGCCCACAGACTCTGCATGTGTGTCTGAAGTAAGTGACGTACAAAGCATTATAACCCTCAGCTCTTCCTCAAAAATATACATTTCCTACCAGAGTATTTTGTTAAAAAAAAACATGGACTCCGGAAATTACTTTCTGACACCAAAATTATGTTTTTATTGTTTTAAGGACACTAAATCTTTTTAAAATACCCTTTTCATTTTGCTAAACTAATCTGTAGGTCAAGTTCACAATTTTAAAACTGAAATTTGGTTAGCATAGCTGCAAAATAGATTTTCATCTACACTGTTTGTAGGTCTGTTATTTATCTCATAGCGCAATTTTGTTCCCTTTCAGCTATGTTGGCAAAGCCAATTGGTTCCGCCTATGTGAGATCCATTGGTTTTGTCAAAGTTTTATAGACATGTTGCACAGCAGCGTGTCTAAAAAATATTGACAAAGACACTAGATCTCGCATAGCCGCAGCTTATTGGCTTTGCCACTGCTTGTTTTTACCAGCTTCATCCACTCCAAAAGATCATCCTTTTCTCCCTCCTGGCAGACAATAGTTCAGGCAACAATTGTAGTGCATGGACTGCAATGCCTTTAATTTAGTTCTCCTGGCCTCCCTTCTTAATCGATTTCAAAGTATCCAAACTGAAGTTGTCCACCTCCTACAGGGCTTCCGTGGTAACAGTGTCTCTAATTTTAATATCTCACTATACCAGTCTCCAACCTGATAATTTCCAAAGCCCTTTGGTACATCGGGCTTTTTTAAAAGCTTGTCTATCTTTAGCGTAAATTCCACCAGTTTTACTATTCTCTCTGTCAGATCAGACATGTTCAGGCTTCTTTCTAAGATTTTTAGCACACTCATTTGGGTCGGTGTCTCATTGCAGATTGTCTCGCCTTCCCTTGGGTCCCGAAAACCTGGCTACCGGAGACAGTTTTGGAATCTCACTAACGTCTCCTAGGTCTACTGTTCCTGAAATCCTCTAGGTCAGGACATTCTATCTGGTTACCAGTGCAATGTAAATTCCTTGTCTAGACTGAATATTCCAACATTAGACTGAGCAGCATTTTTAAAGCAAATGTGATATAAATTCATGTAGGGATGACAATCTTCACTATACATGGAAAGCTGTACCTTTCATTTGACATTTTTGCTGACTCTATACTCGACACTGCATAATGTCCACTTGCGAGTCCAATGAACATCTACCATGTATTTTGCGGTCTTTCACCAGGACAGTGCAAGGATCTGCTGGACTGGCTCCTCACTCATAGTAAGGGGGGGGGGGTGGACTCGTTCTCACCGATGGATGGGGATATGGAGGTCAAGTAGCAGCTCAAATTCTATTGAAGAGCAAAAGTCTTGCACAGGAGTCTACTGATTTCCAGTGAGTAAAACCTCTCTGGCCCTAACAACTCAATCACACGTATGGATGTTGTTAATAGTGGCATATATCAAGCGCATCTCGAGTTCAGGTGACAGATGACCGAGGTGGGAATGCATTTGACAAATGCAATTAACACAGCACATGTTATGTGGCAATGTCATTCTTGAGGATACAGATTTAAGAACAATATGGAAGTGACCATGCAGTGTTGTCTTTGTTGGTGCAGGGATGAGGAATTTCTTTAGCCCGATGCCCAGGACATGAGATGGGCCTTTCTGGACTGGTATTGCAATGGTTTTTGTCCTTCCTTCACAACAGATCCCAAAGAGTCAAGGTGTATCAATCCCTATCCCAGCCCTCTACAGTCTGCATCGGGGTCCCACAAGGGTCTGCCTTATCTTCCATACTCTTTAACATATTCTTGGAACCATTAGCAAATGCACTAAACTCCACGAACATTATTTTTCATATGCATGCGGAAGACACACAACTTTACCTGAAAATGACCTCCTCTGAAGACTTCACTTCACTCGACTCTACCCTGAAAAATACTCAACACTGGCTAGCTGAGAACCACCTCCGGCTCAACACCTCCAAAGCGGAATTCCTTCTCATATCTCCTCCTAATCACACCCCCAAGACAGACCTCTGGATGAGACACCGCACTCCCTTCAACTGCTTTCCTCACATTATCGATTGAGCGAAATCTCTCGAATCACCCTGGACATGCACTTGAACACGAAGAATCATATTAGTAAGGTGTGCAAGGGTGCTAACCACCAGATGAGGATACTTAGGAATCTCAAACCATCCCTTCCACAAGATGACTTCAAGTAGGTGGTTCAAGAATTGTTTTGCCGGGGCTAGACAATGGCAGTGCTACACTCTGTGGCCTCCCCAAATATACCATGGCCCCACTAAGGGCTTCCTTGAATGCCAGATTGATTACGGGTACAAAAAGAAATGCTCACATATCCCCAGCCCAAAAATCTCTAAATTGGTTGCCCTACGAAGCAAGAATACAGCTAAAGATTGCCTGCTTGACTCACAAAGCATCTGGAACTCTCTCCCACTGGAAATCCGCAGAATCTCCTCCACAGCTTCTTTCACAAAGGAAGTAAAAATAATCCTAATTAACAAGTTCTTGCCTTAAATGGTCATGGGTCGTCTACCCGCTTTGTCATTGTTCTTATCTGCATTCTTAAATGACGCTGGTCTTTCCCTTTATTATTTCCTACCCTTTCAAAGTGTGAAGCGCTCTGATACTCATCTGGGTCATGTTCGCGCTACACAAAACTTTATAAATAAATAGATTATTTGGGGTCAAGAGCAACAAATTTTCATGTGTATTTTGTCCTTGGGACAAGTAGGCCCACCCCCCTGCAGGACAAATGCTTTGGCTGCCAGTTTTCTGTACCACATTATGGATCGGAGAAGGGCACTGTCTGCATTTAAAGTAATATTTGTGTCCATATGTTAATGCTGTTTGAACTTGTATATATGTTTCATTAATTGAAAGACTTCATTATTAGGGTGAACGATCTAAATAAATGTTGTAAGCTCTGAATGCACTACTGACAGTGGTTCCAGTATAAAAATGTGTACACACGTTTTCAAAGTTTAGCAATATGGGGCTATGTATAATGCTTTCAGAATGCTCTCTGATTTGATGCAAATATTTGCAGAAGCTTGAAAACAAGATTGATGATTGTTTGCTTTCACAATAAAATGTTCATTAAAAATTAAAGCAGGAAAAAAAGGTTTTTAGCTAAACTACTGTCAAATTTCAGGTACCATTTCTTTGCAGCATCATTTAGTAACATGTGTGGATGCATGCTAGTATTTTCCCAAAAATATTCACAATGGAAAATCAGTGTAACCAGTTTCATTAAGATTATTGGAAACAAAAATAAACAAGCATTGGCAAAGCCAGCAGGTCTGAAATTGATGGTCAGCATTTTAGTTTTGTCAATGTGTGACTTGTTTTGGCATGTTTTTTGTAAAACCTTATTGGTGTGGGAGCTGCCGTGCCCTCACCATTATAACAAATATTATCAAAAGCAAAAATAGTTTTTGGTCTCAAATAGCACACACTGCCACAGTAGTTACTGGCACTGAACAAAACTACTTTGTGTGCCAGTATGCTCCTTGTGAAAGAGGAGAATGATGTCACTCACAGTGAAGCTAGCCGATACAGAGAGAGAGAGAGACAAAATATTAATGAATGCAAAAGGTCATGGTCAGCGCCAGACCACATTAGGGGCCTAATTATTTAAGAAAATCTCAAAAGTGCAGTCATGGTATATGTCATTGCATTAGGTGCAGCTATACAGCTTTCGTGGATTTCCAAGAATTTACAGAAGTAGGACAAGAAATAGTACTCCTAGAAAATATTTGTGAACTGCATTTTAGCATGAGCAAATTTGCATGTGCAGATTTGCTCAAACGAAATTCTGAGTGTTTTCAAGTTCACTTTCCCTCCAACCACTTTTTTCCCAACTTTGGAAGAAGGTTTACGTCTGCCATTTTCAGGAGAAAATTTCCAACATTTCTCAGTATGGGAAAAGATTAGAGAAGAGTTGTTGTAAACCTTTAAAACATGCAAGTTAGTAGGTTTGCACAAACTCAAAAGGGCATTCTAACCATGGACCTATTGCTTACCACTACCTTCAGCCCCAGTATGTAGATCTGCGGAAACGTGGCACCATAAGGGGATTGCGTATTCAAACACTTCTATGGTATGAGCCCTGGCATAATCAGAGAGGCTAGATCAGAGCTCTTATATAATGAAATTGCTGCCATAATTTGTCGCCACACTACATGGCACCAAAGGGACAAGTGGATTTTGTTACAGATCAAGATGATTTATGAAGCAACCTGCCCCATGGACAAGTAGATATTTTATTAAATTCCACACCCCTGTTGGTGCAATGTTTTTTACATAGATTACTCTTAAAAGCCCTGTATTCAGTGTGGGATACCAGGGGGTGACAAATACAGCCACTGTGAGGCCTGCTTCCTCTACGAGGAAAAGGCAGCAACCAAACCAGATTTTGATGCATGTTGGCTCTGTTTTCAGACCCTCCCAGAAACCAGACACCACTCAATCGGGATTCAGGCCCAACCACAGTCCCACAAAAGACATCCAGGTGATCACTGACAGATGGGACACCACTGCCCTCATCCTACTGGATCTTTCTGCAGCCTTCGACACAGTCTCCCAAACTAATCTTATCCAAAGTCACTGGTTTTGCTCCATCCTGACAGACACACCCAGTCGGTCAACCTGGCCCCCTTCACCTTGGAAGCGGTCAGCCTAATCTGTGGAGGTCCACAAGGATCCTCACTCAGCCCCACTCTGTTTAATGCCTGCAAGACCTCACATGTCACATCCTATGCTGACGTCGCCAAACATCCAGACCAATTTCTCAATTGACAAAAGTTGCCAAATGAATGAAAACCAACTGCCTAAAGCTCAACCTAGACAAGACGGAAGTAATAATCTTTAGCAAAGACGCCTGGCTCTAAGACTCTACTTAGTGGCTTGCTGAACTCTGACCCACAACCCTTCTGGCAACCCACGAGAGGAACCTCGGAATAGTAAAATCAACCAACTTCACCATAACTGGCCACGCGAATGCAGTCTCTGTTTCCTGCTTCCACACACACAAGATGCTCAAAAAGATCTGCAAATGGCTCCTCATTACCACTCACAGAACCGTTACCCAGTCCCTCATCACTAGCAAGCTGGACTGCAGCAACACACTCTATGCTAGAATCAAGCCTACCTGACACCTCCACTCAACTGGGCTCTTACTAACACACACCCCCTGCATTTGCCGAACCAGATCTGACGGTCATGCCTTCTCCTACCGTGCTCCTCAAGCTTAGAACGATCTGCCCCTGCACATCAGAGAGCTTCCTCCTCAGTTCTTGAATTTCTCAAGGAACTGAAAACCGTGCTCTTCACCTAGAACACTGGTGTGACTAAAACGGCTTCTACTTCAGCACCAAAATACCCTCCAAGGTATGTAATGCGCATTACAAATGCACATAACATAATTATGTATACAATCCCTTTCAATTTTTCAGTATATAGATTGTCTTTTTGTTATAAACTGCTGTGGTTTCTAGTCCATTTTCACCGAGCATAGGGGTTTCAGACATTTCTTATTTTGACTGGTTGATTTGGCAGATCAAAAAGCAATGGACATGAGCAAGACCAAGACACTCCATGCTCAAAGGACAATTCCAAGGCCGGTAGCTAAAGCTCCATGACCGATCATAGACTTGGAGGGCCAGCTGCAGCTGTAATGTGCCCCATGAACGGTGATAGTGACACTTTCACCATGAACATACTCAAAGGGTTATTTCGCTGCATCTGGTTGCTAGTTCATGGAGATAGACCATACATCAAGAGGTTTGAGAGAGAACACAAATTAATTATCTGGAAGCTCTGCTCATCGTAAAGTCAAACAGTTGATTTTGTGAAGAAGACTGTGGAAAGGATTTCGGAGAGATGAACTATGATAATTCATAACTAGGAAAACAAGTCACTTGCGTAGCCTCACCTTAGAATTCTCTACCATAACCATGAAAACTAGAACAGAGTAGAAAACTTACCTATAAATACGAGGAGAAAACCGTAAATACCATGAGAAAAACTTGTGCATTAGAAAAGGTAGTACAACACTGTATTCAAGAAAAAATGCAATTGTGAGAACAGTGAAAAAGCAGCTCTGAAGGAACATTTGAAATAAATGGTAAAAGCAGAAACAGGTACTTTAACAGAAAACTGCAAGCTAGAATTAGATAAAGAACGCAAGGCACTAACATTTCTTACTGGCTAGTTCTCCAATTAACCTTTTCTTCACTTGATTTAGTTTCACGAGCTCGTGGTGGCCATTTCTCCAGGCTAGTCGGAGAGTTAAATGAAAAACTTTTGTGTCCATATTCTAAGTACTTAGGAGCAAGACGGTCAAGTCAGAGCTATTAGGCAAGGGTGTAGGGTATTCACCGATACTTGGAAAGAATACCCTGCATGCCACCATGGACAACAATTCTCAAGCAACAGGGATCATCCTTGCTCTAGAATGGTTAAGCTTGTGATCAGTTTCCAGAGTGCAGAAACTGGCACCCCTGTTTGTTGCCAGAAGACATCACCAACAGAAAAAAGATTTGAAAGGCAGATAAACTACTATAATCTGCAGCGGTTTGATGTAATAAACCGGTTCCTGGCAAGTTTCCTTCACTTTCAGCTTGTTCATATAAATGCCCTTTTCGTTACAATTAGAGTTCATTACAGTGTTTTAAACTGTAAGAGGCTGTTGAAACAGAAGCCCCTTGCAAGATGGGGTTTTCCTGATTCCACCACTAAAGGTTTACTAGGTATGCAGTCATCACTAATATATTGTCACCCTGTTCTCACATAGCTTTGATCTTACTAGCATTTCCAAATAGATCTAATGGGTAGTCTGACATTCAGTAGAAGAGAAATGCACAAAACCAGGGGACCTGGAACAGAGTAGACTTTTCCAGCTGCTGAATGAGATGGTATTCTGAGACAGCAACCTTTGTGTATAGAAGACAGTCTGTACTCCCAAAAAACACTTCTAGAAAAACGTTTGTGCCCATGGCTACTCCCAATTATTGAATTATTGAGTTGGACAGTGACAATTTGTTTACCCTGAAATGGAGAACTAAGTCTCAAAGTACAATAAAATTTGTTGTGAACAGACTTTAAGCAGATAGCCATCGATTTAATGGTAGAAATCACTACAACGTTGTGAAATTATGTATGTAAAGGTGAACTACTCAGTGCAGCAGGATAGGTTTAACACAAAGCCCTTTAACTATAAATACATGCAGCTTTCACTGGGAGGTTTCCTTTTCATTAGTTTTTATAGTCTGGCTTGACAGCACAGCTGCTGCCAGACAATTATGTGAGAATCACCAGGAGAGGGCCTTGGACTCTGCCCACATGTTGGGAGCTAGGAGTACATGTTTAATTGGGCAGAAACTGTGTGCTTCAACAAAAAGTCCTTGTCCTTGGGAGGAGAGCAGTCATTAATGTACATGGATTTTTAGGGTCTGGCTCGACCGTGCATTTATAAGCCAGACCTATTAAATTGCCAATACCTGTTCTTTTTATCAGCTGTGGTGAAAAGTTGAAACCAAGGTGCCTCTCTAATGAAGGCATCACGGAAATGCAACTAAGGGCCAGATGTACTAAGAATGCATTCGGTAAAAGGGGTCGTAATTTGACCTCTGACTTTTGCCAAATGCATTCATATTTTCCAACCGAACTATGTACTAATAGGTCAGATTACAAAATAAGAATGGTTACAATTTAACTTACCTTAACTGGACCTCTTGAAAAACACGGCTAAAACTAAGAGCACCAGAATGGTGATGGTTTCTAAATTTTTGAACACGAGTAACCATTTAAAAAAAAAAATCATCAATCGACATTGGCCGATGTTGACGTTAGAAACTGACTTCAAAACAATGTTTTCAAAACCACCATTGTTTGCATACCCGAGGAGTAGAAATCTAGGGGTAATCCTCAACCAAAAACACATTTTACAACAAGAAGCGAAAGGTACGAGACCGTGCCTGAATTGCAGTAACTGCAACAATGTTATAAAAGGAACCAACATATCCATCCCATGAAAGGATACCAAATAAAATTACGGACCACAGCCACATGCGATACAGAAAATGTAATATACCTTTTAAAGTGCCCATGTGGCAAAGTCTATGTGGGAAAAACGGAGCGAAAAATTAAAACGCGAGTGAATGAACACAAGTCTAACATTAGAACAAAGAATATGAAGTCCACCATCGCTACTCACTTTAACACCACCACAACATATCTCAACTCCAATTTTTAATTCCTGAAACCATTAAAAAAAAAAAAAAAAAAAAAAAAAAGAAGAAGGAAGAGACAATAATAAGCATCTTCAACGAAGAGAACATTTCTGGATAATGAAGCTTCAATCATACAAACCACATGGACTGAATGAAGGCATTGAGTACTCGTGTTACCTCGAAATTATTTTATTTATGATTTTGAATCTGTATAAAAACTGTATTCGGTTCTGTTCAATTGGTGCATGTGAGACCGGCCTCATGGCGTATGCCCTCCCGATCATCCAGCCAACCTGCAACCACCCCCAAGACACGGCATCTCCGACTCCGGCCGCCCCAGCCACACAGACCCCAGGGCCGGCCAGAGCCCCCGACAGACTCGACACCCTACCACGCATGTCCGACCGAGGGAGCGGGAACCCCCGAGCCAGACCAAGAGGCGCCAGCCCAGTCACACCTCGGGTCGCCTTCCCCCGGGAGGACTCGATCGGCCACCAGGCCCCTGGGGAGCAGGCGCCTCGCCTGCCGAGCGTCTGGGGTCCCTCCCAGACCCACCTGAAAAGACCAAAGAAACGAGCGGCAGGAAATCCCGCCGAACCCCCTCAGTCACCCAAGGCCCCTCTCTGCGAGGACTCCGGACTTCAAAGGGCAGGGGGAGTATAATAAGGGGTGCCGGAGGAACGAATGGCAGAGAAGACCTGGAACCATCGAAGCCTGCTGACGCTGTCGCGGCTCCCGAATACCGAACCACCTGGGCCTGCTGAGTGACTCGCGGCCTCCAGCCATTGAACCATCTGAGCCCTGCTGACGAGATCGCGGCTCCCGAACTCCGAACCACCTGGGCCTGCTGAGTGACTCGCGGCCCCCGACCCTCGAACCACCTGAGCCCTGCTGACGAGATCGCGGCTCCCGAACTCCGACTACCTGTGCCTGCTGAGTGACTCGCGGCTCTCCCCTCGAGGACGAATTGGCAAGAGATCGCCCAGAGAAACAACACCCTCCAGCTCGAGGATTGTGAGCTATCCGCAGGGTACTTTGCAGAGACACTACCTTCAAAGACTGTCCCGCTACCCCCATTCCCCTACCACCGATTTGTAGTCTCTTGTGCCGCTGACGCACTACGTACACCTTGGATCATAAAGATCCCTTGAAACCTTCGATAAAAGAACCTATCGTCCTACAAAGAATACGTGTGGTGTCACTCTGTTCGTAGTGTAAGCTCAGGGTGTGCGCGCCTGGTTCGGCCTACTTGGGAGAGGTGGGTCAAAGGGGTGGGCAAGACGTGTATCGAACCCCCCTCCGGCGAACGCCTTTCCAACAGTGCACTTGCTCAGCAATATCTAGTGATTGACAAAGTTTTTAATGCCCCCTTTAGATCAGCAGCAACATTGTACACACATATAACTAATATAGCACATATTTTCATCACAATATTTTTATATTGGGCTTAGGTCCATTTTTCTTCCGTTTATTTTGTCGGCTTTTTCAACATCACTCACTTTTCACTTATTGTGGCTATCCTCTGTATAGATGGCCGCCATACTCCGAACGCTTAGTCCTTTTTCACGGACAACCTTTAACCTAGCCTCATGGGAACTGCGAATATCGTAACCACACCTACACAGGAATTGTTCATATTAACCATGGTTAAGATGGCGTTTATATGGACAAAGGCTGGATAGCGAACATTACCGCACAACGTACTCAGGACAGCTCGTATGAATAGGTGTCTCAAAGTAAGTTGGTAACTAGCAAACCGCTAGCGTTGAATCCCTTTCTAATATTTTCATGCGAGTTCTCTAACGCCTTTGTTTACTTATAGGGCAGCGTTTTCGAAACAAGTTCGATTAACATCGTGAGTACACTATGCTTTTGTTATGAATTATCGCATCTCACCTTGAGCTACACGCGAAATCGCTTTTTATAACGAGTGCCGCTTTCACTTGATTTTTACGAATGTAATCGTTTTTTAAAGACGCCTTTGACGTCACGATAGATGCTTTGACACGGGTCACAGGTGACTAAACACATTAGCTCACACTTCATTTTATTGTTTGTTTACCTCACCACCTATACACCTGGGTGCACTCCTGAAAGCCCCATACATTCCTCACCTATTTTCCAGATTCACAATCGTTCACAACTTTGCAAGAGAGTGCATGTGATGTACTTAAGAACTAGGGGATTGAACTTTAAGAATTACAGGATTCCTTGAATTGTAAAAGTGATGCGATTATTTACAGACACGCTCCCTGAAGAAGGGCGCATATGCCCGAAATGCATAGGAGCTAGATTGATTGATGTTGCAACTTGAAAATTAATGAAAAAAAACATTGAAATGAATACTATTTCAATAAGAAGTAATAAAATATTGCTTGAAGAACCATTCGACAAGTGAATGTGATTATCATTAAGAAACTCAATGAAATCCTTATCATAGGATCTATGGTGTGCATAGGGGGATGCGACCAAGTGAATTTGGAAGCACAACTAAGTTTTGTTCACAGAGACGTCTCAAGGTCGGAAGACGCCACCCCAGGAGCACCCTTAAACATTAGGAGAAAGAATCAAACCAGTATCATAAAATTTGAAGAATTTCAAGGTTGTGCGCTATAACTCTATAATATTAGTTACAATTTAACTTACCTCATAGGACCTCCCTTGCTTACTTAGCGGCTGGGGGTTGGCACCCAGAGCGAAGCCCCGCATGTTAAGTGCAAAGGTGTCACTTGTATGTCACCCTTCTATTCCGGTTACAGTTAAGGGGAAACAATGGGGGTAGGAGGGTTGGATTCAATTACAATTACAAATGGGAAGACACAGTTGGGTGCAATAAATGTTTACCCGAGGGGGGAGGGGTTTGGAATGGGATGTTTGATTGCTACATGGCAGTGAGCTGCAGTGTGGAATGGATTGTGGCAACAGGAGGAGGGTAGTGGAGGGATGTGAATCAGGGTGGGGCAGAGGACAGACTCCATGGCTGCGCTGGAGTGGGATCCTACAGCTGCAACATGGTGGGGCATGGAGGCTACAAAACTGGGGAAGAAGTGGCAAGGCCAACTGTACTCCGCCACATACTTGATCTATGCAAGAGAAGTGCCTATTTGGATAGCCCTTGGGGTTCATTTCGGATGACCTATTGCAAAGCAGACATGGAGAGGCGGTACATCTTACTTTAGGGGACCCTAGATGATGGAGAGATCTGCCTGTTGAACAACTATGCCCCCAAAACAGAGGATAGGGAGTTTTACACCAGTCAGAGCTCTGCTGTTACCCTAGGTAGGTATACCTCATCTTTTTGTGGCAGACCTCAACTGTGTTCTGGACTTCCAAAAAGGAAAGACGTCCTTCAAAAAGTGGGAGGAAACCACTGGTGACAGCTGGGTTACGGGATGTTATTACACACCTTGACTGTGTGAACATCTGGAGAGCCAGGAACCCTCAAAATAGGGAATACTCTTGTCACACGATATTCTGTGACACATAAGGTAGATTGGAAAGATTCCTTGTGACACAGGAGGTTTCTCGAGAGGTGGGGGAGATGAGACACTTTATGCATTATCTTGTGGACCATGTCCCGTTATTGTTAGAGTGGGGCAGGGCAGCCCGGAGATCTAGGGTGCCCCTCTGGAGATTCCGACCTCAAGCGCTCGGAGACAAAAAGTGCCAGGAAGGCCTGGGTGAGACAACAGAGGGGTACTTTGAGTCGACCTGGCAGTCTGCTGGCACTAGAGGCTTGGAGTGGGATACACTCAAATTGGTGACCCACAGGGAGTGTCTACTAAGTTTGTGGCACCCATCGCCAACTAGAGGCGGCTCTAGGGGAGGAGGTGAAACTGGAAACGCTACAAAAAAATGCTCAGGGACACGGCAGTACTGATGCCCGGGTGGTGGCTGCTCAGAGGGCACAGCAGAGCACCTGTGACCGCCTAGATCACTTTACCAGACGAGACTAGAGGCAACTAATGCATCGCGAGGCTGACAGACCAGGATGACTTCTGGCCTGGCTGCTGAAGAAGGAATGCCCCTACCCCCCACCCCCAATATTGGGCCGGAAGGTGGGATGGCATGCACGCAGGTGACTATCAACGTCTAGTTCCATGAGCACCTGACAACGGTCTAAGTGAACACTACCCTTGTAATCCTGTCAGTTGTTGAAGAGTTCCTCAACCAGGTGGAGGTTACCAGGTTAAAGAGAGAACAGTGTGGGCAACTGGAAGCAGAACTACAGGTTGAGGACTTGGAGGCGGACCTGGGAAACATACCGAGGCCATGGACGAGATGGTCACCACGTGGAGTGGTACAAGCAATACGAAGCACAGCTAATCCCCAAACTGCTGGATACCCTCCAGGAGGCATATCACTCCCAGTCTATGTAGGAAGCAGTGATAGTTATGATCCCAAAACTAGACAAGCCCCTGCCGACCCGGGGTCGTATCGCCCATTAGCAAGGATAAAAGTTGATACCCAGAGCCTCTCGAAAGCTCTAGCTACTAGGCTGCGAGGGGTGGTTGCGCATCTGGTGCACCAAGATCAATGTGGCTTCATCCCAGGTAGATGCATGCATAGGATTTTACATAGCCTGCCTCTGCCTACAATTCGTTACCATCACAGGGATAGTCGCCAGATGGGGTCATCAGCCCACTGTGTCTGTGATTGCTTTAAAATGAAGCAATCTTTAAAAAAAAAAAAAACAGTTTATTTTCCTTAAAGGAAAACGAGTTGTGTTTAAAAAGAAGAAAAGAAAAAAATCAAGTTTGGAAAAAATTGAATAGAAGAAAAAAAAAAATAGTCTGAGGTCGCAGAACACTTAAAAAATGTTTCTTTCTTACCATTCGCAAAGGGGGATGGATCACTTGAGTACCCTTCCCCGTTTGCGAATGTGTTCCACTACCTTTCAATAAAATATTAATTGTTCGAGACCGGATTATGGCCACAAAACATTAATATACATCCTCATAAGCAATTAGTATTTGGAAGGGACATCCTAAATGTGCCCATTCCAAATACAGATTCAGTATAGTTTTCTAAACCCATTTAGCGACTCAGCATCCTGTTCAGAAATCACTAAATGGGTTTATTTAAATTGAAAAACACATTTACTGGTTGCAAACCCTGCATTTTACTTGAACATAGGGTTTGTGACCAGTAAATGCGTTCATACCTTTGCTAGAAGTTATTTGCACAACAAAAGAAGTGTTTAAGAAAAACTATTTGGTTAAAATTCAAATTCTGAAGTAGCTCTTGAATTAGTGCCTCACTTAAGGTGTGGTGAAATTAGCTATCATGGACAACAGGAGACGTGCTTGATGACCACCCACCTACTGAGTACTGCTGCAAAAAGAGCCTAAAGTTTACGATGTATTATTGTGATGTTTTAAAACTGCTATATTAAAAACAAAGGATGTTCAGCCTGCAGTCATGTCTTCCTTTAGATGCATAATTCCAGCTCAAGTCGATAATTAAACATGGTTGAGACAAAATCTTTACACCAGAAAACAGCTATAGGTTTATTCAAGCTGTAGACCAACTTTCCTGACCTAATGCAAATTGCTAGTAATTCACCAGAATTTCACTCGTTCCTATCTCAAAACACATCTAGGACTCAAACTGGGAGAACAGCACTTTTTTTTTTTAAACCTGGGGTTATCATTCTTTAAAGATCATATTATGGGACATTGACTGAAAATCAGACTTTATTAACATGGATTCCATTTGAAAATTATAATCCCATTACTTAGTTGTTGTCCAGATCCGCATCTGAAACATGCCAGTGAAATCTGTACGAATATAAAGTCATGGTCAACTCATTTTTATAGGCCATGTGTTGAGAGTTATAGACTTCATCCTCTGGACAAAGTTGTAAAATTGGACAGAAACTATTCTCAATGGTAATGTGCAGCACTTCGTGAAGTAAAAATGAGCAAATCCACCACAAAATGTTTCGAACAAGCGTGCAGTTAGAACCACTACTCTTCCGCCACTGTGTCATTAATGTATAGGGCATAGTTTTGGACTAATCACAGGACGTCCCAATGAATGGTGAATTTTCAGTGCCACTCCTTTTAGAGACTGTTGGCATTCTGATGGCAAAACCACAACTCGCTCTGCAACTACAGATAGTGAGATCCCAATGTAGGGAAAACAACTTAATAAATGCCTATTACTAGCATTAAAAAATAGGAGCATTTAGGAAGTTGTACCCGAGTGATTCTATTCAGGAGATGAAAGTCTACTCAAACAAGTACAACCCTAAGGACAAAGACCCATCAGCCCACCTAGAGAAGCTCCACACAATCCGAAGATGAAGTGAAACCCACTGCAATCCTGCACTTTGCTCAGAGAAAAGTGTTGCTGTTTGTTCTTACAAACTGATAAAATGGTATACAGGTTAATGTGGGCAGTCGTAAACCTATTGGAAGGAAATATGAAGCCTCTAAAACAATACTTCTACAAACCAAAGGGAAGACTTAGGACAGTGTGTAGGCTGTCCTTGTCCCAATGTAATGATTATTTAAACAACTTAGACGGTCAACTAGGAAGTGGCTAGACAACACCGTAGTGTCTGTCACCACAACGTTTTGTTTTAAAGAACCCTCACACACCAACCTGGTTGGTGTCATGCTTCATCATAGGGTTCCCAGGTGAGTAGCCGAATGCTACCCAGCTGTGCTGCGACACCTGATTACAGTGGAGCTGTTTTTTTTGTGTTTTTATGTGATGGGGTTATCGGTGGTGTGAGTTAAAAAAAAACCTCTGGGAAACTCACTAACAGATACTTTATTCCCAGTGGCCCAGGGTATATTTAAAAACAAACGAGATGGATAATGTTTCAAGACTATTAATTGTGTCTGACTTATCCTTTGGTCTACATGTTTCAGCTCTATGCAAAAATACTTAAACAGAGCTTTCTTCAGGACCTATCTGTAATTACTAAGGTGAAAAGTGAAAAAGTATATTCCGATATTCATGAAAAATATGTCTGTGAAGTGCTTTTAATCATTAATAAATGACATGTTTTAATAATTAGCCACGTACAACAAGCCTGGGATTGGGATAACCATGTTCGAACATGAGCCTCCATCTTAAATGTACTGACTAGCATCATACACTGAATGTTTCCAGTAAACTAAGGATGGGGGGTGGTTTTTAAATGCTTTTATCGTGCCATAGAATTAGATACCGGCATAAAATTCAAAACCTTAATTTCCAAGTTCAGCATGTTGTAGCATTTACACCACTGCAAATTTAACATGTGAACTTCTTTAAGAAATGCTAAAAAATCAACTTCATACATTTCACAATGGCACACTGACTACTAGTCCTGTTAACTCCTGATGTGAAGATCACCCCCCCTCCCGCTCAAATGTACAGTACCACACATGCTTCAGAGACAAGTTCTACCTTTATTTCCTGTTGAAGCACCATTTGGCTTCTTCGCCTGAGATGCTTTTGCCGTCTTCTGAGCTGCAGATTTTCCAGTCGTCTTTTGCCCACTCATTTTCCTAAAAAATGTGTCAAAAATAAGTACATTCTAAAGAAGAATGCTTAAACGAATGCTAACCAGTCAACGAAATAAATATGTCAAAACACCAGCAAAAGACACCTACCTTTCCTTTAATTAAACCCATACTTAGGGGGACGATCTAACAAGCGGAGGGAAATCTGCCACCCTTATTTGAGCGTGGTGACAGATAGAGGTCTTACAGTTAAACATGTATGCCCAATATATTCTTCATACCATCAAGAGGTTTTTACCAACCAGATTTATTTGAGCTTATGAACCTGCTGGACTAAGCAGTCGGCTTTCAGTCAGGCCAAACTCATTAATCACTCTCCAAGTACTGGTTTCTATAAAATGCCCTTTACACATTATGGAATTCAGATGCTGACAAACCTGGTTCTGGCATTACCCAACTCTTGACAGTTAGGATAGAAAAATAATCACAAACACAAATTACATTTTAGGAATACCTTTTCTAGGCAGATAAATACGGAACAGGCCAATAAACAGAATCACAGTTTCTGTGGCAGAAGAATTAACTTTAAGCATTACGCTTGGACATTCCTGGTGAAGAATCATTTGATATGGTTTGCCAATAATACTATTCAGATGTAAATAGAAAACCTGTGCAGTGGCCAAGAACACTGTGCCCTATGTTTTGAACCCAACAAGTAGAAAGATAAATCTCATCCAGTAAAGAGCACTAATTGCACTCTCCTACACCTTTATTCACCCTCTTCAAACGATAGCCAGTCCTAGGCATACTGTACCTGTGGTCTATCCCACAACTGATTGAATTGAATCGAAAGGCATTTCTAGAGCGCAGGGCTTCCCGAAAGCATCCCAGCGCTAATTCGACCCCTAGAGCAAGTAAAAGATTAAGGAAACAAAAAGGTCTTTAAGAGCTTACGGAAGGTAAGATAGTTCGATTCACAACGGATCGACAAAGGCAAGTTGTTCCACAGTTTAGAAGCATTATACACGAAACGGCGTCCTCCGCTTCGTGCTCTCTTTATTATTGGAACTATAGCTAGCTGCTTATTGTCAGATCTAAGTGACCTGGAAGGAAGATAGGGCTGAATAAGGGATCGGATAATGGGGGGACCTTTATCAGAAAGGGCTTTGTGTGTAATACACAATGCCTTAAAATGAACTCTGATAAATCGGCAACCAATGAAGCGCCGAGAGCGAAGGTTTAGCTGACGTGCGCTTAGAAGAGTTGGTGAGTAACCATGCTGCACAGTTTTGAACGACCTGAAGCTTTTTGATAGTAGAGAGGGGAGCTCCTAGATAGAGAGCGTTCGCATAGTCCAGGCGAGAGAGGATGAGTGCCTGGACCAGTATTTTTCTTACAGTTAGTGGGAGCAGGGGAAGGATCTTTCTGAGCATTCTTAGTATTCCATAACAGCAGGCTGCTGCCTTGCCTGCCTGTTTCTTGAAGTCCAGGTTATGATCCACCCACACTCCAAGACTCTTAATTTCGGCTTTGGGAGAGGGCAGGGGGCCGAGACAGTTGTGCTAGGAGGGGGCTATTGTGTGAGAAGAATAGTTTCCTAAAAGCATTAGTTCAGTCTTGTCTCCGTTGAGTTTCAAATAAGAATTGTCCATCCATCGGGAGACTTTTTGCAAACATAGAGCTAGATTTGGAGCTGAGTTATCCTCTTGACTAAGTGATACCTTCATCCACATACGTAACAATCTGGATGCCGAAAGGTGTTACTAATTCCGCCAAGGAGCTCATGTACACATTAAAAAGAGTGGGGCTCAGGGACAAAGCCTGAGGAACCCCACATCTAAGAGGCATTGGCTTAGAGATAAAGGTTTCTTCAAAGACTACAAATGAACGGTCTTCTAAGAAGGATTGTAGTCATTTCAGTGCAGATCCGGTGATTCCAGCCTTCCTAAGCATTTGAATAAGTAGCTGGTGGTTAACCATATCAAAGGCTGCGCTAAGATCAAGCAGGATTAGTGCAGCGCAGCCCCCGCTATCCAGAATTTTCCACCACTACCACAAGTGCGGTCTCAGTACTCTGTTGGGCTCTAAATCCAGTTTGAGTAGGGTGAAAGCAATTATTATTTTCCAGAAATGTAGAAATAGTGGTGTTTACATACTTCTCTGCCAATTTCCCTATTCCTGCGAGCAATGAAATAGGGCGATAGTTGGCTAATATCTCTGGGTCAAGGTGTTTTTTTTTTTTTAAAAGAGCTGACCATAGCCTGTTTCCATAGGGGAGGTACTATTTCCTTTTCTAAAGAAGTGTGGATTACTTCTAGAATCACTGGGGCTACAGTCTCAGAGACTCGATTAAAATACTAGGGGGGGCAACATCGGAGGGTGCTATGCATAACTGTTAAGCCTTTTCTCTAATCACTAAGGTTCCTAGATGTTATGATGCAGTATATGTGTATGTGTAAGAGTGTGTGTGTATGTGTGTTGGGGTGTGGGGGGGGGGAATAGCTAGCTTCCCAAAAGCATTACACATTGAATTACAATGTTCAGTCAGCCTTAAACTTTTATTTAAAAATGCCTTTGTTCAAGTCAGTATATGACGGTGTTTTGAGTCTTTTGTCATGGTAATGTATAGTGAAGACGGACAATAAACATTCTTGTCCGTGTGCGGGATCTCAGAGTATTGTCGCAGCAGACACAACGGAAATAAATATACTAGCTGGGGTTAATTGAAAATACCATTGCTCCAGCCCCTTATTACCTACTGTTCCTGGCACACAGCCTGCCTTGCACTCATTCCAGAAGCTGCTGCTTATCTTAGAATGGTAAATCTACAAACAGTCCAGTGCTTGCACTTAACCCACTTATTAATAGACTATCTTACAACATCTGTAGTGTGAATATGAATAGTGCACTATTCAGTATGAAACATGAACGTAGGAGAAAGACCTACGCACTCATATCGGTCAACTGGGAACCATCAAAGGCGTGGAAAATGCAGAGAATTTGCACATACTCTGTACAATTGTGACTAGACTAAATACTTTCACAAAGTCAGACTGAATGGAGAACAATGAGGGCCTGACTATGGTTAACAGCCTGCTAATTGGCTGGTGCTTGTTTGAGTGCTTGATCTCAGTCCGATGTTTAAGGACACAAAAGGAACATTAATCAGCAGGGGCCACTGTCTTCATGGGCCACTGTCCTCATGCTGAAACATGGTGCGTCATAGTTGCAGAAAGGCTTTGGGATGTTCGGAGAAACTACGATGCTACAATGTTAGGAGAAAGGATGGAAATGTGTTTACACTAGTGTGATACAGTGCACAGACACTTAATAGTTAAGCATTTGTGTTCTGCAGCACAAACCGTTCTTTGGTGCTATATATTTTAGAGCTAAAATACATAGCAGCACAAAACTGAAACTATGCTGATTTATTGGCAGACAGTTTTAATCATTTTTAGGTCGGGATGGGCAGAGCTTGCGCTGTCTCTTCGAAACATGCTGTATATACTTTGTGGGCTTACAGCCTGCCCATTGCTTTCCATTTGTTTCTTCGAGAGACCTTTAAAAAGCATTGCTTCCAAGTGGCTACTCTTTCGATTTGTCCCTCCTTTCCCATAAGTTGGTCCCTATCATGGAGCACCGCCCCATTTCTTGTAGCTTTACAATTGTCCCATTTAGAAAGTGTTTGAGACTACTTTTTTCTTTAACAGCGCTTTTCACCCACGCTCATGTTTTCACTCGCTCCCCTGTCTGCATGTGCATGAATGAATGCAAAGCCACAGTTGTCTTAGTGCTGGCTGTGAAGGCTCAAAGCCATACCAGCTGCTCTTTTGCCCCCATCAGCACAGCGCAGTCCCAGCCTTCTTTACTACAGCAGGCTCACTCAGTACAAAATAGCTCCCGTTCACTCGCCACTTCAGCCTCGCGCATCCCCACCTTCCCCCTGCTAAAAGTATGTGCAGTCTGCTGCCCGAGGACATGAAACACTACATCTCACTTGCGGGAGTGGGAATGCCCACCGTAGTCGCCACAGTTAGGTCAGGCACGCCACAAGGTATCACTATTATGTAAACCAAGTGACATCTGATGCATACAATACTTAACTCCGCACAAGGTAAACCTGGCTACTTTATAGGCACGCCTAAACAAAGAGGTTGTCATCTTTTATAACATGGCAACTAAAAAAAGGCAACAAACAGATGAAATCGGTATCCTCTTTTTTTAAATCTCAGGTGTAATCTTGGCCATTGTCTCTGATGGGGGCTTGTTCGCTATCTTGAAAGAGCATTTGTTACACGCTGTTCCACTAGTGTTTACGCTGTGGTTATTGCACACTCTGTGTGCCATCCACTGTATTAGGATTTCACAGCAATGTGTTGGGAGTGTTTTGACCGTTTGCCTGACTCACTTTGAAAATAAGCGGTCCTGTTGGCTTTGGCATTTGTTGTCTTCTTTAGTTTTTCCTAGGTATTGATCATCAGGCAGTAGATGGATGTGAATACATTTTTTGGGCTGAAGCACTCTATGAGAGTGCATGTTTTTTAACTCTAGAGAACAGATTATAGAGGCAAATTGGCACAATGCATATGGGGGGCTTCCCTCAGCGTACTCTGGAGCTTGGGTTGCCACTGCCACGGCTGTATAGCAGTTAGATGTCCACTGCCTCTTCCTGTCGTCCTCCTCCTCTCAGAGCTCGGATTTCAAAGCACATTCACGGAACCTCCCTAGGGACTGTAAGGCATTTCTTGCCTTCCCGCTCTCACACCGCCTCCCAGCCCACACACAAAGAGCACCATAGGTTACATCTTGGTGTCAGTCATGTCCTGCTTCCTAAGGAGATGACATCACCGCAACATCCACCCCGACGGTGAAGGGGATTCTAGCTGCTGGCTTCACTACACCTCAGTTGAAGTGGAGTCTGTGCTGTACATGCAAACTACCCTGGGAACCTTTGGAAGTATAAAGTACTATGTTATTAATGTGGATATTGTTGTAACTTTTTAACTACTCAGTCAAACATTCTTCCAGTTTAACGCACTCTTAGCATCTAGTTACTTTTGTTGCTTTTTGCTACACACCATTACTATATGCTATGTTTTTTGTAACATTTATCAAAGGAACAGCTTCAAGATCGCCACACACAGAATGTTACAGTGCTGGTGACTTGCATTGAGGCACTTGTCTTTTTGTCTGTGCATTAAAAATCCTTAGAATGTCTCCATAAATGTTTCCTGAGGCAAACATGTATTCCCGAATCGGACTGCATGATCTAGTATGTAGTAATTGCATAGCTTTTCAATCCCTGGTGGCAAAGCACCCAGGATAATGTGCTGCATGGCTAAAGACTTATAAGGTCCCAAAGGTGAGACCTATTGGCTATGCCAATGCTTCTTATATTTTACTGTAGGCCCCTGTCACTGCAGCACACCAGATTAATTAGAAAAGTGCATTCCTGGTAGCACGGGCTCGGAGCGGCTCACGAGTGCACTGTTCAGCCTCAAAACATGTAAGAGGCACAGCTCTTCTGCATATGGGCGAGGCATGGCTGTGCTGTCATTCACAGTTCTTGTTCGGATGTGAAACCAACTAAAAATGCTTCAGAGACTCCCAGAGGTTCGCGAACCAAAAGTTAAGAACCACTGAAGCACTGTGTATCATCATTGAGAATGTATTTCCTAAAGCTCATTAACTCCATTGATCAAAGTAATAGCATCTATGAAGGCTGCCTTCTAAGACTGGTGTTGGACAGATTCATATTATAATGGTTCAAAAGGATGACCCATTCCTTTGAAAGGACTACACTGAGTTTCCGTGATTGAAGGGAAGACCTTAATGCCTTCCATAAAATGCTCACTCATGAGGATATGGAAAAAGAAAACAGAGAGAGACTTCTTGAGTAACATGCTAATGTGATTACATTTTTCATAACAGCAGAAAAATATAAACATGACTTGAAAGGAACAACTGTTTCTTCTAGGCATTCAACCAGCTTGCTATTTTTGCTGTAGGCACCAGTGATAGAACCTTTTTCTTTTGAAGGAAAATCAGGACACTTCACTTCTTTAAGAATGTCCATGCCATCCGGTAACACATCCGGATGCTCACACTGCATGCATTCAGTGGATGGGCTGGAGAGACTGTCCACTAGGCCACCTATTTTGTAGCATATCAGACACGTGAAGATGGCACATAAACCAACATTGATGCAGTCATTCTGGAGCCGTTAGAATCATTGTGGTTTTGAATTCTAAACAGTTTGGGATCTTCTCATGAGGGGTGTTATAGCGTTCACACATTCCTAATCCCAAAGCTTTCAATGCCTCTGCCTCAGAATTCATGTGATTCATCTAGTCATCCAAAGGACTGCTGAAATGAAATGTGCCAGAAAATGGCCAGTTGAGTAACGTCTGCTGTGCATCAGGCTGCAGATCTTTGAGGCATAGCCAAGATGACATATCAGAGCCAATCCATAACAATTGCTATAGTTTGCTGGATCAGAATAGTTACCTGCAGCGACTATTCTGTAGATTGACATCCTTTATTTCAGTACTTTTTCAAAATCTTTTTCTTGTCCCTGGAGATTTCCTCGATGTCTCATATGGAGTTTATCACACCAGCCTTGCAAAGCAGTACTCGCAGCCTGCATTGATGTTGTGAAGGAATCACCAAATTTCCAACAGAATCAAGCTTCTTGCCTTTCTTCTCAAGGGAAACAGAAGATAAAAAAAAAAAAAATCACAGTCCGAGTCCAGCTGAGGATCTTGTGCTTATGGTCATGGGACCCCCAAGATCTGGGGAGCATGTGGCCGCTGCTCCAACATCATAACCAAGAAGGGACGAGCCAAAATTAGCGTCAACTTGTGAACGGATCATTTTCAAAGATAAAAACCTGATATTCAGATGCCTCGTTGGTGAAGATGCACAAGAGGATATCAGTCAGTCAGGTTTCATGCTTTAGCAATGACTGTCTCCACAACAAAACCTCCTAAAAATAAGATAACCAGAGACTGCACACAGTGAGATGAGAGTGGAGCAATCTGCCTCTCACTCTGCCATGCTTTCATCACAACTTGAATTTTCGATAAGCCTTAACAAACATGTATGCAGAAAGATTTCCACATACATAATTTGTTACAGAACCACCATCATATTGTTTCAATGACCTTACGTCCAAACATATTTATGAACACCTGGGCATTCCGCACCCCGTGGCAGCTAACTATGTGAAGGCGTACTATATATGTATCTATTCATACACTTAGTTTCACTCTCAGGCATAAAAATAGTTTTATAGGGATATATGGCCCAAGAAATGTGCCCAATGTTGAAAAGAACAAAGACTAATGCTTCATGAATGTGTAGGAATCTAATAGCAGCCTGACCGCAGAATTACACATTCATAAGTAAAGATTAATATACAGTTATGGATCTTCTTCTTGATTTTGAGGCATTACATGGTAGCGGGAAAACTGGTGTAATGACTGATGTGGAACAGACTTAAATCTGCCCTTCTCTTTCTTCAAAAAGCACATCTTAAGGGATAACAGGGGCCTTCAGATTAGGGGCTTGGTGGTGTTTGCAATGAGTAAATGTGTGAATCAGACAGAGAACATGAGTGTGTCCTACAGATTCTGCAACATGGACTCAGTCGTTACGGTTGAGAATTCCATAGTAATAAAAAAAAACAAATCTTGATAACCTTTGACTTTTTTGTTGTTGTTTTTTTTACAAATCATAACAAAACTAGACAGACAATTTCATGCAAATCAATCAAGGAGGGACAACATTATTTATTTGTTCAGACACTAGTTTAAAAATATGTGCACTGGCTGTGCTGTGTTTTTTACCGAGTGGGTGCAGGCTGTGGCTACCATGGGTAATCAGGAGCAATAATAACTTGGGGGAAGCAATAGAAATGTGACACTTGGTTCTTACTTATCTGGGCTTCTTTTGTGGTTACAACCATTTCAAAAACATAGCCATTTCTACAAATGTTTAAATGCACAGTGAGTTCTGCACTCTCCAAGCAGCAAGTTTTCTTCTCCAGTTTTGTTCATTAAGGTTATTTTGTCCTACAAAAAGTCCAAAAAGGATCACAGGATGCATTCAATGTAGGAATTGAGATCACCGCTTGGTGTTCAGAGAAAGAAGAGGCACTGCAGCATAAGGTACTTGCTTCTGCTTATTAAAACTGATAAAATAGTTTGGTGTAAACAATTTGAACTATACTAACAATGCTCCTTCAAGTATGCAACAAATTCTGCTGAAAAACCAACAGCATCTACAGAAAGTTGCTGAGTAGGATCTGTGCAGGCTTGGAGGCTGGGAACATGTCTCAGCGGCTCAACAAACATTGCACTCCTTGCATAGCAGAGAGAGGGTAAAGTTTAAATCATTGCACATCATGCTACTCTCAAAGGAGTTGCCCACATACTACTATAACTCGATTCAGGATGAAGAGCAATGGAATGGACTGTCACAAGCTACTATCCAATCCCAAATGTAGTAAATGATACAAAAAGAAACAAGCCTTCTTAGTTCAGGTGGTCCAACTATGGAATGTGCTTATGTCAGGTAGAAGAGTTGTTTAAGATCAGTACGCCTTCAGGTGAGCCTCAAAATCTTCTTTTTATTCAATAGTCAAAGTGCACTGTATCATTTCAGCAGCTGGTGGTTTAAGTTTTTTTTTTTTTTGTTTGTTTTTTGAAAAACCTTTATTGCACACAAAAATCGATACAAACATGGGCCTACAACCACCAGGGCCGGCCGCTAATATATACATGTTCCACAACATCGAGGAAGTAGTGGGCCCCCTGGGGCTCAGCCGAATTGACAAAGTACTGAGTGCACCTCAGGAGTTATCCGGATTCATAAATTTTAGAAATACAAACAAAAAGGAAAAATAAAATAACACCAAAAAACAAGGCGGAAACCATCAAGAAAGAGGCGTCGAACCACGGCTAAGGGACCACACATTACCAACTCCACCCTCGGGTGGTCAATGAGGATGATCAAGGGGGAGGTGGGGGCGACGGGAGAGCCACAACCATTTACAGGTGAAATGCAATAGTCCGGGTACCCCAGGGTCAGGGGGACAAGGCAACATCAGATGAATCCACGAGGGGGGGTGTGCAGATGTTCCCACGGTACGCGTTCCACTGGCCCCAAATTCTACCCCATGCCCCCGGCTTACCCCGGGCCACATACACAGTCTTCTCTCTGCACATGCACCAGTCCATGTTCTCCTTCCATACTGACACAGTGGGAGGCCGCCGGGAACCCCAAAGCTGTGCGATGTCCCTCTTAGCCACCATGTTCCCAAGGGCCGCCCACCGAGTCTGAGCCGCATTATAATCGTTAGGCTCCCATACGTTCAGCACACATCGGCGAACCTCAGGCAACAGGGCGACCCCAGTGACACACTCCATGACAGCATGCACCCGGCGCCAAAACTCCGCAACCTCACGGCACTCCCAGAGAACATGGAGAAAAGTGGCGCTGAGCCCACAGCCGCGTCTACAGAGCCCGTCGTCAGAGAAACCCATCAGGACTAAACGAGGGCCCGTCACGTAGACACGGTGGAGAATTTTAAGTTGGACAAGACGGAGACGCGCGGTATAGCCACCTCCTTAGGGGAGGACAGCGCAGACTGCCAGTCCTCGTCGTCCAGTTCCACCCCATCCCCGATCCACGCCTCCCGCAGACGCACGAGGAGATCCGCCCGAGTGTTTATCAGCTTTTTATAGATGAGGGAAATAGTACTGTCGGGCAAGTGACCGTCGAGTATACGGTCCTCGAGTGGCGAAGACACAGGGACTGCAGTCCCCGCCCCGATGGCCGAGAGCAAAGCGTGGCGAACCTGAGCGTACCTAAAGAACTCCCTCTCACTCAATTCGTACTCACTCTGCAGCGCAGTGAAGGATTTAACCGCACCCTTCACCCAAAGGTCACCTACTCTGCTGATGCCAATCGTGTCCCAAAGCTCGAATCCCTTCGTCGTCCAAAGGCTTCCCAATTTTTCAGACGCGAACAAGGGGGTCGCGCCCGTCAAGCGATCATTCCAGCCCATGGCCACATTCGCGGCCTTCCACAAGTGTACTGCAATCTTAGTGGGACCGGTTAAGGTCCTCCCAGCCGATCGAGAGTAAAGCGCTCTGTTAAAGTTGCCGCCAGGCAACAGAAATCTATCCATTTCGAAAGCCGGATTCGGCCCAGGTGAGTATGTGGCATGGTTGATAGCAGATAGTTGGGAAGCCCAATAGTACCTCCTGATGTCCGGGAGCGCGATGCCCCCGTCGTACCAGGGGAGAGTCAGTTTTGCAAGAGCAATACGTGCACGACCGCACCAAACAAGTCTCCTTTGTAAGCTCTCCACTTCCCGGAAGTAGGCCGCCGGAATAATATCAAAGGAGTTCTGAAGTGCGTAAAGAAAATCGGGGAAGAGACATCATTTTAAAAAGTGCCGCGCGACCGAGGGGAGACAAGGGAAGCTTATGCCAACGGGCCACATCTAGCCTCAATCTCCGAAGTGGAGAGAGGAGACTATGCTCGTAGCGGACAGCAGGATCCAATGAGACGTACACCCCCAGGTACGTAAAGCCGGAGCTGGACGCCTTAATGGGAAAACGAGAAGGCAAGAGAGGAGAGCCACCGGATATAGCATAGACACAAGATTTGGACCAGTTAATGATCAAGCCAGAGTTCTTGCCAAAGGAAGTGAGGATGTCAAAGAGCACATCGAGTGACTTACGTGGTGAGGCAAGGTACAAGAGAATGTCGTCCGCGTACAACGAAACACGATCCTCGAAGCCAAGGGCCCACTGAATACCTCTTATCGACGGTTCCCAACGGAGCCAAGCAGCGAGCGGCTCCAAAGCTAACGCGAAGAGCAGGGGAGACAACGGACACCCCTGCCTAGTGCCCCTCCCAAGAACGAAGGGCCGGGAAACCCTCCCATTAACGACCACCTGTGCCAGCGGAGCAGCGTATAAAAGTTTGACCCAATTAATAAATCCCGCCCCGAAGCCAAACTTTGCCAGGGCGGCCCAAAGATACGGCCATTCTATCGTATCAAAGGCCATCGTGGCGTCCAAGGAAACCAAGATGGCCGGCTCTGAAAGATATTCCGCCCTCGCAAGTACGCCATGCAGGCGCCGCAAGTTAAGGGCCGTATTCCGGTGCGGGATGAAACCGGATTGGTCCGGATGCACCAGATCGCAAACAACAGTAAGCAGGCGGTTCGCAAGAACCTTGCCAAGGATTTTCGGCTCTGCGTTCAGCAGAGAAATAGGCCTATACGAGGCGCAACGGTCTCGAGGCTTACCGTCCTTGGGAATCACGACTATAGTGGCCAGGCGTTGGTCATCGGGGAGAGAGCCGAGTTCAAGCGACTCCAAGAACATACGACGGAGAAATGGCGCAAGTTTGTCAGGTTGCAGTTTATAGAGTTCAATCGGGAGTCCGTTGGGGCCCATAGCCCTGCCTGAGCGAAGGGAACGAATCGCGGTGGCAATCTCGTCAACCGAAAGTGGGGCATCCATAAGCTCACGCTCCTCCACCGACAAGCAGGGCAAAGCAATGTCCTTCAACAAGTGACGAGAGTCAGCCTCATCTCTAGTAGACACCGGGGAGTACACAGCACAGAAGTAGTCCGCAAAACACTCCACAATCTCACCAGGGTCAGTCACACTCACTCCCTCCGACGTCTGAAGCACGGGGACCACTCGATTCACTCTCTCTTTCTTATCAAGCCAAGCAATCAATTTACCCGCCTTATCCCCAGCATCATACAGTCTACCCTGCTGTTCCCTATACATTGTCCGAGCAGCATCCGTAACAAGGGACTTGTATTCGAACTGCTTCAGGCTGAGGACATGAAGCCCGTCCTGAGTGACACCCGTCTCCAAGGCAGCCTCCAACCCCGATATCTCGGCCTCCAATGCCACCACCTCCCCGCTCTTAGCTTTCTTGGCCTCCACGATCAGGGATAGGGCGTGTCCTCGGAGGACCGTTTTGAAGGCCTCCCACAGGGACACTGAGGACACAACGGACCCCTCATTCTCCAGAAAATACTGATCAAGCGACTTAATCAGACCCGTGCGAATCTTGGGGTCACGCAAGTACCAGGGGTTAATGGGGGCGATCCGCCCGGCTGATCGCATCCCGGTGTCGAAGAGGAGCCACAGTGGGGAATGATCGGAAATGCCCCGGGCCAGGTGTTTAACCTCCCGGACCCGGGTGGTCTGGGCCGCGGGCATTAGAAAATAATCTAGTCTGGAAAGACTCCCATGGGCCCCGGAGTGGAATGTGTACTGACTCTGTGTCGGATGTATCAACCTCCAGCAGTCCACTAGACCGAAAGTGTCCAAGAACCCGCTGAGCCACGCCTGGGCGGCAGGGAGGGCCCTGGGAGGGTAGCGATCTAACTCGCCAGAAATCACGGAATTAAAATCCCCACCCACAATCAGGAGACTGTCAGGAAGTTCAAGTAACATACGACCCACATCTGAGAAAGTGGAGGTCTGGAGGCCCGGGGGAACATAGACCGAAACCAATGAAAGAGTTTGCCCCTCCCACCGCCCAGTCAAAGACACATAGCGCCCTCTATCATCAAGAGTAACTTTGTCAATCTCAAGCGAGAGGGAAGAGCGCAGTAAGATGCCCACCCCTCTGGAGCCAGTGGTGAAGCCAGAGTGTGCGACCAGTCGGTAGCCCCCCCTGTTCATAGCATGACATACATTTCCCACCAAGTGAGTCTCTTGAAGAAATACCACATCAGGGGCCAATCGACGCAAATATTGCAACACCACCCCACGTTTGATACGGTCCCCCAATCCGTTGACGTTCCAAGACATCAGTTTCAACCCGTCCCCCCCCATCCCAACACAAGAAGCTGGAGTCCCCGGGCACGCAGCCAGACACCTGAAACTGAAAGAAAACAATAACACCGCCTTGAAAAGAAAAAACACACAACCCAACCACCACTGCCACCCTCCCACCCCCACACCATTGCCACCCCCCCCACCCTGCACCCCTGCGGACTATACAGCCCCCCCAACTTGCAGTGTGCCTGTCGCCCTAACAATCCCATGCTACAAAAAGACCCTAGAGGAGGAAAGGGACCCGTCCCCGCTCGCACCCAGACGAAACATTAATAGACCAAATATACAAGTGAAGTAGAACCTGGCTGCGCACAGAAGGAAATGTCAAAGTGGAGGACCAAGAATCAGTCCTGCCGAGGCCCACCGCCCTCGGCACCGCCAGTACGCCCAGTTCGGTCTCCCGGTTCCGGCAGGGAATCCAACCAGTCACTCACTGTGTCGGGGCGTTCAAAGAAGAGAGTCCGATCTTCATATTCCACACGAAGCCGGGCAGGGAACAGCATAGAGTATTTAATGTCCAGTTCTCGAAGACGGCGCTTCACCCCCTGAAAGTTCATCCTCTGTTTCTGCACGAGTTGGGTGAAGTCCGGAAAGAGGTTGACGGAGGAATTCTCATATTTAACTGGGCCGTGCACCCTCGAGGCCTGCAGGATCGCATCCCGGTCTCTGTAATGAAAAAGTCTTGCAATGATAGGCCTCGGGGGAGCGCCTGGTCGGGGCCTACCGCCCGGGACACGATGGGCACGCTCCACGGCGAAGAACTTGCTCAGGCCTGAAGGAGCAAGATGATTGAGGATGAGATCCTCGACCATAAGGTCCACCGGACGATTGTTGGAAGTCTCCAGTACACCTATGACACGGATATTATTGCGTCGTGCCCGACCTTCGGAATCCTCCAGCCGCCGGGACATCGCGTCGTTAGCAGACTTTAGATCGCCAAGAGTTGCCTGGAGGTCTGATACATCCGTGACAAGAGTGGATGTCCTCAAGTCCAGCGATTGAACCCTCTCGTTAGTCTTGGAGAGATCCGCCCGGATTAACGTAACATCAATGGCAACCGTGTCAATTTTACGGGCCAGAGCCTCGTACTGCTGGGCGATGGTCTCCCTTATGCCGTTGATGGCGCCCATAACGTCCTGTAGCGACAATTCCGTGGGGACGGACGGACCCCCACTGGAGTCCTCCATGGCGGCACCCGCCGGCCCGGGGGTCCCTTTACCCTGAGTATAGCGATCCATGATGTTACTCTGGACCGGTCCTCCACGCAGGGATGTCTTGGTCTTCCGTTTCTCGGGATCCCCCTTGCCCCCCATGTTGGCCGATGCTCACCGGTGGGGTCCGCCCGGACTGATAGCAAAGGGGCACCAGCAGATCAGACACAGACTGTCCGGGAGCCCGCTCGGGAGAGTCGAGGAAAGGGCAGAAATCAGTCCGGTGCCAAGGCCGGAGGACGCCACCAGCCGTGCAAAGCCACTCCTCGATCAGGACAGGCAGAAGTGCAAAAGCGAAACTGAAAGTGGGGGCGCGGTCATTGGCAAGGCGCCGATGCCGTTGTTGTTCAACTAATCCCCGGCCCCACGGTTCACCAAAGCACCGGGCACAGCTCCCAGGTGGGCCTCCAAAATGCGGGACGCTGTATTTCAGGTCTCCCCGGTCCGATTTTCTTTCTGAGAAGAGTTAAGAGTTCAGCCAAGGTTCATCTTCCAGAATCCGTCCACAAATCCAGGATTATGTCAGGATAAGTTGCGAGGAGCGGCAAGGGTCCGGGGAGCCCTGTGCTCACGCGACCATCTTGGATGCGCGCGAAGCTCCTCCTCCATTGGTTTAAGTTTTAACATCTACAGCGAGCCAAAGGGCAAATGTTTGCACTTAGGAAAATAATTATTCACAGTTTTATAGAGCATTCTTCAGATAGCATTCATGTATATATAGAAAGCACAGTGAAGATCAATGCAAACATGAACAAGGAGTTACAAATCGAAGCTAGAACTAAGAAACTAGGCTAAGGCCCACTTTTTACAAAGCATCAGAGTCTTTGGCTGGCCTTCTATGGGCATTTAGCTTCCTGGAGACTGCAGAGCCTCCTTCAGTCCATCTTAACTTGATGGGTGCTGTTGTCTAGCAAGGATGTGAACTATGCCAGTGATGTACCATTAATGTTGTTATGGTAAATAGCCTTTACATTTGTACTTGATGGTCTACGGTATCAAAAGCAGCAGAGAGATCTAGTAATAGTATGCCACAAGAGTGGTCTTTGTCACAGGCTATGCAGAGTTCATTCTTTAGGTTTAGTAAGGCGGTTTTGGGTACTTCTTCATGGACTAAATCCTGATTGGAGGTCAATGAGGTACCTGCTTGTCTCAAGATGATTGGAGAGTTGTAGGGAGACAGCGTTGGCAATGGAGGGGAGGCCAGAGAGTGTACTATCATTCCTAACAATATTCGATTAATTTGAAATGGGAGTAATGATTGCATATTTAAGGTCTTGTGAGACCTCCCCATTAGCTAAGGAGCAGTATACAAGGCTGATAAAGATCAATTCAAGCTTAGGTTGGCCCACGCTGAGGACATTGGTATTAGTTATGTCATGTGATCTTCATGTGATCTAGATGACGTCTTAACTAGTGCAAACTCTACTACTGTAACAACTTTGGGAAGAAGGGATGGAGGGGGACTGCAGAGAAGTTGATTTATATTACTCCTACTGTCATTTTGTAATATTGCTTATTTATTGCCTAATACTTTATCCTACTGCTTTTTATTTTATTTATCCGTTATTGGTATTGTACTTTACTTTTCTTCTTTATCCCCACTTGGGCCTTCACCCCCCCTCTGCCTTTCTCCTATCGTTTCACACAATCTCCAATTTACGGAGATTGCCTCTCTCCCCGTTATTCATTGTTCCTTCGCGTTTTGCCTCAATGCTAAACTAAGGGGAAACTAGGGGGAAACTAGGGGGGAGAGCCCTGCCTCCGATCGGCAGCTCTACCCGCCCTTCCCCCCGCCCCTACGTGGCTTCACTCACCCGCGCCCTCTCCTGTACCAGATTTTGGGTCGGATATATTCTTGATGGACTATTCCTTTCCGCGTCCTCCCCGATTCACGCTGCCTTCCCAATGCCTCCGTCTTTTCGGAGAGCGCCGCTTTAGAGGAGCGCACCTTAGCAACGCGGTCGTAGCATCCCCGCATTGCCAAGGTGCTTTCCTCGCCTCTTCTACGGCGAGATCTGGCTGAATCGACGTTTCAGGAAAGAAACGAGCAACAGCATTCATCATTAGTGTTCCTTCCGACGCGTTTCGAGGCTCCTGCCTCTTAGTCATGGATGATTAGTTATGCGCACAGCAGATGGCTCTGATCATTCACAGCATGGCTCCTTAAATACCCCCAGTGGGTTTTGCTTAGTGCGTGGATCTTCTTTACCTCCCCAAGGCATTCTGGTGAAATTTGGGGAGTTGGAAGACGAGCTGCAAAGGGGGGTCCCAAAACGCGTTTTTCCCATGCATTTTTCCATAGGACCTTTAGACACAGCTACAGCCCGAACGGCTGAACAGAGTTACTTGAAATTTGGCAGAGAGGTAGTCTACAGGTCAAGGAAGTGCCTTTTGTAGGTCTGGTGTAAATCTGTTCAGTAGTTCCTGAGAAAATAGCATTTAAATCAATATATATATCTGTGGCAGCTTACGGTGCGCTTACCGTGCGCTTACGGTAAGCTTACCGTCCGCATACGGTGCCGTGCGCGAGCGCGATTCTGATTGGCTGTTAGATCTTAGCAAACATTCGAATCGGTTGAAACCAGGAAACGGCGGCCGCCATTTTCTCTCTCGCACTCTGAGGGGGGGGGGAGGAAAAACAAAGGTTGAAAACATGTAAAGGGGCAGGTTAGACAGCTCCTAACCACCTAGCCTTGATTAAGGTGTCCCAAAAGAACCCCCAAGGCAAAAAATTCAATTTTATATTTTTACGAAAAAACGGTAAAAATGAATTATAAAAAAAAAATTATCCACATTTCCCCCCCCCCCGTGTGCATGGCATATAAGATAATGGAACATTTAATAGTTTACCTTTCACAACGAAGCGCATAATATGTCCACCGCGTGCCCACCGTGCGTGCACGGCACTAACTGCGTAAAGTGGGTGCGCGGTGCGCGAAGCGCACCGTGCGCACACGGAACGAACTGCGTTAAGTGGGTGCGCACGCCACGAACGGCGTAAAGTAACTTAGCATTTAAAAAAAACGTACAAATTCACTGAAAAAAAACCATAGGTTTCACACACGTTATAGTTAGAAATTAGCATTTAAAAAACCTTGCAAATTCACTGAAAAAACCATAGGTTTCACACATGTTATAGTTAGCTGTACATTTTACTCATAAAAAACCAATGAAATTCCCCCGTTATAGTTAGTGCAGGCAACTATAACTCACGCGACTGCAATCCTCTGCTGAAGACATATGTGTCTTTATGAAAAAAAAATATTTGTAATATATGTATAGCTAAAATTTAATGGAAGAAGACATGGGCAAATAAGTGTCTAAATACAGTATTAGCATCAGCAGAGGATTGCGGTTGCGTGAGTTATAGTTGCCTGCACTAACTATAACGGGGGAATTTCATTGGTTTTTTATGAGTAAAATGTCCAGCTAACTATAACATGTGTGAAACCTATGGTTTTTTCAGTGAATACATATATATATATATATATATATATATTTTCACACGCTTGCCTGTCAATCCCCTTTCCGCTTGAAGAAGGCAAGTGCAGACTCAATTCCTTTCAGTGATTTTTTATTATTGTGCTATCACCTTGTCGCTATGACGCGTTTCGGCCGGAAACAAACGGCCTTGATCACATGACAGCGCTAGGGCGGCAGTGCCTCCTTTTAAAGTGCAACATAATAGACATGGAAAACATACTGCTCTATTTGTCATGATCACTTTGATTATAGCATGAAATGCATTTGAAATCATGTTAAAATTTGAGCATGTCATCTTATAGAATTTCTGAAAACCAATATCTGTAAAATACAGTCAATGTACATAAAAGCTTTTCCTTAAAATCCTGCATATTATGTATATTATTCCATTGTTCCAGCTCAATCTGGAATTACCTACTGTTGCAAAAATAAAGTGACTACTATACTTTAAAAAGTTACCCCCAATATCTAAAATAAACGAGACCCCTATGTGTAAATATTATGTGCAAATGTGCAAAAAAGTGCAAAGATAAATCTTATATATAAAGATAGTGCATTTAGCTCTAATTAGCATATAATCTAATTACTAGTTATAGACAATACTAAATACCTTAAGGTGCCTGTTTGCTTAATGCAACTTAAAGACGGAAATACGAGAAAAAGAGAAGAAGAAAGAAAGAAGAAAAAGAAAGAGAAAAACAACTTGGTAATTGATTAGAGAGAAGATCTATAGGTTTGTTCCCACAAAATGATATATACAATATAAAAATAGATATAAAATCATCCCGACCTAAAAAATCCCAATAAGTTACCTAAAATCCTTCTTTTCTAAGATATACCATAATTGGTAAAATATAAATGTAGAAAAATATAAGAAAATGTATATGTTTTTAAAAGTGGAATATATACAAGTTGGTAAATGTCTCTTATTATTGGCATTCAAAATAACGGGGCTCAGTTCTTGTTTCAGTAGTCCCCCGGTATAAGTTAGAGAAGTTGATAATTCACAGACCAATAGATCAACAATCCATATGAGGTGTAGACACCTAATTAACAAAATACCCAATAGGTACATATATAGATAAATAAATACTGGATAAAAAGTGCTAAATACATGATTTTTTTTTATAGACGATGTAATTTCAATTATAGACAAATCGTGACCTGGTCATTTATAGATGTGTGTAAAACTTCACTGGTGTTGAGACCCTTAGGTTGTTTGGTATCCAGTTCTAATATGTACTTGGTCTCTAACCGCCGCAATTTGGCCTCTCTGTTGCCACCCCTTTTATTAAAAGGTACTGTGTCCAACACATAATATTTGAGATATTTGAGGCTACTTAGATGTTGCTCACTAAAATGCCTCACCACAGGATAACTAGGGTCTTTATTCACAATGGCCCTAATATGCTGCAAGATTCTCTTATGCACTGGCAGTTTAGTGCTGCCTATGTATGTAACGTTACAACTACATACCAATGCATAAATTGCATATTCTGTTTTGCATGACAAATATTTAGAAATGGTGTGTTGCTTTGTACTAAAAGCTGTTTGATAAGTTTTAGTATTCACACCATATTGGCATGCCTTGCAGTTTGGACATTTATAGAAACCTGTTCTGGGGATCAACCATGTATTAGATTCCACATCTTCTGGGTTATTTCTGATAAGTGCATTACCCATCAAAGTGGTTTTTCTGAATGTTATAGATGGTTTTCTCGATAATACTCCCCAATAACAGGGTGTTAGACCTGTCAGCCCTTTGGGTGGTCCCTCCTCATCATTATTTATTTTGTCCCACTTTTGCCTCAAACCCTGTTTGAATTTTTCCTTTTTGGGAACCCCCAGACTTTAGTGTTGCTGCAGATTCAGGGAGCCATTTTAGCTACCCCTGAAACTTCTGTCTGAGGGCCTGGAGCACAAAATGGTGGCCACCTGTGACATCACCAGCATCCACTGGAACCTACCAGCACCTTCCAGAACATTCCAGAACCCTGTGACAGTTGGAGGCGGTTTAGAATGTTGGGAAGCTAAGACAGAGAGTTGGCAGTTGGAGCTGGCAGTTGGCACCTGACTGGTGAAGAGTGAGCAGCAGAAACTTGAAGGAGGAAGGAGTGAAGCAGCAGGGGTGGAAACTTGTGCCTGGAGTGGGGTCCATAAACCCACCCTTGATACTAGTCCCTACTGACTGAGCCCAGCCTGGAGCCCTGTGTGGGAAGAAGCAAGAAAAACCATCCTAAGGACCTGGACAGCAGGAACAGGCCTTAGAAACAGAGAACAGCAAGATCCTGACCTGGAAACTGGTTTCCCTGGAGTCCGACGTCGAGTAGCCTGGAGACCTGGAGCCCGAGGTGGAGAAGCGGCGCTGACTGGAAAAGCAGACGTCGTACCCGGAGCCGCCAGAGGTCGAGAGAGGGCGCCGACGGAGGTCGTGAGGAGTACCAGAGGTCGAGGAGGAAGTCGCCCGAGGTCGAGTGAGCGGCGTCGACGGGGGAGTGAAGTCCGCCCTCCGGAGTCGTCGGAGACCGAGGTGAAGCGTGCCGGAGGTCGGGAGTGGAGATCGCACTCCGGAGTCGCCGGAACCTGAGGAGAGGAGCACCGGAGGTCGGGAGTGGAGATCGCACTCCGGAGCCGCCGGAAGTCGACATCGAGCCAAGGCCGGCCAACGTCATCGAATCAGAGGTCGCCATCGGACCGGAGCCGCCCGACGTCGACACTGAGCCAAGACTGCCCGACGTCATCGAATCGGAGGTCGAACCGAGGCCGCCGACATCGAAACCGGAACCGCCTACCGGCGTCGTCAAGAACTGACATTGCGCCGAGGCCGCCGACATCGAATCGGAACCGCCTCACGGCGTCGACACGACTCCAGCGGCGTCGGAGCATCAGAAAAAGGGCAGTAAGTGGAGTAGAGGGCGCCTAAGGCCCTGTGGAGACCTGAGAGACTACTCTAAGGGGCTAGGGAGGTGCTGGAACCAGCCTGACTGTGCCAGGGGTGAGCTGAGACTAATTTAGAGGGGTTGTGTGGAGTGAGAGAGCCAGGTCTCTGGTATTCCCCCCTTGTTCTACCTCAGTTTAGGCCTCAGCCTTGTCCAAGCCAGGGAGTAGACACCCTCAAGCCTTCCACATCCCCACAAGCTGTGCCTGGGCCAAATCAGCCCTTAGGAATTCAAATGTGATCTGATTCTATGAGTGTCACTGCCAGCTTTTAATTATTTATTAGGGGCACTGTATTTATTGTATTTAACCTATTTATTGCTTCACTGTATTTATTGGTCCACAGTATTTATTGATGCACAATATCTATTGGTTTACAGTATTTATTGCCTCAGAATATTTAATTGCCTGTATGTATTGCACTTATATTTATGCCTTCATTATTTATGATCACCCCTATTTATTGAATCATTAAGCCAGTATTTATTTGACCTGCACTATTTAAAAAGTTTGTATATTGTGATTGTTATTTATTTATCTAATCAGCAACTAAGAGAAAAAGAAGATAAAGAAAGATATTTTCATAATTTTTACGGTGTAGAGTCGTTTTTGGAACGGATGCACGCATGGTTATTGTTTGGGTATGTCGTATGCTTAGCACGGAGCCTGATTCCTGACCACTCGAGCCAAGCTACCACAGTGTATGTCTGGGAGAACACCACCACCCTTCCAGTGTGGGAGTGTTTTTCTAACACAGGGTCTCCCCCAAGTATGGGCCAATTGCGTCTTATTATGGCTGTAATTTGTCCCTCCTGTCTGCTGTATCCCAGTATTAATCTTGTGGGTTCTTTCGCTGTGGCATCTGTAATAGTGTTAGACTTATCTTGCCTTGCCTGAGATCTAGTTTTGGATATTGCTGCTTCTATAGTCCGATTTTTGTACCCTCGTTGTAGAAATCTGTTTTTACATTTTTCTTGATTTTCCCTCCAATCTTTTTCTTCACTGCAAATTCTCTTAATTCTTAGCATCTCCCCATAGGGGATGCTATTGATTAAGTGTTGAGGGTGGGCACTATTGGCATGCAATATCGTATTGCCCGCTGTGGGCTTTCTGAACAAAGTTGTTGCCAGGCCATTGTGAGATATAAAAACCTTTGTATCTAAAAATTTAATGGTATCACGACTAATGTCACATGTAAACTTTAAATTCAGATTGTTCTCATTAATCTCAGAAACAAATTTGTGTGCACTCTGGATTGACCCATTCCAAACTACAAAGAGGTCATCAATAAAAAGTAACCAAGATACTATATTATTTGAAAAAGTGCCGACATGTTTTTTCATGAGGACCAGCTCCTCCCACCATCCCATAGAGACACAGGCATAACTAGGGGAGAAGCTGGGCCCCATTGCCACACCTTGTATCTGCTGATAGACTTGGTTTTTGTATAGGAAGATATTGTTTTCCAAACAAAATGTCAATAAGTCTAAAATCATTTGATTGTGTTTGGCAAATTTTATGGGTCGATTGGCTAAAAAGTATTCCACAGCCATGACTCCATCCTGGTTACGTTTGCAGGTATAAAGTGCCGTAACATCAAGAGCTATGAGGCAATAATCCTCCTGCCATTTGATTTCTTCAATTTTACGGATGAAGTCACTTGTATCTTGCACATATGATTTCAAAGTTTTCATGTGATATTGTAAAAACGAGTCAATATATACAGACATATTTGCCAATGGGCCATCACAGGCTGAGATTATAGGTCTGCCCGGTGGTTTTACTAAGGATTTATGTACCTTAGGGACAAAATATAGTAGGGGGATGGTGGGGTTTTCTTTCTTTAAAAACTTAAATTCTTGTGAGTTTAAGAGGCCTGTGCTTTTCCATGCCAACAACTTGCTGAAAAAATTGTTTTGCACTTGTTTAAACTTTTGCATGGAACTCTTCCGATAACAGTTCACATCATTTAACTGCTTAGCTGCCTCTTCAGAATAATCTTCAAGAGACCATAAAACCACGTTCCCCCCTTTATCTGCATGTCCGACTACCACATTTTTGTTGTCATTTATTTTTTTCATTAATTGGTGGTATTTACGTTCTTCATTGTTGCTAGGTGTCATGTTTTTACTGGTGTCCATATAGAGTAGTTTGACCTCCGCCACTACTTGCTCGTTAAACAGATCTATAGCATCTCGAGGCATGATGGGTGTGAATTTAGATTTTCCTCTAAAGGTAGTTTCTGGCTTGGCACATGTTTCAAACCCAGGTGAAAGTAAATCTTGCGTTGCCAATTCCAGATATTCCCCAGTGTCTGTACCTAATCCACACTCATTAGCAGTTGCACATTCCTGCCCCAGATTATATACATTTTTGGTGGATCTCAGATCATCCACTTTAAGACCGCCCATTACAGCATTTGGTGGATTGCTGTTTGGTACTGGCATAGATGGCAATATTGCAGTGCTCACCTTTGTTTAATGAAATTTCTGTAATTTTAATTTTCTGGCGAACATATACAGGTCGGCATGGGTATTTGTATAGTCGAAATTAGTAGAGGGACAATACGATAGGCCGAGTGAAAGGATTTGTTGTTCTGAAGGGCTTAATTCCATATTTGTCAAATTGATAATGTCGTTGTTTTGATCCATCATCATTTCAGCCCCTACACTTTCACTTTCTTTATTCTCTTGGGATATTATCTTTTCCTCCATTGAGCCCGACCTCTCCCTGCTTTTGAATTTCCATTCTTGCCTTCTTTCTCTTGCTGCCCTCCTATGTTGCCTCCTGTTCTCTGCGCTTCGTTTTTAGTCGTTCTAGTGGTTCTGGGCCTGAGAGTATCCCTAAGACTCATGCTGAGGCAGTCCAGTTCTTCCCCTAGAGAGGGTTTTGTTGCTCCCAATAATGGTCTGCTTTTAGTGCTATCCATCTCAGTTTCACTTTCAACAGCGGAGCTTAAATCAGACGGCGAGGTTGATAATGCGCCTCCCTGCTCATAATTTCGCTCCTGCTGTGTTTTATTGCCTCTCATGGTTTTATTTTTATATATATCATATTTACGAGCAAAAGTAAATATCTGCCCATTGGCATAGTCTCTTTGAAACTTGTATATTTTTCTCTGTTTGATCTTTTCTTCTTCTTTATTCAATCGTACAGTCATTTCTTCATGATAGTTTTTCTTTAACTGTATATCTCCGTGCTGTTCTATTTCCCTACTGAGGTCTTCTATTTTTTGTTGTAGCTCCAACCTGTCCACCTCTGCGTATTTCACTAATATTTCCACCAATTTGCGATAGGAGTCCAGGTTGCACTCTGCCCACTCAGCCATCATACGTGGGTTAGGAGTGTCATAACTGGGGGCTAGCATGATTCTGAGCCCCCTTGGAATTCTGCCTGCATCTAAATATTTTTGGAGGGATTTGGCTTCCCACCACTTCACAGTTTGTCTCATGAGCTTCTCCAGTGTACGGAAATTATCTTTTAGTCCCTTCACCGCCATTGATGGTATCACGGCACCTTGATCAATGCTTAGCTGTTGTTGTGGAGGATTAAATCGGTAAACATTTCCTCCGCCGCACTCTCCCGATTTCTTAGCGCTGCGGCAGACATGGTGATAGCAAAAGAATATACACTTTAAGAGTTGCTGAATAATCACAGTCCCAATTGCTATGTCCCTGGGACCAGAGTTGCAGCTGAAACCTCTCCGCCTGTGTTATGTTTTTGCGCTTATTTTGAAAGGAAATGACCTTGTTTTATGGCGTCTGAGTTTACAGAGGGCAGCTTCTAATGCTTCTCCTGAACGACTCAGCCGAGCCGGTACCGGCGTTTTCCGTGAGTCACCCTCTACTCGCAGGCACCTTTAACAGGTCAAATCCTTGATTTCTGTTTCGCAAACACAGGGGGCTTCGCGGGTTCCTTACCCGGAAATGAAAGAGTAGCCTTCCGATACTCCCGCCGCCGCTGAATGCCGTCCGCCGAAGCGGTCGTCATCAGTTGCCAGGGGTGCCTGGAAGGCAAAGACCACCAACCTCGGAGCCGTCTCGTGGGGAGGGCGTCTGCTATGCCGGAGGAGGTCAATTCGGAAACAATCACACGCTTGCCTGTCAATCCCCTTTTCGCTTGAAGAAGGCAAGTGCAGACCCAATTCCTTTCAGTGAGTTTTTATTATTGTGCTATCACCTTGTTGCCATGACGCGTTTCAGCCAGAAACAAACGGCCTTGATCACATGACAGCACTAGGGCGGCAGTGCCTCCTTTTAAAGTGCAACATAATAGACATGGAAAACATACTGCTCTATTTGTCATGATCACTTTGATTATAGCATAAAATGCATTTGAAATCATGTTAAAATTTGAGCATATGTCATCTCATAGAATTTCTGAAAACCAATATCTGTAAAATACAGTCAATGTACATAAAAGCTTCCCGTATTTATATAGCCACAGTCAGTAAAAATTGTTATGGGGTACAACCTACTGTTTTTAAAATATTATAAAGGGAAACGGAAGTGCTTTAAAATGCGACAAAGAACATGCGAAATCATCTGATCGGTGGTCGAGCAACTGTCAGAGTGCTCGAGCGCCCGATACAGCCAGATCTCGCCTTCGGAGAGGAGAGGAAAGCACCTTGGCAACGCGGGGACGCTACGACCGCGTTGCTAAGGTGCGCCCCTCTAAAGCGGCGCTTTCCAAAAAGACGGAGGCATTGTGAAGGCCGCGTAAATCAGGGAGGAAACGGAAAAGAATAGCGCATCATGAATATACCAGACGCAAAATCCGGTACAGGTGAGGGCACGGGTGAGTGAAGGGGCAGGGGGGTGAGGGGGGGATGGGGGAGAGCTGCCGATCGGAGGCAGGGCTCTCACCCAGAGTTTAGCATTGAGGCAAAACGTAAAGGAAGAGCGAGTAACGGGGAAGAGAGGCAATCTCCGTAAATTGGAGATTGTGTGAAACGATAGGAGAAGAGTAACCTTAGAGGTTAGTTTTTAGAATGTCATCTGAATGATACAGCAGAGGGTCTGGGATTTCACTGAGTGTCTGAGTGAAGATTTCTGGCTGTTTGTAACTATGACTACACCATGAGGATGCCACACTGGTGTTATGGTTCGGCTTGCAGAAGGTCACTGGCATGATGGGATGATCTGACCATGATAAATGTTCAGGCCGTAGACCGATTTCGGAAATAGTGGAGAACAAGAAGTGTTGGTTCCCTGATCTACACAACTAGGGGAGTCCTTGACCTCTTAGGGTTTGGGCAAAGGTATTTGAGGTATCATCAACCTTGATACTTATGTCACAAAGGATGATAACATGGCTAGACAAAAGCCAGGTTTTAGTGTTTTTTGAAGACTGCCTCGTTTTCAGCTAATCTCAAAGAGAGGGAACTGATTGTAGGCTTTAGCTCCTGGCATGGAAAGGATCTTCCTCCTCTGGTCTTCATCCTAAAATTGGGGATTTGGAGGAAATTCGTATCGGTTGATCTTAAAAAGTACTGTGAAATATGAAACGGTCAGAAAGATATTTAGGATCTGTTAGATGAAAGGATGACAGGCTAGACGTGCTGAGTTTGAAGAATTTATCAAGATGGCTGCTGCATTAATCTTACTAAGCAATCAGTATATCCCACAGCCACAGTCATGTTTGTACCTCTTGCTAGGACTGAAGCGTAAGAGCTCTGGTGTGAGTCTGTTCAGACATTATTTTACAAAGCAAAAACTGTTTTTAAAAACCATGTAGAAATATGTTAATATTTTTTCTGCTATCTCAGATTCAAATTTCAAGTTGGATACTGCGAAAACAAAATATTTTAGTAAATCGAGTGGCAAAAAACTGAGCATAAACTTATGGTAGACACAATTTCAAATCTATGGAGGTGGAGCTCAAAAAGGCTACAGAGATCCCTTTGATCCAAAAGAGCACACCAGCTAAGCTTCAGTCTTAACCAGCTCTGGAAATGCCTACAAATAAGGCTTCATGGACAGAATTCCAGTCATATGACGCCAAAGATATTGCCAAAATTATTTCGACCATAAAACCAAACAATAATGCTGGTCTATAATAAACCATTTGCTTATTCCCTCTTGGACAAAGATTATTAATACTTGCCTATCACAAGACTCATTGCCAGACTACCTAAAAACAGGGCATGTCATTCCAAGCTTAAAAAAACCTTCAGAGAACCCCTCAGACCGTAACAACTTTAGACCAGTAACAAACATTCCCATGCTATCCAAAGTTATGGAAAAATGTGTTTAAAAACAACTGAGCAAACACATTTATGAATTCAAACTGCTGAATGACTACCAATCAGGGTTCAGACCAAATCACAGTACTGAAACAGCAAACCTTCACAGGGTGGACGACGCGCTAGTTGCCCTAGACTGAAACAAAAACGGTTTCCTAATTCTGGTCGACCTTCTGTCGGCATTCAACACTGTAAACCATGCCAAAATACTAGAACTCCTGAAAGAACGGATGGGTTTGGAGGGTACAGTCCTGGAGTGGTTTATATCCTTCTTAGAGAACAGATCTGAAAGATTCATAGCGAACCAAACACTTTCTGTATCATCCCCAAATCTTATTGGAGTACCACAGGGTTCAACACTATCCCCTGATCTATTCAATCTTTACATAGAACCACTAACAGAAATTTTACAGCAGGCAAACATCTCCTTCCACATGTATGCAGATGACACACAGCTTTATATCAAGATTACATCGATGGAAGAGATCGGTCTCATTAACCAGGCACTAAATAGGACTGTTCATTGGCTAACTAGTAATCATCTCAAGCTTAACCTGCATTTCAACAGCCCAACTAAAAGCTTGTCTAAATTCGGCCACGAGACTTATAACAGGCTTCAAAAAATTCCAACACATAACCCATCATCTGAAAGCGCTCAACTGTTTACCTTACGAAGCAGGAATCCAACTTAATATGGCATGTATCACACACAAAGCAATAAACAAAACACCAATGTACCTAGCCCAGAAAATCACTTTATCGGAAGGCTGCAGAGTTTCTCGGAGCCATGGAGATCGATTACTGAAACCTACCCTTTTCCCAAAGAAACGAACTTATGACCAAGCTTTATCTGGTGCAGCACCAAGAATTTAGAATGCTCTCCCCCGAATATTAGAAGAATTTCATCCATTTCTGCCTTCAAAAAAGAAGCCAAGTCCTTTTTTATGAGCAAATTCCTCCCATAATACAGTAGACTAGACACTGTTAGGTTACTTTCTTGTCACACACCCTGTTAATACAAATTGACCCCTAGTAATCGTTTGGAATTGTATATACGAGTATGAAAGCACACGTTTCTCTCTCTCAAATCGATGTATATATACACATTTGATCTTGTAGCACAATGGTCTCTCACAAATTGTTGTACGCTTATTATTTTTACTTATGTTCGTGTAAACATGCTGTCCTAAGTTTAAGGCTTTGTAAATGTGAAGCGCTCTGATAACCTTTTAGGTCATGTCCGCGCTACATAAAACACAGAATAAATAAAATAAATATATTGTTTTTTCTGTAAATATTAAAAATATTGTCCGTAAATTGTAATATTTTTAATTGAGGTGTAGGATACAGTATCTCTTTATAATTTCCATTTAGATTGAATAAGTTAACCATTTAATTTTTTTTTATTAACTCAATATATGTTTAAAAGGCCTACATCCCTAAACCCATTCAGTCTACAGTTTAATTTTTAACATTGCCCATAGCTTATTCAATTTAATTATATTTTTAATAAACTCAGTCGAAATTCAATTAAAATACTTAACTTAAATAATATAATGCCCTGTAATGTAGTAGTGGAGAAGGTGTGCTCCACGATGTGATGCATTTGATATAGTGGGGTTTACTATGCTCATACAACCTATATGGACCTGAGCCTAAGACAGGAATCTGTGTTTCACTGAGATCTTTAGCTATGTCTCATGATACAGCATTTTAAAAATCGATGAAACACACAAACTGAAGGCAAGATTGTTAAGTTGGCCCTTATTAAAAGAAGAACCAACCGATGTTAACAAAATACATTAGAAATGCCCGGATTTCATTCCTGAATATTCGATTAATGACATGGAATGAAAACGGCCTTGGGAAAAGACTAAACGCAGAATAGTACTCCAATTTAGTCCCCTGACATTATCATATTGCAGGAGACCCACCTTATGGGTACTACTTGTAAAGCCCTAGATAGTTGGGGATACAAAATGGAAGTGCATGCAGGTTACACATCGGATTCCAGGGGCACGGGGATACTCTTCAAGAAACAGTTCCCCCCTCACTGGCGACAGGATATGGTTAGACAAACTGGGTAGATATGCGGCCTCATGGCGCCACATCAGTTGAAGATGTTCAAAAAGAGCAGGATAAGCTTCCCAGAGATAAGACTCGCCTCCATAGTTATCCACAACGAAGTAAAGAGCGGTGGAGCAGTGTGCCTCTTACCGGCCTGCTAAATGCGGAAGCGAAGATCCTCGCTAAACTTTAGCCCTTCAGCTCATCCCGCTGATCTCCAGATTGGTTCACCCGGACCAGTCAGGATTTATGCCAGGTCGCAGCACCGCTCTTAATTTGCTACATCTTCACAGAGTTTTAGGACGCACACGTAGAATCCAGGAGGATGCAGTGGTGTAGTCCCTCGAAGTGTGCATGGCCTTTGACACGATCGAGTGGCCGCATCTCTTTCCTGTGCTTAAACATATTGGCTTTGGGCCACAAGTTTTGTCCTGGCTACAACTCTTATACACTGACCCTCTACAGCAGGCAGTGGTTAATGGTAGGATGTCCTGAGTCTTCCCCCTAAAATGAGAGACCAGACAGGGCTGACCCCTATCACCTATCATATTCGCTTTAATACTCAAGCCATTGGAATCCCGGATCAGAGGAGATCCGCTGATTTGAGGCCTCTGCTGGATGGAGGACTAGGAAGACAGAATATCGCTGTACCCCAATGATGTTCTTCTCTATGTGGTGGCTCCTCAGTCCTCTATTTCCAGAATACTGAGCATCTTTACTAACTTTGGAAGATACTCTGGATATACAATTAATTGGTGCAAATCAATGGTTCTAGTCCTTAATGGACCGGCGCCACAACTACCGGGAAATTGTGGGGCACGTATATAGTGGTGGATGGGTTCCGTTGTCTCTGAATCTTTGTTACCACCAGCCCATGTTCATAATCTAGAGTGCCCCCTGACCCGACTTAAGAGCGATGTTTGACACTGGCTGTCATTCTGGGAAGAGCAGCAATATTTAAAATGATGGAACTACCGAGGCTTCTCTATATATTACAGAACACACAATTTCCCGTACCCGATACATACTTCAAAACTATAGAGGGTGAGATCAGGACTCTCATATGGGATGGAGCCTCCCCACAACCTGCTTTTAGTAAATTGACACACAGTTGGTATGAGGGAGGGATTGCCTTGCCCGATATCAAAACATATTATAGAGCGGCGCAGTTGACAACTATTAACCAGTGGGTTCATCAACCGCTAACAGTACCTGCTTACCAAATGGACTGGCTGGTTCTCCAACCAAGGGGGGTATCTCCGAGCACTCTACGTCAATCTGCGCCGTCACTCTGGAGGGATTGATGGCACTCACCAAGCTGGGGTGGAGAAATAAAATTACTCCGGCGACGCCCTTGTGGGACTCCGACCTTCTGGGTGCAATGGGCATGAGAAAGAGTTTTGACAAATGGGACCTGATTGGACTCTCACAGGTGGGTGATCTATATTCCGGGACAGAAGGGGTACACTTTGCATAGTTACAAACAGCCTACGACCTATCGCCCACTGAGACCTTACGTTACTTGCAGGCTCGTTATGCCCTACAGGCGACTGCCCCGGGGGGAGGTCCAACCAAAGGCATCACCACTAGAATGTAGACTCCTAGAAGAACAAATAACCTGCTGGGCGATTTCACTTGCATATCAAAAACTTATTAACAATTCCCCTGATACTCTTTCATGTCTACAGGAATGCTGGGAAAGAGACATAACAGACTTACACGAAGATGACTGTCCAGAAGCCCCAACATCTCCCAAGGAGGTGGACATCAGGTCAAGTTTCCGACTGATTCCGCTCAAAATACTACATAGGGCCTACATCTCCTGCAACACGATGGTAAAAATGGGCAACAGGATAAATCCACTTTGCCACAGGCATTGTGGGAAGGAGGGGACATTTTGCCACATTCGTTGGACCTGCCCAAAAATTCAATCCTATTGGGACTCGGCAGTATGCTGTTTGACGGGGGACTGTGGGGAGAACCTATGACTTTCGGTCAAATGGTGTCTACTGAACGTTTGGGGAGGTACGGACTTGGGACGAGCTGATCAGACCTGGGTAACCTTAGGCATGATGACTGAAAAGCGTAACATAGCTCCCCAAAGGGGGGTGGGGGGGTGGCGGAAGCTACACCAACCCTACTGGACTGGAAGAGGGACATGGATTGGTGTATGGTAGCAGAGAAAATAGCCTATGTGAGATGAGGATGCCCCCGGAAGTGGGAAAGGATGTGGAACAAATGCAATGTATACAGGGGGAGAGCATGCACTGCTAGAAAGTTGCAATCCCTGGTCTATGAGGAGGAAGAAAAGACGGGGCCCCATAGGGGAAAAAATGGGATTATCTTTTATTGAAGTCGAATAGGTCTAAGTACTGTACTGTGCTGTAATGACTTATTGCTATAATGTGCAAGATAGTGGTGTGACGTTATTTTATTCACTGCCTCAAGTTAATAAAAAGTTTTTTTTTTAAAATGCCCTGATTGAATCTCAGTTGAAGAGATGGCAACATTACAACCTCAAACATAAAATAAATTGAGAGTTAAGGTTATTTATAAACTTTAACTCTCCATGATGCACTGCTCAAGACATCAAAACTACATCATACCACCAATGAGACTCTTAGGTGTCACCCAACCCATTCTGGTCCCTTTGATACAAGTTCTCTGCTCATTATCTTGTACTGGAAATTCTCCCTTAGTTCCCAACACTTTAGTCTTCCAATAGTTTCTTACAACAGGGTGTACTCACCCCCATTTGATATTCCAGCTACTCAATTTCCGCTACCTACCAATACTGAACCTGTATCTATCTTTCCCTCACATGACCTCTTCTGTAGAGGATTTTCTTTAATATATGGTAAAATGGATGTGAAGTATGTGGCATTAGTTTGGCCCACTGTCTGAGAAGAGAATAAATCAAGAACTGCGTTACAGAAAAGGGGGGGGGAGGGGTAGTGCCATCTCTACTATTAAACTTATAAATAAAACTGTTTATTGTGTGCCCTTATAAACTACCTCTAAGTCAATGCATTTCAAGTAGAAGAGGAAGCTGAAAATAAATCTGCCCAGTGTCAGTGTATGACTGGTAACCCAAAGAACTGTTCGTAGGGCTTATTGAAGAGTTGAATCCCTTTAACTCCTCTGTTGGTCCATTAGGTAGTCATGAGCAAACATAACAAAATGCATGTGTCAGCTGAAAGTATAGCCCAGTCTGAAGTGTTGCTTTGACATCAGGTGTACTAAAATGTTCAAATCAGTGGTATATTAAATATTACATTTTGTACACCATAGCCAACTTTAGACTGGCATCAAGGTATTATGGTGTGGTGTTTAAGTAGAGATATGTTGCATATCTGGCACAAGTGAAAAAGTTATGTGCAGCATAACTTCTACAGAACTAGAATCCTCAGTAGAATCAGATGCATGACATAACATTGACGTTGTATCGGTGAGGCCTTCGCCTAGGCTTACAAGTAACTTCAACCAAACATTTGTTTGTATGGAAGACAAACAGCAGGCAGAAATCATCTAGCACTTTAGTCAGTGTTGGTG